>NC_071512.1:42207644-42832644 GCF_027887155.1 Malaclemys terrapin pileata | reverse complement strand
GTCCTCAGATGATGCTCAATGTAATGTTGCTGAGCCTCCTGCTCTGTACACTCGTGATAAAAATACTCCTCATCCCTACCTACAATACTTTTGGCTATGGACATGTGTGGTGGGGCCTGAGCCCAGCACACTGTGCTCCAGTGAGCCCCACACACACACACCAGCAGCCCCAGGGGCTAGCACAAGCTAGAGCAGCCTCTAGAATACTCTACCTTGTGCTGGGGGTTGAATTGGCATCTGGCTTCCCCCAGAATTCTGGATGCAGAAAGCCCCTTTGTCCCGCTCTACCTCCTGTGTCCTGCACTGACCCAGGTTCTGGCCCATTAAACTCCATGACAATCCATTTGCTTTTCTGTTATATCTGTTGGCAATGGCTGTCTGTTTCTCCAGTGCCTTTTAGCCCAATAAGCTATTGTGTTTTAACTACCTGGTTTATTGACTCCCTTGGAGTGGTAAGCTGAAATTTTCCAAGTTGCCTATCTCATCTGTGTTGTGTGAACTGTACGGCAGGAGTGACATGCACTGGTCAGAAGTGGAAGCACCATACAAAACACCTGTATATCAGATCCCCTTGCTGGTGGCCAGATGACACCACTGGAAAGATCAACACCACCCTGACCCAGGCCCTTCCAGACACATGAGCTAGCACCTCCTGGGAGAACAGGGAAGAAGGCAGTTTAGAGAGTGTGATGGGAATTTTGTCCAGACCCCCACCCCCACACTCCCCCTGTGAGAGATCAGCATATGTAGAGAGAAGACCTCTAGGACAAACTCCATGGTTCAGATGTGAGAGCAGGATTTTATTCCTGGTTTGGGTTTTCCTGGCTGTTCTACAATTGATCACAGTATTCAGACACAGTCTGGCTGCCTAGGAGTTTCTTTGGGTTTGTCTACACTATGAAATTAGGTCGAATTTATAGAAGTCGATTTTTTTTTTTTTTAGGAAGCAATTTTATACAGTCAATTTGTGTGTGGCCCCACTAAGTGCATTAAGTTGGCGGAATGCATCCACAGTACCGAGGCTAGCGTCGACTTTTGGAGCGTTGCACTGTGGGTAGCTATCCCACAGTTCCCACAATCTCCACCACCCATTAGAATTCTGGGTTAAGCTCCCACTGCCTGATGGGGCAAAAACATTGTTGCGGGTGATTTTGGGTACATATCGTCAGTCGCCCCTCCCTCAGTGAGAGCAACGGCAGACATACGTTTCGCGCCTTTTTTCCATGCAGATGCTATACCATGGCAAGCGTGCAGCCTGCTGAGCTCAGCTGCCACTGTTGTGTCCTGTGTGCTGCTGGCAGCAGACGGTGCAGTAGGGCTGCAAACCATCGTCACGCTTCCACTGCCACTCTGCTCTCCTGCTCTGGCAGCAGACTGTGCAGTAGGGCTGCAAACCATCGTCAAGCTTCCGCTGCCACTCTGCTCTCCTGCAGACGTCATAGCACGGCAAGCATGGAGTGCGCTCAGATCACCGCAGCAGTTATGAGCACTGTAAACACCTCACGCATTATCCTGCAGTATATGCAGCACCAGAACCTGCAAAAACAGGTGAGGAGGCAACGGCAGCGCGGTGACGAGACCGATGAGGACATGGACACAGACTTCTCTCAGAGCATGGGCCCTGGCAATTTGGACATCATGGTGGTAATGGGGCAGGTTCATGCCGTGGAATGCCGATTCTGGACCCAGGAAACAAGCACAGACTGGTGGGACTGCATAGTGTTGCAGGTCTGGGATGATTCCCATCCTAACTGTGGTGGGGCGATAGACAGAATGCATATCCCTATCTTGGCACCAGAACACCAAGGCAGCCAGTACATAAACTGAAAGGGGTACTTTTCAATGCTGCTGCAAGCACTGGTGGATCACAAGGGACATTTCACCAACATCAATGTGGGATGAGCGGGAAAGGTACATGACGCTCGCATCTTCTGGAACTCTGGTCTGTCTGAACAGCTGCAGCAAGGGACTTACTTTCCAGATCAGGAAATAACCGTTAGGGATGTTGAAATGCCTATAGTTATCCTTGAGGACCCAGCCTACACCTTAATGCCATGGCTCATGAAGCCATACACCGGCACTCTGGACAGTAGTCAGGAGCTGTTCAACTATAGGCTGAGCAAGTGCAGAATGTTGGTAGAATGTGCATTTGGACGTTTAAAAGTGCACTGGCGCAGTTTACTGACTCTGTTAGACCTCAGCTAAACCAATATTCCTATTGTTATTACTGCTTGCTGTGTGCTCCACAATTTCTGTGAGAGTAAGGGGAGACATTTATTGCAAGGTTGGAGGTTGAGGCAAATCGCCTGGCCGCTGATTATGTGCAGCCCAATACCAGGGTGGTTAGAAGAGCACAGCAGGGTGCACTACGCATCAGAGAAGCTTTGAAAATAAGTTTCATGACTGGCCAGGCTACGGTATGAAAGTTCTGTTTGTTTCTCCTTGATGAAAACCCGCCCCCCTTAGTTCACTCTACTTCCTGTAAGCCAACCGCCCTCCCCTTCCCCCTTCGATCACTGTTTGCAGAGGCAATAAAGTAATTGTTTCAAATTCATGCATTCTTTATTAATTAGTCGCAGAAATGGGGGGGGATAACTGTCAAGGTAGCCTAGGAGGGGTGGTGGAGGAGGGAAGCACCGGGTGGGGTGGGGAAGGAGTGGAGGAGGGAAGGATAAGGCCACACTGCACTTCAAAACTTATTGAATGCCAGCCTTCTGTTGCTTGGGCAGTCCTCTGGGGTGGAGTGGTTGGGTGCCCGGAGGGCCCCTTCCCCCACCTCCCCCACCTGCATTCTTGGGCATCTGGGTGAGGAGACTATGGAACTTGGGGAGGAGGGCAGTTGGTTACATAGGGGCTGCAGCGGCGGTCTGTGCTTCTGTTGCCTTTCCTGCACCTCAACCTGAGTATAATCAACCTCAATGCCTGAGTATATCAGTTTGATCTTCCAGTAGCCTCAGCATTGCATCCTGCCTCCTTTCATCATGCTGCTGCCACCGCTCTTCTTGCTCCAGCCATCTAGCCTCTCACGCATCCCTCCTGTCCTCACGTTCATTTTGTGCTTTCCTGGACTCTGACATTGTCTGCCTCCACGCATTCTGCTGGGCTCTTTCAGTGCAGGAGGACTGCATGAGCTCAGAGAACATTTCATCACGAGTGCATTTTTTTTGCCTTCTTATCTGCGCTAGCTTCTGGGACGGAGATGATAGGGGGAGTGTTGAAACATCTGCAGCTGTGGGAGGAAAAAAAGGGAGCGTTGGGTTGACCATTTAAAATGGGTTGGCCATTTAAAAGGAGGGGCTGCAGTTTTCAGATTAACATGCAGCACAAACTCAACTAACCCCCCCCCCCCCCACCGCACACCCAATTCTCTGGGATGATCACTTCACCCCTCCCCCCACCGCGTGGCTAACAGCGGGGATGATTTCTTTTCAGCCACAGGCACACAGCCCAGCAGGAATAGCCACCTCTGAATGTCCCCTTAATAAAATTCCTCTATTTCAACCAGGTGACCATGAATGATATCACTCTCCTGAGGATAACACAGAGAGCTAAAGAACGGATGTTGCTTGATTGCATTCCAGTAGCTTTACTGGCTGCGAATACATCCCAAGTCTTCAGGGCAAATTAATCATTAAACACGCTTGCTTTTAAACCATGTATTATATTTACAAAGGTACACTCACTAGAGGTGCCTTCTCTGCCTTCAAGGTCCGGGAGCCCGGGTTGGGAGGGTAATGTCTCCAGGATGATAAACAGTTCCTGGCTGTCAGGGAGAACGGTTTCTCCATTTGCCTGCTGTGCGCTATCTTCCTCGTCCCCAAAATCCTCATCTGTTACGTGAGACTCCCTTGCAGGAGTCCATGTACAGGGGTGGGGTAGTTGTAGGGACACCCCCTAGAATTGCATGCAGCTCATGATAGAAGCGGCATGTCTGGCGGTCTGACCCTGAGTGGCCATTTGCCTCTTTGTTTTTTTGGTAGGCTTGCCTGAGCTCCTTAAGTTTCACATGATACTGCTGCGGGTCCCTGTTATAGCCTCTGTCCTTCATCCCCTTGGAGATTTTTTCAAATATTTTAGCATTTCGTCTTTTGGAATGGAGTTCTGATAGCACGGATTCATCTCCCCATACAGAGATCAGATCCAGTACCTCCCGTTTGGTCCATGCTGGAGCTCTTTTGCAATTCTGGGACTGCATGGTAACGTGTGCTGATCAGCTTGCCATGCTGGCCAAACAGGAAATAAAATTCAAAAGTTCGCGGGGCTTTTCCTGTCTACCTGGCCAGTGCATCTGAGTTGAGAGTGCTGTCCAGAGCGGTCACAATGGAGCACTCTGGGATAGCTCCTGGAGGCCAATACCGTCGAATTGCGTCCACACTACCCCCAAATTCGACCCGGCGATGTCAATTTCAGCGTTAATCCCCTCATCAGGGCGGAGTACAGAAATCAGTTTTAAGACCCTTTAAATCAACAAACAAAAATGGCTTCATCGTGTGGATGGGTGCAGGGTTAAATCGATCTAACGCTGCTAACTTTGACCTAAATTGGGGGGGGAGGGATAGCTCAGTGGTTTGAGCATTGGCCTGCTAAACCCAGGGTTGTGAGTTCAATCCTTGAGGGGGCCACTTGGGGATCTGGGGCAAAATCAGTACTTGGTCCTGCTAGTGAAGGCAGGGGGCTAGACTCAATGACCTTTTAAGGTCCCTTCCAGTTCTAGGAGATGGGATATCTCCATTAATTATTATTATTTAAACTCATAGTGTAGACCACGGCTTTGAGTCATTTCCCATTTGGCCTCAGAGACACTATCCTTCCGCTGCCTCCCCTTTGCTCCAAGTAGGGGTGGACAGGGAGTAAATTAAGTCCCCCCTGTTTGGGGAGTATCAGGGGGACCTGATAACAGTTTTCAGAGATGTTAAAGGTTGTTATAAAAAGGACAGTGATCAATTGCTCTCCAGGGCCACCGAGGGTAGGACAAGGAGCAATCTGCTTAATCTGCAGCAAGGGGGATTTAGCTGGAACCCCCATGTGGAATTTTCCAGCCCTTGGAACTCTGGATGGGGTCTCTAGAGGGTCTTACCAATGGGAGTTCAACAATAGCAACCAGAGCCCCCTGACACATCTCAGGAGTGGGACAGCATGGACTAGAAAATCCTGCAAGGCCAATATGGTGGCTTCTGCACAGGTTGAGCTAGATAAGCAGTTTGCAGGCCACTCAGCCCCTAAGTGAGAGGGGACAGCCCGACTCAGGGTTTATCTACACTGCATTAAAACACCCGCAGCTGGCCCATGTGGGCTACAGAATTGCAGTGTAGACATTCAGTCTCAGGCTGGAGCTCAGGCTCTGGGACCCTCTCCCCTTGTGAGCTTCCCCGAGCCTGGGCCCAGACATCTGCATTGCAGTTGTATAGCCCTGCAGCCTGAGCCTTGCGAGGCCAAGTCTATCACCCCACCACAGTTAGGGAATCCCATTGCAGCAAAGCCATCCACTATGATCTGCACATTTCCCAGAGTCACTACCCTTGGTAGCAGCAGCTCAGCGATTGCATTGGCTACTTAGATCACAGCAGCCCCCACAGTAGATTTGCCCACTCCAAATTGATTCCTGACTGACCGGTAGCTGTCTGGCATTGCAAGCTTCCACAGGGCTATTGCCACTCGCTTCTCAACTGTGAGGGCTGCTTTTATCTTGGTATTCTTGCGCTTCAGGGCA
The DNA here is from genome assembly GCF_027887155.1 of Malaclemys terrapin pileata. Taxonomy (NCBI): domain Eukaryota; kingdom Metazoa; phylum Chordata; order Testudines; family Emydidae; genus Malaclemys; species Malaclemys terrapin. The sequence continues at coordinate 42,826,934 of NC_071512.1, read as the reverse complement.
GGGGAAAGCAAGTCTCAAAGTTGCATGGAAGTGCCCTTACTCATGCGAAAGTTTTGCGGCCACTGGGAATCATCCCAGACCTGCAACACTACAGGGTCCCACCAGTCTGTGCTTGTTTCCTGGGCCCAGAATCAGCATTCCATGGAATGAACCTGCCCCATTACCACCATGATGTCCAAATTGCCAGGGCCCATGCTCTGAGAAAAGTCTGTGTCCATGTCCTCATCACTATCGTGATTGCACTGTCGTCGCCTCCTCGCCTGCTTTTGCAGGTTCTGCACATACTGCAGGATAATGCGCGAGGTGTTTACAATGCTCACAACAGCAGCGGTGAGCTGAGTGGGCTCCATGCTTGCTGCATCCACTGCTTCCGCTGCAACTCTGCTCTCCTGCATCCTTGGCGTCTGCAGGAGAGCAGAGTTGCAGCGGAAGCGGTGGATGACGATGGTTTGCAGACCTACTACACCGTCTGCTGCCAGCAACACCCAGGACACAACAGCAACAGTGACGGTGAGCTGAGCTGAGCTGAGCGAGCTCCATGCTTGCTGTGGTATGGCATCTGCACGGAAAAAAGGCATGAAATGATTGTCTGCCATTGCTTTCATGGAGGAAGGGGGACTGACGACATGTACCCAAAACCACCTGCGACAATGTTTTTGCCCCATCAGGCAGTGGGAGCTTAACCCAGAATTCCAATGGGCAGCGGAGACTGTGGGATAGCACCAGTGCACCACTCTGTGAGTTGATGTTAGCCATGGTATTGAGGACGCACTCCGCCAACCTACTGTACTTAGTGGGGACATACACGATCGACTGTATAAAATCGCTTTCTAAAGATCGACTTCTATAAATTCAACCTAATTTCCTAGTGTAGACATAACCTCATTGACTCAAGCCAGTCACAGGTGTTTTATTGCAGTGCAGACATACACTGAGAGACAAAGGGACTCAGTTTACTTTCAGCTTGGAGCTGTCTGATGGGGAACGCACACCAGCAGTGCTGTCTAGTGGTCAGACTGGGAGGCATGAGGCAGGTTGTCTTCCTCCTGGGAGTTCCTCTTTCTCACAACAGATCCACCAGGTGGGGGGTCTGTCCTGTTAGCGACTCAGCCCTCCAGCTAGGTCACATGGTCAAGTCCAATGATGTGGAAATCTTTAGAAGTCAGCAAGGGCTTCAGGGCTTCCCCCATGAGTTGGGGTTTTAGGATCTCCCAACCAGATTCCCCACCAAGGGACAGGCTTCTGTCATTGTCCCCTCTTTAAGGACTGGTAGAGGATTCAGGGCCCAAGGGTAGGCAGCTGAGATCTGCACCTTGGGGCGCTATGTGGCTGCCTCCCTGAATGGCTTCCTACCAGTGTCTTCTCCCTCCACAAGGTAAAATAAAGAACCAAACACAACATTAAAGTCTGTGACCTTCAGAAGTCCCCAGTCCCTCCCTTGCAGGCTTGGGCAGATCAATATCTCCAAGCCTCAAGCTGCAAGCATTCCTGTGTGATGGGTTCAGTCACAGAGACCCCCTTGGGACTGTCACCTGATGTGCTGAGACTACCTCTGAGCCTATTTTCTCCTCCAGAACCCTGCCTTGTTGAGCCAGACACACCAGTCTGCTCCAACACAGACCCAGGGTCTGAACCACACACCCCAAAGCTGCAGACTTAACTGAAAACAGCTTAAGAAGTGCTCCTGTCTCCAGCACCCAGACCCCCAGCTCCCAATGGGATCCAAACCCCAAATGAATCTGTTTTACTCTATATAAAGCTTAGACAGGGTTGTAAGGGTTCACGCCCCTACTTACAGGGCAGCACGGCCTAGTGGCCAGAGTCCATACAAGTGCCCCTTGTCGCAGGGCAGCATGGCCTAGTGGCCAGAGTCCATACAAGCGCCCCTTGTCACAGGGCAGCACGGCCTAGTGGCCAGAGTCCATATAAGCGCCCCTGGTTGCAGGGCCGTAGGACCTTACTACTGGCTCAGCGAGGGGGTCCTACCGAAACATGCTGAGGCTTACCGGGGTCAAAGTACCAGTCCGTCACCTCCCTGGGTCACTCCCTACCGGCTGGGGAGTTGGGGTCTCCCACGGATCCCAGGGTTCTCCGTGATTCTCTGGATCCGTCGCCTCCTCTGGTTCCTCCCGCAGTAGGGGTTCGTGCCGGCCTGTAGAAGCCTCTGTTCCTGGCAGCTTCAAGAGCATCAGCTGGTCCTCTGCAGGAGCTTCCCAGTTAGGTCCTTCCCCTGTGGCCACCAGCCCCGACTGAGCTGAGTTCCCTCCTTTTATACTCAGTGAGCATCTGGAGCATGCCCAGTACGAACGGGGCGGAACTTCCTCTGTCAGAGCTACTGGTCTGATGTCACTGGGGCTAGTGCGGGGCTGCCCCATCACACACCCTCCCCCTTAAGAGGGACCCCTCTGGTTGGTCCGCCGCCTCCTCCCTCTGTCTGGAAAAGAAGTCCGCGTTAGCGTGTGCCTTACCCAGGCGATGAAATACGCAGAAGTCAGGGGAGGGATAGCTCAGTGGTTTGAGCATTGGCCTGCTAAACCCAGGGATGTGAGTTCAATCCTTGAGGGGACCATTTAGGGAACTGGGGTAAAAATCTGTCTGGGGATTGGTCCTGCTTTGAGCAGGGGGTTGGACTAGATGACCTCCTGAGGTCCCTTCCAACCCTGATATTCTATGATTCTATGGTTGCAGCAAGAGGTACCAATGTAGTATCTGGGGGTTTGCGTCCTTCATGCTATTTATCCATTGTAAGGGGGCACGGTCTGCGATCAGCCTGAAGTTATTCCCCAACAGATAATAACGTAGGGCGTCGATGGCCCATCTCACTGCCAGGGCCTCTTTCTCTATTGTGGAGTACCGTTGTTCCCAGGGGGAACAGTTTACGGCTTGAATACAGTATCGGGTGTTCTTCCCCGTTCAACTCCTGGGAGAGTACAACCCCCAGGCCTACTTCCGAGGCATCTGTCTGAAGTATAAATTCTTTTGAAAAATCTGGGTGTCGCAGGACCGGTTCATGAGTGAGTCGTTCTTTCAGAGCTTCGAAAGCTTTATCACACTCTTCTGACCACTGCACTTGTCGAGGCTGTGAGTTCTTTGTAAGGTCCGACAGGGGGGCGGCTATGGATGCAAAGTCTGGCATGAAGCGACAGTAATATCCAGCTAGGCCCAAAAACTGGCACACTTGCTTCTTCGTCTTGGGGATGGGTACGTCTCTGAAGGCTTGCACTTGGCTGATTAGAGGCGTCAGTTTCCCACCCCCTACCGTATGTCCGAGGTAGGTTACCTCCTCTTTCTCGAGGTGACACTTCGCCGGATTGGCTGTAAGGCCGGGTGATCGAAGTGCCTGCAACACCCCATCCAGATGGCGTAGATGGTCCTCCCAGTTGTCGCTATAGACTACGATGTTGTCTATATACGCCGCCGCATACTGGTCATGGGGCTGTAAGACCTTGTTCATCAACCGTTGGAACGTAGCCGCGGCTCCATGTAGCCCGAATGACATCATTATAAATTGGAAGAGGCCGAACAGGTTGGGAAGGCAGTCTTCTCCCGGGAGTCTGGAGTGAGGGGGATCTGCCAGTATCCCTTGGTTAGGTCTAAGGTTGATAAGTACCTCGCTCCACCGAGCCGCTCCAACAATTCGTCCACCCGCGGCATCGGATACGCGTCGAAGCGGGAGATAGCATTGACTTTTTGGAAGTCAATACAAAAACGGGTAGTCCCGTCAGGCTTTGGGACTAAGACGATGGGGCTGTGCCACTCACTCTTTGATTCCTCCACAACCCCCATCTCCAGCATTGTCTCCAGCTCCTTTTGGACGGTGTCCCACATCTTCCGGGGTAATGGCCGGTGGTGGTCTCTTACCTTCTGACCTGGAGTGGTTGCTATATGATGGCTCATTAGAGTAATTCGCCCAGGGTGGGTGGATAAAACGTCAGGGAACTCCCCTGTCAATTGCTGTAATTGCTCTCTCTGTATAGGGGCGAGGCCCACCCCTAATGTCACCGACCTAGGGTCCAGGGGGGTCCCCTACTAGGGGTCCGAGTTCTGATTCCGGGGTGGACGGGCAGATGAGCAGGGCTTCCCTGGTCTTCCAGGCCTTCAGAAGGTTTATGTGGTATATGCACGTCTCCCTCCATCATCCCGGTAGCCGGACCTCGTAGTCTACTGGTCCAATCCTCCGGATTACCTCGTAGGGTCCCTGCCATTTGGCTAGCAGTTTTGACTCGTCTGATGGTAACAAAATCAACACACGATCCCCGGGACTGAAACTCCGTCCCCTAATTCCTCGGTTTTAGAGGCGTTCTTGGTTCGCTTGTGCCTGTATCAGGTTCTCCCGGGTGAACGCCCCTAGCGTTCGTAGCCATTCTCGGAGTTGCAACACGTATTGGATGGTCCCAAGGACTTGGGTCTCCTGGGCTTCCCATTCCCCCTTCAGGAGGTCCAGGATCCCCCGGGGCTGCCTACCATACAGGAGTTCAAAGGGTGAAAATCCCGTCGATGCCTGGGGTACCTCCCTGATGGCGAACAGCAGGGCTGGCAACAGGGAGTCCCAATGCGTAGGGTCCTCCTCCACTAATTTACTTAACATGGATTTGAGTGTACCATTGAAACATTCCACCAGGCTGTCAGTCTGGGGATGATAAACAGATGTCCGGAGGGTTCGTATATGGAGGAGGCGGCACAATTCCGCTATCAGTTTAGAGGACATGTTTGTGCCCTGATCTGTTAGGATTTCTGCCAGTATCCCGACTCTAGCAAAAATCTTCACTAGTTCAGTAGCGATCGCCGGCGCTGTGGCCATCCTCAGGGATACAGCTTCAGGGTAACACATCACGTAATCCACTACCACTAGGATGAAGCGATTTCCTGTCTTACTTCTGTCCAGGGGTCCAACCAGGTCCATCCCAATCCTTTCAAAGGGTACGCCAACGACTGGCATAGGGATCAGGGGTACCCGGGCAACACCTTTTGGTCCCACCCGTTGGCATTCTGGGCAAGACGCGCAGTAGTCTCGCACCGCCCGGTGTATGCCAGGCCAGAAGAACCGACGAGCTATCCTCTGGAGGGTCTTCTCCCGCCCCAGGTGCCCAGCCCAGAGGTTAGCGTGGGCTAGACGGAGGAGGCTTTGTCGCAGCCTCCGAGGGACCAATAGCTGATGGAATGTCTCCTGGGCCTGCGGTTCCTGTACTACCCAGTACAGGCGATCTTGCCATATCTCAAAGCGTGGACCCTGTGGGGGCTCAAGGGTCGAGCCTTCGTCGGGACCGAGGCTGGTGGCCTGTTCCCAGGCCCTACTTAGGGTCGGGTCCTCTCTCTGTTCTTGCACAAAGTCCATGTCCCGTTCCAGTTCCATCTGAGCATCCTCGACTGACCGGGCCCTTACAGGGGGTTGGTCTCAGGGGGCTCTCCTGGAGTCGATGTCCCTTCTCCGGGGTCATCCCATGATGTGTGTCCAAGCAGGGGGCCTCAACCCGTCAGTTCGTGGGTCAGGCAGTTGGTACCTCCGGAGAATCTCCCCGAAGCCCGGCCATGCCCACGCGAAGGCCCCCCTCCTGGTGGCAGACTTCTATCTTCGCCCAGGCTGAGGGATAAGGGCGGATGTCCCCATGTATACACTGTAGATGTATCTGAGTTTCAGAGAGTTTGAGGTTTGGGACCAGCCCCTCATGTATGAGGGTCTGGCTGCACCCCGAGTCCACGAGAGCATTGGTGAGGATCCCCTCGACCCGGACGGGGATCACGAGCTTTCCCAGTCCTCTCTTACGGGCCCTTCTTCCGGCGACCCAGGCTTGCCCATAATTACAGTCCATGAACAGGCAATCCCGCCGAAAGTGCCCCTCTTGTCCGCACTCCCAGCATTCCTCTTGGACCACAGCGGGTCCCTGGCCTCCACCCGGTGGGCTCCCTCTCTCTTGTGGGAGTGGGTCCCTGTGGGTCATTACCCAGGCTGCCCTGTGTCTGGGCTCGGGACTGGGGAGCTTCAGGGTCACAGAACGGGCGCTGGACGGTGGCTCCCGAGCCCCTGCTCTCACCTCCAACAATGGTCCCGTATCCGTTGGGCCACAGCCCGGGGCCAGGTCCCCGGAGGGTACTGTTCTTTGCGGAGGCACTGGCGATAGGTCTCCAGACTAATGCCGGTGTGGTCCAATACGGCCGCCTTCACCCGGGTGTATTCTAGGGCCTCCCGGGGGTCGAGGCTACGGTAAGCAGTCTGGGCCTGTCCCATCAAATAGGGAGCTAATAAAGTGGCCCAGTGCTCGGGGGACCACCTGGCGGCGGTTGCCACCTGTTCAAAGGTCACCAGGAACGCCTCCGGGTCATCCTCTGGCCCCATCTTAGTGAGGCATACCAGCAACTCCCCTACATTCTCCCTGGGTCCAGCCCCGGCAGGTATGGGGGCTGTGGCTCCTGCCGGGTGTAGCATTGTGGCCATCTGCTGCACCAGGCGTTCTTGTTGTGCCTGCTGTTGGATCACCACGTCCCAGAGGAGCTACTGCTGATGCTCTTGATGCTGAGATATCAGCAGCTGCTGCTGGCTGGCCATCTGCTGCATCAACTGCACCTGTTGCTGCTGCTGTTGGGCCACCTGCTCTTGCTGCCGGTCCAGCATCCACTTTAGGAGCTTCTCCATCTCCATCTTGGGGTTTAATGGGGTTCCCATAGTTAAACCCTGTTTTCACAGACCTTTCAGCAGGCCCGAATCGCTGCCCACATTCTCCACCACGTGTGAGGGTTCACGCCCCTCCTTACAGGGCAGCGCGGCCTAGTGGCTAGAGTCCATAGGATCGCCCCTGGTTGCAGGGCAGCGCGGCCTAGTGGCCAGAGTCCATATAAGCGTCCCTTGTCGCAGGGCAGCGCAGCCTAAGGGCCAAAGTCCATATAAGTGCCCTGGGTTGCAGGGCCATAGGACCTTACTACTGGCTCAGCGAGGGGGTCCTACCGAAACACGCTGAGACTTACCGGGGTCAAGGTACCAGTCCGTCACCTCCCCTGGCTCGCTCCCTACCGGCTGGGGAGTTGGGGGTCTCCCACAGATCCCAGGGTTCTCCGTGATTCTCTGGATCTGTCGCCTCCTCTGGTTCCTCCCGCAGTAGGGGTTCATGCCGGCCTGTAGAAGCCTCTGTTCCTGGCAGCTTCAAGAGCATCAGCTGGTCCTCTGCAGGAGCTTCCCAGTTAGGTCCTTCCCCTGCGGCCGCCAGCCCCGACTGAGCTGAGTTCCCTCCTTTTATACTCAGTGAGCATCTGGAGCATGCCCAGTACGAACGGGGCAGGACTTCCTCTGTCAGAGCTACTGGTCTGACGTCACTGGGGCTAGTGCGGGGCCTGTGGCAAGTGTGGATAGAAAATAATGACACATGGTTTCTAATGGGGTCCAAGGTGTACTATCTATGCATAGGCTTAGTGTGGGTGGGACAGGGAAATAATATTTGCTGAGAGGGATCGGCCATGCTTAATGGCAAGGTTTTAGAGGGTGGAGCGGGTGGGATTTGGACCAGGAAACTTCTCCCTGCAGCTGGAAAATCTGCTTCTCAGATTCATATACCAGCCATGTTATGGCTTAATGTAACCAGACACCCAACAATAGCCACTAATTGGACTATAGTGGTAGCGGAACCCACCTGGATGAACCAGTGGCATAGCCAGGTTCTAAGAGCAGGGGGAACAAACATAAAAAAGGTTCTCCCGGAGACCTATCGCCAGTGCCTCCAGCCACTCCCCTGACAGTAAGGGTACATCGACCCAGTGTGCAGTCCCCCAAGATTGTCTGCCAGGTGGCTCTAAAGGGCCAATAACCCTTTAATTGATTTGCTACATGGGTCCCCTCTAATCTAGGTGGCCATAAACCCCAGCGGGCATCCTGCAAGAGTTTACAAGATGATTGATGAGGGTCTGTTGAACCTGGCTACATACTTCTCCCCACAAAAAGTAAAGACCTGTGCTGGTGTGCTGACATGGTATTAGGGAGTAATAGCACAGCAGGCACCATTTCTGCGCTTGATAGATAAAATGCCATCCCTCTCCCTTCCCTTCTGCTTGTTAAGGATAGATAAGTGCTGCAGCTGCATAAGGAATGTGGTTGTCTAAAGAATACCCTTTGTGTAAAGAAGTGTTATCTCACCCCTCACTTTCTTGCCCAGCTACATAAACGAGCTCGGCGTCATGGCCCCTTCCTCCCTTCCCTGAAAACTGCTGATCAAGGGAACTTGTGGCTGCAATTACTGCAAAGAAATGTATTTTCAAGGATAAAAGGTCTTTAGAATATGCTTAATGTTGTAAACAGGGGCGGGGGTAATTATATTCAATATATGGGCATTCATATTACTAAATAAGGGTTTTGAGGATGTTGTAGTAAATGTAGATAATTATATATTAACTTAGATAAAAGGAGTGCGAGGTGATTAACTTGGGACTTATTCAATAATTGGGTCAAGAGGAACAAGTACCGCAATAAAGAAGCCTGTTTTCTCAATCCGCCTTTGGGTCAGCCTGCTTGTTCTCTAACACAGACCTAAAGCATGGGGGTGAGCAGGGCCAGCTTTAGGCTGATTCTCCCGAATCGGGACCCGTGCCTAAGAGGGCCCCGCACTCTAAAGAAGAGCACCTAACTTTTTTATTTTTACTCACCCGGCGGCAGTCCGGGTCTTCGGCGGCACTTCAGCGGCAGGTCCTTCACTCGCTCTGTGTCTTTGGCAGCATTTCGGCGGCGGGTCCTTCAGTGCCATGGAAGACCCAGAGTGAGTGAAAGACCCGCCGCTGAAGTGCCGCCAAAGACCCGGACCACCACCGGATATCCGAATCGGGCCCCGCACTTCCTAAAGCCGGCCCTGGGGGTGAGTCTCAAAAAATGGAATTTCTAGCCCCGATTCTGCCACAGACTCTTCCTGTGCAGGTCTGGGCAGTGTATCAGAGCTCACTCACCACCAGGCACCCCTCGGGCCAGGCATAGCATCACAACTCTCTCCTGCTGACGATCGCTCCAGCACTGGAGCGGTTTCTCTGCCTGCTAATCAGGCCTGGTCACCGTTTTTAGTCCATCCTTTCCAGGGTCCCAAGTGTCCCAACTAAAAGTCTAAAAATGTCTTTAAACAGAAACAAAAATCCCTCCACCCTCTCTGGGGATTTTCCTCAGCCAGGTGGCAGCTCAGCCCACTGCTCCTTTGCTGGGCTCAACAACCCTTACAATGGCCTTGTATCAAGTATCAGGGAGTAGCCGTGTTAGTCTGTATCTACAAAAACAACAAGGAGTCTGGTGGCACCTTAAAGACTAACAGATTTATTTGGGCATAAGCTTTCGTGAGTAAAAACCTCACTTCTTCGGATGCATAGAGTGAAAGTTACAGATGCAGGCATTATATACTGACACATGGAGAGCAGGGAGTTACTTCGCAAGTGGAGAACCAGTGTTGACAGGGCCAATTCAATCAGGGTGGATGTAGTCCACTCCCAATAATAGATGAGGAGGTGTCAATTCCAGGAGAGGAAAAGCTGCTTCTGTAATGAGCCAGCCACTCCCAGTCCCTATTCAAGCCCAGATTAATGGTGTTGAATTTGCAAATGAATTTTAGTTCTGCTGTTTCTCTTTGAAGTCTGTTTCTGAAGTTTTTTTGTTCAATGATAGTGACTTTTAAATCTGTAATAGAATGACCAGGGAGATTGAAGTGTTCACTTACTGGCTTATGTATGTTACCATTCCTGATGTCCGATTTGTTTTCCATTTATTCTTTTGCGGAGGGACTGTCCGGTTTGGCCAATGTACATGGCAGAGGGGCATTGCTGGCACATGATGGCATATATAACATTAGTGGATGTGCAGGTGAATGAGCCCTTGATGGTGTGGCTGATGTGGTTGGGTCCTCTGATGCTGTTGCCAGAGTAGATATGGGGACAGAATAGGCAACGAGGTTTGCTACAGGGATAGGTTCCTGGGTTGGTGTTTCTGTGGTGTGGTGTGTAGTTGCTGGTGAGTATTTGCTTCAGGTTGGGGGGTTGTCTGTAAGCGAGGACTGGCCTGCCTCCCAAGGTCTCTGAGAGTGAGGGATCATTTTCCAGGATAGGTTGTAGATCGTGGATAATGCACTGGAGAGGTTTTAGCTGGGGGCTGTATGTGATGGCCAGTGGTGTTCTGTTATTGTCCTTGTTGGGCCTGTCCTGTAGTAGGTGATTTCTGGGTACCCGTCTTGCTCTGTCAATCTGTTTCCTCACTTCCCCAGGTGGGTACTGTAGTTTTACGAATGCTTGATAAAGATCTTGTAGATGTTTGTCTCTGTCTGAGGGGTTGGAGCAAATTCGGTTGTATCTTAGGGCTTGGCTGTAGACAATGGATCGTGTGATGTGTCTTGGATGGAAGCTGGAGGCATGTAGGTACGTATAGCGGTCAGTAGGTTTCCGGTATAGGGTGATGTTTATGTGACCATCACTTATTTGTACTGTAGTGTCCAGGAAGTGGATCTCTTGTGTGGACTGGTCCAGGCTGAGGTTGATGGTGGGGTGGAAATTGTTGAAGTCCAGGTGGAATTCTTCAAGGGCCTCCTTTCTGTGGGTCCATATGATGAAGATGTCATCAATGTAGCGCAAGTAGAGGAGGGGCACTAGGGGACGAGAGTTGAGAAAGCGTTGTTCTAAGTCAGCCATAAAAATGTTTGCATACTGTGGGGCCATGCAGGTACCCATAGCAGTGCCACTGACTTGAAGGTATAAGTTGGCCTTGTACGTTCCCTTCCTTAGGGCCCATAGCAGAACCCAGGCCCAGCCTCCACTCTGGGTTCCAGCCCAGGGCCCTGTTCCGAACAGCTAGGTCTGCTCCTTTACCTGGGCTGTGGTTTTCCCTAAGCCACTTCCTGCCTCTCTTATCAAGTTCCCCTCTGTCTCCTCCTTGCCAATCAGGGTCTCTCCCAGGTCCTCCTGCCTGGAGACCTTTCCTTGCACTCTGAGCCACCGACCTGGATGTCTCTGCAACCCTTTGACAAACTGGGCTTTATCACCACTTACATCAGCTCGCATTCCCATTACTACTTCTTGTAGTATGTAACATAGTAGACTCACATTCTGAGTCTGTAACCACCAGGGGATGGATTTCATGACATAGTTACAGTTTCTCTGTTTTCCCAGGGTTTTTTTTAAATTGTAATATTGCTTTGTTAATGGTGTGCTATTTAACTCCTGATACTCTTATTTTAGTGTAATCTTTGTCACTTTTAGGTGCCTGAATTTGTCATACATAAGCTCCGTCAGTGTTACACTCTTTACACTCCCAGAGGATGTGATCAACTGTTCCTTTAACTTTGCATGTCTCACCAAAGAGTAGGAAAGATAGAAAATGTGGCAAAAGACCACCTTGGCTTAACCACAAGATCTTGCATGATCTACAAAATAAAAAGGAGTCTCATAAAAAATGGAAACTAGGACAGATTACAAAGAATGAATATAGGCAAACAACACAGGAATGCAGGGGCAAGATTAGAAAGGCAAAGGCAGAAAATGAGCTCAAACTAGCTACGGGAATAAATGAAACAAGAAGACTTTTTATCAATACATTAGAAGCAAGAGGAAGACCAAGGACAGGGTAGGCCCACTGCTCAGTGAGGAGGGAGAAACAGTAACAGGAAACTTGGAAATGGCAGAGATGCTTAATGACTTCTTTGTTTCAGTCTTCACCGAGAAGTCTGAAGGAATGCCTAACATAGTGAATGCTAATGGGAAGGGGGTAGGTTTAGCAGATAAAATAAAAAAAGAACAAGTTAAAAATCACTTAGAAAAGTTAGATGCTTGCAAGTCACCAGGGCCTGATGAAATGCATCCTAGAATACTCAAGGAGCCAATAGAGGAGGTATCTGAGCCTCTAGCTATTATCTTTGGAAAATCATGGGAGACGGGAGAGATTCCAGAAGACTGGAAAAGGGCAAATATAGTGCCCATCTATAAAAAGGGAAATAAAAACAACCCAGGAAACTATAGACCAGTTAGATTTACTTCTGTTCCAGGGAAGATAATGGAGCAAGTAATTAAAGAAATCATCTGCAAACACTTGGAAGGTGGTAAGGTAATAGGGAATAGCCAGCATGGATTTGTAAAGAACAAATCCTGTCAAACCAATCTGATAGCTTTCTTTGATAGGATAACGAGTCTTGTGGATAAGGGAGAAGTGGTGGATGTGATATACCTAGACTTTAGTAAGGCATTTGATACGGTCTTGCATGATATTCATATCAATAAACTAGGCAAATACAACTTAGATGGGGCTACTATAAGGTGGGTGTATAACTGGCTGGATAACCATACTCAGAGAGTAGTTATTAATGGTTCCCAATCCTGCTGGAAAGGTATAACAAGTGGGGTTCCACAGGGGTCTGTTTTGGGACCAGCTCTGTTCAATATCTTCATCAACGACTTAGATATTGGCATAGAAAATATGCTTATTAAGTTTGCAAATGATACCACACTGGGAGGGATTGCAACTGCTTTGGAGGATAGGGTCATAATTCAAAATGATCTGGACGAATTGGAGAAAAGATCTGAGATAAACAGAATGAAGTTTAATAAAGACAAATGCAAAGTGCTCCACTTAGGAAGGAGCAATCAGTTTCACACATACAGAACGGGAAGAGACTGTCTAGGGGTTATAGTGGACCACAAGCTAAATATGAGACAACAGTGTGATGCTGTTGCAAAAAAAAAAAAAAAAGCAAACATGATTCTGGGATGCATTAACAGGTGTGTTGTGAACAAGACATGAGAAGTCATTCTTCCGCTCTACTCTGCGCTGGTTAGGCCTCAACTGGAGTATTGTGTCGAGTTCTGGGCACAGCATTTCAAGAAAGATGTGGAGAAATTGGAGAGGGTCCAGAGAAGAGCAACAAGAATGATTAAAGGTCTTGAGAACATGACCTATGAAGGAAGGCTGAAAGAATTGGGTTTGTTTAGTTTGGAAAAAAGAAGACAGAGGGGACATGATAGCAGTTTTCAGGTATCTAAAAGGGTGTCATAAGGAGGAGGGGAAAAAACTTGTTCACCTTAGCCTCTAAGGATAGAACAAGAAGCAATGGGCTTAAACTGCAGCAAGGGAGGTTTAGGTTGGACATTAGGAAAAAGTTCTTAACTGTCAGGGTGGTTAAACACTGGAATAAATTGCCTAGGGAGGTTGTGGAATCTCCATCTCTGGAGATATTTAAGAATAGGTTAGATAAATGTCTATCCGGGATGGTCTAGACAGTATTTGGTCCTGCCATGCGGGCAGGGGACTGGACTCGATGACCTCTCGAGGTCCCTTTCAGTCCTAGAATCTATAAACCAAGCCCTTCTTTATGTTTGTTAATTAAGGCCAAGTTACGGTTTAAGCCACAGTATTCAGAGTACAGCTTCAGTACCTCACTCTCTCTCAGGTTCTCTCGCCCTATGTCAGCATTTTCAATTCTAGGGCATACTTCATGAAATCTTTTCCCTCGTTTCCTTTGTCCTGCCTCTCCTCTCTTACTTCATTTTTAAATGGGTTTTAAAACTCCTGTTTACGTAGAGTGATCTGTAGGTCAATTTTTAAAAGTATTTTTTGCTACTTTGTCTCCCAACTTACTTCCTGCTATCCTAATTTTTTCCTAATATCCAACCTAGACCTCCCCCACTGCAACTTGAGACCATTGCTTCTTGTTCTGTCATCTGCCACCACTGAGAACAGCCGAGCTCCATCCTCTTTGGAATCCCACTTCACGTAGTTGAAGGCTGCTATCAAATCCCGCCTCGTTCTTCTCTTCTGCAGTCTAAATAACCCCAGTTCTCTAAGCCTCCCCTCGTAAGTCATGTGCCCCAGCCCTCTAATCATTTTTGTTGCCCTCCACTGGATTTTCTCCAATTTGTCCACATCCTTTCTGTAGTGGGGGGCCCAAAACTGGATGCAGTACTCCAGATGTGGCCTCACCAGTGTCGAATAGAGGGGAATAATCACTTCCCTCGATCTGCTGGCTATGCTCCTACTAATACAGCCCAATATACCATTAGCCTTCTTGGCAATAAGGGCATACTGTTGACTCATATCTAGCTTCTCATCCACTGTAATCCCCAGGTCCTTTTCTGCAGAACTGCTGCTTAGCAAGTCGGTTCCCAGCCTGTAGCGGTGCATGGGATTCTTCCTTCCCAAATGCAGGACTCTGCACTTGCCCTTGTTGAACCTCAGATTTCTTTTAGCCCAATCCTCCAATTTGTCTAGGTCACTCTTGACCCTATCCCTACCCTCCAGCATATCTACCTCTCCCCCCAGCTTAGTGTCACCCGCGAACTTGCTGAGGGTGCAATTCATCCCATAATCCAGATCATTAATGAAGACTTTGAACAAAACCAGCCCCAGAAAAGACCCCTGGGGCACTACGCTTGATACCGGCTGCCAACTAGACAATGAGCCATTGATCACTACCTTTTGAGCCCAGGGATCAAGCCAGCTTTCTATCCACCTTATTGTCCATTCAGCCAATCCATACTTTTTTAACTTGCTGGCAAGAATTCTGTGGAAGACCATATCAAAAGCTTTGCTAAAGTCAAGATATATCAAGTCCACTGCTTTCCCCATATCCACAGAGCCAGTTATCTAATCATAGAAGGCAATCAGGTTGGTCAGGCATGACTTGCTGTCAAGGCTGATTCCCCACTCTGACACTTTGAGTGCAGAAGATGGGGGCCTGCAAGGATTCTAAAAATCAATACTGACCACTCCAGGCTGGTATTAAACTTCCAAGGTTACAGCTTCTCTCTGACCTTGTATGGGTAGATGTTGCAACCACCCAAGTGCAAAAAACCCCTTTGGACTCAGGAAGGCGCACTTGGGAATTTCTCCCTGTGGGGTACCCTCAAGCCCTTTCACACACCCCCTCTGGGGGAAGAGATGAGAAAGAAAACAAAGGAAATCAGCTGTTGCTGCCAGCTAATTAAACATATTGACAAATCTCTTAAGACACAAGAATCCAATCCTGTTCTTAAAAAAGTTTTATTAAAAACAAAAGAAAGAAAATACATCTTGAATTTAGGCTTTTTTCTAGATTTAAAAAATACAATTACAAGGATTAAGCATCAAGATAACTCTTGAGGTCCCATTTAAAGGTGACAAGGAAAACAAAAGCATTTGGGGGTTAGCACAGAGGAGTCTACAAGCCTTACAGAAATAAAAGAGATAAACCTAATCGGGTCTTTCTAGACATTTCCTGATCTACTTACATATTTGGGGTTTCAAATTGAGTAGTTTCTAGGTATGATCTGTCGATTTTCATACCTGGTTCACAGCTTTTTACAGCATAGCTCCAGCCCAGCTTTGTCCCCTCTCTCCAGAGAACAACGGACAGGACAAAGGGAAAAGGTTTTTTTCTCCCAATTTTAAAAAGTTCTCTCCCTTAGCTCTTTTGGCCAGGTGCCCACTCCCTTCCTTTTACCTATGGGCTTTAACCCTTTACTGGTAAAGCAAGTAGAGAATAGCTACTAGCAGGGATTTTGTAGCTAACTGGCTGGCTGGCTGGGTGTCCATAAAAGGGAGCTGCTACCCCCTCTTCATTTATCATACTTGCCCTTGGTGAATCCATGTTGACTGTTCCTGCTCACCTTCCTCTCCTCCAAGTGCTTCTAAATGGATTCCTTGAGGATCTGCTTCATGATTTTTCCAGGGACTGAGGTGAGGCTGACCAGTCTGCAGTTCCCAGGATTCTCCTTCTTCTCTTTTTTAAAGACGGGCACTATATTTGCTCTGTAAAGCATTATCACTGCAGCTTACCTGTTTCCATGCTGGGACTACAGCTACTCACAGGAAGAGAAGTAAAGGTATATCTACACTAATAATGCTATAGCAGCGCAGCTACAGCGTGTAGCATGGCAGTGTAGACACTTACTCCATGACAGAACTGGTTCTTCTGTCACTGTGGTAACTTCATCTCGCCGAAAGGCCGTAGTTAGGTCAAAGGAAGAATTCATCCATCAGCCTAGCATGGTCTACTCCAGCCCTTAGCCCCATGGTCAAGGGAAGCCACCACAGGTGTTAGCTCCACACCACTTTGGCTCTCCCTCCCCAGTCACATCCTGTCTCAATCAATCTCTCCCCCCACCCCCTTTAATTGGCTGGATTGGACGCACCTTCTCTGGTACAGGGGCACTGGGCCTAGTCTAGGGTTGCCAACTTTCTAATCACACAAAATCGAATACCCCTGCCCCACCTCCTACCCCGTCCCATCTCTATGGCCCCGCCCATGCCCTGCCCCTTCTCTGAGGCCCCGCCCCAACTCACTCCATCCCCCCTCCCTCCATCGCTCACTCTTCCAGAGTAGGGCTGAAGATGAGGGGATTGGGGTGCAGGAGAGGACTCCAGGCTCGGTCAGGGGGTTGAGGTGCCAGGGAGGGTGAGGGCTCCAGCTGGGAATGAGGCCAGGAATGAGGGGGTTGGGGTGCGGTGGGGGGGTCTTGGCAGTGCTTACTGTGGCTCCAAGGAAGTGGCCGCCACGTCCCTGAGACCTCTAGGTGGAGGTGCGGCCAATCAGCTCTGCATGGTGGGCACTGCCTTCGTACCCAGACACCACCCTACACAGCTCTCCTTGCTCACAGTCCCTGGCCAATGGGAACTGCAGAGCTGGCACTGGGGGCAGCGCTCAGAGCCTCCCTGGCCACCCCAGCAGCTAGCTGGTGGCCGCTTCTGGGAGCAGCATGGCGTTAGGGCTGGCAGGGAATCTGCCTTCACTCTGGGCCCCTGCTTCCCCGCTGACCAGACTTTTAACAGCCTGGTCGGCAGTGCTGATCAGAGCCACCAGGGCCCCTTTTTGACTGGACATTCTGGTCTAAAACCAGACACCTGGCAACTGTAGCCTAGTCTATTCACAGGGACCAGGTACCCTGCAACAGGTACTTAAGGAACTAGCTGACGCAATCTTGGAACCTTTTACTATTACCTTTGAGAATTCCTAAAGAACAGGGGAGGACCAGAGAAGGACAAACATAGTATCTGTCTTTTAAAAGGGGAACAAGGAGGACCGGGGAATTATAGACCAGTCAGCCTAATTTTGATACCTGGAAAGCTATTGGAACAAATTATTAAGCAATACATTTATAAGCACCTGGAGGATAATAGAGTTATAAGGAATAGCCAGCATGAATTTGTCAAGAACAAACCATGCCAAAATTTCATTCTTTGATAGGTCTATTGGCCTAGTAGATAGAGGGACACAGTATCTGTGATATGCCTTCATTTTAGTAAGGCTTTTGTAACAGTCCCAAATAACAGTCTCATAAGTGAACTAGGGAAATGCAGTTTAGATGAAAGTACTATAATGTGGGTGCACAACTGGTTGAAATATACTTAAAGAATCATTATTGGTGTTTTACTGTCAGACTGGGAGGACATATCTAGTGGGGTCACAGAGGGAGTCAGCTTTGAAACTGGTACTAGTCAATATTTATAATTATGACATATACAATGAAGTGGAGAGCATACTGTGACAAAGTTCCTCCTCTATCTTGGTGGGTCCTGCGCTTATTGGCAGATTTTCTTGCCTCAGAGATTCACCATGTGGGTTGGGGAACAGCCCAGAGACCTTCCCCTCTGGAAGAACCCACAGTCCAGGTCAGTTGGGAGGTTTGGGGTGAACCCTGGCCCACCCTCTACTCCAGGTTCCAGCCCAGGGCCCTCTGGACTGCAGCTGTCTATAGTGCCTCCTGTAACAGCTGCATGACAGGTACAACTCCCTGGGCTACTTCCCCATAGCCTCCTCCAAACACCTTCCTTATTCTCACCACAGAACCTTCCTCCTGGTGTCTGATAGTACTTGTACTACTCAATCCTCCAGCAGCACACCCTCTTAACTCCTTGCACCTCTTGCTCCCAGCTCCTCACACTCACACACCAAACTGAAGTGAGCTCCTTTTAAAACCCAGGTGCCCTGATTAGCCTGCCTTAATTGATTCTAGCAGCTTCTTCTTAATTGGCTCCAGGTGTCCTAATTAGCCTGCCTGCCTTAACTGGTTCTAGCAGGTTCCTGATTACTCTAGTACAGCCCCTGCTCTGGTCACTCAGGGAACAGAAACCCTGTCTGACCTGGGAATCATAGCTCACTCTCCTGTAGCCCTCTGCCCTGGAGGGAGGGGGCTGCTGCTCTTCCTCCTCCTCCTCCTCCTCTGCTTACTTGCTGGCTGGCTGCTAGACCCACCCACACCCTTGGTTGCTGCTGCTACAGCCCTGGGGGGCCTGCTGGCCCACTCCCCAGAGGAGGGGAGGGAGAGACCCCAACCATTGCTCCTGCTGCTGAGGATGCCACCACCATTTCCACCTGAGAAGGGTCCTTCCTGCTGGCTACCAGACTGCCGCCTGGAGCTGCTGCATTCGCTGCTGGAGAGCTGCTGGAGCCCTGAGGAGAAGAAGAGGACCATCTGCCAGTGGGGGAGCGCGTAGGAATTCTACAGACCACCGTGGAGGGGGCCCTCCTGGACTGAGTAACTTTTGAACTGTGCTCTTGTGGTGGGGATCTAGACTGTGTTTGTGGAGACACAGGGGGTGTGGCGTGGAGCCTGCCCCCTGGTCCATCTGTGTTTTCCCTCCCCCCCAATCCCCACCACTACCATCATTGTTGCCCCCTCCACCACCCCCACCGGCTACTTACCATCTGCCTCGGGCTCCTGCCTCTGGGACTCAGCTGCTCCCCAAGGCTTGCCACATCCTGTTGCCACCATTGGGCCTGACGCAGCAGCCAGCTTGCAAGGACTTTCTTTTTTGTTGCAAGCGCACGTCGGTGCACGTGCCCCCCCTTTTGGACTAACCCTTTCCCCCCTGCAGCAAGCCCCCAGCTTTGCCCCTGTTACCTACCCTTTTGCCCCTTGCAACCTTTTGCCCCTCTCCCTTGCCCCAGCCCCTCGCTAACTCCAATTTGTTTGCCTGCCCTGCCCTTTCCCTCTGCAGCCTTTGTTTGACCCGCCCCAGCCTCTGAAGCTAACCCCGTGGGTCCTCTGCCCCATTTCCCGCCTGGTTGCTCCCTTCCCCCTGCGGTCCCCTTGCCCTGATTAGCCACTCCCCTCGTGCGCCCATGTCCCCTCCTATGCGCTTGTGCCACTCCCCGTTTTAGTTTTGATTCTGTCTCACTGCACCCCCCAATGCTGTTATCTCCTCCCTTCCTTGGTGCAACATGAGGAGCCGGAAACCTTCCCTGAGTCGGTGACTGACCCCTAGCCCTTGATAGCCCCCCATCCACCCTCCTTTTTTTGGCGCTCTCCTCCCCTGCCTACAGCCTAGCGGGGAGGAGTGGTCGACCTGCTTCCCCTTTCCCTACCCCCCCTCCAGTGTTTGCTCTCCCCCCGTCCTCATTATGGCAGGGGACAAGGAGAGTGAGACCCCTCGGGCAGACCCTACTGCCCCTCCTCCACCCCCCCCCACCATCACCCCCCCAGCCTCTACCTCAACCGCCTCTGCCGAGCCACCTACTACCACCTGCTGAAACACCGGCAGCGGTGGGTAACGAGGTGACCTCCGCTGCTGCCACGTCCCTCGCCCCCTCTGACTCTGGGGCAGTCCCCCCAGCCGGCAGGAAGGGCCAGGGCATGAAGAAGGGTAAAGGCCCTGCTAAAAAAGCCAGGCCCTCCATGGCAGGGGGTACCCTGCAACAGGCTGCGGCATCCCTCCCTGCTGTTCCCTCCACCAGCTGTATGGCTGTCCCACCCCCAGCTCCCAGGGCATACGCCCAGGTGGCGGCGGCCCCCCCCCGCCTGCCGCTACGTCATCTCCCCCATCCACCGCCTCCGCTACCATCTATAGTGGCCGGGGCCCCTTCCCCACCTTGACCAGGAAGCACGGCGTCCAATGCCTCCTGGTACCCGCCTCGCCCCATGTGGAGACCTACGTGCGGGCGCTGGCAAGGGTGGTGGGGCCCACGGCCATTCTGGTGGCCTCCAAGATGTACGGCAACGTCGTCTTCTTCCTAGCATCGGAGGCCGCCGCCCAGGAGGCAGTGGAGAAGGGCCTGGCGGTGGGGGGCGTGTAAGTCCCCCTGGAGCCGCTAGAAGACCTAGGCGCCCGACTGGTCCTGACTTCTGTCCCTCCCTTCCTTCCAAATGCCGCCCTGTTACCCGCCCTCTCTACCCTAGGGAGGCCGATCTCTGTGGTCAGCCCTCTCCCATTGGGCTGCAAAGACCCCGCCCTCCGTCACGTCCTCTCGTTCCGCCGGCAGGTACAGTTACAACTGCCGCCGGCGGCATGTGATGGTGAGGCGCTCGAGGGGTCCTTCTTGGTCCCCTACCAGGGGGCCCGCTACCGGGGGAGGCCAGGTGCTACCTCTGCCGGGCGATGGAGGGACTGCCCTTTGGCCCGGCACGGAGGGACATCCGGGAACCCCGAGCCCCGGCAGGGCGCCGGCCCCGTCATCGCCGGCACCCGTAGCTGCCCGGCGCCCGAAGCCGCCCCTCCTCCTTTCCGGCCCACCAATGCTCCTGCTCGGGCCCAAGGGGTATCTCCCCAGTGCGCCTAGACGAGCGAGAGGGCCCCGCCTCTGCCGCCTGCGATCTGGCGGGGCCTGTGGAGGAGGGTGAGGTAGGGATATCGCCGGGCATAGAAGAGGGCATGCCCCAGAGAGAATCCTCCCTCCTACATGCTGCCCCACCATTGCCTCCCCGAGTCCCTAAGCCTTCGCTCTTGCTCCCTGACCCAACTCCTGTTAGCCAGCCCCCGGATGATGCCATGGAGGGCTGGTTCTTGGTACAGGGGAAGCGGGGCAAGCAGAAGGCTCGAGCTCCGCTCCTTCCATCTGATGCGGTAGCCCCCCCCCCAGAAGACCAGGAACGGGGGAACCGATGCTGAGCCTTCCGCTTTGCCCCCGGGTGGGTTTTGTCCACCATTGCCGGCTAGGGAAGACATGGCAGCATCGGAGGAAATCACTACCCCTCCTCCGGTGTCCCTTCCTATGGAAACCCCTGATGGAGCCCCTCTCGCCCCCTTAAAATCTGAAGCCCCTGCATGCACCAAGGCGAGCATCGCTTCGGGTGCAGGAGGGGAGAGCCCTGGGGTGGTGGAAGGTGATCTCCCTTCCATTTATGAGGCGATCGAGGCACCTGGGTCTGACCCCGGTTACACAGGGGGAGGACGACCCTCTGCCAGCGAGCCTCGATCTGAGCGACCTCGCCTCGGCCCCCCTTTCCCCGTATTCCGTCCCCTTACCCACTGCTTCCACTCCCGTCTCCGAGGAGCCCCTGGACTCTTCCACCATCCCAGCTGCAGATGGCAACCCGCTAGCGGCCGCCGAACCTCTTGAGGCGACGGCCAGTGCCTCGCAACCGGGACCCGAGTCGCCAGGGGACTCCCTCATGGCTGAGGGACAGCTGACCTCCTTTCCGGGTGGGGGCCCCATCATTGATTCTCCACCTACGGATGCCGTGGCCTTACCATCTGCCTTGGGGCACGAGTCCGGCATCGCCGAGGGCCCACATCCCTCCCTGCAAATCTCTGAGCCCCTTTGTGGGGTGCCGCCCCCCCCCACCCAGTGGCCTGGCTGCTGAGGCCCCCGATCCCACTATCGCCCCTTCCCCTGTCCCTATTCCTGACTCCGACCCTGCCCCTGTCACCGACCCTGCCCCTGTCCCCTCCACTTCCCATGATGCTATTGCCGCCCTTGGGGCCGTCTCCTTCCATATCCCAGAGGATGACCCCCAAGGAGCGGCCTTTGTTTTTCCCTGTCCCGACCCACCAGGGGCTGTTTTCCCTCCGCCGCCCCCCATTGAGCCAGGGTCTGAGGCGGGCCACGTGGCGCCAGCCCATCGGACGCCACGTCGAGGGTCTGCCCCCTGCTTGCCCGTCTCGGTGGGCCATGGGGCTGTGACAGGGGCCCCGCTGGGGGATAGCCATAGATCAATAACCCCACCCCCCCATACGCTGAGAGGAGCTACGGGACTTCCTTGAGGACGTCCATGGCTCCCGCAACAAGGTACAGCTTGCACTCCAGCGATGGGGGGATTTCCATCAGATCCTCCGGGCCACGAGGGCCTTCATGGGGGAGGGTAAGAGGACCGGGAGGCAGGCCGCTGCGGCCTACCAACGGGTCCGCCTCTTCCGTGACTCCTTAATCGCTTATAGGGTAGGTCACGGATTGTTGCGCGGCCCGACGGAGGCCGTGGGTGTCTCTGCTAGCGAGGATCCCCCCCCAGCACCGATGGCACCGATCATCTTCGCAACATTAAACACCCGGGGCTGTAGGATGGGTCTCCGCAGGAGCCAGGTGCTCTCCTTCCTTCAGGAGGGGGCGTACTCTGTGATTTTCCCGCAGGAGACCCATACGGATCCGGCCGCTGAAGCTAGCTGGCGGCTGGAGTGAGGGGACAGGGTCTATTTTAGCCACCTCACAGTTCGTACGGCTGGAGTGACGACCCTGTTCTCCCCCAACCTACGGCCCAAGGTGCCATCTATAAAACCAGAGTGAGGAGGTTGGCTGATGGAGTTTCCTGTGACTGTGGGGCGTATTTCAGGTCCTCCGTTCTTTCACGTATCCGGGCAGAGTTCCTCTGGGCGGCATCCACTGGCTCCCTTGACACTTTCGAGGAGCAGTGGGCGCTGTCTGGGGTTCTCTGCTCTGTGTCCCCGTCTGGTTCGCTTCATTCGACCCTTTGACCTCACTCCTGTCCCTGTTCTTTTATTAGTTGTCCCCTGTAATTTTTTGGTCTCCAGGTCCTGTGGACCCCCCCTTAGGCTGGGAGGGATCCTTTAGCAGTGGGTGGGCTTTGCCCGCCCCCTTCCTGGATCCCAATAGGTCTGGTCACTCAGGGAACAGAAAACTACTCATCCAGTGACCAGTATATTTGCCCTCTACCAGACTCCTGTACCCTACTGGTCTGGGTCTGTCACAATACTTATAAAATTTGAAGATGACACCAAGTTGGGAGGGATTGCAAGCACTTTGGAGGACAGGATTAGAATGCAAAATAACCTCGACAAATTGGAGAATTGGTCTGAATTCAAAAAGATTAAATTCAATAAAGACAAGTACAAAGTATTTCATTGAGGAAGGAAAACTCAAATACACAACTACAAAATGGGGAATAATTGGCTAGGCGACAGTACTTCCGAAAAGGGTCTGGGGGTTACAGTGGATCACAAATTGAATATGTGCCAACAATGTGATGAAGTTGCAAAAAAAAAAAAAGCTAATATCAATCTTGGGTGTATTAACAGGAGTGTCATGGGAGGTTGTAGCAGGGCAGTTACCCCACTCCTAGGGAAAAAGGGTAGGCTGATTGGAAAGGCAGACACAGCTGGCCCTGATATAAGGGCTAAGGGAGGAACTAGGTCACTCTCACTCTAGCCTTAGAGTTGGAAGGACTTAGCTGCCTGAAAGAGCACAGGGTACCCAAAGCAGAGCTGGTGAAGGGCAGGTAGAGCTGGGGAGCTCTGGCCTGGTGAGTCCCCAGGCTGAGGCCTTGCTAAAGTCCAAAGGGGGTACAGGGGCTGTAGGCAGTGCTTCTATAGTGTGGTGCCAACTTTTCCCAACCTAGCATTCAAAATTTCCCAAACCTGGTGAAAAATTCCCAGATAAAGTTTTTTACAGTGCTTCTATATCCTGGGAAATTTCCCAAAATCTGGGAATTTGAGTAAAATGGTGGAATGAAAATTTCCCAGGATATAGAAGCACTGGCTGCAGGGAGACAGCTGGGCCAAGAAAGGCAGTAGGTCCAACGCCCTTGCCAATGATGAGTGGCCATTACAGACTGCAGTTCCCCCCAGAGAATGGGGGCTAGATGATGACTGGCAGTTGCCACTTAAGTAAGGTGGGCATAGAAGGTTAGGGGTTCCCCTGGGAGGGAAGACCCAGAGTGAGTGTGTGTGTGTGGGGGGGGGGTGTACTGTGGTGGGCAGAACCTCAAAGGAAAAGGGACACTGGGGTCTGGGAGGGAGATGGGGCCTGAGGTGGGGGAGACACTGGCCAGCAGGAGATGCTCTCAGTGCTGGAACTGAGCAATTTCCAGACTGATCAGCAGAAGTGTGTGCTCAATCTGCTACAGAGGTAATTAGTCCCACTCTACTTGGCACTGGTGATGCCTTAGCTGGAATTCTGTGTCCAATTCTATGGACAAATTGTAGATTGTTCTTCTACACTAAAATTATAAAAAGTCTAGAAAACCTGGCCTATGAGGAAAGGTTAAAAAAACTGGGCATGCTCAGTCTTGAGAAAAGAAGACTGAGGCCCTAGGGACTTTAAGTCTTCAAATATGCTATGAGCTACTATAAAGAGGATGGTGATCAATTGTTCTCCATGTCCAAGCAGTAATGAGCATGATCTGCAACAAGGGAGATTTAGGTTAGATATTAGGAAAAACTTTCTAAGTCTCAGGGTATGTCTACACTACGGGATTAATCCGAATTTATATAATTCGGATTTGAAAAACAGGTTGTATAAAGTCAAAATGTATGCGGCCACACTAAGCACATTAATTCGGTGGTGTGCGTCTAAGTACCGGGGCTAGCGTTGATTTCTGCACCGTTGCACTGTGGGTAGCTATCCCATAGTTCCCGCAGTCTCCCGCGCCCATTGGGATTGTGGGTTAAGGTCCCAGTGCCTGATGGGACAAAAAACATCGTCGCAGGTGGTTCTGGGTACAGCCTCACCTCCTCCCTCCCTCCTCCCTCCCTGCATGAAAGCAACGGACGGCAGACAACCATTTTCGCGCCTTTTTTTCCTGGGTGGGTGAACACTGCAGACTCCATACCACGGCAAGCATGGAGCCCGCTCAGCTCAAGACAGCAGTCATGAACATTGTAAACACCTCGCGCGTTCTCGTGGAGTTTATGCTCAGCCAGGACCAGAAAAACGAGGCGAGGAGGCAGCGGCGGCGGCAGCAGTGCAGGGACAAGCATGATGCGGACATGGACACGGACACGGATACAGAATTCTGTGAAACCACGGGCCCCGGTGCTTTGGAGATCATGTTGTTAATGGGGCAGATTCTATCCATGGAACGCCGATTCTGGGCAAGGGAAACAAGCACAGACTGGTGGGACCGCATAGTGTTGCAGGTCTGGGATGATTCCCAGTGGCTGCGGAACTTTCGCATGCGTAAGGGCACTTTCATGGAACTTTGTGACTTGCTGTCCCCTGCCCTGAAACGCCAGAATACCAAGATGAGAGCAGCCCTCACAGTTGAGAAGCGCATGGCGATAGCCCTGTGGAAGCTTGCAACGCCAGACAGCTACCGGTCAGTCGGGAATCAATTTGGAGTGGGCAAATCTACTGTGGGGGCTGCTGTGATGCAAGTAGCCAAAGCAATCACTCAGGTGCTGCTACGAAAGTTAGTGACTCTGGGAAATGTGCAGGCTATAGTGGATGGTTTTGCTGCAATGGGATTCCCTAACTGTGGTGGGGCGATAGACGGAACCCATATCCCTATCTTGGCACCGGAGCACCAAGCCACTGAGTACATAAACCGCAAGGGGTACTTTTCAATGGTGCTGCAAGCACTTGTGGATCACAAGGGACGTTTCACTAACATCAACGCGGGTTGGGCGGGAAGGGTTCATGACGCTCGCGTTTTCAGGAACACTACTCTGTTTAAAGGGCTGCAGCAAGGGACTTACTTTCCGGACCAGAAAATAACTGTTGGGGATGTTGAAATGCCAATAGTTATTCTTGGGGACCCCGCCTACCCCTTAATGCCATGGCTCATGAAGCCGTACACAGGCAGCCTGGACAGGAGTCAGGAGCTGTTTAACTACAGGCTAAGCAAGTGCAGAATGGTGGTAGAATGTGCATTTGGCCGTTTAAAAGGTCGCTGGCGATCATTATTGACTCGCTCTGACCTCAGCCAAAGAAATCTCCCCATTGTTATTTCTGCTTGCTGTGTGCTCCACAATCTCTGTGAAAGTAAGGGGGAGACCTTTATGGCGGGGTGGGAGGCTGAGGCAAATCGCCTGGCTGCTGATTACGCGCAGCCAGACACCAGGGCGATTAGAAGAGCACACCAGGAAGCGCTGTGCAGCAGAGAAGCTTTAAAAACCAGTTTCATGACTGGCCAGGCTACCGTGTGAAATATCTGTTTGTTTCTCCTTCATGAAAACCCGCCCCCTTTATTGACTCATTTTCTGTAAGGAACCCACCCTCCCCCTTCCCCCAGCTTTCTTTCAAACCAAATAAAGTCACTATCATTTAAAAATCATTTATTCTTTATTAATAGATTAGAAAAAGAGGGAGGGAACCCGGGTGGTATTTGGGAGGAGGATTGCTGGGAAGGAAAAAGCCACAAAGAAAAGGTTAAAAAAATGACAGCCTTTTGCTTGGGCTGTCTACTGGGGTGGAATGGGAAGGTGTACAGAGCCTCCCCCCCGTGTTCTTACACGTCTGGGTGAGGAGGATACGGAACATGGGGAGGGTGGAACAGGGGCTGAAGCGGCAGTCTGTTTTCCAGCAGCCGTTCCTGAAGCTCCACCAGACGCCGGAGCATGTCTGTTTGCTCACGCAGCAGCCCCAGCGTTGCATCCTTGCTCCTCTGGTCTTCCTGCCGCCACCTCTCATCTCGAGCGTCCCTCCTGTCCTCACGTTCACTGGCTTCTTTCCTATACTTTGAAACTGTTTCCTTCCACTCATTCAGATTAGCTCTGTCACTGCGTCTGGATTCCATAATTTCAGAAAACATCTTGTCTCGCGTTCTCTTCTTACGACGCCTTATCTGTGATAACCTTCGGGATGGAGGAGGGATGTTTGAGGAATTTGCAGCTGCTGTAGGGAGGGGAAAAAAGAGAATTGTTTAAAAAGCTACATTTTGCAGAACAATGCTTATACTCTTTCACGGTGACCAACACTATTCACATTACATAGCACATGTGATTTCTGTGCAAGGTCGCATTTTGCCTCTTAATGCTGAGTGCCTGTGGCTTTGCTGCTAGAGATCACAGGTCTGGGCAACAGAATTCGGCTTGCATGCGGCCATGGTAAGTCATTGTTTTACATCTTCTGCGCCCTCCTTTCCCACATACCAAGCATAGCCTGTAGAGTGCTGCGGTTTTTCTGTTAACATTCAGCAGCAGAAAACAAACTAACCACCCCCCCTTTCGCCATGAATTCTCTGGGATGATCACTGTACCCCTCCCCCCCCACCGCGTGGCTGGTAACAGGGAAGTTCCCTGCTAGCCAAACGCGAAAAACTCAGGGCCAATTTCCCATCTGCGCTTGGCTAACTGCAGGGGAGGATTTCTTTTCCGCCACAGGCAAACAGCCCAGTAGGAACGGCCACCTCTGTCCCCTTAATTAAGTTCCCGTATTTCAACCAGGTTACCAGGAGTGATATCACTCTCCTGAGGATTACACAACAAGATAAAGAACGGATGTTGCTTGAATGCCAGCAAACACCGGGACCATACGCTGCCAGGCTTTGTCAGGCAATGATACCAGATTACTTGCTGCAAGCATGGCGTGGTCAAGTGTCCTACCATGGAGGAGGGAATAAGGATGCACTGCCCAGAAACCTTCTGGCAAGGCTTTCGGAGTACCTCCAGGAGAGCTTCATGGAGATGTCCCTGGAGGATTTCCGCTCCATCCCCAGACACGTTAACAGACTTTTCCAGTAGCTGAACTGACCGCGAATGCAAAGTCAGGCAAAGTAATCATTAAAAAACGTTTGCTTTTAAAACAAGTTTTATATTTTAAAAGGTAAACTCACCTGAGGTCCCTTCCATGGGGTCAGAGTCTTGGGTACTGGCTTGGGAGGGTACTTCAGTCAGGGTGAGAAAAAGATCC
Organism: Malaclemys terrapin pileata; assembly: GCF_027887155.1. Classification (NCBI taxonomy): domain Eukaryota; kingdom Metazoa; phylum Chordata; order Testudines; family Emydidae; genus Malaclemys; species Malaclemys terrapin. The sequence goes on along the minus strand of NC_071512.1, from coordinate 42,799,230 downwards.
TGGCTGTTGGGGAGAACGGAGTGCTGTGTGCTCTCTGCAAGCTCATCCTCATCCTCCTCCTCTCCCCCATCGGCAGAATCCTCAGGCGTCGCTGATGAGACTATCCCCGACCCAGAATCCACGATCACAGGTGGGGTAGTGGTGGCAGCCCCCCCTAGAATTGCATGCAGCTCGGCGTAGAAGCGGCATGTCCGTGGCTCTGACCCGGAGTGACCGTTTGCCTCCTTTGTTTTTTGATACGCTTGTCTGAGCTCCTTGACTTTCACGCGGCACTGCTCAGAGTCCCTATTGTGGCCTCTCTCCATCATGCCCTTGGAGATTTTTTCAAAAGTTTTTGCATTTAGTCTTTTAGAACGAAGTTCTGCAAGCACTGAATCCTCTCCCCATACAGCGATCAGATCCAGTACCTCCCTCACGGTCCATGCTGGTGCTCTTTTTCGATTATCAGCCTGCATGGTTACCTGTGCTGATGAGCTATCTGTGGTTACCTATGCTCTCCACGCTGGGCAAACAGGAAATGAAATTCAAATGTTCGCGGGGCTTTTCCTGTCTACCTGGCCAGTGCATCAGAGTTTAGATTGCTGTCCAGAGCGGTCACAATGATGCACTGTGGGATAGCTCCCGGAGGCCAATACCATCGAATTGCGGCCACACTATCCCTAATTCGAAATGTTAAAATCGATTTTGGCGCTACTCCGCTCGTCGGGGTGGAGTACAGAAATCGATTTAAAGGGCCCTTTACATCGAAATAAATAGCGTCGTTGTGAGGACGGTTACAGGGTAAATTCGAATTAAAGCTGATAAATCCGAATTAAAGTCGTAGTGTAGACCAGGCCTCAGGGTAGTTAAGCTCTGGAACAGATTGTGATGGGTTCGGTCACAGAAACCCCCTTGGGATTGTCACCGGATGTGCTAAGACTACCTTTGAGCCCATTTTCCCTGCCAGCTTGGGACTTCAGAACCCTGTCTTGTTGAGCCAGATAAGCTAATCTGCTGCAACACAGACCCTCACCCACACCCCCAAAGCTGCAGACTTAACTGAAAATGGCTTAACAAGTGTTCCTGTCTCTAACACCCAGCTCCCAATGGGATCAAAACACCAAATAAATCCATTTTACTCTGTATAAAGCTTATACAGGGTAAACTCATAAATTGTCCGCCCTCTATAACACTGATAGAGATGCACAGCTGTTTGCTCCCCAGGTATTATTACTTTGGGTTAATTAATAAGCAAAATTATTTTATTAAGTATAAAAAGTAGGATTTAAGTGATTCCAAGAGATAACTGACAGAATAAAGTAAGTTACCAAGCAAAAGAAAACAAAGCATGCAAATCTAAGCCTAATACATTAAGAAATTGATTACAGATGAAATCTCATCCCCAGAGATGTTTAATTAGCTTCTTTCACAGACTGGACTCCTTCCTAATCTGGGTCCAGCAATCATTCACACCCTTGTAATTATTGTACTTTGTTTCAATTTCTTTCAGGCATCTCTTGGGGAGTGGAGAGGCCATCCCTTGAGCCAGATGAAGACAAAATGGAAGGGTTTCCAGGGCCTTTTATATTCTCTCTTGTGGGCGGAAACCCCTTTGTACTCCTGTGTAAAATCACAGCAACAAGATGTAGTTTGTAACCACCTGGGCAAGTCACATGTCCATGAATGATTCAGCTTTTTGCAGACTGACACCATTGTTTACATGTTAGTTTGAACATTTTCCAGGAAAGCTCAGATGTGAATTGGCGTCTCCCGAAGTCCATTGTCAGTTAAGTGTTTCTTGATTGGGCACTTACTGAGAATAGTCCTTTCTCAAGAAGCTGACCAAATGCTTCACTGAGGCTACTTAGAATATTAGCTACTTAGAGAAATAGCTATCAGATGATTAGTTTGGGAGGGAGGGATAGCTCAGTGGTTTGAGCACTGGCCTGCTAAACCTAGGGTTGTGAGTTCAATCCTTGAGGGGGCCACTTGGGGATCTGGGGCAAAATCAGTACTTGGTCCTGCTAGTGAAGGCAGGGGGCTAGACTCGATGACCTTTCAAGGTCCCTTCCAGTTCTAGGAGATGGGATATTTCCATTAATTAAGTATTAAGAATCAAACACACAGATATAAGTACATAGCCAATATTCATAACTTCAAATACAAAAATGACACACACACATACAGACAGCATAATCATAACCAGCAAACTACAACCTTTCCATAGACACCCCACTTGTACAAGACCTGGTGCAACAACAATCTAGACAGTCATAGTTCATGTCAATAACATCACACCCTCCTCCTGAACTTACTGCCAGAGTCTTGGACACAGGCCATGGTGGAGGCAATACATGTAAAATCCCTGTGTCTCTGGTCACACACCCTCCCAGTATCTTTAAACCTATGATGTTATTCACAGGTCTTCTAGCAAGGTTTGGGGTTTCTGGTCCCTGGGTACCTGCAAACATGTTGGGGTGTAGTATTGCCAACAGAATGCAGATAGCAATGTCTGTTAAAATGTAGGTGTCTTGGCATTTGGCCACCAATGCCATGAGGATGCGTGCCTCAGTTTCCCCTTCCACACAGACACATAGACCTGTTATGCTTTTGCTGTTTTGCCAAGCTTCCAGCCTGCTTCCAGCCTGTTTACAGGTATAAGCTGAAAAGCAACATGCTTGTGGAACTGTTTTGTTACCATCCCTAACATGTACAAAAGTTTTTTTTCCACAAATCAGGTACATCTCACATCTTTAAAGCGTTTACTGTTAGTATTAACTCCTTTGTCTTGACCCCTAGATAAAGTAGCAAAAGACACAAGATTATCAGCGAATCTATGGTGGACAGGCTCTGTTCACAGAATTTAGCGTGTGTAGTGTCTATTGCATTTCCCAATTCCTTTGTGTACCATGATAGGGTTTTAGACACAGAGTCTCCTGTCTTTTTGGAGGAGGCTCTCAATTCAGGCATGTGTTTGAGGATTTGGCAAGGAAAGGGTGCACAGCAACCATGCCTGCCCTCAGCCCCTCCCTCTGGAATTTCTTTGGGTTGGACACCACCCCTTTTTGAAGCTTCCCAAATGTAAAGTTTTTCTTCCCCCAACCTTGAAAAGACAGGGTTCTCTCTCCCAAGGGTAGCAGGAACAATGTTCTTTAATGGAGTGCTTTGGATTGGTAAGATCCCCTTGGTTACCCCACTCTGTTCCCAACAGGTCAGCTGGGTGGACTCTCCCATCCAGGAGATCTGACCCCAAATCTTCCCTCAAAACCAGATTCATAGGTGAGAGGGCTGGCATTTTAGATGCAGATTCTTCACCTTCCTCCTGGAGAAAAGGCAAATGGTGGGCAGATCCTCCTGTCCCCCCTCACAGTCTGTCTGGACTTCCCTCTCTGGCTCCCCTCTGAGGCAGACACTCCTGTGTCCCTCCTGCCCCCAAAAGGGAAGGTGACCCTGGTCCAGCTGTGGGCTCACAACTATGACAGACCCTTCACTGGCCAGCAAAATCCCCCCCTTTCACTCAGGTTGGGCTTACTTCCAGCTACAGCGCCCTTGGGGTCTGTTCCCACCACAGTGGTCATCAGGACCCCAACTTCCATCTCTGGGATACATATCTCTGTGCACCCCAGAGCAGGAGCTGTCCCTTGCTGATCTTCAACTTCCTGGCAATCAGCAGCTGGGAAGGCCTCCCTGTTACAAGGTGGAACATCCCCCTCCCCCAAAGCTGCATTTTCCACTGCTACAGAGGAATTAAAGAGACACTCTCCTATTCCCTCAGCAGTACATGTGACTTCAGCCTCCCCACTGGGCTTTCAGCACAAGAGTCCTTCTTGCTGTTAACAAACCCTGGGACAGATTCTGCCACATCAAAGAAATCATTCCTCAGTAGAAATGGTGCAAAACTGTGTGCTACTGTTGCAACAGTCAGCTCAGCCTGCAAATCACCAGTTTCTATGTGTACCTTAGCTAAAGGTGCAAGGACTTTGTAACCTCCCACCAGTTCTAATTCGGCCACTTTTCCTGGTAACAAATCCTTCTCATGGATCAGGTCCCTCCTGACCACAGAAATTTTTGCACCAGTGTCTCTCTATCCTTGGAGTACTTAGTCATTAAGTTTAATAGCATGCATATGCTCACTGCTTGGTTGTGTAGAAGCAACCTTTAGAAATCCTGTGTGGAAAGAGGCAGTGGCCTGGGGTGCCCCTGTGCTCTGAGAAACAGCAGCCTCATGTGTTACCTGCTGCCTGTTCCCACTCAGCCAAGGACATTTATTCCTCAGGTGCTCAGTGGACTTACAATGATAGCACCACTTGGGCTCCTTTGCTTGTACAGGAGATGTGGAATGAGTAACGGGAGTGGGGAGGTGAACGCCCAGCCTCCTTTTCCCCAGGGCTAAAATGGTGATTCTGCTTTCCACCAACCCTGTACCCCTCTGCCAGTGGCTTATGTTTAATTGCAGCTTGTGACTGCTCATAAAAGACTGCAAACTCAACTAATTCTCCCACTGCATTCACATTTTTGTCCAACAAATACTGTTTTACATCATCACTGCACATATTCAGGAATTGTTCCCAAGTAACCAAATCACATATTTCTTCCAAGCTTGCAATGCCTTTTACCCTCACCCACTTGTCTAACAAATCTCATTTCATTTACATAAGCCACATTACGCAATCCAGATCCCCTCTTAAGACTCCTGAATTTAACCCTGTAGGTTTCAGGTGTAATCTGAAACTGTTTTAAAACCAGTTCTTTAAAATTTACCAGTTTGAAGCATCATCAATTGGCATATTATTGAATATGTCCAGAGCTCTCCCAGTCCATTTTGCTACCAATATGGTCATTGTTTGATCTTCAGGAATTATATGGAGAGTGCACAGTATCTCAAAGGTGATGAAATATTCAGCAATATCACTGGATTCCTCATACTGCGGACATAATCATTCCCATTTGTGGATTTTTGGGGAAGCAGAGCCAGCTGCTGAAGGGTTCTGTCTCTTCCATTCCGTTACAGTCAATTCAGCTTCTGGGTTTCAATCTGGGCCTGTATTTTTCTGTCTTTTAACTCCAGGGCTAGCTGTCTCTCTCTCTCTGCTTCTCCTGCCTTTTTCGTCAGCCTCCAGCTGCCTGAGTTCCAGGCTTGCTGCCTCTCTTCTTGAGCAGCTTGTTGGGCTAACTTCTGGACTTCCATGGCTCTTTTGTGAGCAGCTGCCTCTGCCTCCATAGCCCTTTTGTGTGCAGTCTCCTCCCTGGCTGCCTCTGCTTCTTTGAGCCTTATTTGAAACTTGCGGTCCTTTGCCTTCTCTTCTACTTCCAATCTGGCCTGCTCTAGTTTCGTAGCTTCCTCACTGGTAGTCATTTTTCTGCTTTTTTGTGCCTATTTCCCTCATCTGAAATAAACAGAAAATAACAAACCAGTAACCACTTTGTCTGTTCTCCAGCCACCACACTTAAAACTCACTTAAAATCACTACCAGTATCTCAAAGCAATCAGCTGTGCACAGATCCTGTTCAACTATGTCACTGTGACAGGTTAGGTCACACAGGTTATCAAGGGAGGGTGTGGAATCCCTGTCACGGGAGGCTTATAAGATCAGGTGGGCAAACACCTGTAAGGGATGGTCTAGGGTTACCTAATCCTGACACAGCACAGAGGCCTGGATTTGATGGCTTCTCAAGGTCCCTTCCTGCCCTACATTACAACGATTCCATGTTTCCAGTCAATTGGTAGCTCACTTTTTCCCACATTTACTGTTGTACAGTTTTAGCAATATTTTCAGACTCCCTTCATCCGGATGTCTTATCTTTTCATTACATCCACCACCTTTGCCTGGTGTGGCGTTTTTGCTTTTAGTTACAGCCTTTGGAAGATCCTTCATACAGAAGGATTCATTTAATATTGCAGCCTCATCTTCCTTCTGCCTCTTCCAGTTCTCATGATTCCATTTAATGAAGTGTGTTTTCCTCAAGTAGATTTCCATACCATAATTTTCACCATGACTAACATGGAATATTTCTGCTAGGGCTTCTGCTTTTTTTATTTTTTTTTTTTATTTTATTTTAAATATCCCTTGACCTTCTACAACAGGGCCTTGTATAGAATTGCTCCTTCTCCATATTCCAGTCATTGTTCTCCTAATCTGCCTTGTGACAGGGCAAAGGGTTTCCTACTCCTGTCTTCTGCTCTGTCTTTACAGGCTGTACAGAGACCTTCTGCTGTTCACCACCACAATGTTGTTTATTTACATTGCTCTTCTCACCACCTTTACTGATCCATATGCCACCTCACTTACAGCATTAGTTTCTCCTCTGCCAAAGAGAGGGAAGAGACCTCTGCATCCAGAGATCACTTCTGATTCCACTAGCCTGCCCCTCCTTACAACAATTCTTTCCTGTGCTGCCTTCTACCATCTGTGTTAATGAGCTAATTAGTTTTTCAATGCCCCCAGCCCATTCTAATCTGCTAATTAGGCATAGTAAGGCCCCCTTTGGTTGTGGGGGAGGGGGCAGGAATTAATTGGTGTTTAAGTGATCGAGTGCTGGCTTAGTTGTTGGTTCCCAGCACTCTTTCACATACCTACATACCTCATGTTTTAGTATCCATTTATTTTCCCACTGTACTTTCTCATGCCTTTTTTTTTTTCTTTCACTTTTTAATAGTCCTTTGTGCAATTGTCTTGTTTCTTTTATATTTCATTAAGTCCTTCCTATTCATTGTAACTCTTACCTTCTCAAATGCCTTGCTCCTTTCTTTAATTGCTTTTTTATACTCCTCACTCCACCCTGGCACATGGTTTCTACCTTTGTGGCTATGTGATATATTAAGTATAGCTAACTTTGCAGCCATCATGATTCCCTTAGTTATACTGCTACTAAACTCCTCAGTGTCATCACTTATACATTGTTCATTAATATTTTCATTACATTTGCTTCTAAATAGTTCCCAGTTTGCTTTTTTTATATTCCAAGTAGGGGGCCTTCCTCCATCCTCAACACTATCTTGATAGACTGTAAGTATAGGGAAGTCACTTCCCATTCCCTCTTCTTTATTAACTTCCCAGCTACATTTGCTTGTTGTACTACTTGACAGCTCCCAGCAGGGGAAGCTCTAGCTTTTTTGCCACCCCAAGCACGGCAGGCAGGCGGCTTTCGGCGGCGCGCCTGCGGAGGTCCCCAGTCCCGCGGATTCGGCATACCCGCCGCCGAATTGCCGCTGAATCCGCAGGATCGATGGATCTCCCGCAGGCAAGCCACCGAAGGCTGTCTGACTGCCGCCCTCGCAGGGACTGGCACGCCGCCCCCTGCGGCTTGCTGCCCCAGGCACACACTTGGAGCGCTGGTGCCTGGAGCCGCCGCTGGCTCCCAGGTCTAGACAGGAGAGATTTCCATTGGCTGCATTAAACCTAGCAGGTGTACCATCACTCAGTATTTTCCACAATGAATTGTTCTAGACATTTGCCATTATCATTTTTTCCACTTCCCCACAATGTGTTATGACTGTTTAGCTCGCCACATATAATATATGGGCCTGTTGCAACTTCAGCTATCTGTCAAATCCTTACACTCCAGTTTTCCACAGAGGTTGTACATCTTATATATTATCAAAGATGCACATTTATTTTGCATTGCAATCTCAATAGCATTATATTCTATATTTTTTTTCTTCACCTCAATTTCAAGGTAATTTAGGTTTTCCTTAATGAATGTACAAACCTCCTCCCCTTCCTCCTTCTGTCTTGCCTATAGATGACAGGGAGTCTGAAATTTAGTTTTCCTATTAACCATGTTTCTTGTATGAAAATGATATCAGGTTTAGTGGCTTTATTAAAGATGTTTGTTTATTTCCTGTCCAGTGCTATTAGGCTATGTGCATTCCAATGGTATATAGCTAGTACCATTCTATCTATCCTTCATTTTTTTTCTTCACTTAAAATAGTCATTCTACTGAAAAATTGCTAACATGTAGGTACTTTTATGTAGCTTTAACAATTTTCATTTTCTATTTTTTCCCTGTTCATAATGTGCAGTTTATTATTTCAGTCAAATGATAAACCTCTCTTCATCTCTACAGAATATGTATCCTCCTATTTTCTTTGGATCACTCATTATATCCTTTGATTTATTCTGTTGTGTTTATCTCTTTCTCCTTACTGAGTTTCCTTTTCTCTTCCTCTTTTGGTTTTAGATGCCCCCTACTAGCTTTTGCATATGATATGCTATTTGTAAGTTTTGTTTTGTTTCTCTCTTGCTTCTATATCACCTCCATGTGCTGCACTATGCTCTCCTCCACAGCTGCTACACTTTAATTCAGTCCCTTCCACACAATTGTCATAGGAGAGCACCCCTCTGCATTTACTGCATCTGATTTTCCCTTTACATGTATTTGCCACATGTACAAACCTTTGGCATCTGTAGCACCTTGCTGGGAGGCGGGGGTAGATGGTTTCCATCTGGTACCATGTTACCCTATCTGGAAGGGGTTCTCCTTCAAATGCAACTAGCACAGCTGTTGACAGCTTTCTTCCCCTCCTCCCTCTTGCTAGTTAGCTGGTTAGTATACCTGATCACGCCCTGTGCCTTGTTTTATTTCATTCTTAGTCATTCTGATTGGCATCCCATAAGTAACTCCTCTTGTCTCCATCAGATACTTAGGCAATTGGCAGCTTACTTTCCATTTTCCTAACATTTAATCTATAATACTTGTTCCTTGCTTTTACATTCAATTGACAAATTTCCTCCTTGTAGCTTTCTAGCTCTTTCTAGGTCACCAGCACTTTCTTAATCCACTCTGACAGGTTTCAGAGTAGCAGCTGTATTAGTCTGTATCGGCAAAAAGAACAGGAGTACTTGTGGCACCTTAGAGACTATCAAATTTATTAGAGCATAAGCTTTCGTGGGCTACAGCCCACTTCATCGGATGCATAGACTGGAACATATAGCAAGATGATATTTCATGTTCGCTGTATGTATAAATATCTCTTTGCTGTATGTTCCAGTCTATGCATCCGATGAAGTGGGCTGTAGCCCACGAAAGCTTATGCTCAAATAAATTTGATAGTCTCTAAGGTGCCATAAGTACTCTTGTTCTTAATCCATTCTGCCATTTGCAGAGGGTCAATGTCCCTCATCTTCTCATCCTTGATTAGTGAGTTCATTATTCTAACATTTAGTTTCCTCTTTACTCTTTCCTGTCTTTCTGTCTGCTGTTTCTCCTAGTTCTGCAATCTCCTCCCTTTTCTTTTTCCTAAGCTGTTAAGTCTTCCTCTCTGTCATCTTCTTCATCGTTTTCCAGACTGGTTTCAGTATTCTCCATTACATCTTCCATCCACTCCCAACCCCCCAAAGTATAGCTCAGCCAGAGCAGCTCAGCTGCCTAGCCAACCTTCCGGCAGCCCAGCCTGACTGGAGCCTTCACCTCTCCACTTTCTATCCGCTCCTCCTTGCTTATAAACATGGCTTGATCTCCTTCACTCAGCCCATCTCCATCAATCTTCCCTTAATTTTTCTTTTCTTTTTCATGGCCAAGCAGACTTGACTCAATAGTCTGTAGGTACCAGCAACTACAATTCCTCAATCCTTAGCAGTTGATGTCCTCGCATTCTGCCCTGCATCTTTCAGGTAACATAACAGCACCTGTTTAATAATACTCCATTTCCCAGCTGTTTTTATAAAATAGTCTTTTTTACTATAAGATATTTGAATTTCTCAGAAAGCTTTTCCCTTTCCTTTTCAAAGCTCTTACGGTATGTAAAGGGGATTAATATATCAAAGGGGATCAATTGTTTCTTCCACCTCACACAGTGTAGAGTCTATCTTTGTGTCTATGTATTTGAAAAAAGATTTTGGTTTAAGCCACAATGGCCAATGAATATTCTAAACAAAAGCACTTCACTGGTCCTGTCCAGACCCTGAAGTATGTTGCAATGCTCATCTCTCAGGCACAATTCAAAAAATCTTCTTCCTCTTTTTTCATTAATTCAAGTGTTGGGCCATTCCTCCTTTCGATGTTTCTGTGCTAGGCTTTTGATTCCAGTGTACTCAAAGGTATGTCTATGCCAACCCTTCCTTACAGCAGGTTTAGCTGCTGTGTCCGCCACTTCATTTCCTGTTACCCCCAGATGTGCTGGGATCCAAGCTAACACAACATGTATCCCCATCTGTACTCTTTCTTATATTAGAAATATAATTCCATGGATTAAATCGCAGCTCCAGCACAAGACACCCTTTTTTAATCACATAAGGCCTGAGACTGAATGCAAAAAATGACTGCTGCTACTGGGCGTACATCCCAGCTCCAGTTTAATGCTAGCATTATTGCTACTAGGTCAGCTGTCATGACAGCTACACAGTCAGATATTCTTTTCAATGTACTAATTCCCAGTTTTGCTATTAAATATGCCATCCTTGCTCTCCCTGTTTTCTTTTTTGGACCCATCTGTATATATTTGACAAAATTGATTCCACTTTTCATCTATCTATTGGTAACACTACATTTTTAATATCTACTGCCTCTTTTTTACCCTTACGTTTATAAAATAAATCTAAATTCACGCTTGGACATGCGACTTTCCATCCATAACTAATTGTCACATGACTAAAACTTTGCTCAGCTTTTCCATGTCTTTCAACTCCTGCAACCACACTTCAATTCAGATGGCATGTGAAGTTCTAACATCATGTGCCACAGTTCGCCTCTCGTATTCCCAACAACCCTCAAATGTGTTTGGTTCTTTCATCATTGCAGTGCCATTAACTTTGGCTCAGAAAGTTAGGTCCGGTAATTTCATTCCTAGTGTAACTGGCATTTCACCTGCATACAGGTGTTGTAATAAATGCATTGCATGCAATTCATAATGCTTGGGCTTGTACTAAATCTAATGATTTGTGCTATATTTTTGTGCAGTGTTTTTTCCACTGCCTTTGCTATAATTTTCATTTTTTCTGATTTTTTCCCTAGTTTGTGACGTACAGTTTATCACCTCAATCATAAATGCAATAAACCTTTTTTATTCATTGAGTATATCAAACACTTCCATAGTGTTTAGCATATTCTTTATAGAATGAGGCTGTCTGCAGTTCCCCTTTTCCTGTACTGATTCACTCCTTCCCTCACTACCTAATGCTTTGAGAGTCTCCTTACAGCTTCGGCATAAGACATGTTAACAATTTTTGTCCTCTGTCTCTCTTACCTGGCCTTGCCACAATACACCCTCTATATGCTGGACTATGATTACCACCACAGTTACTACATTTGACCTCTGTTCTGTCTATACAATTTTTATAGGAATGCTCTCCTCCACACTTACTGCATCCTGCTATATGCCCATGCCTTTGGCACTTATAACACCTTAGCAGAGGAGGGATATATAGCTGTAAGCGTGTATTTGGGTAAGATCTGGAAGATTCATTAACATGGGAGGTAATGTGTCAGATCCTTTGGGATTCATAAAACTTTTTCATATGATGAATAAGATTTTCAGTAATCCTCATCATATTTGACTTGGGTGGCTGGGTGGTGGCCTGAGGCTGGGTTGCTTTAAGGGAACTGTATTGTTGGCTTCTAGGTGACCAGTGAGGTATTGTAGAAGCTGTTTTATGCTGGTTTAGTAAATCTAAATATTGGAATATCCACTAGCTTTGGGGATTGTCTGCCCCATTCTTTGCAGTTCACCCTAATTGAGTGACCTCAGCTGACTCCCCTGGGACTTCGGTGTCAGCCTGTGAAAATGGTACCAGCTCAGTCAGCAGCCGGAGTCTCTGCTGCCCCCCTGGCTGGACAAAGGTGCCCCTCTGTATCACACTCCTGACATGGCCAGTTACCGACCCTACACCTTGGACATCCCCATCCCATCACGCCATCTCTATCTTAGTCAGGTTGGTGTGTTCCTGTACCATCTCATAGGAATGTGTTTACATGAATATCAAGTGCCTGTTTTTGCCAGGTTCATGTACCAGACAGTGAACTTGTAAGCAGGCGTCTGCTTCATGACAGGGCCTGATTTTTGCTGACTCTGGTTCAGGCCTCAGACCTTGCACAGGGCTCCAGGCTCTCTCTCTACTAGAGAGGGGACTGAAAACCTTCAAACATTTCCATGGACAAGAGTAAAACATTGGCAAAATTTGTCACAGAATAATTTTTCCAATATTTGTAATGGATCATCCTGAAAGAAACTAAACCTGTTTAAGAAGGAGTGTTCAGTCTCCTTGACCTTGGAAATTCTGGAGCCTGGAGAGACTGATCAGGATTCCTTCCTCAAGGCAGAGTCCAAGCAAAAACAATGTGGACATGTGTAGAGAGCAGACTATGGACAGGCTCATGTGGCCTCCTTGTAAAGGCTTGAGTGAGCCTGAGGTGGCCAGTCAGATCTTAGCAAGGAGCAATTCAGTCACACATCCATTTAGACACAACCCACAACAGCATTGGCCAACAAAACCAATGGTTGGTGGATAGTCTAAGACTTCCGTTGTGCTCCAGGCTCTGCCCTAAGGAGAGCTGAATGCTGCATGATGGGAAAAGGGCCTCACTGGGATGGGCGGGTTATGACGGTGAATCTCTACCACCCCCTGAGAGAGGGCATCTTGCTGAGTCAATAACTCCCCACTCCCCTGTAAAAGCTGGCGTGAAGGAGGGCTGCTGCTGGAGTTCAAAGCTCACTCATTCATTCTGAGAGCTGCTGGCACAGTGAGTAATTCAAAGGAGCTTTCAGCAGCTGAGTCAGGACCACGTGACTCCGCAGGACACAGGGCTTTTTAAATGGGAAGTGCCAGTAGTGTCAAATCCCACATGGATCTGACAACAAGGGACCACAGAGACACTGACATGCCTTCAGCCAACTTGTGAGAGGCCAAAAGAGCTGCCCAATTCACCAGCATGAACTTAGGTCCAGATCCCCACAGGTATTTAGGAGCCTAACACTTAGTGAAATCAATGGCAGTTAAGTGCCTAAATCCCCATGAGGAGTTGGGCCTAAGTCTCCACTCACCCAGTGAAAGGAGGAGTCACTAGGTTTTATGCAGGACAATAAAGACGTTGTCATCACCTGATAACACCATACTCCTAGCCTCTTCCTCTTCGTAGTTGGAGTTTGTTGGGAGGGACAGTTTCCTGGATGCCAGGAGGTCATAAATTGTGTGAAGCAGGGCTCCTAGGCACAACAGTGGCCTGCAGGGGACAATCTTAGGGCAGTTCTTATGAACTCTAATGACTCCAGAAGCCTAGTGTCAATACAGACTGATTTTCTGCCACCTTCAGGGTGCTAGCCTTGATCAGCTAATCACTCAAGTAGAGGAATGTGCGCACTCCCAGTGTGTGCACCGTGGCCAATGCCCATCTTTTCATGGGCCCCTTCATGTGACAAGTCCATATTCCATCTCCCCTTCTTTACGGGACTTCCTTTTTCACTCATTCATACACACACACACACACACACACTCACATACTCTGAACATTGTACCAGTGTCCCCCTTACCAGTAAAGAACAAGACCGCTAGATGCCGGTCTCTCGCTCCCTTAGATGTCTCTGTAAATCTCAGCCTGCAGATCTCACCAGCAATGGCTCAGTCAGGGGCAAATGGAAATGACACCCAAATCAAGCCAACACTACTGTCAGCATTGAGCGCTGCACACTGCCAGTCTGCGTTACTAAGCGTTCCTGCTGGCGTTACCCTTGCCATGCTCCCTTGCCACTGTCTCTCACACTCCCCTTCCAGCCAGCGGTATGTCTAGCAATACCCAGAGTGGAGCAAGTATCAGGGGGTAGCCGTGTTAGTCTGTATCTACAAAAACAACAAGGAGTCTGGTGGCACCTTAAAGACTAACAGATTTATTTGGGCATAAGCTTTCGTGAGTAAAAACCTCACTTCTTCGGATGCATAGAGTGAAAGTTACAGATGCAGGCATTATATACAGACACATGGAGAGCAGGGAGTTACTTCACAAGTGGAGAACCAGTGTTGACAGGGCCAATTCAATCAGGGTGGATGTAGTCCACTCCCAATAATAGATGAGGAGGTGTCAATTCCAGGAGAGGAAAAGCTGCTTCTGTAGTGAGCCAGCCACTCCCAGTCCCTATTCAAGCCCAGATTAATGGTGTTGAATTTGCAAATGAATTTTAGTTCTGCTGTTTCTCTTTGAAGTCTGTTTCTGAAGTTTTTTTGTTCAATGATAGTGACTTTTAAATCTGTAATAGAATGACCAGGGAGATTGAAGTGTTCACTTACTGGCTTATGTATGTTACCATTCCTGATGTCCGATTTGTGTCCATTTATTCTTTTGCGGAGGGACTGTCCCGTTTGGCCAATGTACATGGCAGAGGGGCATTGCTGGCACATGATGGCATATATGACATTAGAGGATGTGCAGGTGAATGAGCCCCTGATGGTGTGGCTGATGTGGTTGGGTCCTCTGATGCTGTTGCCAGAGTAGATATGGGGACAGAGTAGGCAACGAGGTTTGCTACAGGGATAGGTTCCTGGGTTGGTGTTTCTGTGGTGTGGTGTGTAGTTGCTGGTGAGTATTTGCTTCGTTGGGGGGTTGTCTGTAAGCGAGGACCGGCCTGCCTCCCAAGGTCTGTGAGAGTGAGGGATCATTTTCCAGGATAGGTTGTAGATCGTGGATAATGCGCTGGAGAGGTTTTAGCTGGGGGCTGTATGTGATGGCCAGTGGTGTTCTGTTATTGTCCTTGTTGGGCCTGTCCTGCAGTAAGTGATTTCTGGGTACCCGTCTTGCTCTGTCAATCTGTTTCCTCACTTCCCCAGGTGGGACTTCAACAATTTCCACCCTACCATCAACTTCAGCCTGGACCAGTCCACACAAGAGATCCACTTCCTGGACACTACAGTACAAATAATTGATGGTCACATAAACACCACCCTATACCGGAAACCTACTGACCGCTATACGTACCTACATGCCTCCAGCTTCCATCCAAGACACATCACACGATCCATTGTCTACAGCCAAGCCCTAAGATACAACCGAATTTGCTCCAACCCCTCAGACAGAGACAAACACCTACAAGATCTTTATCATGCATTCGTAAAACTACAATACCCACCTGGGGAAGTGAGGAAACAGATTGACAGAGCAAGACGGGACAAACTGCTCAATATCAGGACAGTCCCGATTTTATCAGGATGTCTGGTCATCCTACCTCAGGCCCCTATACTCTTCTATAGGCTGGACTACACCTCCTATGATACACCCCAGCTGCTGCTTTTGTTGAGCCACTGCAATGCATCATGGGAGGCTCTGGCTATGGTTGGCCCAATCTGCTTCTGCATATCTGCCATCCTTTCCTGCATATTCCTTTCTCTGTCTAATCAACCTATGTGCTCCCTTGATGGCTTTTGGGCAGGTTCAGCTGGTTTTCCAGCTGGCTGTATGGCATGCTCATGGGGCACACTACTCACCACCAGACTGGCGCCTCCTCCTGGTACTCTGGAGATCAGCTCGAGGCCAACACCTCCCTGTCCGTGGTTTGCATACCAACACTCCGTCTCTATTATGCACCTGCAGTCCCAGGAACCACAGCGCCCTCTTCGTGCCTCACCCTCCAACCAGATCATGTAGGTCCTCCCCTTCTGGGGAAATTACAGTCTTTCCAGACCCTGCTGTCTGGCTAGCATCTCTCCCCCACCAGCCACTGAGTGCCAAGGGTGTGGTCCCAGGCCTGCCCAGAGACCCTCCAAACCACAGTCACCTATTCCTTTGCCTCACCTACCGCTGCATTTCCCTGGGCCATTTCCCCACAGCCCCAGCAGCCCATCTGTTACCCCTGCACAAAATTCTCTGTTACTCACACTCTAGGGCACCCACTTTTACCCAGTTCCTAGGGCTCAAGGTGTAACCCTCTTAATTTAGGCAGCCCCACCCTTTCCCAGTTCCTAGGGCTCCAGGCGAAAGGCACCTAACTTTACCTCTCCATGGGCTATGGGCAAACACCCTTTCCCTGTGGAGTCTGAGCAGCCAAACACCCTTTCCCTGTGGAGTCCAGGCTCTTTTGTGGGTTTACAGGGTCTTTTACTAATGAAAGAGCCTCACATAGTAATATCCTAAATAACCTCTATTTATTAATAATCACCAAAAACCAGAATGGACACGCTACACATTCAATGCTCACCACTTCCAATAAGACAGATGAACTTTTCTGGATGACCAGTCAGGATCAGGTCTATCTGGAGGACTCCAGTTTCTGCATGGTATCATTAGCAGAGTGTTGAGGTTTGGCAGCTCTTCTTTGAGGTTGTGTCCTGGAGTTGTTTCCCAAATAACTTCTTTTTAGACCCCAGTTTATATAGTGAAACTTGAGCCCTGCTTAGCTTTACCTTAACCAATCATTATATTAAAATTTTACTAAACAATCCTAGCAAAATTCTCTAACCAATTATACCCCACCCCCTTAATTAATTTACACCTAGCAAAATTATGTAACAGATAAAAACAAAGAACCAGACAGAGATCATACAGACAAACAATAGAGAAGTGGCAACCATAATGACAAGACAATAAAGAAATGAGAATTTCACAACCACAACTATTGATAAGTGATTTCTTGCCAGACAGAATGCTATCAAACTAAGTTTTCTTTAACCATTTTAAGAGCTGTTTCTTAATCTGGTGATAGTGGGTGCCATTAGGATGGGGTCTCCTTAACAGCCTTATATTGCATTGTTTTAATGTAATTAAGATGGAATGTGAGTATGTGACTTCCTGCTTCTCAGCTAATGGCTGCTGCTCTTTTAATCTGGCCACAGACAAAGGCTTTAGGCTTACACATTCGGGGGGGGGGGGGGGGGGGGAATGGCTCTCCTTATATGGGCCTGCTGGGCCTGGATTGGCTGCTCCTCACAGCCTCTCTCCTATTGGCTGTTTTCCTGTGCAGCCTCCTCAGGCCTTTTTTAACCCCTTACATAACAGTGTGGGGCAGTCGCTAGGGTTACCATATTTCAGCAAGAAAAAAAGAGGACGGGAGGAGCCCCGCCCTAGCCCCGCCCCTGCCCCTCCCACTTCCCGCCCCCCCAGAACCCCCAACCCTCCCCCCATTCCTTGTCCCCTGACTGCCCCCTCCTGGGACCCCTGCCCCTAACTGCCCCCCAGGACTCCACTCCCTATCTAAGCCTCCCTGCCTCTTGTCCCCTGACTGCCCCAACCCTTATCCACACCCCCACCCCCAGACAGACCCCTGGGACTCCCACGCCCCATCCAACCACTCCCCACTCCCTCCCCAGAACTCCCAACCCATCTAAACCCCTCTGCTCCCTGTCCCCTGACTGCTCCGATCCATCTCCCCACCCCTGCCACCTGACAGCCCCCCCCAGAACTCCCAAACACCCCCCCCTGCTCCTTGTCCCCTGACTGCCCCCTCCTGGGACCCCTGCTCCTAACTGCCCTCCAGAACCCCACCCCCTACCTAAGACTCCCTGTTCCTTGTCCCCTAACTGCCCCCTCCTAAGACACCCCCCCAACTGCCCCCCAGGACCCTACCCCCTACCTGTACCCTGACTGCCCAAAACTTTCTCCACTCCCCGCAAAAAGCCCCCCCCCGTTTCTTGACTGCCCCCTCCAGAACCTTCCTGCCCCCCGGTCCCCCTTACCCTGCTGCTCAGAACAGAGTGTTGGGCTCTGTGCAGCCGAGCCGGACACGTGGCTGAGCTCCCCAGCACAACAAAACCCGGTCTGGCCCTGCACAACAAAACCCGGTCTGGCCCTGCACAGTGCTGCTGGACTGGGCTGCAAGGGAGCTGCCGGCTCAGAATGCAGGGCGGATCCGGCTCCTCTACAGCTGCTCCTGAGTCCAGCCCGGGACTTCCCTGCAGCCCTCCCAGCCGCTCGCTCTGCTCTGTGGGGGGGAAATCCCGGACATTGTGAGTGCTTTACAAATTCCCCCCGGACGCTATTTTTAGCACACAAAAGGAGGACATGTCCGGGTAAATCCGGACGAATGGTAACCCTAGCAGTCGCCCCATCACACATGCCAAAGGGATCTTGGTCATCTGGGGAAATTTCCTCCTGGTCAGGGTCCGTGCTTGCCTGTGTAGTTCTGAAGCTGTGTCTGCCCCATCATGGATCATGGCCAAACTGTCCATGGCATTCTGGGGTGGCCTTTCAGTGAAAAACCCAGCCTACCTCCTCCTAGTGCACACAGGTCCTGTGAGTGTTCCTGTCTTTGGTAACTTTGCAATTCTGTGGTCACTCATTGGCTTTGGTGGGTACTGCCATGTGCCCTGGGATCACCTTTTCTCCAGCAGTTGCTCTGCTAGCTGCTGGTAGATTCTTGCACTCTAACAACTACTAGGAGTAAACTAAATCTGCTCATCTCCCCAGGGGACAAGGAAGTCCCAGGGCTGCCCAGAGGATTCAGGGGCCTGCCCAGAGGATTCATCTCCCCAGGGGCCTGGGGCAAAGCCATTTCAGGGGCCCCTTCCATTAAAAAAAGTTGCAATACTATAGAATACTATATTCTCGTGGGGACCCCTGTGGGGCCCAGGACCTGGGGCAAATTGCCCCACTTCCCCGCCCCCCCCCCCCCAGGTAGGGTGACCAGACGTCCCGATTTTATCGGGACAGTCCCGATATTTCCTTCTTTGTCCCGCGTCCCAACCGATGTTCGGTCGGGACACTGGACAAAAAAGCAATTTTGCCCTCCGCTCCGGTGCTCACACCCCCCCACACCCCGACTCCGCCCCCTCCTTCCCCCATTGGATCTCTCCATGGAGGGAGGAGGTTAGGAGGAGGGTCGGGCAACTACCAGGAGCGTGGGAGGAGAAGGGAAAGTTGCCGCAGCTGCCGGGGGCTAGCTGGGCATGGCCTGGGCTGCGTGCAGACAGCAGCCGGGGCTGGCTCTGGCCCGGGTGGGCAGCGTGGGCCGCCGGAGACACGCGGCGAAGAGAGGCTGCGGGGGCGAGACTTGTCCCAGGCAGGGAGGCCAGCAGACAGGGGCGAGGGGCCAGCTGGGGTCCCCATAAACTTCCCCGCCGCTGCCAGGGAGCCCCGCGCCTCTCTTGCTCGGCTGCGCTCCAGCGGCTCGCCCCGCCGGGAAGGAGCCGCTGGAGCGCAGCCAAGCGGGAGAGGCGCGGGGCTCCCTGCCGGCGGCGGGACGCGCCGCATGTGCCCACGGCGGGTTGGGGGGCGGGAGGCTCTGCGGGGCTAGGAAAAGCCCTGGCTCCTGCCCGTTGCCCAGCCTGGAGCCCCGGGGAGCCCCTCAGGAGACCGGCCGCTGCTGTGGAGGCAGCAGCCGGGGCTGGCTCTGGCCCGGGTGGGCAGCGTGGGCCGCCGGAGACACGCGGCGAAGAGAGGCTGCGGGGGCGAGACTTGTCCCAGGCAGGGAGGCCGGCGGACAGGGGCGAGGGGCCAGCCGGGGTCCCCATAAACTTCCCCGCAACTGCCAGGGAGCCCCGCGCCTCTCTTGCTCGGCTGCGCTCCAGCGGCTCGCCCCGCCGAGAAGGAGCCGCTGGAGCGCAGCCGAGCGGGAGAGGCGTGGGGCTCCCTGCCGGCGGCGGGACGCGCCGCATGTGCCCATGGCGGGCTGGGGGGCGGGAGGCTCTGCGGGGTTGGAAAAGCCCTGGCTCCTGCCCGTTGCCCAGCCTGGAGCCCCGGGGAGCCCCTCAGGCGACCGGCCGCTGCTGTGGCTCGGCTGTGCCAGCCCTGGCCCCTTGCACGCCCGCGCCGCGCTGCCTCCGGGGGCCCCCGGCTCACATGCACTGCCGCTGCCCTGCGGCCAGCCCCGGACTTTGCTTCTTATCGGTGTGTCCCCCCATGCCCTCTTTATCCCCAGCCCCTTCTGCATCAGGGCCAGCTTTTGCCCTGGGGTGGGCAGCACGTGCGCCCGGCGCGGCTGGGGCCTGCTAATGCCCCCCGCCCCTGCGAAACTGCTTTTTTTTTTTTTTTGCTCCGCCCCCCCCTCCGCCCCTCCCCGCGTCCCGATATTTCATCCCTGTGATCTGGTCACCCTACCTCCAGGTGGCCCTGGGAAGTCCAGGATCCCCTGGCACAACCATGTGGGAGTGTAACCCGTCTCTAATAGGGAGATATCTCTTTAAGAGATCTATTGCAGGGGCTGGGTAGGAGTGAGTTGTGTCTGGGTCATTGTTGCTAGGCAGATTTAGCACTCTACATCAAGAAGCTTCTGGAATGGGTGTGGTAGTTTTAGGTCTGTTCCAATAGGTTCCCTGTTGCTGGGGTCAGACTCCCGGAGAGCAAGCAGTCAGAGCAGCTGTTTTACTGAGGGCCATGTGTCCTGTATGAGTTGGGAGAAGCTGCCCAGGAGCAGAAAGCAGGCTGTTGTCCCTAACTCTGAAGCATTTTGCAGCAGTGATTTAAGCAGAGGAAGAGTCTGAATGGATTCCAACTGAAGATCCCTACAAGCAAGTGGAGGGAAGATGTTGTTTTAGACTCAGCAAACTGTATAGATTTGGTGATCTGAGACTTAGGTGAACTAAACCTAAGCTTTTGGGAACTTTGAGTTTCTTCTCACTGTGTTTCTGTGGGGACTGAACTGTTCAAATTTTAATTTGTTTTCCTTATTTATGTTTCTGTATAACTGAAGGTATGTCTGTGGGTGATAAAATAGCCATGTTATGCTGTAAAAATTAAAATGTTTGTTTCGTTCTCATATGATTTTATAAAGTTATTTAATTAAATGCATTCCTTTAGTTCCTTTTGGGACTTGGAAGTAGGGAGGTTCCCTACAATCCTTGCTGAAACTTCTCAGAGGCTGAATTCTGGGTCTCCAGCTGCTTTTCTATAGGAGTTGGGGGGTGGGGGTTTAGGCACTGGATAAGGGCAATGACGTGTACTCTAGCCCACCCAAAGGTTACAGAAGCACTGGAGATGGTGGCTGTAGTGGGCTCAAGGTCTGTGAATTTGCCACATGCTGGAGTCACAAGCAGCTGTGCTTGGATATGTGCCAGCAGTGGGTGTGTGACAGACAGGAAGCATGGTGCAGTGCTTAGGGCACTAACCTGGACCTTGGGAAATCTGCATGCAGGTCCCTGCTGTGCTACAGACTAAGGATGCCCCTACACTACGAGGTAGGGGGTGATTCCCTGCGTACACCTTTCAGCTGAGCTAGCATGCTAAACATAATAGCGTACCTGTGGTAGCACAAGAAATGATGGGATGGGCTAGCAGCTGTAAGTACGTTACCCTGGAGCCCAAGTGGGTTGCTATGTGGGGTGGCTAACCCAAGAGCTGAACTGTGCTTCAGGCAAGTCACTTAATCTCTCTGTACCTCAGTTCCCCATCTGCCTGTAGCCCTGCCTCCCAGGGGTGTTTTGGGGATGGGTCATAGAAGATTGTGAGGTGCACAGAGACTATGGTGATAGGGGCCAGATAAGTACCTAAGATAAAGGGGGAGAGTTTAAACAGTGAAAACGTGGTCAAGATGAACCCAGATCAGCAGAGAGCGCACGGGTACCCAGACAGGCCAGGCCAGATGTGAAGAAGGGAAGTGTGGGTAGCGGAGGGAGGAATACCTGAAGCAGTATAGCTCATATGAAACCACACACATAGCGCTATACTGCCTTCTGACATAGAGTGATGTTACAGCTGGCTAATTACAGTGGGAGGGAATCATTGTGTGTAGGCATGAGGCAGTGTGTGATCGGCGTTGACCCACCTACCCGCTAGGGGGCGGTGGGGAGCTATGAGGTCACTGGCCGGCCTGGGTCACGCCTCCGTCAGCGGGGAATTAGCGGCGGGGCGGCCGCCAGCCAGAGTCTGTAGCGCGCCCCTCAGGCAGGGGAGCGCCGGCAAAGGTCAGTAGCGCGCCCCTCAGGCAGGGGAGCGCCGGCAAAGGTCAGTAGCGCGCCCCTCAGGCAGGGGAGCGCCGGCAAAGGTCAGTAGCGCGCCCCTCAGGCAGGGGAGCGCCGGCAAAGGTCAGTAGCGCGCCCCTCAGGCAGGGGAGCGCCGGCAAAGGTCAGTAGCGCGCCCCTCAGGCAGGGGAGCGCCGGCAAAGGTCAGTAGCGCGCCCCTCAGGCAGGGGAGCGCCGGCAAAGGTCAGTAGCGCGCCCCTCAGGCAGGGGAGCGCCGGCTAAGGTCAGTGGCGCGCCCCTCAGGCAGGGGAGCGCCGGCTAAGGTCAGTGGCGCGCCCCTCAGGCAGGGGAGCGCCGGCTAAGGTCAGTGGCGCGCCCCTCAGGCAGGGGAGCGCCGGCTAAGGTCAGTGGCGCGCCCCTCAGGCAGGGGAGCGCCGGCTAAGGTCAGTGGCGCGCCCCTCAGGCAGGGGAGCGCCGGCTAAGGTCCCGGCGTGGCTCTGCCGGGTAGGGGAGCGCAGGCCCACCCTACACCACTGCGCTCCAGCCCAGGGCCCTGACAGTGGCAGAACGAGGGTCCCACCACTGGGTCAGCGGGGTCGTCCCGCTACATAGACTCACCACTGTGCAGCTCTGTCCCTGGGCTACTTCCTACCCGACAGTTTTCCCCGAATCCCTCTGGTCCCGTGAGTGCGTCGGGGTAGTCCGCTGCTGGCAGCTCCGGCTCCCCCTCAGGCTCAGGCTCCTCCAGCTCCTCTGGGTACTCGGCTGCTGGCAGCTCCCGCTCCCCCTCCGACTCCTCCAGTTCCTCTGGGTACTTGGCAGCGGGCAGTCCTGGCAGCCCCAGTCCGTCCTCCAGGTGAGGTCTCCACTGCCCCAGGGCCTCCCCTGGTGTGGCAGCAGGCTCTGACGGGAGCAGCCCACGGTCTGTGTCTGCCTCCCTCCCTGGTGCTGCCCTAACTGAGCTAAGGGCCCCGCCCTTTATACTTCCTGTTCCACCCCTCCCCTTCCGGGGGGTGGAGCGAGCTTGGGCTGGCCCCGCCCACTCAGGCTGAGGGACAGGCACTTTACCCTCAGGTTCGGAGGGAAGCCACCCTGGCTCCCTACATACCCCACCCCTCAAATCCAGCTCCCGAACCTCGGAGCTGGCGTCCTCAGCCTCCCCCAGACGGGAGAAAAAGTCCGCGTTGGCGTTGTCCCGTCCCGCCCGATGGCGGATCGTGAAGGCGTAGGTTTGTAGTGTAAGATACCACCGCTGCAGGCGGGCATTCGCGTCCTTCATCTTGTTGAGCCACTTCAGGGGTGCATGATCTGTAACCAGTATAAAGGGGGCCCCGAGGAGGTAGTAGCGGAGAGCATCAACCGCCCACTTAACAGCTAGGGCCTCCTTCTCCAGGACGGAGTAGTTCCGCTCCCGGGGGAACAGTTTCCGACTGATATAAACAATAGGATGCTCCTCCCCGTCCACCTCCTGTGAAAGGACCGCCCCAAGCCCCACGCCGGAGGCATCGGTCTGGACAATGAAGTCCCGATCGAAGTCCGGGCTGAAGAGAACGGGCTCGCTAGACAGGCGGTCTTTGACAGTTTGAAAGGCCCTCTCGCAGTTGTCAGACCAGCACACTCTACGGGGGCTCTCTTTGGTCAGGAGTTCTGTTAGAGGGGCCGTAATGGTTGCAAAGCGGGGTACGAACCGCCGGTAATAGCCGGCCAGGCCCAAGAATTGACGTACCTGCCTCTTCGTGGTTGGCGCCTGACATTCCTGGAGGGCTTGAACCTTTCCGATGAGGGGGCGTACCTGTCCCCGCCCCAGGGTGTACCCCAGATAGGTGGTTTCCTCGCGCCCGATTCGGCATTTCTTAGGATTGGCTGTGAGGCCGGCGGCGCGGAGGTCCCGGAGGACAGCCGCCACTTGGTTGAGGTGTGCCTCCCAGTTGCTGCCATAGATGACCACATCATCCAGGTAGGCGGCAGCGTACTTGGTGTGAGGTTGCAAAATCCGATCCATCAAGCGCTGGAAGGTCGCTGGGGCCCCATGGAGGCCGAAAGGCATCCGAGTAAACTGGTACAAGCCTGACGGGGTGGCAAACGCAGTCTTCTCCTTGGATCGGGGTTCCAAGGGGATCTGCCAGTACCCCTTGGTGAGATCTAAGGTGGTGATGTAGCAGGCTTCTCCAAGCCGGTCAAGGAGCTCATCAACGCGGGGCATTGGATACGCATCAAACTTTGAAATGGCATTGACTCTCCGAAAGTCAATACAAAACCGCCGGCTCCCATCTGGCTTCGGAACCAGGACGACAGGGCTCCGCCATTCTCTCTGGGAATGCTCGATAACACCCAATCCCAACATGGCCTGGACTTCCTCCTCCACAGCCTCTCGCATTCGCCTAGGCAATGGCCGGGTCGTCTCTCGGACCACCACCCCGGGGTCGGTCTGGATTGCATGGTAGGCAAGTGTAGTCTGTCCGGGCTTCGAGGTGAAGGTCCTGGGGAATGCCTTCACTAGGCAGAGGGCCTGTTCCCGCTGCTCAGCCGTGAGCGTCTCGGCTAGCTGGGGTTCCCCATTATCAGACTCTTCGGGGGGTTGCGGCCCAAGGTCTGGTTCAGGTGGGTATGGGGCAATTAGTAGTCCTTCCCGTTCCCGCCAGGGTTTTAAAAGATTCACGTGATAGATCTGCTTTCCCTTCCGGTGATCAGGCTGCCGGATTTCATAATTGACAGGCCCCACTTGGCGAAGGACTTCATACGGGCCCTGCCAGCGGGCAAAAAGCTTTGATTCCTCCGAGGGGAGCAGGAGGAGAACTCGGTCCCCGGGGGCAAATAATCGGACCTGGGTGCCCCGATTATATTGCTGCTCCTGGCCCCTTTGGGCCGTGTTTAAGTTTTCCCTCGCGAGTTCCCCCGCCCGGGCCAACCGTTCCTGCAGCTGCAAGACGTATTGTAAAAGGCCCTGCGTTGAGGATGGTGTATGTTCCCAAGTTTCTCTCAGGAGATCCATCACTCCGCGGGGCCGTCGCCCATAGAGGAGCTCAAATGGAGAGAACTTCGTGGAAGCCTGTGGAACTTCCCGAACCGCCAGTAGTAAAGGGGGAAGTAGTTGATCCCACTGACGGAGGTCCTGGGTGGGGAAGCGTCGCAACATTCCTTTCAGGGTTCGATTAAAACGTTCGACTAACCCATCCGTCTGGGGATGGTAAACGGAGGCCTGCACGTTCTTAATCCCCAACAGGGCACATACCTGACGGAACAACTTAGATGTGAAGTTGGTCCCTTGGTCAGTAAGTAACTCTCGAGGGAGGCCTACCCTGGCGAAGATCTTCACGAGCTCTGCCGCAATAGTGCGGGCAGTGATACTCCTTAAGGGGACAGCCTCAGGGAAGCGGGTGGCGTAGTCCATCAAGACAAGGATGTATTGGTAGCCCGCCTGACTTTTCGGGAAGGGTCCAACCAGGTCCATCGCTACTCGTTCAAATGGAACGCCCACGGTTGGTAATGGAACTAGGGGGGCCTTCCGGATCCCGGCCGGGGCGGCGCGTTGGCAGTCCGGGCATGACCCACAGTAATCCTTCACTTCGCGGTGGATGCCGGGCCAGAAGAACTTGGCCAGGACCCTAGCTGCGGTTTTCTCCGGTCCTAAATGGCCTGCGGCTGGGATGTCATGGGCTAGCTTTAGGACCGCCCGTCGATGAATGCGGGGAACCACAAGTTGGGTCCGGACCTCTTGAGTTTGAGGGTCCCGCTCCACGCGGTAGAGACGATCCCGATCAAGTTCAAATCTAGGCCATTGGGTCGCCCGCTGGGCCTCCACGACCTTCCCCTCTACCCGTGCCAGCTGTTCATAGGCAAACCGGAGCGTAGGGTCCTCCCTTTGGTCTCGGCTAAAGTCCTGAATGTCCACCGGGGGGCCCCCTGTCTCCTGGCCGTCCTGCCTGGGTGAAAGGGATGGGTCACCGTCGGGGTCGGGGCTCCGCCTGGGGCCTGGGTCCGTCGCAGAGGAGGCTCCCTCGAATGCCTCTTCCGGAGATAGGGACCGGAGCAGCTCGACGAATTCTGGCCAGTCCCGGCCCAGGATGATTGGGTAGGCAAGGGACGGGGCCACCGCCACATTCATTACCTGAGTCGCCCCGTCTACCGTGAGAGGGACCTGCACGGTGGGGTACGGTTTCACATCCCCATGTATGCACTGTATCCGTACCTCCCCGATGATCTGCCCGGTGTCCGGGAGGAGGGACTGGCGGACAAGAGTCTGCCCACAGCCTGAATCAATTAGACCCACCACAGGTGTCCCGGCGATGCTCATGGGGGCTGTCAATTTGGCCGCGGATGGTGTGCGGGCCCGGCTCTCCCCGGTGTACACCTGGCCAAAATCGCATTCCATCGCCGTACAGTCTCGTTGCAGGTGGCCGTACTCACCACACCGAAAGCAAGGTCCTACCTCTGTGCGCCCCGGCCGTGCTGGGTCACCCGGGTGGCCGCGGGGTTGGCCGGGGCCCGATGGACGGGCCAAACGTCCAGACGGTGTGGGTTGTGGGGCCTCGGGCCGTCGGGGAAAAGTAGTGCCGCCGCCGTTTGGTCGTCGGGCTCGAGCGGGCACATTGACTTTGGGGGTGGACCCCCTTTCCGGCTTCTGAGCGCCGGGTCCAGAGCTTGGGGGTCGGGCTGTCGGTCCTATTGGGGCCTCGGCCTCTAGAAAGTTCTCCATAAGTGTGACTGCTGCACTTAGAGTTTGAGGTCGGTGCCGCAACACCCACGCCCTCCCTGGAGTTGGAAGGATGTGCACGAATTGTTCGAGGATGATCTGTTCTGTCACCTCAGCCACGGTTCGATGCTCGGGTTGTAGCCATCGGCACGCTGCATCCTTTAATTCCTGTGCCACGGCTCGGGGCCGGGCCCCCGGGGGGTACAGCTTTCCCCGAAACCGTCGCCGAAAAGTCTCCGGGGTGATGTCGAAGGCATCCAGGATAGCCGCTTTTACTCTGGCGTAAACACGGGCTTCATCGTCTGGTAGCCCCCGGTAAGCCTTCTGGGCCGGCCCCGTCAGATAGGGGGCAAGCAGGGTTGCCCATTGGTCCGGCGCCCAACCAGCTACTGCAGCAACCCGCTCGAAGGTCACCAGATAAGCCTCTGGGTCATCCTCAGGCCCCATCTTGGCCAGACGGACTGGTGGAGCAGGAGGGTTGGGGGTGGTCACCCCACCCGGCTGGGCCCCACCGGGGCTCGGCCACAGGGTGGCAAGTTGCTGGAAACATTGAGTCTGTTGTTCGCGGTGCTGGGCCCCCAAGGTTTGAAGCAACTGCTGCTGGTGGGTACCCAGCTGCTGTATGAGTTGTTGCTGCTGCTGCTGCTGAGTCTCAGCCAGCACCTTGATAAGCCTTTCCATCTCCATCTTCTGTTTAGGGGCTGTTGCTGCCTCCTTGCTCTAATCCCTTCCGGCAGGGATAGGGGGCGCTACCTGCATTCTCCACCACTTGTGATCGGCGTTGACCCACCTACCCGCTAGGGGGCGGTGGGGAGCTATGAGGTCACTGGCCGGCCTGGGTCACGCCTCCGTCAGCGGGGAATTAGCGGCGGGGCGGCCGCCAGCCAGAGTCTGTAGCGCGCCCCTCAGGCAGGGGAGCGCCGGCAAAGGTCAGTAGCGCGCCCCTCAGGCAGGGGAGCGCCGGCAAAGGTCAGTAGCGCGCCCCTCAGGCAGGGGAGCGCCGGCTAAGGTCAGTAGCGCGCCCCTCAGGCAGGGGAGCGCCGGCTAAGGTCAGTAGCGCGCCCCTCAGGCAGGGGAGCGCCGGCTAAGGTCAGTAGCGCGCCCCTCAGGCAGGGGAGCGCCGGCTAAGGTCAGTAGCGCGCCCCTCAGGCAGGGGAGCGCCGGCTAAGGTCAGTAGCGCGCCCCTCAGGCAGGGGAGCGCCGGCAAAGGTCAGTAGCGCGCCCCTCAGGCAGGGGAGCGCCGGCAAAGGTCAGTAGCGCGCCCCTCAGGCAGGGGAGCGCCGGCAAAGGTCAGTAGCGCGCCCCTCAGGCAGGGGAGCGCCGGCAAAGGTCAGTAGCGCGCCCCTCAGGCAGGGGAGCGCCGGCAAAGGTCAGTAGCGCGCCCCTCAGGCAGGGGAGCGCCGGCAAAGGTCAGTAGCGCGCCCCTCAGGCAGGGGAGCGCCGGCAAAGGTCAGTAGCGCGCCCCTCAGGCAGGGGAGCGCCGGCAAAGGTCAGTAGCGCGCCCCTCAGGCAGGGGAGCGCCGGCAAAGGTCAGTAGCGCGCCCCTCAGGCAGGGGAGCGCCGGCAAAGGTCAGTAGCGCGCCCCTCAGGCAGGGGAGCGCCGGCTAAGGTCAGTGGCGCGCCCCTCAGGCAGGGGAGCGCCGGCTAAGGTCAGTGGCGCGCCCCTCAGGCAGGGGAGCGCCGGCAAAGGTCCCGGCGTGGCTCTGCCGGGTAGGGGAGCGCAGGCCCACCCTACACCACTGCGCTCCAGCCCAGGGCCCTGACAGTGGCAGAACGAGGGTCCCACCACTGGGTCAGCGGGGTCGTCCCGCTACATAGACTCACCACTGTGCAGCTCTGTCCCTGGGCTACTTCCTACCCGACAGTTTTCCCCGAATCCCTCTGGTCCCGTGAGTGCGTCGGGGTAGTCCGCTGCTGGCAGCTCCGGCTCCCCCTCAGGCTCAGGCTCCTCCAGCTCCTCTGGGTACTCGGCTGCTGGCAGCTCCCGCTCCCCCTCCGACTCCTCCAGTTCCTCTGGGTACTCGGCAGCGGGCAGTCCTGGCAGCCCCAGTCCGTCCTCCAGGTGAGGTCTCCACTGCCCCAGGGCCTCCCCTGGTGTGGCAGCAGGCTCTGACGGGAGCAGCCCACGGTCTGTGTCTGCCTCCCTCCCTGGTGCTGCCCTAACTGAGCTAAGGGCCCCGCCCTTTATACTTCCTGTTCCACCCCTCCCCTTCCGGGGGGTGGAACGAGCTTGGGCTGGCCCCGCCCACTCAGGCTGAGGGACAGGCACTTTACCCTCAGGTTCGGAGGGAAGCCACCCTGGCTCCCTACACAGTGTAAGCCGAAAACCCTGTCTGGGGCAGGAATGGCCTGAGACTCTAGCACTCTTAGCCCCAGGCTGTTCTGAGCCATGTGATTCCAAAGCTCTTGGCACACACGTCAGTGCAAGTACTTGGGCTGTGCAAACTGCACAGGAAGGGGCTGACGTGACTTTTATGCTCCATGAAATGGAGGCAGGAAGGGACCCGAAATCTACCTGATTTATCACAGTTTCAATAATAATAATACTAATGAGCAGGGAGGAAGGGGCACCTATTAGTTTGGGTGACAGGCAATTAGCTGAGTTCTGATTATACACTAATTGCTGCATGTAGCCATCACACTTCTCGCAGCTGACAAGTAATTGCAGCATCCTGGACGCTTAGTGCGAGATGAAAATGCAGCTCACTGCTCTCAAGACATCTTATTGCTCAGCTCTTGAACGCAAGGAGAGGGACTGGGAATGAGACATTATTCCCCACACTCTCTCTCAAGCGAAACGCTGTAGCTAATTGGAATCACTATTGATATGTCTGTAATTTGCCAAGGCTTATTTGCTGTATAATCAGACACATGACCCCGTCCTTTAATTGCCTTGTAAGCTGACAGCCTGATTCATTCTGACTTAAGTGAACATTTGCTGCAGGGTGAAATGCGGTGGCTTCTCATGGCGTCATGCTGAGATGTCCCAAGAAGCCCAGCTGAGAAAGGGTCTGCACTCAAGGCCGGGAGCCAGGCTGTTGGGAAGTATCTACTCTAACTTCCATCTGGGCTGGGCCGCTAAGGATGAAGGAGCTGCAAGGAGTTCCCTGCAGCTGCCCCCTCCAGGGCAGCTTGGATATGATGGAGAATCAGGGCTCCTATCTGTACATTGGTTCTCCCTCAGCACAGGCGGCTGGACTAGGTGACCTCTTGAGGTCCCTCCAGCCTGACGTTTCTCTGACTGTATGACTCTAAGTAGCCCAGGGACAGCCCAGGCAGAAGTGGCTCCAAAAGTGTCTTTTGTCCTTTGTGTGAGTATGTTACTGTGAGTTTTGTTAAACGTTGAATCATCCTCAGCACCTGCTTTTGGATTTCCCTTACCAATGTTTAGAAGCAGAAAGATGCTTGCAGCAGGGAGAAAAGGAAAGCAGCAGCCCCACTCCTGCTCAGGCTCCTCGCAGGGTCCAAGACCCATCACTGTTTGGGGCACAGACTGCCATGGAGTCAGACATTCTCTCATCAGGGCTCAGTGTGACCCTCGTGTTCTCTGTCAGGGAAGACAATTGCGCTCGTGCCCTTTTGTGTTTCTATGGGCTACAGGGAGAGCCTGAAGGGGGTTTCAAACCACCTTGTTTTTTCCATTAGAAATAACAGACCTTGATTTCCCTGTTGTTGAGGGAGGACTTCATGGAAGAATGGAGAGCTGGAGCAGGAGCTTTTGTGCAAGATGCAGTAGAGAGCTGGGGAGGAGGGGGTGTGGAATCTCACTCCTAGAGCTTTTCTCTGTTGGGTTACTAAGGAAATGTGAGAACAAAAACCTTGTAAACGATCTCACTAAAATCTCTCTATTGCTTCAGTGTCTTGCAATGACATCCTGGCCCTGGACCCTCTCCTAGCAGTTTGTGGGCACATTCTGTTGAATTTTAGGTTATTTTTTAACACAGATCTCATTAATCAAGACATTGAATCTGATTCCTCATATTCCTCACCCATGTGATAAATACACGAGATAATGAACAAAAAGAGAAAGAATGTTGTAAGAAGACACAACAACAAAATGGTGGGAGAACCTGAGGCTTGGATTAGCGTAAAGGGTTTTTCCTGGCACCGCACTACACCCCAGATATCCAAGAAGATACCATGGTGACAGGCACATAAAAAATCCCTTCTGGCAACTTAAACTGTGCACGCCGCCTGTCCCACTGATGCAGGGAATTTTGCATGTAATTTTCCTATTTTTAAATAGAATTTGGAAAAACAAAAACAAGTGCTAAAGCAAGATGAGTGGTTGAGCCTCCAGGGATCACAGATAGTTAAAGCACTGTAAATGTCTGCAGCAGCAGAAGCATCTAAAGTGCCTGAAATCTTTGCAGGGGGCAGGCTGGTGTACAGGCAATATTTAGGCGTCCTATCCTGCAAGATGCAGTGCTTCCTGGAAGCTGCTGATGTCAGTGGAAAATGTGGGTGTATGGGGCATGCTGCACAGTGCTCAGTGCCTTGCCAGAGGAGCCCATGGGGAAGCAGAACATTTAAGCTGCCTCAGATTCCAGAGCCATAAAACCCAGCATGCTAGGTGGGGGGCTGCCTAAACCAGCCAATGGGAGGTTCATAGATGCATAGATTCCAAGGCCAGAAGGGCGGGAGGGATAGCTCAGTGGTTTGAGCATTGGCCTGCTAAACCCAGGATTGTGAGTTCAATCTTTGAGGGGGCCATTATAGGGATCTGGGGCAAAAATCTGTCTGGGGATTGGTTCTGCTTTGAGCAGGGGGTTGGTCTAGATGACCTCCTGAGGTCCCTTCCAACCCTGATGGAGAATCCACCACAGCCATTGGTCTAGTGGTTAATACTCTCACCATTAAAAATGCATGCCTTATTTCCAGTCTGAATTTGTCTAGCTTCTGCTTCCAGCCATTGTATTTTTAGAACTTTCTCTGCTAGAATAAAGTCATTTATCAAATATTTGTTCCCCATGTAGGTACTGATAGACTGTAATCAAGTCACCTCTTATTCTTCTCTTTGTTCAGCTAAATAGACTGAGCTTCTTGAGTCTATCACTATAAGGCAGGTTTTCTAATCCTTTTATCATTCTCATGACTCCTGTCTGAACCCTCTCCAATTTATCAACATTCTTGAATTGTGGACACCAGAACTGGACATAGGATTCCAGCAGCAGTTTCATCAGAGCCACTTGGAGGTAAAGTCACCTCTCTGCTCCTACTCAAGATTCCCCTGTTTCTGCATCCCAGGATCACATTTGCTCTTTTGACCACAGCATTGCATTGGGAGCTCATGTTCACCTGATCCATCATGACCCCCAAATCTTTTTTAGAGTCACTGCGTCCCAGGATAGAGTCACCCATCCTGTAAGCATGGCCTACATGCTTTGTTCCTGTATGTATACATTTACATGAAGCCATGTTAAAATGCATATTGTTTGCTTGCCCCCAGTTTACCAAGAGATCCAGATTGCTCTGAACAGTGACCTGTCTGCTTCATTATTTACCACTTTCCTAATTTTTGTGTTATCTGCAAACTTTATCATCTGCAAAATGAATATTATGTTTTCATCCAAGATCCCACTAGAAACACACTTTCTTGATGATGATTCCCTGTTTACAGTTGCATTTTGAGACTTCAGTTAGCCAGCTTATAATCCATTTAATATGTACTTTGTTAATTTTATATCATTCTAGTTTTTTAAATCAAAACGTTGTGTAGTATCAAGTCAAATACCTTACAGAAGCCTAAGTATATTACAACAATACTATTACGTTTATCAACCAAACTTATCATCTCATCAAAAAAGGATATCAAATTAGTTTGACAGGCTCTATTTTACATAAACCCATGTTGATTTGCATTAACTACATTACCCTCCTTTAGTTAATTATTAATCGAGTTCCGTATCAGCTACACCATTATCTTGCCCAGGATTGATGTCAGACTGATAGGCAGGGCTGGCTCTAGGCACCAGCAAACCCAGCATGTGCTTGGGGCGGCACACTTTCAGGGGCAGCATTCCAGCCATCTTCTTTATTTTTTTTTTTCCTTCGGGCAACAAAAGCCTAGAGCTGGCCCTGGCAGCAGCAGCACGTTGTGAGCGGGGGCTCCCTGGGGCCGCTGCCATTCACGCCGCGGGGGAGCAGCACCCACACGTTGTGGCTGGGCTGGGCAGGCTCCAAGCGGGAGACACTCGGAGTGGGGGCCACCCCGCGGGACACACGGAGCTGCCTGCAAGTGCTGCAGGGCGTCCGCCCCCCAGCGCCACAGCCGGGGCTGGGTGAAGTGGCCCAAGCCACCCAGGGACTGCGGCAGGGTGGCCAGAAGCAGCATTAGCAGCGGGGCCATATAGGGCAGGGCGCTGCCGTGTGGGGCCTGCGTCCCGCTCTCTGGGGCTCCGCTCCTTCTGGGGCTACCCTGCCCTGGCTCCTCAGCCCCCTGCCGGGGCGGTCCCCCGGCTCTGCCCTACCAGAGG
Source organism: Malaclemys terrapin pileata (assembly GCF_027887155.1). NCBI lineage: Eukaryota > Metazoa > Chordata > Testudines > Emydidae > Malaclemys > Malaclemys terrapin. The sequence continues at coordinate 42,766,332 of NC_071512.1, read as the reverse complement.
CGGGAGCCCTGGAGGCGGGAGCCCTGGCTGGAGGGACCCTGGGCTGAGGCGCGGCCCGGGAGCCCCGCTGCTTACTCCAACCCTGCCAGCGCCGGACGGCTGGACAGTGTGCAGAGTAAACACTGGTGGGGGGAGCCCAGGGCTGGAGCAGCAGGGCATGTGGGTGGGGAAGGGCACTGGTGGGGGAGGGGGTGAGAGCCCACGGCTCAGGTGCGGGGCAGCCAAAAAATTTTTTGCTTCGGGCGGCAAAAAACCTAGAGCCAACCCTGCTGATAGGCCTATAATTACTTGGGTCATCCCTTTACCCTTTTAAAATATTGGGACAAAATTAGTTTCCTTCAAGTCTACAGGAACTTCCCCAGTGTTCCAACACTTACTCACAATCAGTATTTATGGTTCAGCAAGCTCCTCAGCTGGCTTTTTTAAAACTCTTGGGTGCAAATTATCTGTACCTGCTGATTTCAAAATGTCTAATAACTTCTGTTTAACATCCTCTAGAGCAGGGTTCGGCAACCTTTCAGAAGTGGTGTGCCGAGTCTCCATTTATTCACTCCATTTATTAAGGTTTCATGTGTCAGTAATACATTTTAACATTTTTAGAAGGTCTCTTTCTATAAGTCTATAATATATAACTAAACTATTGTTGTATGTAAATTAAATAAGGTTTTTAAAATGTTTAAGAAGCTTCATTTAAAATTGAATTAAAATGCAGAGACCCCCGGACTGGTGGCCAGGACCCAGGCAGTGTAAGTGCCACTGAAAATCAGCTCGTGTGCCGCCTTCGGCACGCGTGCCATAGGTTGCCTACCCCTGCTCTAGAGATACTAGTGGAATGGAAAACGTGTTACCATCACCATATGATGAGACTATATCCTCTGTTTTTCCCCCAAATACTGAAAAGAATTCTCTATTGCACGCTTCTGGCTTTTTTACATTATTATTGATAATTCTACAATTTCCATGTAATAATGGACCAATCATCAAAATGGAAGGGACCTCGAGAGGTCATCTAGTCCAGTCCCCTGCACTCATGGCAGGACTAATTATCTAGGCTATTCCTGACAGGTGTTTGTCTAACCTGCTCTTAAAAATCTCCAATGATGGAGATTCCACAACCTCCCTAGGCAATTTATTGCAGTGCTTAACCACCCTGACAGTTAGGAAGTTTTTCCTAATGTCCAACCTAAACCTCCCTTTGCTGAAATTTAAGCCCATTGCTTCTTGCACTATCCTCAGAGGTTAAGAAAAACATTTTTTCTTCCTCCTCCTTGTAACAACTTTTTACATACTTAAAAACTGTTATCATATCCCCTTTCAGTCTTCTCTTTTCGAGACTAAACAAACCCAATTTTTTCAATCTTCCCTCATAGGTCATGTTTTCTAGACCTTTAATCATTTTTGTTGCTCTTCCCTGGACTCTCTCCAATTTGTCCACATCCTTCCTGAAAGGTGCTGCCCAGAACTGTACACAATACTCCAGTTGAGGCCTAATCAGAGTGGAGTAGAGCAGAAGAATTACTTCTCGTGTCTTGCTTACAACACTCCTGTTAATACCATATAATTGTCAGGATTATTTTTGTTCCCAATATATTTTTAAAAGACTCCTTATTGTTCTTAACTCTGCTGGCTGTAGAGTTCTTCATTTGTCCTTTTGCTTCCCTTATCAATTTTCTACAATTTCTAACTTCTGATTTGTATTCATTACTGTCAATGTCCTTTTCCTTCCATTTGTTATATATTTCTTATTTTTTTATAGCTTCCTTCACTTCCCCTTTAAAACAGGTCCTTTTTTTTTAACCAATACAACCTTCTTCCTCAGTTGTGGCTTTTGGGGCATCCAGTAAGGTATTCTCAAATGATTCCTAATTGTAATTGATATTTTTCCAATTAAATTCTTCCTTCCAGTTGATTTGGCTCATTATTGTTTTCAGCTTTGTAAAATTGGCCCTCTTAAAGTACCAAGCGTATATATTACTGATCTGGACTTTATTCTGCTTGCACATTATAAATGTGACCAAGTGATAATCACTTGTACCTAACCTGCTATTAATTTTTAGTTCTGTGATCAGTTCCTCTTTATGTGTTAGGGCAAGGTCTAATAAAGATTTCCCCCATGTTGGATGCAATACTTTTTGAGTTAGAAAGTTGTCATCTACAATGTTTAGAAATTCCAAGGATGTTTTAGTACTGGTAGCATGAGACCTCCAGTGTATGTCACTCAGATTGAAGTCCCCCATGGTCACACAGGTGTTTTTTTTCCCTGCATGTTAGTGACAGGTGTATAAGAAGGAGGTCATCCTGTTCCTAATGTGATTTGGTGGTTGGTAGCAGACACCAACATGTAGTACCCCATGTTGTGCTTTATCTGATAGGACACTGATCCATAAGCATTCAAAAGCATTTTCTTCTGAGTTTTCAGTGACATGGAAATAGTTGATGCCACTCACACTCAATCCTTCCTAAATAGGAACCACTGATATTAACATTCCAGTCATGTGAATCATCCCACCATGTTTCAGTAATACCAACTTGATCAAATTTATGTTCCTAAATGAACAATTACAATTCCTCTTGTTTGTTACCCACAATTCTAGCATTAGTGTATAGCCAATTCAATAATTTTTTCTCTTTGTGTCTGTGCCATGGTGTTCCTGGACACTGGACAAGAAGGAGTTAACCCCAGTCTGGGCTGACCACCGAGGAGGGAAGACACACAATGCAGGCTGCTGGAGCCCCAGACGTTGGAAGCCAGGTGTGCCGAGAGCCAGGCGGATACCTGGCTGCCCACGAAAGCCCAAGAGGAGTCAGAGCCATCAGGAGTTTCACCAGCCAATGACCCCAGAAGCCCAAGAGACCTGTGGATGGCAGCGCTGGAAAACAGAGTAGGATCCTGTTGTGGAACCAGGAAAAAGGCAGCATGTTTTTGATGGATCCCTGCCAACCTAGTGGCAAATCCATTCACTGCTACCAGGGCCCTGGGTTGGGACCAGTTCGGTGGCAGCCCACTTCCCCCGTCCCCTAGGCCATGCAGCCCTGCTGAGGATGGCCACCTTATTGACACCGGTCATTAGGCCATGCAGCCCTGCGGAGGAGAGCAGCCATATTGACGCCAGTCATTAGGCCATACTACCCTGAAGTTAAGGGAGACAATTGGAGAACTCTTTGCAAGCAAGCTTGATTTTCTTACAGGTTGGGTTTAGCTTCCCTCCACACATGTGTCCCATACATCTCTCCTTTCCTTTGGAGCTGCTGGATCTTGAGAGGTCTCTTCCATAGTTTCCATGTTGAGGACTTTGTATTGATTTGACAGTTCTGGTTGTGTGGAATTCCCCTGCTTCTCCTCTCTTTGGGGGCCACAGCCTACCCATCCTCATCTGTATCCAGCCGTGTACAATGCTGCTGTAATATCTTGCAGTTTCAAGTCGATGGGCCTTCTCTCTGACTTCGTCTATCTCCGATACCTTGGTGGCAAGCTCCATTCTTGCTTGAGCCGGGGGTACTTGTGTTTGCCAAACCTGGTTGTCTAGGAACTCCTCAGCTTCTCAGTAGCAACTCAATTGCCTCTCCAATCCAAGAATCTTTCCCTCCAGCATAGCCAACAGTTTGCACATGAAATCCCTTCTGGCTTCAAGCAGGAAAGAGAACAGGGCACGTCCATTGCAGGTCCCCACCACTGCTGTACGTGCTTGTGTTCCATACTCTTCACTTTCTCACTTTCTTGTCCCATCCCAACACCAAATGAATCTCCTACTACCTCTGGAGGGTGAGAATCCCTGGTGGGCCAGTCTGTATTCCACCCTCGGCCCACGGCCCGCCGGGGATATTAGCTGGCGGCTCCTTCACAGAGCCGTGAGCATGGGCATGTACCTGGCATGGGTCACTCCCCTCCCTGACACCTTCCCCTTCTGCAGCGAGAGGGAGATCCTGGTGCACATCTACCTGGATGTCAGCCCCTTTTCCGTCTCCTCTAGAACCTTCTCCTCAGGTTCTGGCTGCACTTCTCCCCACACCTCCTGCTGTATGCACACTCCATCTGTGGCCCCACGAAGTCATGAGACCTCCTTGCCAACCAACTCCTGGTGCTATCCAAGGTGGCCGTCCATTGCACCAGAAGGAGGCTGTTGGGTGAGGAGGTGCTCTGTGCCTGTGGAGCCTATTTCTGACCCTCTCTCTCAGCTCACATCTCTGGGCAAAGTTTCTCTGGGCCACGTCCACTGGCTCCCTGGATACCTTCGAGAAGCAGTGGGCGCTGTCCAGGGTTCTCTGCTTGGTGTCCCGCTCTGGCTCCCTGCTTATGATCCTGTGACCCTCACTCCCATGCTTGTTTTTCATTAGTTGTCCCCTGCATTCACTTGAGTCCCGGATTCAGTAGCTCCTCCCCTTAGGCTGGGGGCAAGTGGGCTTTAGATTCAATAGGAACAATGACTCACTCCTGCAGTGATGCATTTCTCAGGCATACTGCAGCAATTCAGCTGCACTGGCTCTCCCCAGCAGAGCCTGCAATGCCTCAGCCCTCAGGCCTACTGCAGCAGCCTGTCCCTGGGCAGGGCCTAGATCAGATGACCCCAGGCACAGATTTCACTCTTAGCACGAGAGCCACAAATTAGTCTGTGCAACAGCACCGCTCGGTTAGGAACCCTCCTGCTGCCTTACTGTGTTACAGATGCACTAGGCTTCCAGCCTGCCCTCAATGCTGCCTCTGTCCTGCCTGTAACCCAGCCTTGCCGCGGCCTTGTTCCAGCCCACTGCAGTCTAGTCCATGCCCTATTCTGACCTCACTCCAGCCCTGTTCCTGACCCACTCCAGCCCTACACCCACCTCCTGAACCCCCTTACCCTTGGACTGACTCCAACCCCACTTTGGCTTTTGGTCTGCTTCCAGACTCCTACTATGATCCTGATTTGGCTTGTCCAAAGACTCTGACCCACAGCTTGTCCCTGGACCTTGGTTTCAGCGCTGCCCTTGGCCCAGTCCTGACTGTACATCCGGCTTTGACCCTTGGTGCTTGTTCTCAACCACTGCTCCAACCGTCGAGCCTGACCACTAGAACCCAGAGCCTGGCACTTTACGTTCTGAGCAATTTACATTTCTTTATTACCCACTGTACTCTCCTGCCTAATGGAGCGTGACTATCAAAAATCAGTAACTCAGAATATCAAGAGGAGGATTAAAATACCACAATGAACTGCTTGGTCTGTCATAATTAAGGAGACTGCATATTGTAATATTTCCCCATGATTAAATGTCAATACAACAATGGAAATGTAACCTAGGCAGAAGCCCAGGAACCAATGCCATTTTCTGATACTCAGCTCTCTCCATAACACTGGACAGGGCCTGGAAGTTTTTTATCTGTTCCTGAGGACAGTGTGAATCCTGAGTCTCTCTGTGGCAAGGAAGTCACTAGATTGACACCTGTCAGAATTGAGCCCTGTGTCTCTCTTCTCTGCAGACAGCTCTGGCTTCTTCCTCCCCACCTAGCTCCTGTTTTGCTTGGTGCGCTGTGGCCAATGGCAGGCTGTGTACGTTTCCTTTGCTGGTATGACATAACAGGCATATTTCCATGTGGATCCTGCTCCCTTTAAAGTCAATGGCAAAGCTCCCATTTGGTTCCATTGTTACCCAGGGTTCTTTCAACTCAAAGCTCTTGGTAACTTTTACTCTGTGCGAGGTGGTGTCAGGAAATAAATCAGGGGAGACACGGCCGTCCGACCAATAGATGGCTGGCACAAACAGGACAACACAAGAGTGTTTTCACTTAAAGCTAAACTTTGCTTAGTCTCAAGCACTTACACACGTCTGCAGCAGGTAAACACTCACAACCCTTGATAATTACCAAAGCTGAGTGTGGCTCTCAAGTGGCACAACGGCAGGCTGCCGGTGGCCAAATCTTCCGTCTGCTGGTGGGGACTGCAAGATGTATCCAGAGGGAGAGTCAAGAAGAGTCCAACTACCTCAAACTTTTCCCCTTTATTTATACATTAGTAATAGAATGACATGTCCCATAAAGTAAACTTGTTAAGCAAGCAGCTTCAATGGTCAAGCAAGAGGTTCCTTCTGATTATTGATTAACCAGGTGTGGGTTTTTCCAGAGTTGCAGCCTTGAGGCCCTAATAGACATTCCTGAGGGCACATCCTGCTCTTCTAAAATGCGTGTATCAGCAACTTCAACACAATTCTTATCAGGAAGGAAGTGGGGTCAAGCTGCCTTTTCTGTGGCACCCAAATCAACCCGCCCCCTTGGTCAAGCTGAGGCTGCTGCATGGCCACTTTACAGCCTGGTGACTTGGCTGCTTTTAGCAATAAGCCATAGTGGTTTCAGGCCAAAATCTCCCCGTACACCATGGGAGTGGGATGAGGCCTGGTTTAAGCAGGGATCCAGGGCGGCCAGAGGGTGGCATTTTTGAAAGCACCAGGGTGACTTGGAGCAGGAGTCTCATTGACAGTCACCAGGACGCAGGCTCCTGAGCCAGTTAGCAGCTTCTGAATTCCAACCAGAAGCTTTAGCTGCCCCCTTAATATGAGCACAACACCTGCAAACATCATGGCCCAGTTCTGTCATGCTCCTGTCTGTCAGCGGGGTGTTTTTCAGTTGGTGCATTGTGACCACTGGGTGGGGGGAGGGGGCGGGCACAAGGTACTGAAAATGCTGGATTAATCTAAATCAAAGAAAATCTCTCCCTGCTGCCTGGCCCTTCAAGGTGAAGCTCTGTCAGCCTCCAAAGCACAGAGGCATCACCTGTGTCAGCTTAGCGCTGTTAGCAATGAGATGCTTTGATTTGTAGAGCGTGGCTGTGACAGAGTGCAGCGAGTTAAGAGATTAATCTGCACTCTGACCACTCTGACGCCCATTAGCCCCCACTATTATGATATAGCTAATAGCTAATAATAAGGAGCCGCCCCCCACCATGATTAGGCATATACATTTTCCTGCTTCAGGAAATAAGCTGGCCAGGACCTGCCATGGGGATTCAGCATCTCAACAGCTCAGGCCGACAGGATGCTGTGGTAGATGGTGAACCGGCATTCTGTGTTCTTACATCATTCTTGCTGGTGAACCAGAGGGGCTGCTTAACAGTTGATAACAGTCCATTATGGGGATCTCCACTCTCAGTCTCTCTCTCAGGGGGTGGGGGTAGCAGTGGGACTTAATTCCTGACTCCAGGCTGGGAGTGTTTAGGCCTCCCCGCTGCATCTGGGCCTTTGCCTGAAGTGTGGTATGGAGGGGACCCAGGCCCTCCCTCTCCACCTGGGCCCTGTGGGAAATAGCACCAGCAGACTCCTCCCTGTTGAGGTTCTAAATCTGCCCGCTGGGCTACTTCCTACTTCTGTGCTCCTTCATTTAACATCTTTATTAATGATCTGGATGTAGAACTGGGGAGCATATTGATCAAATTTGCAGATGACTCTAAAATTCAGAAGGATCTTGATAAATTGGAGAACTGCGCTATAGACAACAAAATGAAATTAAACAAAGACAAATGTAAAGTGCTTCACTTAGGAAAGAAAAACCAAATGCACAAATACAGAATGAGGGATAACTGGCTTGGCAACAGCACTGCTGAGAAGGATCTGGGAGTTGTGGTGGAACATGACCTCAATATGAGTCAGCAATGTGATGCTCTTGCAAAAAAAGCTAATGCAATTTTGGGTTGCATTAACAGAGGCATAGCATGCAAGTCATGGGAAGGGACAGTACCGCTCTACTCGGTGATAGCTAGGTGTAACAGGGCAGTTACCCTGCTCCTAGGGAATAAGGTAGGCTTACTGGGGAGGCAGCCACTGCTGTGGCCACACCGAATCAGGCCACACCTGGCACTGATATAAGGGCTGAGGGAGGAGCTTGGTCAGTCTCACTCTGAGGCTGGTAGTGAGAAGCACCTAGCTGTCTGGGAGAGACAGGGTACCTGAAGCATAACAGTGCTGGGGAAGGGCAAGTAGAGCTGGAAAGCTCTGGCCTGGTGAGTCCCCAGGCTGAGGCCTTGCTGAAGGCCAAAGGAGATACTGGGGCTGCAGGGAGACAGCAGGGCCAAGAAAGGCAGCAGGTCCAACCCCCTTGCCAGTGATGAGTGGCCATTCCAGACTGCAGTTTGCCCCAGAGAATGGGGGCTAGATGATGACTGGCAGTAGCCACTGAGGCAAAGTGGGCACAGAGGATTGGGAGTTCCCCTGGGAGGGGAGACCCAGAGTGTGGGGGTACTGCAGTGGGCAGAACCCTGAGGGAAAGGGGCATCGAAGTCTGGGAGGGACATGAGGCCTGAAGCAGGAGAGACACCGGACAGCAGGAGGAGTGCCGAGTGCTAGAATTGAGCTAATTCCGAAGGTAACCAGCGGGAGGAGCTGCGCCAGTGAGTCAGTGATCTGCTACACTAGGTCTCAGCAGGAGTACTGTGTCCAATCTTGGTCACCAATGTATAGAAAGGATGTGGGGAAACTAGAAAGGATCCAGAAATGAGCGACAAAGATTATTAAAGGGATGGAATGCAAGCCATATGAGCAAAGGCTGAAGGAACTGGTATGTTTAGTTTGGAAAAGAGGAGATTGGGGGGGACATGACAGCAGTCTTCAAATGCTTGAAAGGCTGCCATAAAAAAAAAAAGATGGAGAAAAGTTATTCTCTCTTACCAAAGGGCAGGACAAGAGTCAATGGGTTCGAAGTACAGCACAGCAGATTTAGCTTAAATCTCAGGAAAAACTTCCTAATTGTAAGAACAGTAGGACAATGGAACAGACTGCCTAGGGAGGTTGTGGAAACTCCTTCATTGGAGGTTTTCCAAAAGAGGCTGGACAGCTATCTGTTTTGGATGGTTTAGACACAACAAATCTTGCATCTTGGCAGGGGGTTAGACTAGCTGATCCTTGCGGTCTCCCCAGCCCTGTGGTTTGATGATTCAGTTTGGGGCATGGCCCCTGTGTCCAAACAGTCAATAGCTTCACAGAAAGTCTAAAGGAGCAGGGCCAGACCTGCTGGATCTCAGACGGGTGCTGGTTGGAGAAGGCCATGCCTGAGGACCTGATGTGCTCTGTGGTCCCTTCTCAGGCTCCATCTTCTGTCTGGCTTCCTGAAGAAGGATTCCTCTCCTGCAGCCTGGCTATCACCCTTTGCCTGGGCTTCTGAGATCCTTTTAACCCACTCCTCCAGCTACAGCATGCTCAGCGGGTCTGGAGAGGTGGGGCTACCTGGCCCAGTATTGCCCACTGCGGGGTTGTGTACCCCTCCACACACCCTCCCCTTCAGCCCTTGAGTAGGTGTGTCCTGGGGCTGCTCCAGGTCCTCCTTCCTGTGAAATAAATCCACATTTTTATTTCCCGTGCCTGCACAGTGAGGGACCTGGAAGCTATATGGCTGCAGTGAGTGGTACCACTGCATGATGTGCAGGTTCTGATCTTTTATGGAGTTCAGCCATTGGAGTGGTGACTGGTCAGCTCCTAGGAGGAAGAGTTGCTCCCGGATGTAATATCACAGGACATTGACAGACCATTCACTGCCAGGGCCTTCTTCTTGAGCATACAACCCCCCGTGGGAACAACTTTCTGCTGAGGAAGAGGATGGGATGCTCTTCTCTTCTGAATTCTTGAGATAGTACCGCTCCGATGTGTCTGCTGTAAGACAAATAGCCTCAGGAAGTCTGGGTAGAACAGCACCAGTTCCTGGCTTAGCTGGCCTTTCAGTGGTCAAAATGCCTTTTCACAGCTTGTTGTCCAATGGATCTTTTTGGGTGCAGAATCTTTTACCAGGTCCAGCAAAGGAGAAGCAATGTGAAGTTTGGGATGAATCGCCAATGCTTTTCTGCTAATTCCAAGAACCAGCGAACTTGCTTCTTGTGGAGGTGATGGGACAGTCTGCTAGAGCTTGAACTGTATCCCCTGGGGAGCATAACTGTCCCCCTCTGACTGTATACCTCACTTATATTACTTCCTGGGTGACCAATCAACACTAGGTGGGTTGTTCATCAATCCTGCCTCCTTAACAACTTGTAGTACCACTGTAACATCTTATACAGTTGATCCATCCTTCATGACAATATCATCGATGTAGGCAGCTGTGTATGCCCCATGGGGATGCAACAGTCTATTTATCAATTGCTGAAAGGTGGCAGCAATCCCATGGAGACCAAAGGGCATGGTCTTAAATTGATAAAATCCGAATGGAGTGGAGAAGGCGTTTTTCTCTTTAGACTAGTGTGTCTAGGGGATCTGCCAATGCCACTTAATTAAGTTGAGGGTGCATATGTACTTGGCTGCCCCTAGTCTTTTTAGCAGCTTTTCAAACCTTGGCATGGGGTATGTGTCAAATTCCAAAGTCGCATTTACCTTATGGAAATCGATACAGAACTGCATTGACCCGTCCTGCTTTGGCACAAGCCCAATGGGGCTCCTCCAATCACTGTTCAATTCTTCCACAACCCCTACATCTAACATGGCTTGGTGCTCCTGGTGCACTGTTTCTCACATCTTCAGAAGTGGCGCTCACCCCCTTTCCTGCCCCGTGAGAATGTCCTCAGTCAGGAGAATATTTGCATTGGATTTCCATGGATTACTTCTGGGAGTGAGGCTGGCCAGTTTGGGCTGCAAATCTCTGCGTGGATCACTGTAGCGGGGTGGTTACCCCGCTCCTGCCCTGAAGGGTTTAAAAGCAGCCTTGGAGAGGGCTGCAGTGGACCACAGCTGTGGTTGCTTTCCCAATCAGCCTAGCTTTCCCCACAGCAGCCTTCTCCAAGGCTGCTTTTAAACCCTTCAGGGCAGGAACAAGGTAATCATCCCGCTACACACCCTCCCCCTTAAGAATGCACGGGGTGGGGAGACTCCTATCACACCAATGCCCCTCGCAACTGGGCTCTCAGGGAATCCCTCTCCTGCCGTAGGCTCTCTACTATTTGGAGCCACCTGCTTCCCTCTATAACAGTCTGGATCCCCACCGTAGCCCTTTCAGCTTCTGCGTGGGTTTCCCTGTCTGTCTGAGATCCCACCATAGCCCTCCTGGCTTTTGTGTGGGTCCCCAGGTACAGCTGGGGCCTCCCTGCCACCGACAGTTCTGGGTTTGGGGCTTCAGCGTTGCCTGTCCCTCCCGCCTGGTCAGGCTCAGGCTGGGCCCCTTGCTCGGCGCTCCCCCTCTTCCTCAGGGGGCAGTGCCTTTTTAAATGGCCCCTGGTGTGGCAGTGGAAGCACCTCCTGTGCCTTCCCCTTGCCACAGCCCTCCCACTGTTTGTATGTGTCTTAGCCCTTACTTCAGGGCTAGCCTGGGCTCTGCAAGTCCCCTGAGGGCATTGCCTCTTTATGTGTCCAGGCTCTTTACAGGCCCAACAGCTTTGGAGCCCCCCTGTCGGCTTCACAGGGGGCACTCTCACAGTTCCAGCTTTTTCCAGGTGGGGCGTCTGTGCTCCCTCATGGTAGGGACACTCCGGCTTATAGTGTCCCGGTTGCCCACAGGTGAAACAGTTTTTAGGCCCCGCACTGGCCTCCAGCCCTTGGTGCCTGGTCTCCCATCTGGTCTGGGTGTCCACCCCCGCAGCAGCCAGAACAACCCCCTCTGCTGCTCGGCGAGCTGGGCCACCCAGGCCCTCCAATAAAAGTCCTCCATTCTGTCTCCACCTTCCATTCCTCCACTCCTATAAGCTGCTCCCACACCTATAAGCTGCTTTGATGGATGTGGGGCAAGTGCCTCCAGAGGAAGCAGCAGCAGGGTTTGGGGAGGCAGTACATCACTACCCGGAGCTGGAGTTTGGCCAAGCTATAGGAGCAATCACTCCCACACTCCCACAAAAAATGCCACCAGCTATTTCAAGAGCCATGACCTGCCCCACCCTGCAGTTCACTCTTGCTCTGAGATACAGCACCTCCAGTGTAGGGATGCATAGCTCCCGAATCGCCAGCCCACGGGCGCGGCAAACTGCTCCCATGGCTACGAGGCAGGAGTGACCTTCAATCCAGCGTTTGTGTTTGGGAAACTTATTTGGCTGATTTGATTGTTTCCTCGCAGCTGGTGTTCACGCGCTCAAGAGATGGGTTCGTTATCTTATGTGCATGTATACTGCCTGGCTTTTCTATGCGCAGGAATGTAACCACTAAGAAGTGTTGTAAACAAAGCAAGGAGAGAAATAAAAACCCCAGGAAAGTTTTCCTGGGAGGCTTTTTGCAAGAGGCTTGTAAAGCTCTCTGGCTACCAACAAACCTGGCGTTCTGTTTCCTGCGTCGTCACCACAGCTGGTGACCCCGACGTGATGCCCCTCTACTCATTGGCTGGATATGCCGAGCGCGCCCGCGGCTGTTTGCCGCCCCTTATTCGTGAGTATGGGGGGGAAACTTTCCAGTGCCCAGAAGGAGCACGCAAGAGAGTTACAAAAGATTATAAGGCAGCGATCATGTGTCGTTGTCTCGGTCGCTCATATTGAGGACCTTCTAAGGGAAATAGATCGCCAGTGCCCCTGGTATCCGGACTGCGGGTCATTACAGCTTTTTGATTGGATACGGATTGGGATCACCTTGTATAGTGAACCCCGTGCCCCAGTTCAGCACCTGCTGCTCTGGCAGCGTTGTAAGGAGGCGCTGGAGGGGTTCGGCCCTGACGGCCTTAAGCCGGTTTCCCCTTTGCCCCCAGGTGATGGGCCACCCCCCTCCTGCCCGCAGCTGACCCCCCCTGCGCCGCCGCCCATGGCGGCGCCCCCATGCCTACCGGTCGGGCGGGGGGGCGCTGTCGCCGCGGCGGTGCAGCCGGTGCGCAAGGCCGGTCTCTTGACCGACAAGGAATCCAAGTGTGGGTTCGAGGCGTTCCCCGTCTCTAGGCGGGATAATGGAAACGGGGGCCGAGTAGTGGACTGGGAGGCTCTCCCCTACTCGGTTCTGCACGAGCTCCGGGGGATCTTGGAAGGTGTGTCAAACAGTTACTTCTTGCTCCCCCAAGATTGGAAAGACATATGTCGCATGGTGCTGTCTCCCGCGCAATACGTTGTGTGGGACAGCGAGTACCAGCAAGAGGCGCTTGCGGCAGCAGCACAAGGTGGGGGGGCTTATCTTGCTGAGCAGTTATATGGCACAGGGCAGTTTTCGGGCATCCCCGAGCAGGCGGTGGGCACGCCCCAGGTAGCTTTTCCCATCATTGGCCAGTGTGCCCGTCGTGCGTTTCGCAGGGTCCCCGCTGCGAGCGAGTCCTCTAAGTCCTTCGACCCTGGCGGAGTTGCTGCAGGCGTGTACTGATGTAGGCACTCAAACCCATCAGATGGCCCTGCTGGCAGCTGCCCTGCACAAGGGGCAAAAGCCTCAGGGGAACTGCTTTAACTGCCACCATCCATATTGATGATTAGGCGTATGGCCCTCCCCCTCCGTTGGCTCACTGATGAGCCCGTATGGGTTGCGCAGTGGCCGCTTTTCCCCAGAATATGTGCAGTGTATATTGTAGCAGAGGTAAAGGAAATGCAAACCTACCAATATAGGTTGTGTTGTCTTGTTCAGATCACTGTGTGTTTGAAAGCAGGAGTTAGAAGTAAAAGGCAATCAAAAGACTGGGAAAGTTAATTGTGTCCCTTTTAAGTAAAAATCTTTAAGCTGTAGATAGCTTTGGATTTGGAAGCAAGCCAGAAAGCATTTGTATTAATGCAAGTTTCTAACTAATAAGGTAGAAGCCACTGAAATCTGGGCTGCCTATGAACAAATACAAGGAAACATTTTAAGCAATGACTGACTGCCCAAAAGGGGTAGACCTCTGTTCTTTTGTTTTTCAGATCATCAGAGAAAACGGATGCCAGCTGAACAGCATTCAATGTACCATGCATTTACTGGCACAATAGGGATTATTTTTGTGTTTTATGGCAAAAATTGTTGTTAAAAATTTGCATACCAACAGTCTTTGGAAGCAAGGACATGGAAGGTTAACCCACTCCCCATATTGCCCATGGGATCCTTCTGGCTACCTCAGATTTCTAGCCAGAGGGCTGGGGAGGGAGGAAAGCAATTAGACACCTGAGGTTGTACCGAGTGCACTCCTCAAAAGTGGGTGTGCTTGTCCCGGTTTGTTGCTCCAAAGCTCTGTAATAAAGTTATTTTACTGGAAGAGTGAAGGTTTCCTTTGTAGGTTAAAAGAAGCCGAGAAAGGGAGAAGAGGAAAAAGCACAGAATGAGTTAACTGAGAGGAAAATACAGCTTGCAGGCTCATCCAAGGCCACAGCCAAAACTTGGCTGACCCCCAAGACAAGGGGGGGGGCTTAAATGTGCCCGAGCAACTATGAGAGCTGCAAAACACTGCCAGGCATTAATGAAATGCGTTAGGTTTCTTTTCTCACAGGTAGAAAAGTGTTATCCAAAAATCCTAGCACCCTTGCCATTTATTAAAACCAGGAGACTGAGTCTATGTAAAGTCCATCAATGAAAGACTGCTTTGGTTCCATGCTGGAAAGGCTCTTTCCAAGTCCTGTTAACCACCAACACCGCTGTGAAGTGCCAAGGACTGACTGCCTGGACCCATGCTTTTCACTGCAAAAAGACCCCTCCACCTCGGGAGGACTCTTTGACTGATGATAAGCCTATTTCTTCTTCTAGCCCTGCTGTGCCTTCTGGACAGCAGGAAAAAGGAAAAAAAGACAAGGTGAAGTGCTAGTAACCTCTCCCTTGTCCACTGACAGACCTACTGTTGCTCTGAATTTTTCCAGAAAAAGCAAAACCATTACAGGGTGATGTGCTAGTAACCTCTCCCCTGTATGATGCTAAACCACACTGTTTCAGGAAAAGAGAAGAAGGAACACTTGCTTCCTTAAAACCACAAAGTCCAGGAATTCCTGACTACAAGAGACATTAAGAACTGACCCTGGTGAAGAAACAAAGAATTATACACTAGCAGGAAGAAATTTGTGGAACCCATGCTTGGGAACGTGGTATTGATTGGATTTTGGGGTTTATTCTACAGGCTGCGCCCTGTGTTTTGAATAAGTCCTTCAGTATGTATTGCCTTCCCTAATTGGATTTTAAATGATAAGTACCAAAGGCACCTTGTTGCCATTGCCCCTGCTATCTCCTCCATTACACTATTACCCTTGTAACACATCAAAATACAGACAATGACCCAGAAGTTGCTGACAGAGATGGTATTGAATATCACTGAGGCTGGGAAGGCATTGCAGTGGGATCTAGCATGTTCAGGCTTGGCCCACTGCCCTTACAGACACATCAGGAGTACCATCTGATCTGCGGCCATGGAGACATACTTAGAGACTTTCTGGGTAAAAGTGCAAACGTTCTCAATGCTCCTTCCAAGCATATGGACCGGTTGAGAGGGTGTGGCCTTCCACATACCGAATCCTACCGGGTCCATGGGGAGGATGCATGTGGGATTGAGTAATTCACCAAGACATCTGGGAAATTAGACTACCTGGTATGCCCAGTTAATTTTAGTCAGTGCTCCTGGGATTACACCTGACAGGACGCTTACTTCTTCAAGTTAATGACAGCTGTGTGTATGTTAATGACACCATATTACAAGAAATGCAAGGTCTGTTAAGTACTTGCCTTGTTCCTGTCTGCAAACCACCCAGTAACATCTGGGATGTGAGACAGTGAAAGAAATGTGTTGTTTTAAGCTTACTGATAATAGTAATCGCATGTAATAGCAAATTGATATGCTGAAATGTTATGTTTAAGCTATCCGCTAGGACGTTTTTCCTCCTTGGTGGGATTATATCTAGTCATAGCCACCCTTAGAGTGGATAAAAACCCTTTTATAGTATGGGGTCCTAGTTTTGATTTTTGGCGTTTTACTTTGCTGCTTTGTTTAATGTTTACCCAATCTAGTGGCATTGTGTATGCTACCCTGCGAAAGTGCTTTGTCTATACACCGCATATATAATAAAACAGGGGGGGATGTAGGGATGCATAGCTCCCGAATCGCCAGCCCACGGGCGCGGCAAACTGCTCCCATGGCTATGAGGCAGGAGTGACCTTCAATCCAGCGTTTGTGTTTGGGAAACTTATTTGGCTGATTTGATTGTTTCCTCGCAGCTGGTGTTCACGCGCTCAAGAGATGGGTTCGTTATCTTATGTGCATGTATACTGCCTGGCTTTTCTATGCGCAGGAATGTAACCACTAAGAAGTGTTGTAAACAAAGCAAGGAGAGAAATAAAAACCCCAGGAAAGTTTTCCTGGGAGGCTTTTTGCAAGAGGCTTGTAAAGCTCTCTGGCTACCAACAAACCTGGCGTTCTGTTTCCTGCGTCGTCACCACACTCCAGAAGCACAGTGCCCCTAGTACTCCCCTGAGACTACCAGAGGAAGAGCATCCACTATCACAGTGTATCCCAGTGGGTGGTCCTGACCCACCAGTGGGTCATGGGAAGGTTCTAGATAGGTCACCACATCCAGGGCCAGATTAGCCCATCACTGATCCTGGCCTAGGCAAACAACACTTCTTACAGCGCAGTGTGAAGGGGAAACCGCAGGGGATTGGGGTGCTGGAGAGCGAGCCAGCCCACCCCACACTCATCCCACAAGGGCAGCTCATGTCCTTGGCAATCTGGTGCATGGGGTCACAGCACCACTCATTCCAGTTTGGCCCAACTGCGGCTCCATCATGCCAGCGGGGCCCAACCTCTGTGACACCACAACCCCATGCACCAGGCTGCAGCACACGGCGTGGGGAGCTGGGCCCAGCTTCGCTGTAGGGTGAGTGCCAGGCAAGATCACTTTCCATCATCCCTCTCCCCAGGGCGTCCCCCACACTGGGCCAAGATTAGGATTGCGGTGCCAGGGCGGAGAGTACACATGTAATGGTGGGTTACAAAAAAGGACAAATGCCTTAGCAAAAGGTTTGGGGACCATTACCCAACCAGTACTCATCCTGCAGCATTCGTGCTCCAGGGACATCTCCCGGGCAGGTTCTGATCACTCCTAACCTCGCTTAGCACTGGAGCCCAAGAGACTTATAAGGTTTAGTTGTTTGTAAATCAGGCTGAAGATGAAAAGCCCTTTACTTATCAGTGGTAAATACTAATTTAATTTGTCATCATTGCTATTTAACAACAAGTCAAGTGGGGGGAGGGATAGTTCAGTGGTTTGCGCATTGGCCTGCTAAACCCAGGGTTGTGAGTTTAATCCTTGAGGGAGCCACTTAGGGATCTGGGGCAAAAAATCAGTACTTGGTCCTGCTAATGAAGGCAGAGGGCTGGACTCAGTGACCTTTCAGGGTCCCTTCCAGTTCTATAAGATAGATAGGTATAATAAACCAACATCTGTATCACAAAGCATTTTCCAGACTGACCCCACAACTTCCTTTTTCCCCATGTCTAGGAACCTTCTGGCCTCTGAAAACTACTTTGAAAATGGGCCCTCACCATGTGTCTACAAGAAATAATAACTTGAACAAAACAAGAGCAAAGCGACCCTGGCTGAGCTTCTTTGCCTCAGCAGAATACTGTAAATTAGAAAATGCCAGCAAATTCCTGTTTCAACCCAGCTTAACTCGCCACTCTCCCTTTCCTGGGGCTTTTGCTTCTTGTCTGACATTTTCTAGTTAGCCACTAATCATGAGCTTGTATTAGATAGAACAGGCACTGGCTTGCTGGTGCCTGGCTAATTATTTTGCATTAGGCCCTTGCAGGTGACTGGGGTAGATGGCATTCACTGCCCAGCTACACTAATAAATGCTGAGGAGATTACTTTGAAAGGGAATGATTTTTGTAGGGACATTTAGACTTTGGTTGCCACTTTCCTACCAGGCCCCTGTAATAGATCCTACCAGGATATGGTGTGCTCTTTAATTCCGCTCCTCAGACACCTGCCACCCTGTCAGGCACCACCAAAGGGCTCATTGCTATTAGAAATAATGTCAAGTATTTACAGCAAAGAATGGTGTAATCTTTCCGATCTCAGGGCTGGAGCGAGAATCAATTTGCTTTACAATTTATTACTTAGAACTGTAAAATCGCCCATCTGTTCATTTCCTCGCACAATTGTGGTCTAACATGTTTCACATACACACCAATATCATAAAAATGTTTCCATCCCTGTATGAAAGCCCTCTTTTTATTCTTGCTTTTTGGAGCATTAGACCTTCAGAGCACATGAAATCTGCAATGTGTTTTCACATAACCATTGTACCATGCTATTGTGTGTTTGTGGCAAGTATATTAGAGATGCACTGGGATATAACTAACTGTGGATAATTTGAATTTGCTTTGAGTGCCTTAGCACTAGGAAGAGAGGGATATTGTTCTCATTGTCTCACTGTCTCATTATAAGCAATCACTGTTGTTTCATTTATGGATCCTGATGAAAATAAATATAATGTAGCATTTTCTCTCTCCCTGCAGATGGTGTGTTGTAAGAGGAATCAGTATCAGATGGAGCAGTGCTTCTTGGAATAATTAATTCTTTGAGATCCCTGCATGAAAGGTTCAAGTACAAAATGCTACACAAACATGAGGGGCTAGATTCACAAAGGGACTTAAGTCCCTGTTGTGATGGGTTTGGTCACAGAGACCCCCTTGGGACTGTCACCTGATTTGTTTCAATTATCTCTGAGCCCGTTTTCCCTGATGGCTTGGGACTTCCAGAATCCTGTCTTGTTGAGCCAGACATGCTAGCCTGCTGCAACACAGACCCAGGGTCTGATCCATGCTTCCAAAGCTGCAGACTTAACTGTAAACAGCTCAGCAGGTTACCTCTCCAGCCCCCAGTTCTCAATGGGATCCAAACCCCAAATAAATCCGTTTTACTCTGTATAAATTTATAAACTGTCTGCCCTCTATAACACTGATAGAGAGAGATGCACAGTTGTTTGCTCCCCCACGTATTAATCACTTACTCTGGGTTTATTAATAAACAAAAGTGATTTTATTAAGTATAAAAAATAGGATTTAAGTGGTTTCAAGTAGTAACAGAGGGAACACAGTAAATCACCAAGCAAAATAAAGTAAAAACATGCAAGTCTAAGCCTAATACATTAAGAAACTTATTACAGGCAATATCTCACCCTCAGAGATGTTCCAATAAGCTTCTTTCACAGACTAGACTCCTTCCTAGTCTGGGCCCAACCCTTTCCCCTCGTACTGTCCTTGTTAGTTCCAGCAGACATCTCAGGTGGTAAGCAGGGGTTTTCTCATAACTGGCCACCCCTTTTTCTTGCTCCACTCCCTTTTATAGCTTTGGCACAAGGTGGGAATCTTTTGTTTCTCTGGGTTCCCACCCTTCCTTCTAAATGGAAAAGTACCAGATTTAAGATGGATTCCAGTGTCATGTCCTGTGAGACCCCAGCCTCCATTCTTCTTGGGCTGGCCCACACATATACAGGAAGGTTTGCAAGTAAACAGAGCCATTTACAGTTCACTGATTCTGAAGCAACCTTAATGGCTTCCACTTACATCAGTAATACATCAGTAATACAAGTTTATATCTTATTTTCCTAACTCCAGACATAGAAATAATACATGCAAACAAATAGGATGAACACACTCAGTAGATTATAAGCTTTGTAATGATACCTTACAAGATACCTTTTGCATAAAGCATATTCCAATTACATCATATTCACATTCATAAGCATATTTTCATAAAGCATATGGAGTGCAATGTCACACCTGTGTCCCAGACTTAGGCTATGTCTTCACTACCACAGTAAGTTGACCCTAAGTTATGCAACTCAGCTACATGAATAACGTAGCTGGAGTCGGTGTAGCTTAGATCAACTTACTGCGGTGTCTACACTGTGCTGGATCAATGGGAGACACTCTCTCGTCAACTTACCTTACTCTTCTCGTTCCCAGTGGAGTACTGGGGTCTACCAGAGAGCGCTGTACCGTTGATTTAGTAGGTCTTCACTATACCCACTAAATCGACCCTTGCTGCCTCCATCATCAATCTGGAGATAGTGTAGACAATAGCCTCAGCTGCTGCTGGTATTCACAAAACCCAGCTCGGCTGCAGTCAAACCTCATAGGTGCATTAATTAAATAAAGAATCATTGGGCCAGAGAGAGAGAATGACTCTGTAACCTTTCTGGGTAGGACTTCCACCTGGGAGGTGGGAGACCCAGGATCCAATGCCCCTGCTCCAATGACTCTTTCATTTAAATATCCACAATGCAACAGGTTCCCTAGGAGAGACTGAGGGAGCCCCCACATCAGAATGTCCCTTAGCCCAGTGGTTAGGGAACTCTTTGGAGAGGTGGCAGATCCCTGTTGAAATCCCTTCTCCTCATCAGGCAGATGGGGGACTAGAAGCAGGCCTCTCTCACATCCTGGGTGTGTCACCTTGCCACTAGGCTATACATTAGCTGCTACAGCAGCACTGCTTCTTACAGGCAATGCCTTAGACACCTGACTGCAGGAGTGGGTTCACAGCTGTGGATTGCAAACAGAGTTAGGCACTTCACTCACTCCTATGGCTTGAGTAGGCCAAAGGACAGTGGGGGAAACTGAGGCAGACTTGCTGCATCAGTATATCTGGCCACAAGGGGGTGTGCTGGAGTGGCAACTTTGTTACAGAGAGTTTTGCTATTGACTAGATAGGTCAAAACCAAGCACTTTTAAACCCCCACTCCCTGTGCCCAGGAGAAGTGGGATTTCTTGGTAATTGTTTATTACAGCTAGAAGGAAACCCATTCTTTTCTTTGGAGATGTACCCAGTATTTTATTGCACCAATTGGTGGTTTGAGATGGATTCTGGCCTTAAAGTGCAAGCTGTTTGGGGCACAGAGTGTATTTGGTTCCTCATGCATGCAGTGCCCAGCACCATGGGCCCCAATTCCTGTTTGGCACCTGTGGGTGCTCCTGCAATACAGATATTACAAGGTGATAAATAACAATTAGAAATGAGGCCCACTGTACTGTCTCTGCTCTTTTTGCTGTGTTTCTCCAGCCATTTGAGCAGTGAGGCTCAGTAGCCACATCTAGACATCATTTAAACGAGGCTCTAGAGGAGAGTCACAGCTTCCCACAAGCCCACCTGTTTCCCACTCTCCATTGCTTTCCCCTTTTACAATGGGATACCCTGCTCTCTGCAGGACAGGTGGCCTGGTCCGGCTAGCCTGCCATGAAGGCAACGCTGATGGCAAGAATCCACTTAGGAAGGAAAAATCAGTTTCACATATACAGAATAGGAAGAAACTGTCTAGGAAGGAGTACAGCAGAAAGGGATCTAGGTGTTATATTGGACCACAAGCTAAATATGAGTCAACAGTGTGATGCTGTTGCAAAGAAAGCAAACATGATTCTGGGATGCATTAACAGGTGTGTTGTGAGCAAGACACAAGAAGTCATTCTTCCGCTCTACTCTGCGCTGGTTAGGCCTCAACTGGAGTATTGTGTCCAGTTCTGGGCGCCGCATTTCAAGAAAGATATGGAGAAATTGGAGAGGGTCCAGAGAAGAGCAACAAGAATGATTAAAGGTCTTGAGAACATGACCTATGAAGAAAGGCTGAAAGAATTGGGTTTGTTTAGTTTGAAAAAGAGAAGACTGAGAGGGGACATGATAGAAGTTTTCAGGTATCTAAAAGGGTGTCATAAGGAGGAGGGAGAAAGCTTGTTCACCTTAGCCTCTAAGGATAGAACAAGAAGCAATGAGCTTAAACTGCAGCAAGGGAGGTTTAGGTTGGACATTAGGAAAAAGTTCCTACCTGTCAGGGTGGTTAAACACTGGAATAAATTCCCTAGGGAGGTTGTGGAATCTCCATCTCTGGAGATATTTAAGAATAGGTTAGATAAATGTCTATCAGGGATGGTCTAGACAGTATTTGGTCCTGCCATGAGGGCAGGGGACTGGACTCGATGACCTCTCGAGGTCCCTTCCAGTCCTAGAATCTATGAATCTATGAATCATTCTTGTATTATCTCCACACTGTCGTTTTTCCTCTTCCGCCTTCTCTTCCTTTCACTTGCTGCCTCCAGGGCAGAAGGTGCAGAGGTAACTGGGGTCGCGTCCTCTACATCCTCAGACTCACCAGGTCATGCATTGCTTTGGTTCCCTTCCAAACTTGCCGAAAGGAAAATAAACTAATTTAGAATGAAAATTGATTGTTTCATAAAGATTTGATTCTCTCGGCTTCCTGGGCATCGGTAAATAACACTGGGGCTGACAGGATCCCACAGTGGGCTTGTCCCAGGGTGACTAGCCCACTAAAGGAGCAGGGGCCAGCCCCACCTGTTGCACACTTAGCTCCCCCTCCCAGGGGGACACAATGAGCAGTTTTGAATGACAGGCAGGGGTGGAGACAAGAGAAGCCTGTAGCCAGGCAGATGGAGGTTCAGGTAGGAAGCTGCAGAAATTGCTGCTTAATGGAGGCCAGGGAGACACTCAGCAGAGTTTCAGAGTAGCAGCCGTGTTAGTCTGTATCCGCAAAAAGAAGAACAGGAGTACTTGTGGCACCTTAGAGACTAACAAATTTATTAGAGCATAAGCTTTCGTGGACTACAGCCCACTTCTTCGGTGGAGGCTGTGTGGGATGTGCTCCCCAGTGAGGCTCCCAAGCAGAGGGTCGGGGGGTGCAAGCCTGTAGGAACTGTGTAGGAAGGCTGGGGTGTGGGGAAAGCCTCAGCAGGGACAGGGCTTAGAACCCTGGCAGCCAGGTAGGACGGCTGGTGGGGACTGCATGTCTCCCTGTGAACTTTGTGAATAAACCCAGCCTCCATGAAGGGGTGTCACTCGACACTGGAAAGCCTATGTCATTGAGGTGTTGGGGAGCCCAAGAGGGAGAGGCCGAGCCCGTGGCTAGCCCAAAGCCAGACTGCATAGGCAGCACCATTACAGGGATGTATTACCTGGGGGGGACATTTATGTGCACAGGGACCTCGCATCTCAATGTGACCTAGCAGCTGGAGAAGAGTTGGAGGGGACAGCACCACCTGCCCCACCAGCTCTCCACACACCACCTGTTAGTGTTTCGGAAGGCACACCTTTGAACCTTGGGAATAAAGTACATGTCCATGCTGCTGCCCATCCAGCCTGGACACTGGGATAATGTTTAGTGCCTGGCCAAAAGGCAAGTGTCTCTGTCAGATGCAAACACCTTGCTCCCATGATCCATGCTTTTGTCACCTTGAGACTGGATAACTGCAGTGCCCTCTGCATGGGGCAGCCCCTGAACCTTATCTGGGGCAGAGCTCAGGGCCTGCTCGGTAAAAGGTTCACCTTACAGAGAGAGCATGGCTCTGGAATCTGCAGTGGTTGCCTCTTAGTTTCTGGATGCAGTTGAAGGAGTTGGGTTTGACCTTTGAAGCTCTAAAGGGCCCTGCCTATTGGTCAGACCTTTCCTGGCCTTGGCTGATGCTGCCACAGCTGTGCTCAGCAATGGCCCTCAGCTGGATTCTCCTTGATGTGACGGAGAGGGGACTGGTAGCAGAGTGTTCTCCATGGGGGCCCTCCACTGTGAAGTCAGCTTCTGCCCTTGGTCTCCCATACCCTGGGACTGCTGGTCTTCAGGGTGGGCTGCCCAAGTGATGGAATTGGCTGGGGCCTGGCAGGGGTGGATCTTCAGGAGTGGGAGGAGGTTTGGTGGGGAAAGGCCCACTGATGGTGCTGTGGTGAGGGTGAAGTTTGCTGCTTGGTTTGTTGTACTTTGAATAATGGCTAAAGCAGACAGGGTGCCAGCTGGGACCTGGAGATATGCTGTTAGAAACCATGTAAGCAGAGTCAGGATGAGCTCTACCCTGACATCTGGTGGTGAATTGTGACGAGTTGTGGAAAAGAACTTCAGGGGCTGACCTTCTTTGCATAGGCACACCCACCCCGCCTAGCATGAGCCCACAGCCGCCCAAATGGTCACTTTGACTGCTGTGGGATCCTCAGTTTCTCTGTTATTGGGGCAGGAAGAATGAAGTGTTGCTACCTTGATTATGTGAATCAAGGACAGTGGAACTGTTTTATGACAGAGGGACTCGCCATCAACTAAGTAGCACTCGCTAGACAAGGGACATGGGTTCCAAAACCCAGTGAATAGAGAGAGGCTGGGGATAGATATTTGTACTTGATAGTATGGGCCCCCTTTGAGGGCCTAAAACACCAATTGCATCTCCTCCGCTGTCCACTGTGGAATATCAGAGCTAATTTTGATTCATAGACTCTAAGGTCAGAAGGGACCATTATGATCATCTAGTCTGACCTCCCGCATGATGCGGGCCACAAAAACCTGACCCACCCACTCCTGGAAGAATTCTCTCCCTTGACTTAGCTATTGAACTCCCCAAATCATTATTTAAAGACTTCTAGTCGCTCAGAATCCTCCAGCAAGCGACCCCTGCCCCATGCTGCGGAGGAAGGCGAAAAACTTCCAGGGCCTCTGCCAATCTACCCTGGAGGAAAATTCCTTCCCGACCCCAAATATGGCGATCAGCTGAACCCTGAGCATGCGGGCAAGATTCTCTAGCCAGACCTTCTGGAAAAGTTCTCTGTAGTAACTTTTAATATCCCATCATTGACCATTGTTATCGACCTATTGACTAAAATCACTGTATCCCTTCAAACCATTCCCTCCATAAACTTATCAAGCTTGATCTTAAAGCCAGAGAGGTCTTTCGCCCCCACTGTTTCCCTCGGAAGGCTGTTCCAAAACTTCACCCCTCTCATGGTTAGAAACCTTCGTCTAATTTCAAGCCTAAACTTCTCGACGGCTAGTTTATATCCATTCGTTCTAGTGTCCACATTAGTACTGAGCTGAAATAATTCCTCTCCCTCCCTGATATTTATCCCTCTGATATATTTAAAGAGAGCAATCATATCCCTCCTCAGCCTTCTTTTGGTTAAGGTAAACAAAACGAGCTCCTCGAGTCTCCTTTCATACAACAGATTTTCCATTCCTCAGATCATCCTAGTGGCCCTTCTCTGTACCCGTTCCAGTTTGATTTCATCCTTTTTAAACATGGGAGACCAGAACTGTACATAGTACTCCAAATGAGGTCTCACCAGTGCCTTGTATAAGGGAACCAGCACCTCCCTATCCCTACTAGAAATACCTCGCCTAATGCATCCCAAGACCGCATTAGCTTTTTTCATGGCCACGTCACATTGCCGACTCATAGTCATCCTGCGATCAACCAGGACTCTGAGGTCCTTCTCCTCTTCTGTTACTTCCAACCGATGCGTCCCCAGCTTATAACTAAAATTCTTGTTAGTTATCCCTAAATGCATAACCTTACACTTCTCACTATTAAATTTCATCTTATTACTATTACTCCAGTTTACAAGGTCATCTAAATCTCCCTGCAGGATATCCCGATCCTTCTCCAAATTAGCAATACCTCCCAACTTCGTGTCATCCTCAAACTTTATCAGCCCACTCCTACATTTGGTTCCGAGCTCAGTAATGAATAGATTAAATAAAATCGGACCCAAAACCTAACCTTGAGGAACTCCACTGTTAACCTCCCTCCATCCTGACAGTTCACCTTTTAGTACGACCCGCTGCAGTCTCCCCTTAAACCAGTTCCTTATCCACCTCTGGATTTTCATATTGATCCCCATCGTTTCCAATTTAACCAATGAATCCTCATGCGGTACCATATCAAACGCTTTACTGAAATCGAGGTATATTAGATCCACCGCATTTCCTTTATCTAAGAAATCTGTTACTTTCTCAAAGAAGGAGATCAGGTTGGTTTGGCACGATCTACCTTTCGTAAAACCGTGTTGTAATTTGTCCCAATTGGCATTGACCTCAAGGTCCTTAACTACTTTCTCCTTCAAAAATTTTTCCAAGATGTTACATGATTACAGAAGTTAGACTAACAGGCCTGTAGTTACCCGGGTCACTTTTTTTCTCCTTCTTGAAAATAGGAACCAAATTAGCTATTCTCCAGTCACACGGTACCACCCCCGAGTTTATGGATTCATTAAAAATTATCGCTAACGGGCTTGCAATTTCCCGCGCCAGTTCTTTTAATATTCTCAGACCGCCCAATTTAGTCCCGTTAAGCTGTTTAAGTTTGGCTTCTACCTCGGATATGGTAATGTCAATCCCCACTCCTTTATTCCCATCTGTCTCGCTTCTACTATTCCTCGGCCTTTCATTAGCCTCATTAAATACCGATGCAAAATATTCATTTAGATATTGTGCCATGCCTAGATTATCCTTAATCTCCACTCCTCTACAGTCTTAAGCGGTCCCATTTCTTCTTTCTTTGTTTTCTTCCTATTTATATGGCTATAAAAGCTCTTACCATTGGTTTTAATTCCCCTCGCAAGGTCCAACTCTACTCGGCTTTTGACTTTTCTCACTCCATCTCTACATGCTCTGACCTCAATAAGGTAGGTTTCTTTGCTGATCCCTCCCCTCTTCCACTCCCTGTACGCTTTCTGTTTTTTCTTAATGACCACTCTGAGATGCTTGTTCATCCAGCTAGGTCTAAATCTCCTGCCTGCGAACCATTTTCCCTTTCTTGGGATACAGGCCTCCGACAGCTCCTGCAACTTCAACTTGAAATAATCCCAGGTGCCTTCCGCCTTTAGATCCCTAAATATGTTAGTCCAATCCACTTCCCTAACCAGTCCCCTTAATTTATTAAAATTAGCCCTTTTGAAATCGTAAACCTTAGTCTCTGATTTAATTCTGTTAATCTTTCCATTTAGTTTAAACTGAATTAGCTCATGATCACTCGAGCCAAGGTTGTCCCCTATAACCATTTTCTCAACTAGGTCCTCACTATTCACCAGCACCAAATCTCAAATGGCATCCCCCCTCGTCGGTTCAGCAACTACTTGATGAAGGAATTCATCAGCTATCATGTCTAGGAAAATCTGAGCCCTATTATTGTTACTAGCATTTGTTCCCCAATCTATATCCGGGAAGTTAAAGTCTCCCATGATTACACAGTTTCTATTAGTATTTACTTCCCTAAAAACATTAAAGAGTTCTCTGTCCATATCCAGGCTAGATCCCGGTGGTCTATCGCACACCCCAAGCACTATCCCAGGGGAGGCTCTAGTAGTTTTTTTACCCAATGTGAATTTGCCCAGACAGACTCCGTCTTAACCATTCCATCACTTATTATTTCTTTACAGTTTACCTCATTATTGACATACAATGCTACTCCCCCACCTTTACCTTTGATCCGGTCTTTCCTAAACAGCACATACCCTTCCATACCTGTACTCCAGTCATGACTACCGTTCCACCACGTTTCAGTTATTCCTATGATATCCGGTTTCATTTCTCGGACCAGGAGCTCCAATTCCTCCATTTTGTTACCTAGGCTTCTCGCATTGGTGTATAAACATCTTAATTTATGCCTTTTGGCCTCTCTCACATTCATTCTCCCATTTGATGTGGACACCGTACTGCTAGTATGACCTATTAGTCTGGTATCCATCCCCCCCTCTCTTTATGTCCAATCTCTTCCCCCCGGCTGTATCAGTCCTCCCTCTCAATGTTATAATCTGGTGTGGAGATTAACTGGACATCTCCCAACCGTCTCCCCCAAATTCCTAGTTTAAAGCTCTTTTGATGAGATGAGCCAGCCTCCCTCCCAGAAGTCTATTTCCTTCCCTACTCAGGTGAAGTCCGTTCCATAAGAACAGTTTTCTGTCCCCAAAAGCCTCCCAGTGGCCATACATCCCAAAGCCCTCTTTATAGCACCACTCCCTTAGCCAACTATTTATCATCACAATCCTTTCACCCCTTTGCTGTCCTTCTCTAGGAACAGGCAGAATCCCACTGAAGATGATCTGAGTATAGTTAGGAGTATAGTTACAGGCTGCTGAGCTGAATTCATTTTCTGAAATCACTAAGGAACTAAAATTACTAAGGGTAATGCTGAATGCTGTGGGGAGGCCTGAAAATATATTGCTGATCAGCAGGTGGAGCGGAGCAGTTCGTGGGATGGCTGGAGTGGCTCATAGGACAGCTGATGGAGTGGAGCAGTTTGTAGAGCGGCTCATGGGTCGGCTGGTGGGACAGAGTGGCTTGCAGTGAAGGCTGCAGTAGAACCCCATGGAGAGGCGGGGTAGTCGGCCTCGGACCATGTAAGGTGCCCCTTAACACCCCTGCGTGTCTCCCCCCTGCCCCCCGTTTCCACCCAGGCTGGGAGGTAAAACTCTGCAGATAAACTTTTGAACTCTGGGGCTGCACTGACCAGGGACAGAGACTTTTGGGGTGTTGGACTTTTGGGATTTTGGGTGATTTTTTGGGGTGCGGGACTTAAGACTCTGAGTGGAAAAGGACACTGCCAAACTTACTTGGGGGTGGGTCTTTTGCTCATGGTTTGTGTTATGAATCCCGTTTGTGGTGTTCCCCCAACATAATGCCGCATTGTTTCCCTCCTTTATTAAAAGGATTTTGCTACACTCAGACTCCGTGCTTGCGAGAGGGGAAGTATTGCCTCTTAGAGGCACCTGGGGAGTGATATGTAATTGTCCCAGGTCACTGGGTGGGGGCTCGAGACGGTTTTGCATTGTGTTATTGAAATGGAGCCCCTAGATACTGAACCCAGCCCTTGTTGCTGCCAACTCAGATGGGCAGAAAGGTTACATTTTTGGGGGCTCGCCGGGATCCCTGGGTCAGTACCCCTTGCAAGCACCTGTTGAGTATTCCACTACATTGGGAAACAATTGTGTTTATATTTTGAGGAAATTACTGTTTGTATAATGGCTGATATGTCAGGTTTGTTGGGCCCTGGCTCTGCAGCCTTTAGCTCAGGGGCCGCAGCCTCAGCCGATGATTGGGCAAAAGCACTGGGGCAAATATTGGAAAAGGTTGTGCTGTCCCATGCTACGTCAAACTCTTGTCGTAAGTTAAGGTTATTTGCTGGTGAAGAGGAGTTTGAACCCTGCTTGGCGCATACCACTGAAATGCTGCAGGAGTGGGCTGTATCTGATGCAGAAAAGCAAAGAGTCTAATAGAGAGCCTTAGTGGCCCAGCATTAGATGTGATTCGCACCCTGAAGCTCATTGACCCTGGGGTCAGTGTGAAGGACTGCCTAGAGGCCCTTGATCATATCTTCGGGAGTGTAGAGAACCCTGAAGACAGTTACTGTAAGTTCCTTAATTCCCGACAGCAAAGGGGCAAGAAGATTTTAGCCTATATACAGAGGCTGGAGAGACTGCTTCAAAGAGCTGTCATGAGGGGAGCAGTGACTGCTGGGCAGATGGATCAGACCAGACTGGCTCAAATTGTAAGAGGAACTCAGTACCAGAACCCGATTCTACTTCATCTCCGGCTAAGAGAACGACAGGAACATCCCCCACGTTACTCCCAGCTGATAAAAGAGGTCAGAGAAGAGGAAGAAAGGCAGGCTGCCAGTGAGTTTTGGGAAGCCCAAACATTGGAGCCAGCCAGCACAACACCACTGCAAATGGCCAGTGTACTGATGGTGAGCACCACAGAGGAACTTGCCCAACAAATGCAGGTCCTGACAGAACGGATAGCTGAACTGCAAAGCACCATTGACCAAGCTAATACTTCCAAGAATAAGGAGCCTCAGACTGTGGTGATGGAGAAGTCAGCATTTAGAGCCACCGTCCCACTCAGGCGAAGGGGGAAAGGACAATTCTTCTGCCACCAATCTGGTCAAGATGGACATAGTGCTGCCAAGTGCCATAATGAAGAAAATCCCTCCTTAGGGTATGGAAAGCTGAGGATCAGTTGGGAGAGATCCGGTAACTGCCAGGGTGTCTGGGGACATGGACCACCCAGGCCTGCAGGATTTGAAGATCCCCCCAGAAAAGACTGTCCAGTTGGGATCCCCGCAGGATTGATAGGGCCTCGAGCAGAGGTCACAGTGAGGATTGAAGGGGCAGAGTGTAAAGCAGTGCTTGACACTGGATCTCACGTGACTATTATATTTCAGTCATTCTACCAACAGATGCTTAGGCACCTGCCTATACAGCCACTGACTGGCCTTGGTCTGTGTGGCCTCAGCATGGATGAATACCCCTACCAAGGGTATGTCAGAGTGCACCTGGAATTCCCAGAGGAGGTTGCTGGGGTAAGAGAAGAGGTAGACACAGCTGCCTTAATATGCCCTGACCCTAAAGGTACCTCTGATGTGACTGTGCTGATAGGGACCAACTCCAGTCTCTTCAAGGTACTCGCGGATTATTGCGAACGATGGGCTGGGGACCAGTACCTGAATACCCTGATGATCCATACGCTTTGTGCTGAAGCCTATAGGAAAATTGAGAGCGCTAAAAAGGAGACATCTGAGCTACCGATTGGGGCACTGAAGTACATGGGCACAACCCCCTTAGTAGTGCCTGCAATGACGGAGCAAGAAGTGCTTGTCATGAGTACCAGGCTGAAAGGCAATAAAGAGGCATTAGCAATGGTAGAACAGCCGGTTGAAGGAGAGCTCCCAGAAGGAGTGCTGGTCCCCAGTGGAGTCATAACCCTACCTGCTGAAGCCCAGGAAAAGGTGACTATACTGATTGCTAATGAAACAAGTCATGATGTTGTTGTGAAGCAAGGACAAAAGATAGCAGACCTCTTCAAGCCTGAATCAATTGTAAAACCCCAGTGTGAGACTCAAGTTCCAACAATAGACCCAACAAAGTTTGACTTCGGAGATTCACTATTGTCCGAGGAGTGGAAAGATCGCCTGAGGAGGAAACTTTGTGAAAGATCCAAGGTGTTCTCACTGCATGAGTGGGATGTGGGATGTGCAAAAGGAGTAGAGCACAACATCAGACTACATGACTCTCGACCTTTCAGGGAGAGATCTAGGAGGATTGCTCTCTCCAAGATGGAAGATGTGTGACATCTTCAGGAGCTGGCTGTGAATGCCATCATTACAGAGTCCCACAGCCCATACGTCTCACCCATTGTGGTGGTCCGTAAAAAGAATGGGAAGAGCCGGATGTGTATTGACTACTGCACCCTAAACAGCCATACTGTAGTTGACCAGTACACTATGCCCCGAGTCCAAGATGCCTTAGACTGTTTGCTGGGAAGCCAGTGGTTCTCTGTGTTGGATCTTCGGAGTGGATACTACCAGATCCCTCTGGGAAAAGAAGATAAGGAGAAGACAGCCTTCATCTGCCCATTAGGGTTTTATCAGTTCGAACACTTGCCCCAAGGGATTTCTGGAGCACCTGCCACATTTCAACGTCTTATGGAGAAAGTTGTGGGAGACATGAATTTACTGCAAGTGTTAGTTTATTTGGATGACCTGATTGTGTTTGGAAGAAACTTGGAGGAACATGAAGAAAGACTTCTTAAAGTGCTTGATAGGTTGGAGGATTATGGTTTGAAGCTTTCAATTGACAAATGCCAGTTCTGCAGAACCTCAGTGAAGTATGTGGGTGACGACATGTCCCGAGAGGATGTGAGTCCTGATCCCAATAAAATAGAAGCACTCACTACATGGCCATGTCCAAGTAACTACAGAGAACTCAAGACCTTTCTTGGGTTTAGTGGCTACTACTGCAGATTTGTGAAAAACTATGCAATGACTGTAAAACCTCTGAATGATCTTGCCAGGGGATACTAGTCCAGCAAGAACAAATCTAAGACCAAGAATAAGGGGAGGTCCCCAAAGCCTCCTGTGCAGAGACACTATGGCCCCTTCGAACCATTTGGGCCATGGTGGGATGAGAGAGGTGAAATGGCTTTTCGAGAAATCATTACTTGCCTAACTCATGCTCCAGTCCTAGTCTTTGCTGACCCAAGCAAGCCGTTTATCCTGCATACTGATGCCAGTTTGGAGGGTCTGGGAGCAGTCCTGTACCAGGAAGTGGAAGGCAAACATCAACCTGTAGCCTTTGCCAGCTGAGGACTGTCTGATAGTGAAATTCGCTATCCCACCCAGAAGCTGGAGTTCTTGGCCTTGAAATGGGCCATCACTGAGAAATTTTCAGACTACTTTTATGGTGCTCAGTTCCAAGTGTGGACAGACAACAACCCACTGACTTATGTGTTAACTAGTGCTAAGCTGGATGCTATAGGGCAAAGATGAGTGGCCGCTTTGGCTAGCTATGACTTCAGCATTCAGTATCAATCAGGGAGAAGCAATGTAGATGCAGATGCATTGTCCAGGCATCCGCAGGCACCAGAAGTTGCTGTGATACCCATGGATGGAGTGAGAGCTATTTGCAGTGTGAGTAGCCAAGAGCCAGAGGCCCATGAGAGCTTTCATGGATGTGTTGCAGAAGCTTTGGGCCTGCCCCCTGAATGCGTGCCTTCTTCTTCAGTGAACTATATTGCATTGGACCAATCTCCCTTGCCCATGCTCAATGTGGTTGACTGGCAAGAAGCCCAGCTGCAAGATACTGACATTTGTGATACACTGCTTGCCAAAAGGAAGGGGCGAAGCCCAGCTGTGGTTGTCCCGTCTAACCCAGAGGGTAAACTACTATTGAGAGAATGGACCAAACTAAAACTGATTCAGGGAGTGCTACACCGAATAACCACCGACCCTTTACAAAAGCAATGAGCACAACTACTGCTGCCAAAAGAGTACAGAGCCCTGGCCATGAGGGCCTTGCATGATGACTTTGGACATTTAGGGATGGAGAGGACCCTGGAACTTATTCGGAGTAGGTTCTATTGGCCCCGGATGGCTGAAGATGTTCGCAGGAAATGTGAGACTTGCGCTCGATGTGTTCAAAGGAAAACTCTGCTCACGAGGGCTGCATATCTCAAGAACATCACCAGCAACAAACCTTTGGAACTGGTATGGATTGATTTCTTGTCTTTAGAAGTAGACAAGAGGAATGTTAGGAACATTCTAGTAGTGACTGACCATTTTACGCGGTATGCACAGGCATATCCCACATGTGATCAGAGCGCCACCACTGTCACTCGAGTACTGTGGGAAAAATATTTTTCAGTTTATGGATTCCCAGCCCGGATACACTCGGATCAGGGGCGGGACTTTGAAAGTCACCTTCTGAAGGAGGTGCTGAGGATAGAGAGAATTAAAAAGTCTAGGACAACGCCTTATCACCTGCAAGGTGATCCTCAGCCAGAGACATTCAACCGAACCCTATTAGATATGTTGGGGACTTTGTGATCAGAGCAGAAGGCAACCTGGAGCCAACATGTCGCATTTCTGGTGCATGCCTACAACGCCACAAAGAACGATGCTACTGGAGTCACCCCATATCTCTTGATGTTTGGGCGAGAACCAAGATTACCCATACACTTGTGCTTTGGTGTATCAGAGGATGGAGATAGCTATGAAATTCATCAGCAATATGTATCCCGACTAAGAGAAAAGCTGCGGGATGCTTATCACTTAGCTACATCTGTGGCTCGGAAGAACGCAGACCTCAATAAACATCGATATGATGCTATGGTACGTTTGCAGGAGCTCCAGCCGGGGTCAGAGTCCTGCTGCAAAATTTGGGTATTGCTCGTGTGGCAAAGTACCTTCTTCTCCTCAGCAGGCTCAATCCTTTTTAGCCTTGGAGACACAGGCTTGGGCAAAGCAAATCCTTGTAGGCATCAAATTGGGACACCTCATTGAGCTTGCGGAAGTCATTGCAGAACCTCATACTGCCGTCCGGCTTAGGCACTAAAACCACGGGACTGGACCATTGGCTATGAGATTCTTCAATGACTCCTAAGGCCAGCATTTTCCTGACCTCTGTCCTAATCTCTTCTCTCTTGGCCTCTGGGATCCGGGGAGTCAACTCCAGGGATACCCCCACCAGGTCAGGCTGGTTGCTTTTAGGGGATGCCGACCCCCAGCGCAACCACCGGAACTTCTCTATCCTGCCAAGGTTTCAGCAGATTTATATGGTAGATCTGCTCCAGCTTCCAGCGACCCGGCTGTTGGACCTTATAGTCGACTTCTCCTACCGCTTCTATTACCTCGTACGGCCCCTGCCACCTGGCCAGGAGCTTGCTCTCGGCCGTGGGTATGAGCACCATCACCCGGTCCCCCACCTGGAACTTCCAGGTCGTTGCTTGGCGATTGTAGTTTGTCCATTGTGCCCCTTGGGCCTTCTCCATGTGTTCGCGCACAAGGGGGGTGACTTGGGCTATTCTGTCTTTCATCTGCAGCACATGTTCAATAACGTTTCTCCCAGGGTTCGGCTGTTCTTCCCAGTCTTCTTTAGCCAGGTCCAGTATGCCCCTGGGATGGCGACCATATAACAGCTCGAAGGGGAAGAATCCAGTGGAAGTCTGAGGAACTTCCCGTACGGCAAACAGCAAGTAAGGCAGCAGGGCGTCCCAGTCTTTCCCGTCACGACTAATCACTTTCCATAACAGGTTCTTCAATGTCCTATTAAAGAGTGCGACCAGGCCATCGGTCTGGGGATGGTAGACTGATGTTCTAAGGGTCCGTATGTGGAGCATTGTACATAGGTCCTTCATCAGCTTAGACACAAAGGGGGTCCCTTGGTCCGTCAGGATCTCCTTAGGTATTCCTACTCTGGAAAAAATCTGGACTAATTCTTTGGCTATGATCTTGGATGTAGTATTCCATAGGGGTATGGCCTCGGGGTATCAGGTGGCATAATCTAGTACTACCAGAATCTATTGATGGTCCCGGGCTGACTTTTCCAATGGCCCTACTATGTCCATAGCTATACGCTCAAATGGGACCTCAATAATTGGCAGAGGTACCAGAGGAGCCCTTAAGTGTGGTCGGGGCCCATGTATCTGGCATTCCGGACAGGATGTGCAATATCACCAGACCGCTGCATAAATGCCAGGCCAAAAAACCTCTGTAGAATTCGATCCAGGGTCTTATCTACCCCTAGATGGCCCCCGAACAGATGGCTGTGGGCCAGATCCATTACGGCTCTTTGATGCTTCCGTGGGACCAAGAGTTGTTGTATGACTTGCTCTTGGACCCAGACTACTCTGTATAGCAGGTCGTTCTTAATCATATAATATGGTCCCGGGCCCTTAACTCTCCCCTCCACGGGGACCCCATTTACCTCGACTATTTCTTTGAGAATATTGTGGTATATGGGATCATTGGCCTGATCCTGACCAAAATTCCCACGTGCGGTCCCCATTTGTCCAAACTTGGGGGGATCTACCTCCGTCTCCCCCTCGGGGAAAGCCCCTGGGGAACCAGGTCTGGCGATAGGGTTGTTGATCACCGACCCAGTCCCACTGTCAGTCGAGCCCCTTCCTTCCCTTACAAGCGTAGACTTCTGGCACTGGGTCAGGACCCTCGTCCCCCTCCTTTTATCCGCCCTCCGTTCCCTCCTAGTCTTCCTGGACTTCCCCGGCAGGGAGAACAAATCCTGCCTAAATTCATGGAAGGCCAGGGGAGGGTTAACCATCTGGGCCACACCCTGGGTCCCAGGGTCATTATTTTCTTCTATCGCCTCACCGGGGAGTAGGCTATCAAACCCCGGGAAGTCTCGTCCGATAAGGACAGGGTAGGGGAGTTTTGGAACTACTCCCACCGTCAACCTAGTGGGGTTTCTGAGAACTTCTGTTTTTATGGGGATGGTTGGATAATAGTTGACATCCCCATGCACACAGGATATTCCCGAGCATTTGGCCTGGGATAGTTGGTCCTGCCCGACCAGCTTCCCTGAGACTAACGTGATTGCACTTCACGAGTCTACTAAGGCTGTGGTCTTTATACCATTCATCTTAACTGGCCTAGTGTATCTATGGGGGACCATTGCAACCCCGACTAGACTTATTAGATCACATGGTCCCCCTATATCTCCCAGTTTGCATTGCATAGGCTCTCCTAGATTCGGGCATTGGGCAGCGATATGCCCCAATTTGCGACAGGCATAACATCGGTACCCCACTCGAGGCAGCCCCCTATTTTTCGGGCTGCTGGGCTTTATCTCTCGAGTCTTTCTCCCCCAGTCCTCAAGTCTCTCCGGGACCGCTGGCTGCTCTTCTGCCTCCTTCCACCCCTCCATTGTCCGGCCCGGCGCTAGGGCAAACCGGGGCCTCGGTGCAGAGACTGGTTTCCGATTCTGGCACCTTCCTTCCCTGGTGGTCCGAGAAAGTTCTTGGGCTGCTAAGTGTCTCTCTACGAGGGCAACTAGTTCATCAATGAGGAGGGATCATTTTGGTGGACCTACCCTCGTCCGCCCGGTGGCAACCCCCTCATGTACCTGTCCAACACCAGGATTTCCACTACCTTCTCCGGCCCATGGGTCTCAGGGCAGAGCCACTTCCGGGTGAGGTGGATCAAGTCAAATAGCTGGGACCTCGGCGCTTTGTCCACTCGTGGAAGCGCTGGGCCTTTATGGCCGGCGTCACCCCTGACCTCGCCAGGATTTCCGCCTTCAGCTGGGGGTAATCCATAGCTGCTTCTGTGGTCATATTGAAATAGGCCTTCTGAGCCTCCCCACACAGAAATGGAGCCAGGATGCCTGCCCACTGGTCTTGGGGCCAGGCCTCCCGCAGTGCCGTCCTCTCAAATGCAAGGAGATATGCCTCTATATCGTCATCTGTTTTCATCTTCTGTAAATAGTTGCTTGCGCGTAGCGGCCGGGTCCCCTGGGGCCCGTGCGTCAGCATGGTCAGGGCTTTCAACTGGTTCACTACTTCATTCAGGGTGGCTCGATCTTGG
The DNA here is from genome assembly GCF_027887155.1 of Malaclemys terrapin pileata. Taxonomy (NCBI): domain Eukaryota; kingdom Metazoa; phylum Chordata; order Testudines; family Emydidae; genus Malaclemys; species Malaclemys terrapin. Next base: position 42,729,929 of record NC_071512.1, on the reverse strand, counting down.
GCCGCCTGGTTCATCAGCAATTGGTTTGTCTCCTGTTGGACACGTACTGACTCTTGCTGGGCCGCCATCTGTACTCTGGTAGCCTCTTGTTGGGCCGCAGTGGCCTGAATCAATGCCTTCATTACGTCCTCCATTTTGTGTGTGTGTGTGTGTGTGATTTACCTTGCCCTGAGATGGCTTGCCACAGAGCCTCACTACATCCCACTCCTGACACCACATGTGGCAAAGTACCTTCTTCTCCTCAGCAGGCTCTGTCCTTTTTAGCCTTGAAAACACAGGCTTAGGCAAAGCAAATCCTTGTAGGTAGCACAGGGTCTGGCTATTCCTTCCCTCAGTCAGTCCCTTGTGCTTGTTTATCTTCCCTTCTGGGGACAGAGTGCGGCCTTCCTTGCAGGAAGAGTTCAGAGCCTTGCTGCTCCTAGCTTACTGGCAGTTTCCCTGCTTCTCTCACTCTCTCTCCCCCCTCCCTTCCATGCCGGGGAGGGTTTAAAAAGGTCCCAAGCAATTGGAGCCAGCTGAACCTAATTAGTTCCCTGGTAACCCCTTGCCCAGATGAACCTTATTTCCCCATGGTTCTCTCTCCTCAGTGGCTTGGGAGAGGCCTTTTTAACCCCCTGAGACTGATTACTACTCCCCCCCTTTTGTAGCTGTTTGTCCTGGGTTTGCCACACTGGCAAACCCAAGATAGCTGACAGATGGAAGGCAATACCTTACTTGGTGACTGAAAAGCTGGGAGACCTGCTGGTCTACGAGATCAAACCTGAAGAGGGTCCAGGGCAAATAAAGACAGTGCATAGAAACCTTTTGCTCCCTGTGGGGGAATTGGTAGGCACCCCTTATGAGATGGGAACAGGACAACCGGGCAGAACAAAAGTTGCTAGACCAAAGCCACCATCCAACATGGACAGCCGGCCCCCTGCTGCTAACCTACCCCTATGCAGCACATCCGAGAGTGAGTCTGAGGAGGAAGACACAACCATGGTGTATCCTGGAATGGAGCTGCTGAACCAAAAGAGAGTTCCTCCTCCTCTGCCCTAAACCCCATGGCGGAAGTATTTAGGCCCATTTCTGACATCCTTGTGCTGCTGTTGGGACCCCCGTGTGATCACACACACAGGTTATTGGACAGTGGAGACATACAGGTGGAGGATGACCTGGGCACCGTGGACCCTTCACTGTTAGAACTAGAAATGCAGGGGCCTATGCCAGTAGCCGAGGGACCCTCAAAGGAAACCTCTCTATCCGTCACTCAAGAGGATGTCCCCCCACCACGGCAACAGAGATTCTCAATGGACGAGACAGGGTAATAAGACCAGTAAAATGGTTAACTTATGATGCACCTGGGGTGACTACTGAGAAGCCAGTACATTTAGCACACAGGCTTGAGGAAGCTAAAGTGGGCTATCTGAGGCCCTTTGGAGGGAACCAGTGAGTTGGTATAATAGGGAGTGTGATTTGTCGGGACGACAAATTCTCAGCTTGGGGGAGGATGTAAGCAGAGTCAGGATGAGCTCTACCCTGACATCTGGTGGTGAATTGTGGCGAGTTGTGGAAAAGAACTTCAGGGGCTGATCTTCTTTGCATAGGCACACCCACCCCACCTAGCATGAGCCCACAGCAGCCCAAATGGCTGCTGTAGGATCCCCAGTTTCTCTGTTATTGGGGCAGGAAGAATAAAGTGTTGTTACCCTGATTATGTGAATCAAGGACAGTGGAACTGTTTTATGACAGCGGGACTCACCATCAACTAAGTAGCACTCGCTAGACAAGGGGCATGGGTTCCAAATCCCAGTGAATAGAGAGATGCTAGAGATAGGTATTTGTACCTGATGGTATGGGTACCTTTTGAGGGTCTGAAAAACCAATTATACCTCCTCCTCCTCCTCTCTTCACTGTGGAATATCAGAGCTAATTTTGCTTCCATTAGTGTCTAATTACAGGTTGATGAGCTGAATTCACTTTGGGCCAATGGTGCACTAGCACTGAGGCTCCCCTACTACAAGCTAAAATCACTAAAGAGTTAAAATTACTAAGAGCTGAAATGACTGAGTGCTGTGGGGGGGTCTAAAGATATATTGCTGAATGGCTGGTGGAGCAGAGTAGTTCGCGGGACAGCTGGTGGAGTGGAACGGCTGGTAGAGTGGCTCACAGTGAAGGCTGCAGTAGAACCCCATGGAGAGGCAGGGCAGTCGGCCTCGGACCACATAAGGTGCCCCTTAACACCCCTGCATTCGCCCCCGCCATTTCCACCCAGGCTGGGAGATAAAAATCTGCAGATAAACTTTTGAACTCTGGGGCTGCACTGACCAAGGATAGAGACTTTGGGGTTGTTGGACTTTGGGTGATTTTTGAGTTGCTGGGCTCAAGAGAGTTTTGGGGTGTTGGGCTTTTGGATTGTGGGACTTAAGACCCTGAGGAGAAAAGGACACTGCCAAACTTACTTGGGGGTGGGTCTTTTGCTCATGGTTTGTGTTATGAATCCTGTTTGTGGTGTTCCCCCAACATAATGCCGCATTGTTTCCCTCCTTTATTAAAAGGATTTTGCTACACTCAGACTCTGTGCTTGCGAGAGGGGAAGTATTGCGTCTTAAAGGCGCCCGGAGGGTATGTAATTGTGTCAGGTCACTGGGTGGGGGCTCGAGCTGGTTTTGCATTGTGTTATTGAAACGGAACCCCTAGATACTGAACCCGGTCCTTGTTGCCAACTCAGATGGGCAGAAGGGTTACAACCATATTAAACAACAACAGTGGTTATCTTAGCAGGGGATCCGCTCTGGATCTGATAGGGATCTGCCCCTCTTGCTCTGGTAAGTTCCTCCCTCCAGAATCAAAGGGCGGGGTGGGTCTGATGCTGGCTTCCCCCGCTGGTTTGCTACAGGCAGACAGTGATAGCCTAGAGGAGTAGCTATCAGCTCCTGATCAGTCATAGCTAGGCCCCTAGCCCAGGGGTGATGGCCTAACCCTGGTGATAGTAACCAGCTCTCTCACAGCAGGGTTGTGCCGTCAGACCTCGCACCCTGCTCTGCTGCCTGGTCCAGCGAGGTTTGTCTGTCATCTGGGGGTTCTGGCTTTCAGCTGGGAATGTGCTGTTGTCTCCATGGCAAGAGAAAGGATGGAACCCCCACATGAAAGTGACCCTCACTACACTGGCCTCACAGCTCTGTTGGGCAGGACTGCCAAGCAGTGCTGGTTTTGCCACACTTTTGCTTCAGCTGATGTGAGCTCACTGTTCCACTGAGTCAGGCAAACCTTCTCTGAGTATGAGGGAGAGGCTCCTTATCAATTATACTGAAGCCAATGGGGATGTTGCCTGGGATTAGGAGACGGGGGCCATGAGTTCTTGTCTCACCTCTGCTCATGCTGTTTGCATTGCAGTGCACTTCAGCCCTTGCCATCGAGCAAGGCCTCATGCCTCGGCAGCAGACAGGTATGGTTCCTGCCTTCTCATGAGTGAGTTAACTGAGAGGTTGCACAAGGTCACTTCAGCCAGAGCTGAGAAGAGAACCCCAGCGTCTAAGTCTTATCCATGCTGCCTTTCAGAATAAATGCACCAGCATTATGTGGTTTGCAACCCTGACTCCAGCAACCTGCTCCACCACACTTCTCTCCGGGAGCCTAGAACAGAACCCAGGAAAGCTGCTTTCCAACGTGTTCTACAGCTGTCTAAGAAACTGTGGGGCAGTCCACTGGAACAACGTGTGTTGTGTTCCCTTATAGTGGCTTGCCCAAAGGAAAGCTAAGAGCTTTAGCTCCAGTGACAGAGGTCTATCCTAAGCTGAAGGCCCTGGATTCAGGTGCTGCTGCTAAGTCCTGTAGGCTCGTTAGGGTTTGCATAGGGTGGAATTTTGTTTCATTTCCTTTTTTGAATTCACACCATGAGAAAGCACCCTTAAAACACTGCACCGTTAAAAAAATATTCAAATCTGCAAATTACTGTGCAACACTCAACAAAGCATTGGTGTCCCACCTTGCAGTCATTTGCTGCACATTTCATCTTTGGCTCTTTTTTCCATGGATTCGCAGTTCTGACTTTGGGGATTCTGTTTCAGGTTCAGAATGCACTGCAGACTCCCAGACCACAACAAATCTTCTGGGTTCAGATGGGGGCAATTTTAAAAGCCTCTTCAGCCTTTTGGAGTGCTGGGGAAGAGAGGTAGCTTCTCCTTTCTGTTGGCCTGATAGCCATAGCTATTTTCAGGAAGCAGATTTTGAGTTCTTTTCTGTGCTGCATTTGGTTCAATTCCCAGCAGGTGGTGCTGATGTATCACACACATTTCCAAATATGTAGCTAGCAGGAGATGCACCTCTGCCAAAAAAACGCTGGAGGTGTAAGCCCTCTGGTTAGCCAGAGGTGGGTTAGGATGACTAGATAGAAAATGTGAAAAATCAAGATGAGGGTGTGGGGTAATAGGCACCTATATAAGACAAAGTCCCGAATATCAAGGCTGTCCCAATAAAATCGGGACATCTGGTCACCCTATTGTGGGTTGACGTGTGGAACGTTACCATGGACAAGTTTGGCTCGTTGATACCATTCAGGTTGCTAAAAAGTCTTATCTTTTATGGAACAATCCTTCAAGAATGTCCTTGTAGTTCTTTTAGGGTTGTACAGGCCACTTCTTAATCAATCTCTTGTGCATGGGATTTCTGAACATAGCAGGCCTTTGGCTATGCACAGTACCAGATTTACCATGGCGCCGGGCCCAGCTCCGAAGGGGCCCCAGCCCCACCGCTCTTCTCCGCCCCCTGCTCTCTCCTGCGGGGGCAGAAGCTTGGTGCTGCCAGTGCCGGCTCCTGGGGCTCTGTCCTGCTGCAGCAGGGAAGGCTCTGCAGGCAGCCAAGCTCCTCCCCCGCCTCGTCCCTCAGCGTGTTGCGTTCCTGCCTCTCCCCCTGTCACTCCCTCTCCCTGCTGCGGATCATCTGTTTGCCGGCATGAGGGAGGGGGAGGAGGCAGAGAAGAGGCAAGGGCGGGGCCTTGGGAAAGGGGGTGAAATCAGGACATGCACCCTGCTGTGAGCCGCTCAGGGCAGGGGGCTAGGAGCACCCCACAACCCCAGTCCATCCCCCTTTCCCCCTGCCCTGACTACTGCACCCCCCCACACACACCCAGCCCCCAGTCCTGACTCCTGCACCCCCACACATATCCAGACCCCCCCACACCTCATGCCCTGACTCCTGCACACACCCCCACATTCCCACCTGCACCCCTCACATTAAATGGGAGCTGCCCCAGGTAAGTGCTCCACACCCCAACTTTTTGCCCCAACCCTGAGCCCTCCCCCTCCTTCTAGCTCCTGGCCAGACCCTGCACCCCAACACCCAGCCTGCTTCTGCACCCTAACTGCTCCCTGACCCTGCACCTCCAGCCCTGTGCTCAGTGCACCCCCACCCTCAGCTCGGTGCAGAGAGAGACAAAGAGAATGGGCTAGAACCGGGGGGGGGGGATCTTGTTTACCCCTTCCCCAGCCCTGCTGTGCTTGCAGTTTACCTCCGGCCCCTCCCTTGCTCCAGGGACCAACCCTAGCTCCCGCCCCACTGTGCTTTTGCCCCCGGCCCCTGCCTTGCTCCAGTCAGCAGGGACTAATGCTCCCCCCTTGCCCCACCATGCTCATCTTGCCACTGGCCCCTGCCTCGCTCCAGGTGGGGATCAATCCTTTCCCCACCACCACCATGCCTCGTTTTCAGGGTGGATAAAAATCAATGACTTTTAAAAAAAAAATTGTTTTTTTTATTTCAATCGGATTTTTGAGGAAAAAAAAATCTATCTAAAGATAGTTTTAATTAAGATACATTATATCTCATCACAGAATAGGGGTTATAAATTCTAATTCTATAGTACAAGACAATATATTCATGTATTGTTTAAGAAAAGTTTTGTAAATGAGTTCTAATAGTTCATGGATTAGGGACCCAATTTTATGAGGTTCCACAGGCTTCTGTATAGATTATTTAGGTTAATCTTTCTATCTACCCAACGGGACTCAGTGCTCAGTCTAGAAGATACCATCAGAGATGCTTAGTTTTGCAGTTCTCAACCTGGATTTGTGTCTTCAGAGGTAACATGCTTGTTAACAGGAAAAATGATTTTAAATAAATAAATAATATAGAGAGGTGAGAAATAACAGACCTCAACTCTCTGATGTCAGATTTGTGTCCATTAATTCTTTTGCGTAGAGACTGTCCGGTTTGGCCAATGTACATGGCAGAGGGGCATTGCTGGCACATGATGGCATATATCACATTGGTAGATGTGCAGGTGAACGAGCCCCTGATGGTATGACTGATGTGATTAGGTCCTCTGCCATATACATTGGCCAAACCGGACAGTCTCTACGCAAAAGAATTAATGGACACAAATCTGACATCAGGAATCAAAATACTCAAAAACCAGTGGGAGAACACTTTAACCTGTCTGGTCATTCAGTGACAGACCTGCGGGTGGCTATATTACAACAGAAAAACTTCAAAAACAGACTCCAAAGAGAGACTGCTGAGCTAGAATTGATATGCAAACTAGACACAATCAACTCCGGTTTGAATAAGGACTGGGAATGGCTGAGCCATTACAAACATTGACTCTATCTCCCCTTGTAAGTATTCTCACACTTATTATCAAACTGTCTGTACTGGGCTAGCTTGATTATCACTTCAAAAGTTTTTTTTCTCTTAATTAATTGGCCTCTCAGAGTTGGTAAGACAACTCCCACCTGTTTATGCTCTCTGTATGTGTGTATATATATCTCCTCATTATATGTTCCATTCTATATGCATCCGAAGAAGTGGGCTGTAGTCCACGAAAGCTTATGCTCTAATAAATTTGTTAGTCTCTAAGGTGCCACAAGTACTCCTGTTCTTCTTTTTAAAAATGTATAGTGTGTGCCTTCTAAAAATGAAACCTATATCTATCTCTGGAGTTGTGAAGACTATGTATTAAGGTTATAACAACCAACAAGAATGCACTTTTACATAGAAAACCATGATTAGATCGAGTCTTTCTGACTAGTGATTTAAATCAAATCCACCCTGCCCGCTGTGCTCTTGCCCCTGGCCCCTTTATTCCCCAGGAGGGCCCACAAATATATTTGGTGCCGGGGCCACAAAATGTTAATCCAACCCTGGCTCTGCATGGGACAGACAGGTGAGGCAGACCAAGGTTCAAACAGCATCACACCCTAGTGTTTATGCCAGAGTAAACTATATGGAGCTAAAACCAATCAGACCGGATGTATGGAGTTAAAAACCAGTTAGACTGGTTACACCACTTTAAAGCAGCCCTGCTAGTGCTTTGAAGTACTGATTATAGGGACAAAAGGGTTCTGACCTGAAGTGAAAGGTTTTTGATTTCAAAAGGGCGAACTTAAAAAAATTAAGGAAATTAGTAAGGGAAGTGGATTGGACTGAGGAACTCATGGATCTAAAGGTGGAGGAGGCCTGAAATTACTTTAAGTCAAAGTTGCAGAAACTATCAGAAGCCTGCATTCCAAGAAAGGGGGGGGGAAATCATAGGCAGGAGTTGTAGATCAAGCTGGATGAGCAGGCATCTCAGAGAGGTGATTAAGAAAAAGCAGAAAGCCTACAAGGAGTGGAAGATGGGAGTGATCAGCAAGGAAAGCTACCTTATTGAGGTCAGAACATGTAGGAATAAAGTGAGAAAGGCGAAAAGCCATGTAGAGTTGGACCTTGCAAAGGGAATTAAAACCAATAGTAAAAGGGTCTATAGCCATATAAATAAGAAAACAAAAAAAGAAGAAGTGGGACTGCTAAACACTGAGGATGGAGTGGAGGTTAAGGATAATTTAGGCATGGCCCAATACCTAAACAAATACTTTGCCTCAGTCTTTAATCAGGCTAATGAGGAGCTTAGGGATAATGGTAGGATGACAAATGAGAATGAGGATATGGGGGTAGATATTACTACATCCGAGGGAGAAGCTAAACTCAAACAGCTTAATGGGACTAAATCGGGGGGCCCAAATAATCTTCATCCAAGAATATTAAAGGAACTGGCACATGAAATTGCAAGCCCATTAGCAAGAATATTTAATGAATCTGTAAACTCAGGGGTTGTACCATATGACTAGAGAATTGCTAACATAGTTCCTATTTTTAAGAAAGGGGAAAAAAAGTGATCGGGGTAACTATAGGCCTGTTAGTTTGACATCTGTAGTATGTAAGGTCTTGGAAAACATTTTGAAGGAGAAAGTAGTTAAGGACTGTAATAGTATGTGGAGTCACCCCTGCGGCGCCTCCTGCTGGTTGTCCTTGGGAATTAGCTCTCCCAGCCTTGGAGCGCCCTCTGCAGGCCAGTGATCTGCCTTGCCACTGGCCCCGTGTCCCTCCCAGGACCCCGGTGCCCCTTTCTCTGGGTGCTGCCCCCTGGCAGTACCCCCACAGTTCAGGGTCTCCCCCTCCCAGGGGAAATCCCACCAACTATCCCCACTTCACCTCAGTCTTGGCTACTGTCCAGTCTCCATCTAGATCCCATTCACTGGGGCAGACTGCAGTATCAGCCACTCATCACAGGCAAAGGGGTTTGGACCTGCTGCCTCTGCCTACCCATGGGCTGCCCCCTGCAACCCAGTACCTAATAGGCCTTATCAGGCCTGCAGCCTGGGGCTTTCCTAGACCGGAGCTCCCCGGCTCTCTTGGCCTTTCCCCAGCCCTGCTCCACTCTAGGCACTTAGTTAAGCTCCTTGCATAGGGTTACCATATTAAAGGTTTTTAAAAAGAGGATATTCCATGGAGCCCTGGCCCCGCCCCTTCTCTGCCCCAGCCCCGCCCCAACTCCACCCCTTCCTTGCCCCGGCCCCACCCCAACTCCTCCCCTTCCCCTGAGTGCCCCGCATTCCCCCTTCTCCTCCCTCTCAGCCACGCGAAAAGGGCTGCCCGAGCGCTACTGGCGTCACGGTTTGCCGGGCAGCCCCCAGACCTCCAGACCCTGGGCCCCAGGCCAGGCACTTCCCCAGCGCAGCCGGAGCCCGGGAGCGGAAGAGCCCGGCTGGGGGCACAGGGTCTGGAGGTCTGGGCGCTGCCCAGCAAACCGTGAAGCCAGTAGCACTGGGGCAGCTCCGCTCTTCAGCTGCACAGCTGAGGTGTCTGGGGGGAGCTGCAGGTGGATTCCCCCGCAGCGGCGGCGGCTGCAGCTCCCCCCAGACACCTCAGCTCTGTGTAGCTGAAGAGCTGAGCTGCCCCAGTGCTACTGGCTTCACGGTTTGCCGGGCAGCCCCCAGACCTCCAGACCCTGCGCCCCCAGCCGGGCACTTCCTATCCCGGGCTCCGGCTGCTTTGGGGAAGCGCCCAGCCCAGGGCGCAGGGTCTGGAGGCTGCCCAGCAAACTGAAGCCGGTAGCTCTCAGGCAGCTCCGCTCTTCAGCTACACAGAGCTGAGGTGTCTGGGGGGAGCAGCAGCAGCCATCGCCGCAGCGGGGAATCCGCCTGCAGCTCACAGCCTGCTGGAGCCGCTCAGGTAAGCAGGGGACTGGGGCAGGGATGCCGGCATTTTCCCGGACATGTTCAGCTTTTTGGCAATTCCCCCCGGATGGTGATTTGAGCACCAAAAAGCCAGACATGTCTGGGAAAATCTGGACATATGGTAACCCTATCCCTGCAGCCAGGCCCTTCTCTCTCTGAATGCAGAGAGAGACTTCTGTGCTCCTGGCTCACTGCCTCTTATAGGGACCAGCTGGGCCTGATTGGGGCTTGACCACAGCTGAGCCTACCTTCCCTAATCAGCCCAGGCTTCTTGCCCCAGCCACAGCCCTTCCCTGGGCTGTTTTAAGCCCTGAAGGGCAGGAGCGGGGTACTCACCCCGCTACAGAGCGTGCTCAGTATCCTCTGTAGCTGCCCTCTTGGCTGGAGCTCTCCCTCCTTCTCCTCTCCACCTGCCTTGCTAGTTGGAGCTCTCCCTTACTCCCTGGGCTGCTGCTGGCTAGAGCTCCCTCCCTAGACTGCTGCTGCTACCACTGCTCCTGAGTCAGGGGTGGGGGGGCCTTGCCGGCCAGCCCCCCCTCCCCACCATCTTTGGAGGGAGAAGCTAAGACCCCCACTTTCACCATCACCACTACCACCTGTGGGGGTCCTTCCTGCCTGGCTGCCAGGGTTGCCGGAGCTACTACTGCTGCTGCTGCTGCCGCGGGTGCTGTGCGTGTCCTGGGGAGCTGCTGGAGCCTGGAGGTGGAGGAAGAGGACTGCGCAGTCCATCGGCTGCTGGGGGAGCCCATGAGACTCTGGAGACCACTGTGGAGGGGGCTGTTTTGGACTGAGTAATTTTCGAACTGTGCTCTAGTGGTGGGGGTCTAGACTGTGTTTGTGGGGACACAGGGGGTGTGGCGTGGAGCCTGCCCCCGGTCCATCTGTGTCTGTCCCCCCCCCCAAACCCCCCCCCACCACCGTTGCCCCCTCCACCACCAACCCCACAGCCCATTTTCCATCTGCCTCCGCTCCTGCCTCTGGGACTCTGCTGCTTTCCTGGCCTGCCACGCCCTACTGACAGCGTTGGGGCCTGCAGCGGCGGGCAGGCGGCCTGCACATTGACTTTTCGCAAGCGCTCGTGGGCGCACCTACCCCCCCCTTGGACTGACCCCTTCCCCTTTTGCAACAGGCCCCCCAGCTTTGCCCTTTGCTGCCTACCCCCTTTGCCCTCTGTAGCCTTTTGCCCTTCCCCAGCTTCAGTTTGTTTGCCTGCCCCGCCCCTTTCCCTCTGTAGTTTGGTTTCGTTGTCCCACCCCAGCCCTGCGGTTAGCCCTTTGGTTCCTCTGCCCCATTCCCAGCCTCGTTGCTCCCTTGTGCCCCCCTTGCCCTGATTGACCCCTCCCCTCGTGTGCCCATGCCCCCTCCCGTGCGCTTGTGCCCCCCATCACATTTTGGTTAATCACTGCACCCCTTCTGTTATTGTGACCTTCCCTCCCTTAGTGTAACTAGAGGAGCCGGTGTCGGTGACTGTTCCCCCTTAGCCCTTGATACTCCCGCATCTCCCTGCGTTTCGGTGCCCTCCTCCCCTGCCTGCAGCCTAGCGGGGAGGAGTGGTTGACCTGCCTTTCCTTTAGCCGCCCCCCCCCCTTTTTTTCTCCAGTGTGTTTTTCCCTCCCTCCCTGCTCAATATGGAGGGGAACACGGCGGGTGAGCCCCCCCAAGTAGGCCCCGCCACCCCTCCCCCGCCTGTCCCCTTAGCCTCTACCTCAACCTCCGCTGCCGAACCACCTGCCACCACTGCGGCATTGGCAGCAGCAGGCGACGGGGTGACCTCCGCTGCTGCCACGTCCCTAGCTCCCTCCAATTATGGGGGAGCTGCCCCAGCCGGCAGGAAAGGCCAGGGCAAGAAAAAGGGAAAGAGCCCCGCTAAAAAGACTGGGCCCTCCATGGCAGGGGCTGCCTCCACTGCTGTGGCCCTGCCACCGGCCGCAACAATCCTTCCCGCTGCTCCCTCCACCAGCTCTGCGGGTGCCCCTCCCCCAGCCCCTAGGGCGTATGCCCAGGTGGCAGCGGCCACCGGTATGCCATCTCGCCCATCCACCGCCTCCGCTTCCATCTATAGTGGCCTGGGCCCCTTCCCCACCTTGACTAGGAGGCATGGCATCCGTTGCCTCCAGGTGCCCGCCTCGCCGCACGTGGAGACCTACGTGCGGGCGTTGGCGAGGGTGGTGGGGCCCGTGGCCATCGTGGCGGCCTCCAAAATGTATGGCAAGGTTGTCTTTTTCCTTGCCTCGGAGGCCGCCGCCCAGAGGCGGTGGAGAAGGGCCTGGCGGTGGGGGGCGTATTCGTCCCCCTGGAGCCGCTAGAGGACCTGGGTGTCCGTGTGGTCCTTACCTCTGTTCCTCCTTACCTTCCCAATGTCGCCCTGCTGCCCGCCCTTTCCACCCTAGGGAAACCTATTTCCATCGTTCGCCCTCTCTCGCTAGGATGCAAGGACCCCGCCCTCCGTCACGTCCTCTCGTTCCGCCGGCACGTGCAGCTTCAACTGCCGCCGACGGCACATGCTGTAGAGGCGCTTGAGGGGTCTTTCTTGATCCCCTATCGGGGGACCCATTGCCGGGTGTACTATTCTACGGGGGAGGCCCGGTGCTACCTCTGCCGGGCGATAGGGCACGTCCGGAGGGACTGCCCCTTGGCCCGGCACGGAGGAGCGTCCGGGACCCCCGAGCCCCGGCAGAGTGCCAGCCCCACCATTGCTGGCGCTCCTAGTTGCCCGGCACCCAGAGCCGCCCCTCCTCCTTCTCGGACCACCACTGCTCCCGCTCAGGCTCAAGGGGTATCTCCCCCACCATGCCCAGATGAGCGAGAGAGCCCCGTCTCTGCTATGTGCACTGTGGCGGGGCCTGTAGAGGAGGGTGCGGTGGGGGTATTGCCGGGCGCGAGAGAGGGCCCTCCCCAGGGGGATTCTGCCCCCCCTCCTACTGCCCCATTGTTACCTCCTCAGGTCCTCGAGCCGTCATCTCTACCCCCTGACCCAATCCCTGTCACCCAGCCCGCAGACGATGCCATGGAGGGCTGGACCCTAGTACAGGGAAAGCGGGGCAAGCGGAAGGCTCGAGCTCCACTCCTGCCATCCGGTGCGGAGGCCCCCCGGAAAACCAGGAAGGGGGGCTCCGCTGCTGAGCCTTCCACTTTCCCCGCGGGTGCATTACATCTACCGTTGCCGGTTGGGGAAGCTGTGGCAGCACCGGAGGATGCCGCCATCCATTCTCCGCGGTCCTTCCTCGCGGAGGCCCATATTGTGGCCCCTCCTACCCCCTTAACACCTATACCCTCTGCGATGCTCGAGGCAAGCGTCGCCTCGGGTGTTAGCGGGGATGATCCCGGGGTGGTGGGAGGTGAGCTGCCCTCTATCGATGAGGAGATCGAGGCCCTGGGTCTGACCCCGGTCACCCAGGGGGAGGACGACCCTCTGCCAGCGGGCCTTGATCTAGCCGCTCTCACCTCAACCCCCCCTTCTGCGTCTCCTGTTCCCCTGACCGCTGCTCCTGCCTTCGAGGAACCCCTGGACTCCTTGCCCTGCCCGGCTGCGGGTGACACATCACTGACGGCCGCCGAGCCTCTTCAGGCGACGGCCGGTGCCTCGCGGCCGGGACTCGAGTTACCAGGGGTATCCCTTGTTGGTGTGGGGCAACCGAGTTCCTTCCCGAGTGGGGGCCCCATTGCAGATTGTTCACCACCTGCTGCCGTGGCTGTTCCATCTGCCGTAGAGCCTGAGCCCGGCATCCCTGGGGACCCCCTCCCTAACCCTCAGACCCCTGGGCCCGACCGAGAGGAGCTACCTTCCAGCTGTCCAGCTCCTGGGGCCCAGGATCCCGCCTCTGTCCCTCTTCCCGACCCTACTCCTGCCCCCGGCCCTACCCCTACTCCTGACCCCAGCCCTGTCCCCTCCACCTCCCACAATGCCATTGCCGCCTCTGGGGATGTGTCTTTCTGTTTCCCAGAGGGTGACCCCCAGGGAGCGGCCTTTGTGTTCCCCAGTCCCGACCCACTAGGGGCTGCTCTTCTCCCTCCGCCGCCGCCCCCCATTAAGCCGGGGTCTGAGGCGGACCGTGTGGCGCTGGTCCATCGGGCGCCACGTCGAGGGTCCGCCCCTTGCCTGCCCGTCTCAGTGGGCCACGGGGCCGAGCCAGGGGCCCCAACGGGGGATGATCTGCAGCCAGTGACCCCACCCCCCCATATGCTGCGAGAAGAGCTGCGGGAGTTTTTAGAAGATGTGCGTGGCTCCCGCAATAAGGTGCCGCTCGCTCTCCAGCGATGGGGGAATTTCCACCAGATCCTCCGGGCCGCGAGGGCCCTCATGGGGGAGGGTAAAAGGACCGGGAAGCAGGGTGCTGCGGCTTACCAGCGGGTGCGCAGCTTCCGTGACTCCTTGCTCACCTTCGGGGTGGGTCACGGTTTGCTGCGCGGCCCAATTGGGGCCGCGAGCATCCCTGCCAGCGAGGACCCCCCCCAGCCCTCCTCATGCCACCTATCTCTTTTGCGACATTGAACACCCGGGGCTGTAGGGTGGGTCTCCGCAGGTGCCAGGTGCTCTCCTTCCTTCGGGAAGAGGGGTACTCTGTGGTTTTCCTGCAGGAGACCCACACGGATCCGGCCGCCGAAGACAGCTGGCGGCTGGAGTGGGGAGACAGGGTCTATTTTAGCCATCTCACAGCTCGTACGGCTGGAGTGGCTACCCTGTTCTCTCCCGACCTACGGCCCGAGGTGCTGGGGGTTGCCGAGGTTGTGCCGGGCCGCCTGCTGCACCTCCGGGTCTGTATAGAGGGGCTTGTGGTCAATCTTGTCAACGTCTATGCCCCAACATCGGGCCTGGAGCGGCTGCCTTTCTATCAGCGGGCATCCGCCTTCCTCGACTCCTTGGATCCTCGTGAGTGCCTGGTCCTGGGCGGGGACTTCAACGCTACCCTCGAGGAGCGGGACCGCTCGGGGACCGAGCAATGCCCGGCCGCCGCGGACGTCCTCCGGGAGATTGTAGAACGTCACTCCCTGGTGGACGTCTGGCGCGACCACCACCCGGACGACGTCTCCACGTTCACCTACGTCCGGGTGGAAGCCCATCGGTCGTGCCACTCCCGGTTGGACCGCATTTACTTGTCACGTCTCCATCTCTCACGGGCCCACTCCTCCGATGTGCGGCCGGCCCCCTTTTCTGATCACCATTTAGTCACCGTGACGGCCTCTCTATGCGGGGAGAGGCCGGGGCCGGCCTATTGGCACTTTAACAATAGCTTGTTGGAGGATGTGGGCTTCGTGGCGTCCTTCCGGGAGTTCTGGCTGGTCTGGCGAGGGCAGCGGCGTGCCTTTCCCTCGGCGCGGCGATGGTGGGACCTAGGAAAGGTGCGCGCCCGGCTCTTCTGCCGTGATTACACCCGGGGCGCCAGCCGACGGAGGGCTGCGGCGATAGAGCAGTTGGAACGGGAGGTCTTGGAGCTAGAGAGGCGTCTGGCCGCCAGCCCTGAGGATCCATCCCTTTGCGGAGCGTGCCGGGAGAAGCGGGAGGAGCTCCGGGCCCTCGACGATCATCGGGTCCGGGATGCTTTTGTTCGATCCCGCATCCGCCTCCTTCGGGAGATGGACCGCGGCTCCCACTTCTTCTATGCCCTGGAGAAAAGGAGGGGGGCCAAGAAGCACGTCACCTGCCTTCTAGCGGAGGACGGCACCCCCCTTACGGATCCGGTGGAGATGTGCCAGAGGGTACAGAGCGTGCTCAGGGTCCTCTGTGGCTGCCCTCCTGGCTGGAGCTCTCCCTTCTCCTTCTCCTTGTCCTCTCCACCTGCCCTGCTAGTTGGAGCTCTCCCTTACTCCCTGGGCTGCTGCTGCTGGCTAGAGCTCCCTCCCTAGACTGCTGCTGCTACCACTGCTGCTGAGTCAGGGGTGGGGGGGCCTTGCTGGCCTGCCCCCCCTCCCCACCATCTTTGGAGGGAGAAACTAAGACCCCCCACCTTCACCATCACCACTACCACCTGTGGGGAGGTCCTTCCTGCCTGGCTGCCAGGGTTGCCGGAGCTGCTGCTGCTGCTGCTGCTGCCGACGGTCCTGTGCGTGTCCTGGGGAGCTGCTGGAGCCTGGAGGTGGAGGAAGAGGACTGCGCGGTCCATCGGCTGCTGGGGGAGCGCTTGAGACTCTGGAGACCACTGTGGAGGGGGCTGTTTTGGACTGAGTAATTTTCGAACTGTGCTCTAGTGGTGGGGGTCTAGACTGTGTTTGTGGGGACACGGGGGTGTGGCGTGGAGCCTGCCCCCTGGTCCATCTGTGTGTCCCCCCCCCCCAAACCCCCACCACCACCGTTGCCCCCTCCACCACCCACCACCAACCCCACAGCCCATTTTCCATCTGTCTCCGCTCCTGCCTCTGGGACTCTGCTGCTTTCCTGGCCTGCCACGCCCTACTGACAGCGTTTGGGCCTGCAGCGGCGGGCAGGCGGCCCACACATTGACTTTTCGCAAGCGCTCATGGGCGCACCTACTCCCCCCTTGGACTGACCCCTTTCCCCACCCCCCCCATATGCTGCGAGAAGAGCTGCGGGAGTTTTTAGAAGATGTGCGTGGCTCCCGCAATAAGGTGCCGCTCGCTCTCCAGCGATGGGGGGATTTCCACCAGATCCTCCGGGCCGCGAGGGCCCTCATGGGGGAGGGTAAAAGGACCGGGAAGCAGGGTGCTGCGGCTTACCAGCGGGTCCGCAGCTTCCATGAATCCTTGCTCACCTTCGGGGTGGGTCACGGTTTGCTGCGCGGCCCACTGGGGGCCGCGAGCGTCCCTGCCAGCGAGGATCCCCCCCCAGCCCTCCTCATGCCACCTATCTCTTTTGCGACATTGAACACCCGGGGCTGTAGGGTGGGTCTCCGCAGGTGCCAGGTGCTCTCCTTTCTTCGGGAAGGGGGGTACTCTGTGGTTTTCCTAAAGGAGACCCACACGGATCCGGCCGCCGAAGACAGCTGGCGGCTGGAGTGGGGAGACAGGGTCTATTTTAGCCATCTCACAGCTCGTACGGCTGGAGTGGCTACCCTGTTCTCTCCCGACCTACGGCCCGAGGTGCTGGGGGTTGCCGAGGTTCACCTACGTCCGGGTGGAAGTCCATCGGTCGTGCCACTCCCGGTTGGACCGCATTTACTTGTCACGTCTCCATCTCTCACGGGCCCACTCCTCCTCCGTGCGGCCGGCCCCCTTTTCCGATCACCATTTAGTCACCGTGACGGCCTCTCTATGTGGGGAGAGGCCGGGGCCGGCCTATTGGCACTTTAACAATAGCTTGTTGGAGGATGTGGGCTTCGTGGCGTCCTTCCGGGAGTTTTGGCTGGTCTGGCGAGGGCAGAGACGTGCCTTTCCCTCGGCGCGGCGATGGTGGGACCTAGGAAAGGTGCGCGCCCGGCTCTTCTGCCGTGATTACACCCGGGGCGCCAGCCGACGGAGGGATGCGGCGATAGAGCAGTTGGAACGGGAGGTCTTGGAGCTAGAGAGGCGTCTGGCCGCCAGCCCTGAGGATCCATCCCTTTGCGGAGCGTGCCGGGAGAAGCGGGAGGAGCTCCGGGCCCTCGACGATAATCGGGCCCGGGGTGCTTTTGTTCGATCCCGCATCCGCCTCCTTCGGGAGATGGATCGCGGCTCCCGCTTCTTCTACTCCCTGGAGAAAAGGAGGGGGGCCAAGAAGCACGTCACCTGCCTTCTAGCGGAGGACGGCACCCCCTTTACGGATCCGGTGGAGATGTGCCAGAGGGCCAGGGCCTTCTACGCACACCTTTTCTCCCCGGATCCAACCGACCCTACCGCTTGCAGAGTGCTCTGGGACGGACTCCCAACGGTCAGCGCGGGCGACCGGGACCGGCTGGAGTCGCCTCTCTCTCTGGCCGAGTTCTCGGAAGCCCTCCGCCGCATGCCCACCAATAAATCTCCGGGCATGGACGGGCTGACCGTGGAGTTCTACCGCGTGTTCTGGGACGTCCTCGGCCCGGACCTAGTCACCGTCTGGGCCGAGGCCTTGCGGAGCGGGGTCCTCCCTCTTTCGTGCAGGCGAGCCGTGCTCACCTTATTGCCGAAGAAGGGGGACCTCCGTGACTTACGGAATTGGCGTCCCGTCTCGCTCCTCAGCACGGACTACAAAATCGTAGCCAAGGCCATCTCGCTACGGCTGGGGTCCGTGCTGGAGGACGTGATCCACCCAGACCAGACCTACACCATCCCGGGCCGTAGCATTTTTGATAACCTCTACCTGGTCCGGGATCTTCTGGAACTTGGGTGTAGGGATGGTCTGTCGTTCGCCCTCCTGTCCCTGGATCAGGAGAAGGCGTTCGACAGGGTGGACCACGGGTATCTCCTGGGCACTCTGCAGGCGTTAGGCTTCGGACCCCAGTTTGTGGGTTTTCTCCAGGTGCTGTACGCCTCCGCAGAGTGTCTGGTCAGGCTCAACTGGACCCTGACTGAGCCGGTCAGCTTCGGGCGGGGAGTGCGGCAGGGGTGCCCCCTCTCGGGCCAGCTGTACGCTCTGGCGATCGAGCCCTTCCTCTGTCTCCTCCGCAAGAGGTTGATGGGGTTGGTGCTTCGGGAACCGGAGCTGCGGCTGGTCCTGTCGGCGTATGCCGACGATGTGCTCCTCGTGGTCCAGGACCCGGGCGACTTGGTGCGGGTGGAGGCTTGCCAGACCGTGTACTCGGCGGCCTCCTCCGCCCGGGTCAACTGGGTCAAGAGCTCTGGCCTGGTGGTAGGAGCCGGGTGGCAGGCGAGCTCCCTCCCACCCGCGCTTCAGGCCATCCGGTGGAGCGCAGGTCCGCTACTCTATCTCGGCGTTTACCTTTCTGCCACGCATCCGTCTCCGCCGGAGAACTGGCAAGGTTTACAGGGCAGGGTGACGGAGCGGCTCCGGAAATGGACAGGACTACTCCGGTGCCTCTCCCTTCGCGGGAGGGCACTGGTACTTAATCAACTAGTCCTGTCCATGCTCTGGCACCGTCTCAACACCCTGGTCCCGGCCCCGGGCTTCCTGGCCAACCTCCGGAGGGTGATTCTGGAGTTCTTTTGGCGAGGACTGCACTGGGTCTCTGCAGGGGTCCTCCATCTGCCCCTGGAGGAGGGAGGGCAGGGCCTGAAGTGCCTCCACACTCAGGTCCATGTCTTCTGCCTCCAGGCCCTGCAGAGGCTCCTTTATGGTGTAGGTAGTCCGGCGTGGAGCGTATTGGCGCACGCCTTCCTGCGCCGCTTCCGAGGGCTCCGATACGACCGGCAGCTCTTTTATCTCGATCCGAGAGGTCTTCCGCGAGACCTCTCCGGGCTGCTGGTATTCTACCAGGACCTCCTCCGGACCTGGAAACTGTTCTCAGCGACCAGGTCCGTGGCGGCCACCGAGGGGGCAGATCTCCTCGCGGAGCCCCTGCTACACAATCCCCAGCTTCGTGTGCAGGTAGCGGAGTCCCCCGCGGTGCACCAGAGGTTGGTCCTGGCAGAAGTCACTAGAGTCGGAGACCTCCTGGACTACGACCGGGGAGACTGGCTGGATCCCCTGACGCTCGCTCGGCGCATGGGGCTCTCCAGGCCTTGTACTCCCCAGCGCGTACTTCAGGAGGTGAGGGCCGCTTTGCCGCCCGCTGCTCGGGTTTGCCTCGACCGGATCCTGCACGAGGGCACGCCCCGCCCACCCTCCACCCCTGGCCCTCCGGACCTTTTCATTGAGCCCCTGCCCCGCGGACCCAACCGGCCCCCCCTCCCCTTCTCCGTGAGCCGGCTGCACGACTTGCAGCCAGTTCGTTTCCTGACCGCGCCAAGGAAACATCTCTACACGCTTGTGCTCCACACTCTTCACTTCCTCACCCTCGTGTCCCGCCCCGATACAAAATGGCGGGACCTCCTGCCACCTGTCGAGGGTGAGAAGCCCCGGTGGGCCAGCCTCTATTCCACTCTGGTCCCGAGGCCCACCGGGGATCTCAGCTGGCGGCTCCTTCATGGGGCCGTGAGCACGGGCGTGTACTTGGCGCGGTTTACCCCTGTCCCGGACACCTGTCCTTTCTGCGGCGTGAGGGAGACCCTGGCTCACGTTTACTTAGAGTGTGCCAGGTTGCAGTCCCTACACCGGCTCCTCACCGACATTATGTTACGTTTTTGGTTACACTTTTCCCCTCACCTTCTCATTTATGCACTCCCTATCCATGGCCCCACAAAGTCGCGGGACCTCCTGGTCAACTTCCTCTTGGCACTGGCTAAACAGGCCATCTATAAAACCAGGGAGAGGAGGTTGGCCGATGGAGGTGCCTGTGACTGTGGGGCCTGTTTCCGATCCTCTGTCCGTTCACGTATCCGGGCAGAGTTCCTCTGGGCGGCGTCCACTGGCTCCCTTGACACCTTTGAGAAGCAGTGGACGCTGTCCGCGGTTCTCTGCTCGGTGTCCCCGTCTGGTTCTCTTCTTTTGACCCTTTGACCACACTCCTGTCCCTGTTTTTACATTAGTTGTCCCCCGTAATTATTTGAGTTCCAGGTCCTGTGGATCCTCCCCTTAGGCTGGGGGGAGATCCTTTAGCAGTGGGCGGGCTTACGCCCGCCCACTTCCCGGAACCCAATAGGTACAGAGCGTGCTCAGGGTCCTCTGTGGCTGCCCTCCTGGCTGGAGCTCTCCCTCCTTCTCCTTCTCCTTCTCCTCTCCACCTGCCTTGCTAGTTGGAGCTCTCCCTTACTCCCTGGGCTGCTGCTGGCTAGAGCTCCCTCCCTAGACTGCTGCTGCTACCACTGCTGCTGAGTCAGGGGTGGGGGGGCCTTGCCGGCCAGCCCCCCCTCCCCAACATCTTTGGAGGGAGAAGCTAAGACCCCCATCTTCACCATCAGCACTACCACCTGTGGGGGTCCTTCCTGCCTGGCTGCCAAGGTTGCCGGAGCTACTACTGATGCTGCCGCGGGTGCTGTGCGTGTCCTGGGGAGCTGCTGGAGCCTGGAGGTGGAGGAAGAGGACTGCGCGGTCCATCAGCTGCTGGGGGAGCGCATGAGACTCTGGAGACCACTATGGAGGGGGCTGTTTTGGACTGAGTAATTTTTGAACTGTGCTCTAGTGGTGGGGGTCTAGACTGTGTTTGTGGGGACACAGGGGGTGTGGCGTCGAGCCTGCCCCCTGGTCCATCTGTGTGTCCCCCCCCCCAAACCCCCACCACCACCGTTGCCCCCTCCACCACCAACCCCACAGCCCATTTCCCATCTGCCTCCGCTCCTGCCTCTGGGACTCTGCTGCTTTCCTGGCCTGCCACGCCTTACTGACAGCGTTTGGGCCTGCAGCGGCGGGCAGGCGGCCCGCACATTGACTTTTCACAAGCGCTCGTGGGCGCACCTACCCTTCCCCCTGGACTGACCCCTTTCCCTTTTGCAACAGGCCCCCCAGCTTTGCCCTTTGCTGCCTACCCCCTTTGCCCTCTGTAGCCTTTTGCCCTTCCCCAGCTTCAGTTTGTTTGCCTGTCCCGCCCTTTTCCCTCTGTAGTTTGGTTTCGTTGTCCCACCCCAGCCCTGCGGTTAGCCCCTTGGTTCCTCTGCCCCATTCCCAGCCTCGTTGCTCCCTTGCGCCCCCCCCTTGCCCTGATTGACCCCTCCCCTCGTGTGCCCATGCCCCCTCCCGTGCGCTTGTGCCCCCCATCACATTTTGGTTAATCACTACACCCCCTTCTGTTATTGTGACCTTCCCTCCCCTAGTGTAACTAGAGGAGCCGGTGTCGGTGACTGTCCCCCTAAGCCCTTGATACTCCCCCATCTCCCTGCGTTTCGGTGCCCTCCTCCCCTGCCCGCAGTCTAGCGAGGAGGAGTGGTTGACCTGCCTTTCCTTTAGCCGCCCTCCCCCCCTTTTTTTCTCCAGTGTGTTTTCTCCTCCCTCCCTGCTCAATATGGAGGGGAACACGGCGGGCGAGCCCCCCCAAGTAGGCCCCGCCACCCCTCCCCCGCCTGTCCCCTTAGCCTCTACCTCAACCTCCGCTGCTAAACCACCTGCCACCACTGCGGCATTGGCAGCGGCGGGCGACGGGGTGACCTCCGCTGCTACCATATCCTTCG
This sequence comes from Malaclemys terrapin pileata, assembly GCF_027887155.1. Classification (NCBI taxonomy): domain Eukaryota; kingdom Metazoa; phylum Chordata; order Testudines; family Emydidae; genus Malaclemys; species Malaclemys terrapin. Next base: position 42,708,450 of record NC_071512.1, on the reverse strand, counting down.
CTCCCTCCAATTATGGGGGAGCTGCCCCAGCCGGCAGGAAAGGCCAGGGCAAGAAAAAGGGAAAGAGCCCCGCTAAAAAGACTGGGCCCTCCATGGCAGGGGCTGCCTCTACTGCTGCGGACCTGCCACCGGCCGCGGCAATCCTTCCCGCTGCTCCCTCCACCAGCTCTGCGGGTGCCCAGCCCCCAGGGCGTATGACCAGGTGGCAGCGGCCACCAGTATGCCATCTCGCCCATCCACCGCCTCCGCTTCCATCTATAGTGGCCTGGGCCCCTTCCCCACCTTGACTAGGAGGCATGGCATCCGTTGCCTCCAGGTGCCCGCCTCGCCGCACGTGGAGACCTACGTGCGGGCGTTGGCGAGGGTGGTGGGGCCCACGGCCATCGTGGCGGCCTCCAAAATGTACGGCAAGGTTGTCTTTTTCCTTGCCTCGGAGGCCGCCGCCCAAGAGGCGGTGGAGAAGAGCCTGGCGGTGGGGGGCGTATTCGTCCCCCTGGAGCCGCTAGAAGACCTGGGTGTCCGTGTGGTCCTTACCTCTGTTCCTCCTTTCCTTCCCAATGTCGCCCTGCTGCCCGCCCTTTCCACCCTGGGGAAACCTATTTCCATCGTTCGCCCTCTCTCGCTAGGCTGCAAGGACCCCGCCCTCCGTCACGTCCTCTCGTTCCGCCGGCACGTGCAGCTCCAACTGCCGCCAGCGGCACGTGCCGGAGAGGCGCTTGAGGGGTCTTTCTTGGTCCCCTATCGGGGGACCCATTACCGGGTGCACTATTCTATGGGGGAGGCCCGGTGCTACCTCTGCCGGGCGATAGGGTACGTCCGGAGGGACTGCCTCTTGGCCCGGCACGGAGGAGCGTCCGGGACCCCCGAGCCCCAGCAGAGTGCCAGCCCCACCATTGCTGGCGCTCCTAGTTGCCCGGTACCCGGAGCCGCCCCTCCTCCTTCTCGGACCACCACTGCTCCCGCTCGGGCTCAAGGGGTATCTCCCCCACCATGCCCAGATGAGCGAGAGAGCCCCGTCTCTGCTATGTGCACTGTGGCGGGGCCTGTAGAGGAGGGTGCGGTGGGGGTATTGCCGGGCGCGAGAGAGGGCCCTCCCCAGGGGGATTCTGCCCCCCCTCCTACTGCCCCATTGTTACCTCCTCAGGTCCTCGAGCCGTCATCTCTGCCCCCCGACCCAATCCCTGTCACCCAGCCCGCAGACGATGCCATGGAGGGCTGGACCCTAGTACAGGGAAAGCGGGGCAAGCGGAAGGCTCGAGCTCCACTCCTGCCATCCGGTGCGGAGGCCCCCCGGAAAACCAGGAAGGGGGGCTCCGCTGCTGAGCCTTCCGCTTTGCCCGCGAGTGCATTACATCTACCGTTGCCGGTTGGGGAAGCTGTGGCAGCACCGGAGGATGCCGCCATCCATTCTCTGCGGTCCCTCCTCGCGGAGGCCCACGTTGCAGCCCCTCCTACCCCCTTACCACCTATACCCTCTGCGATGCTCGAGGCAAGCGTCGCCTCGGGTGCTAGCGGGGATGATCGCGGGGTGGTGGGAGGTGAGCTGCCCTCTATCTATGAGGAGATCGAGGCCCTGGGTCTGACCCCAGTCACCCAGGGGGAGGACGACCCTCTGCCAGCGGGCCTCGATCTGGCCGACCTCACCTCAACCCCCCCTTCTGCGTCTTCTGTTCCCCTGACCAATGCTCCTGCCTTCGAGGAACCCCTGGACTCCTTGACCTGCCCGGCTGCGGGTGACACATCGCTGACGGCCGCCGAGCCTCTTCTGGCGACGGCCGGTGCCTCGCGGCCGGGACTCGAGTTACCAGGGGTATCCCTTGTTGGCGTGGGGCAACCGAGTTCCTTCCTGGGTGGAGGCCCCATTGCAGATTGTTCACCTCCTGCTGCCGTGGCTGTTCCATCTGCCGTAGAGCCTGAGCCCGTCGTCCCTGGGGACCCCCTCCCTAACCCTCAGACCCCTGGGCCCGACCGAGAGGAGCTACCTTCCAGCTGTCCAGCTCCTGGGGCCCAGGATCCCGCCTCTGTCCCTCTTCCCGACCCTACTCCTGCCCCTGGCCCTACCCCTATTCCTGACCTCAGCCCTTTCCCCTCCACCTCCCACGATGCCATTGCCGCCTCTGGGGATGTGTCTCTCTTTCCCAGAGGGTGACCCCCAGGGAACGGCCTTTGTGTTCCCAGTCCCGACCCACTAGGGGCTGCTGTCCTCCCTCCGCCGCCGCCCCCCATTAAGCCGGGGTCTGAGGCGGACCGTGTGGCGCCGGTCCATCGGGCGCCACGTCGAGGGTCCGCCCCTTGCCTGCCCGTCTCAGTGGGCCACGGGGCCGAGCCAGGGGCCCCAACGGGGGATGATCTGCAGCCAGTCACACCACCCCCCCATACGCTGCGAGAAGAGCTGCGGGAGTTTTTTAGAAGATGTGCGTGGCTCCCGCAATAAGGTGCCGCTCGCTCTCCAGCGATGGGGGGATTTCCACCAGATCCTCTGGGCCGCGAGGGCCCTCATGGGGGAGGGTAAAAGGACCGGGAAGCAGGGTGCTGCGGCTTACCAGCAGGTCCGCAGCTTCCATGAATCCTTGCTCACCTTTGGGGTGGGTCATGGTTTGCTGCATGGCCCAATGGGGGCCATGAGCGTCCCTGCCAGCGAGGATCCCCCCCAGCCCTCCTCATGCCACCTATCACTTTTGCAACATTGAACACCCGGGGCTGTGGGGTGGGTCTCCGCAGGTGCCAGGTGCTCTCCTTCCTTCGGGAAGGGGGGTACTCTGTGGTTTTCCTGCAGGAGACCCACACGGATCCGGCCGCCGAAGACAGCTGGCGGCTGGAGTCGGGGGACAGGGTCTATTTTAGCCATCTCACAGCTCGTACGGCTGGAGTGGCTACCCTGTTCTCTCCCGACCTGCGGCCCGAGGTGCTGGGGGTTGCCGAGGTTGTGCCAGGCCGCCTGCTGCACCTCCGGGTCCGTATGGAGGTGCTTGTGGTCAATCTTGTCAACGTCTATGCCCCGACATCGGGCCAGGAGCGGCTGCCTTTTTATCAGCAGGCATCCGCCTTCCTCGGCTCCTTGGATCCTCGTGAGTGCCTGGTCCTGGGCGGGGACTTCAACGCTACCCTCGAGGAGTGGGACTGCTCAGAGACCGAGCAGTGCCCGGCCGCCGCGGATGTCCTCCGGGAGATTGTGGACAGTCACTCCCTGGTGGACGTCTGGCGCGACCACCACCCGGACGATGTCTCCACGTTCATCTACGTCCGGGTGGAAGCCCATCGGTCATGCCACTCCCGGTTGGACCGCATTTACTTATCACATCTCCATCTTTCACGGGCCCACTCCTCCAACTTGCGGCCGGCCCCCTTTTCAGATCACCATTTAGTCACCGTGACGGCCTCTCTATGTGCGGAGAGGCCGGGGCCGGCCTATTGGCATTTTAACAATAGCTTGTTGGAGGATGTGGGCTTCGTGGCGTCCTTCCGGGAGTTTTGGCTGGTCTGGCGAGGGCAGCGGCGCGCCTTTCCCTCGGCGCGGCGATGGTGGGACCTAGGAAAGGTGCGCGCCCGGCTCTTCTGCCGCGATTACACCCGGGGCGCCAGCCGACGGAGGGATGCGGCGATAGAGCAGTTGGAACGGGAGGTCTTAGAGCTAGAGAGGCGTCTGGCCGCCAGCCCTGAGGATCCATCCCTTTGCGGAGCGTGCCGGGAGAAGCGGGAGGAGCTCCAGGCCCTCGACAATCATCGGGCCCGGGGTGCTTTTGTTCGATCCCGCATCCGCCTCCTTCGGGAGATGGACCGCGGCTCCCACTTCTTCTATGCCCTGGAGAAAAGGAGGGGGGCCAAGAAGCACGTCACCTGCCTTCTAGCGGAGGACGGCACCCCCCTTACGGATCCGGTGGAAATGTGCCAGAGGGCCAGGGCCTTCTACGCACACCTTTTTTCCCCGGATCCAACCGACCCTACCGCTTGCAGAGTGCTCTGGGACGGACTCCCGATGGTCAGCGCGGGTGACCGGGACCGGCTGGAGTTGCCTCTGTGGCCGAGTTCTCGGAAGCCCTCCGCCGCATGCCCACCAATAAATCTCCGGGCATGGACGGGCTGACCGTGGAGTTCTACCGCGTGTTCTGGGACGTCCTCGGCCCGGACCTAGTCACCGTCTGGGCCGAGGCCTTGCGGAGCGGGGTCCTCCCTCTTTCGTGCAGGCGAGCCGTGCTCGCCTTATTGCCGAAGAAGGGGGACCTCCGTGACTTACGGAATTGGCGTCCCGTCTCGCTCCTCAGCACGGACTACAAAATCGTGGCCAAGGCCATCTCGCTGCGGCTAGGGTCCGTGCTGGAGGACGTGATCCACCCAGACCAGACCTACACCGTCCCGGGACGTATCTTTGATAACCTCTACCTGGTCCGGGATCTTTTGGAACTTGGGTGTAGGGATGGTCTGTCGTTCGCCCTCCTGTCCCTGGATCAGGAGAAGGCGTTCGACAGGGTGGACCACGGGTATCTCCTGGGCACTCTGCAGGCGTTAGGCTTCGGACCCCAGTTTGTGGGTTTTCTCCAGGTGCTGTACGCCTCCGCAGAGTGTCTGGTCAGGCTCAACTGGACCCTGACCGAGCCGGTCAGCTTCGGGCGGGGAGTGCGGCAGGGGTGCCCCCTCTCGGGCCAGCTGTACGCTCTTGCGATCGAGCCCTTCCTCTGTCTCCTCCGCAAGAGGTTGACGGGGTTGGTGCTTCAGGAGCCGGAGCTGCGGCTGGTCCTGTCGGCGTACGCCGACGATGTGCTCCTTGTGGTCCAGGACCCGGACGACTTGGCACGGGTGGAGGCTTGCCAGACCGTGTACTCGGCGGCCTCCTCCGCCCAGGTCAACTGGGTCAAGAGCTCTGGCCTGATGGTAGGGGCCAGGTGGCAGGCGAGCTCCCTCCCACCCGCGCTTCAGGCCATCCGGTGGAGCGCTGGTCCGCTGCTCTATCTCGGCGTTTACCTTTCTGCCACGCATCCATCTCCGCTGGAGAACTGGCAAGGTTTACAGGGCAGGGTGACGGAGCGGCTCCGGAAATGGACAGGACTACTCCGGTGCCTCTCCCTTCGCGGGAGGGCACTGGTACTTAATCAACTAGTCCTGTCCATGCTCTGGCACCGTCTCAACACCCTGGTCCCGGCCCCGGGCTTCCTGGCCGACCTCCGGAGGGTGATTCTGGAGTTCTTCTGGCCAGGACTGCACTGGGTCTCTGCAGGGGTCCTCCATCTGCCCCTGGAGGAGGGAGGGCAGGGCCTGAAGTGCCTCCACACTCAGGTCCATGTCTTCCGCCTCCAGGCCCTGCAGAGGCTCCTTTATGATGCAGGTAGTCTGGCGTGGAGCGTATTGGCGCACACCTTCCTGTGCCGCTTCCGAGGGCTCAGATACGACCGGCAGCTCTTTTATCTCGATCCGAGAGGTCTTCCGCGAGACCTCTCCGGGCTGCTGGTATTCTACCAGGACCTCCTCCGGACCTGGAAACTGTTCTCAGCGACCAGGTCCGTGGCGGCCACCGAGGGGGCAGATCTCCTCGCGGAGCCCCTGCTACACAATCCCCAGCTCCGTTTGCAGGTGGCGGAGTCCCCTGTGGTGCGCCAGAGGTTGGTCCTGGCAGAAGTCACTAGAGTCGGAGACCTCCTGGACTACGACCGGGGAGACTGGCTGGATCCCCTGACGCTCGCTCGGCGCATGGGGCTCTCCAGGCCTTGTACTCCCCAGCGCGTACTTCAGGAGGTGAGGGCCGCTTTGCCGCCCGCTGCTCGGGTTTGCCTCGACCGGATCCTGCACGAGGGCACGCCCCGCTCACCCTCCACCCCTGGCCCTCCGGACCTTTTCATTGAGCCCCTGCCCCGTGGACCCAACCGGCCCCCCCACCCCTTCTCCGTGAGCCGGCTGCACGACTTGCAGCCGGTTCGTTTCCTGACCGCGCCAAGGAAACATCTCTACACGCTTGTGCTCCACACTCTTCACTTCCTCACCCTCGTGTCCCGCCCCGATACAAAGTGGCGGGACCTCCTGCCACCTGTCGAGGGTGAGAAGCCCCGGTGGGCCAGCCTCTATTCCACTCTGGTCCTGAGGCCCGCCGGGGATATCAGCTGGTGGCTCCTTCATGGAGCCGTGAGCACGGCCGTGTACTTGGCGCGGTTTACCCCTGTCCCGGACACCTGTCCTTTCTGCGGCGTGAGGGAGACCCTGGCTCACGTTTACTTAGTGTGCCAGGTTGCAGCCCCTACACCGGCTCCTCACCGATATTATGTTACGTTTTTGGTTACACTTTTCCCCTCACCTTCTCATTTATGCACTCCCTATCCGTGGCCCCACAAGTCGCGGGACCTCCTGGTCAACTTCCTCTTGGCACTGGCTAAACAGGCCATCTATAAAACCAGGGAGAGGAGGTTAGCCGATGGAGGTTCCTGTGACTGTGGGGCCTGTTTCCGATCCTCTGTCCGTTCACGTATCCGGGCAGAGTTCCTCTGGGCGACGTCCACTGGCTCCCTTGACGCCTTTGAGGAGCAGTGGGTGCTGTCCGGGGTTCTCTGCTCGGTGTCCCCGTCTGGTTCTCTTCTTTTGACCCTTTGACCACACTCCTGTCCCTGTTTTTACATTAGTTGTCCCCCGTAATTATTTGAGTTCCAGGCCCTGTGGATCCTCCCCTTAGGCTGGGGGGGGATCCTTTAGCAGTGAGCGGGCTTACGCCCGCCCACTTCCCGGAACCCAATATGTACAAGGACATTGAGGTCAATGGTAATTGGGACAAAATACAACATGGTTTTACAAAAGGTAGATTGTGCCAAACCAACCTGATCTCCTTCTTTGAGAAGGTAACAGATTTTTTAGACAAAGGAAACGCAGTGGATCTAATTTACCTCGATTTCAGTAAGGCATTTCATACGGTTCCACATGGGACTCCTCGCCCGAAGCTGACCGGTTCGGTCAGGGTCCAGTTGAGCCTGACCAAACACTCTGCGGAGGCGTACAGCACCTGGAGAAAACCCACAAACTGGGGCCCGAAGCCAAACGCTCGCACAGTGCCCAGGAGATACCCGTGGTCCACCCTGTCGAACGCCTTCTCCTGATCCAGGGACAGGAGGTGTGACGTTATTGATCCAATCCACTATTGTTCTAACCAAGTTTTACCTTGTTTGTAAAGAGGTTCAATCATGTTGTTGAACACAATTTTGATAAACCATTTCGGTTGTTCTTTAGCCAGCTAAGCCATAGTGCCTAACCCTGATACTAGCCATAGTGAGATAAACCCAAGGATGGGGAGCTCTTGGGATGCAGTCAGTGATGTTTGTGTCATCCCTTCCTGCATCAATTTTGCGTTGGGGGTGTGACGTTATTGATATAATCTGGGACCATATAGATCATTGTTGCAACCAAGGTCCTGTAGTGGCACGCAAATCTTGTATAAAGGGGGTCAAATGGGGTGTCTAAGACAAGGTTATGGTTTACTGGTTATGATTATGCTGTCTATATGTGTGTATCACTTTTGTAGTTGAAGTTATGAATATTGGCTCTATACTGTCTGTATTTCAAACTTATGCTATGGTGCTGGGTGACATCCCAGACAAACTGGTGTTAGCTCTGCCTAGCCTGCTTGATGGCCCATTAAGGACCATCAGCTATACAATGGACCCATTGAGAGAAGGCAGATACGCCTTGTAACTCAGCAAAGTATGCAGGGACTGGCCCATGTGACTCCAGACTCCATTTTGCTGTAATTTTCCACAGTAAGAACAGGGAGGTGTTCTTACACCTGGAAAAGACTATATAAGGCTGATGCCTCATCTCCATCTTGTCTTCAATCCTGCTTCATACCTCTGGAGGAACTTTGCTACAAGCTGAAGCTTTGAACAAAGGACTGAGGACCCATCCCAGCGGGGGATGTATTCCAGAGACTTGATTTGAACCTGCAGTTTATTCCATCGCTGCTGCAAGCCTGAACCAAGAACTTTGCCATTACTGTATGTAATTGATTCCATTTAACCAATTCTAACTCATCTCTATCTTTTTCCTTTTATGAATAAACCTTTAGATTTTAGATTCTAAAGGATTGGCAACAGCGTGATTTGTGGGTAAGATCTGATTTGTATATTGACCTGGGTCTGGGGCTTGGTCCTTTGGGATCAGGAGAACCTTTTTCTTTTACTGGGGTATTGGTTTTCATAACCATTTGTCCCCATAACGAGTGGTACTGGTGGGAATACTGGGAAACTGGAGTGTCTAAGGAGATTGCTTGTGAGACTTGCAGTTAGCCAGTGGGGTGAGACTGAAGTCCTCTTAGTCTGGCTGGTTTGGTTTGCCTTAGAGGTGGAAAAAAACCCAGCCTTGGGCTGTAACTGCCCTATTTGAGCAATTTGTCCTGAGTCGGCACTCTCAGTTGGGTTCCGCCAGAACCGCATTGTCACAGGAGGGCAAACGACAGACCATCCCTACACCCGAGTTCCAAGGGGTCCTGGACCAGATACAAGTTGTCGAAGATGGTGCGGCCCGGGATGGTGTAGGTCTGGTCTGGGTGGATCACGTCCACTAACACGGACCCTAGCCCCAGCGAGATGGCCTTCGCTACGATTTTATAGTCCGTGCTGAGGAGCGAGATGGGATGCCAATTCCATAAATCGCGGAGGTCCCCCTTCTTCGGCAATAAGGTCAGCACGGCTCGCCTGCACGAAAGAGGGAGGACCCCGCCCTGCAAGGACTCAGCCCAGACGGTGACAAGGTCCGGGCCGAGGACGTCCCAAAACACGTGGTAGAACTCCACGGTCAGCCCGTCCATGCCCGGAGATTTATTGGTGGGCATGCGGCGGAGGGCTTCCGAGAACTCGGCCAGAGTGAGAGGCAGCTCCAGCCGGTCTCGGTCGCCCGCATTGACCGTCGGGAGTTCATCCCAGAGCATTCTGCAAGCATTAGGATCGGTCGGATCCGGGGAGAAAAGGCCTGCGTAGAAGGCCCTGGCCCTCCCGCACATTTCCGCTGTATCCGTGAGGGGGGTGCCGTCCTCTGCTAGGAGGCAGGTGACGTGCTTTTTAGCCTCCTTCTTTTTCTCCAGGGCGTAGAAGAAGCAGGAACCGCGATCCATCTCCCGAAGGAGGCGGATGCGGGATCGAACAAAGGCACCTCGGGCCCGATGGTCCTCGAGGGTCCGTAGCTCTTCCCGCTTCTCCCGGCACATTCCGCAGAGGGATGGATCACCGGGGCTGGCGGCCAGACGCCTCTCCAGCTCTAAGACCTCCCGTTCCAACTGCCCTATCACCGCATCCCTCCGTCGGCTGGCGCCCCGGGTGTAGTCATGGCAGAAGAGCCGGGTGCGCACCTTCCCCAGGTCCCACCACTGTTGCGCCGAGGGAAAGGCACTCCGCTGCCCTTGCCAGGCTAACCAGAACTCCCGGAAGGATGCCACGAAGCCCATATCCTCCAACAAGCTATTATTAAAGTGCCAATAGGCCAGCCCCAGCCTCTCTGCGCAGAGAGAGGCTGTCACGGTGGCTAGATGGTGATCTGAAAAAGGGGCCGGCCGGACGTTGGAGGAGTGGGCCTGGGAAAGATGGAAGCGTGACATATAGATGCGGTCCAACCGGGAGTGGTACGACCGATGGACCTCCTCCCAGACAAAAGTGAATGTCGAAACGTCATCCGGGTGGTGGTCGCGCCAGACGTCCACCAGGAAGTGATGTTCGACGATCTCCCGGAGGACGTCCGCAGCGGCCTGGTGCTGCTCAGTCCCCGAGCGGTCCCGTTCCTCAAGGGTGGCGTTAAAGTCCCCGCCCAGAACCAGGCACTCGCGAGGATCCAAGGTGCCGAGGAAGGCGGACGCCTGCTGATAAAAACACAACCTCTCCGGGCCCAATGTCGGGGCGTAAACGTTGACGAGCTTAACTACAAGCCCCTCCATGCGGACCCAGAGGTGCAGCAGGCGGCCCGGCACAGCCTCGGTGACCCCCAGCACCTCGGGCCGTAGGTTGGGGGAGAACAGGGTCGCCACTCCAGCCGTACGAACTGTGAGGTGGCTAAAATAGACCCTGTCCCCCCACTCCAGCCGCCAGCTAGCTTCAGCGGCCGGATCCGTATGGGTCTCCTGCAGGAAAATCACAGAGTACCCCCCCCCCCCCCGAAGGAAGGAGAGCACCTGGCTCCTGCAGAGACCCATCCTACAGCCCCGGGTGTTTAATGTTGCGAAGATGATCGGTGCCATGAGGAGGGCTGGGGGGGGATCCTCGCTAGCAGAGACACCCACGGCCTCCGTCGGGCCGCGCAACAATCCGTGACCTACCCTATAAGCGATTAAGGAGTCACGGAAGAGGCGGACCCATTGGTAGGCCGCGGCAGCCTGCCTCCCGGTCCTCTTACCCTCCCCCATGAGGGCCCTCGCGGCCCGGAGGATCTGATGGAAATCCCCCCATCGCTGGAGTGCAAGCTGTACCTTGTTGCGGGAGCCATGGACGTCCTCAAGGAAGTCCCATAGCTCCTCTCTCAGCGTATGGGGGGGTGGGGTTATTGATCTATGGCTATCCCCCAGCGGGGCCCCTGTCACAGCCCCATGGCCCACCGAGACGGGCAAGCAGGGGGCAGACCCTCGACGTGGCGTCCGATGGGCTGGCGCCACGTGGCCCGCCTCAGACCCTGGCTCAATGGGGGGGCGGCAGAGGGAAAATAGCAGCCCCTGGTGGGTCGGGACAGGGAAAAACAAAGGCCGCTCCTTGGGGGTCATCCTCTGGGATATGGAAGGAGACGGCCCCAGGGGCGGCAATAGCATCATGGGAAGTGGAGGGGACAGGGATGGTGACAGGGGCAGGGTCGGAGTCAGGAATAGGGACAGGGGAAGGGGCGATAGTGGGATCGGGGGCCTCAGCAGCCGGGCCACTGGGTGGGGGGGCTGGCACCCACAAAGGGGCTCAGGGATTTGCAGGGAGGGAGGTGGGCCCTCGGCGATGCCGGACTCGTGCTCCAAGGCAGATCGTAAGGCCACGGCATCCGTAGGTGGAGAATCAACGATGGGGCCCCCACCCGGAAAGGAGGTCGGCTGTCCCTCAGCCATGAGGGAGTCCCCTGGCGACTCGGGTCCCGGTTGCATGGCACTGGCCGTCGCCTCAAGAGGTTCGGTGGCCGCTAGCGGGGTGCCATCTGCAGCTGGGATGGTGGAAGAGTCCAGGGGCTCCTCGGAGGCGGGAGAGGAAGCAGTGGGTAAGGGGACGGAATACGGGGAAAGGGGGGGCCGAGGCGAGGTCGCTCAGATCGAGGCCCGCTGGCAGAGGGTCATCCTCCCCCTGGGTAACCGGGGTCAGACCCAGGGCCTCGATCGCCTCATAAATGGAAGGGAGACCACCTTCCACCACCCCAGGGCTCTCCCCTCCTGCACCCGAAGCGACGCTCGCCTTGGTGCATGCAGGGGCTTCAGATTGTAAGGGGGCGAGAGGGGCTCCATCAGGGATCCATAGGAAGGGACACCGGAGGAGGGGTAGTGATTTCCTCCGATGCTGCGACGTCTTCCCTAGCTGGCAATGGTGAACAAAACCCACCCGGGGGCAAAGCGGAAGGCTCAGCATTGGTTCCCCCCTTCCTGGTCTTCTGGGGGGGCTACCGCATCAGATGGAAGGAGCGGAGCTCGAGCCTTCCGCTTGCCCCACTTCCCCTGTACTAAGGACCAGCCCTCCATGGCATCATCCGGGGGCTGGCTAACAGGAGTTGGGTCAGGGAGCAAGAGCGAAGGCTTAGGGACTCGGGGAGGCAATGGTGGGACAGCATGTAGGAGGGAGGATTTTCTCTGGGGCATGCCCTCTTCTATGCCCGGCGATATCCCTACCTCACCCTCCTCCACAGGCCCCGCCAGATCGCAGGCGGCAGAGGCGGGGCCCTCTTGCTTGTCTAGACGCACTGGGGGAGATACCCCTTGGGCCCGAGCGGGAGTGTTGGTGGGCCGGAAAGGAGGAGGGGCGGCTTCGGGCGCCGGGCAGCTAGGGGCGCTGGTGATGACGGGGCCGGCGCCCTGCCGGGGCTCGGGGGTCCCTGATGTCCCTCCGTGCCGGGCCAAAGGGCAGTCCCTCCGGACGTGTCCCATCGCCCGGCAGAGGTAGCACCGGGCCTCCCCCGTTGAATAATGCACCCGGTAGCGGGTCCCCTGGTAGGGGACCAAGAAGGACCCCTCGAGCGCCTCACCGTCACGTGCCGGCGGCGGCAGTTGTAACTGTACCTGCCGGCGGAACGAGAGGACGTGACGGAGGGTGGGGTCTTTGCAGCCCAGTGGGAGAGGGCTGACCACAGAGATCGGCCTCCCCAGGGTAGAGAGGGCAGGTAACAGGGCGGCATTTGGAAGGAAGGGAGGGACAGAAGTCAGGACCAATCGGGCGCCCAGGTCTTCTAGCGGTTCCAGGGGGACATACACACCCCCCACCGCCAGGCCCTTCTCCACTGCCTCCTAGGCGGCGGCCTCCAATGCTAGGAAGAAGACGACGTTGCCGTACATCTTGGAGGCCGCCACAATGGCTGTGGGCCCCACCACCCTCACCAGTGCCCGCACGTAGGTCTCCACGTGGGGCGAGGTGGGTACCAGGAGGCAACGGACACCATGCTTCCTGGTCAAGGTGGGGAAGGGGCCCCGGCCGCTATAGATGGTAGCAGAGGCGGTGGATGGGGGAGATGACGTAGCGGCAGGCGGGGGAGCCGCAGCCACCTGGGCGTATGCCCTGGGAGCTGGGGGTAGGACACCCATAGAGCTGGTGGAGGGAACAGCAGGGAGGGACGCCGCAGCTTGTTGTGGGGCCATGGCAGTGGGGGCACCCCCTGCCATGGAGGGCCTAGCTTTTTTAGCGGGGCCTTTACCCTTCTTCGTGCCCTGGCCCTTCCTGCCGGCTGGGGGGACTCCCCCAGAGTCAGAGGGGGCAAGGGACGTGGCAGCAGCGGAGTTCACCTCGTTACCCACCGCTGCCGGCGCTCCAGCAGGGATGGTAGTAGGTGGCTCGGCAGCGGCGGTTGAGATAGAGGCTAGGGGGGATGATGGTGGGGCAGGTGGAGGAGGGGCAGCAGGGTCTGCCCAAGAGGTCTCACTCTCCTCGTCCCCTGCCATAATGAGGATGGGGGGGGGGAAGAGCAAACACTAGGGGGCGGGTAGGGAAAGGGGAAGCAGGTCTACCACTCCTCTCCGCTAGGCTGTAGGCAGGGGAGGAGGGCGCCAAAAAAGGGGGGGGTGGATGGTGGGCTATCAAGGGCTAGGGGTCAGTCACCGACTCAGGGAAGGTTTCCGGCTCCTCTTGTTGCACCAAGGAAGGGAGGAGATAAGAGCATTGGGGGGGGTGAAGTGAAATAGAATCAAACTGAAACAGGGAGGGGCACAAGCACATAGGAGGGGACATGGGCGCATGAGGGGAGGGGCTAATCAAGGCAAGGGGACCGCAGGGGGAAGGGAGCAACCAGGTGGGAAATGGAGCAGAGAAACCACAGGGCTAGCTTCGGAGGCTGGGGTGGGTCAAACAAAGGCTGCAGAGGGAAAGGGCGGGGCAGACAAACAAACTGGAGCTAGCGAGGGGCTGGGGCAAGGGGGAGGGGCAAAAGGTTGCAAGGGGCAAATGGGTAGGCAGCAGGGGCAAAGCTGGGGGCTTGTTACAGGAGGGAAAGGGTCAGTCCAAAAGGGGGGGCACGTGCACCCACGTGCGCTTGCAACAAAAAAGAAAGTCCTTGCAAGCTGGCTGCTGTGTCAGGCCCAATGGTGGCAACAGGGTGTGGCAAGCCTTGGGGTGCAGCTGAAATCCCAGAGGCAGGAGCGCAAGGTAGATGGTAAGTAGCCAGTGGGAGTGATGGAGGGGGCAACGATGATGGTGGTGGTGGGGACGGGGGGGGGGGGGAATACAGATGGACCAGGGGGCAGGCTCCACGCCACACCCCCTGTGTCTCCACAAACACAGTCTAGATCCCCACCACAAGAGCACAGTTCAAAAGTTACTTACTCCAGGAGGGTCCCCTCCACGGTGGTCTGTAGAATTCCTACGCACTCCCCCACTGGCAGATGGTCCTCTTCTTCTCCTCAGGGCTCCAGCAGCTCTTCAGCAGCGAATGCAGCAGCTCCAGGCGGCAGTCTGGTAGCCAGCAGGAAGGACCCTTCTCAGGTGGAGATGGTGGTGGCATCCCCAGCAGCAGGAGCAATGGTTGGGGTTTCTCCCTCCCTTTCTCTGGGGAGTGGGCCAGCAGGCCCCCCCAAGGGGCTGTAGCTGGAGCAGTAGCACCCAAGGGTGTGGGTGGGTCTAGCAGCCAGCCAGCAAGCAGGTAGCAGAGAAAGAGGAGGAGCAGCCCCCTTCCTCCAGGCCAGAGGGCTACAGGAGAGTGATCTATGAGTCCCAGGTCAGACAGGGTTTCTGTTACCCTGAGTGACCAGAGAAGGGGCTGCACTAGAGTAATTGCTAGAACCAGTTAAGGCAGGCAGGCTAATTAGGACACCTGGAGCCAATTAAGAAGTTAAGGCAGGCTAATCAGGGCACCTGAGTTTTAAAAAGGAGCTCACTTCAGTTTGTGGTGTGAGTGTGAGGAGCTGGGAGCAAGAGGTACAAGGAGCTGAGAGGGAGTGGGTGAGCTGTTGTAGGACTGAGGAGCACAAGTGTTATCAGACACCAGGAGGAAGATCCTGTGGTGAGAATAAGGAAGGTGTTTGGAGGAGGCTCTGGGGAAGTAACCCAGGGAGTTATAGCTGTCATGTAGCTGTTATAGGAGGCACTATAGACAGCTGCAGTTCACAGGGCCCTGGGCTGGAACCCGGAGTAGAGGGTGGGCCCAGGTTCCCCCCAAACCTCCCAATTGACCTGGACTGTGGGTTCTTTCAGAGGGGAAGGTCTCTGGGCTGTTCCCCCAACCCACATGGTGAATCTCTGAGGCAAGAAAATCCACCAATAAGCGCAGGACCCACCAAGATAGAGGAAGAACTTTGTCACAGTAGTTTTGCAATTCCATGCAAATCAGGACACTTTTCTTCCTGAGTTTTTTCCTAAGCCGCATGATAGTAACAGGGAATGAATGCTCCACTCATTGGATGCCAGACAGCGTTAGACTTCTATATTGAAAGGACAAAGCCTTTTTGAAAATCAACGCAACTCTTTGTTGCAATTGCGAAGTGGATGAAGGGACTTCCAGTCTTGTCCCAAAGGATCTCTTCTTGGATCAAATCCTGTATTCGGGCGTGCTATGACTTGGCAAAGATTCCTGCCCCTGCACTGATGGCACACTCCACAAGAGCGCAGGCATCCTCAGCAGTGTTCCTGGCACAAGTTCCTATTCAAGACATCTGCAGGACAGCGACATGATCATTGATCCACACTTTTACATCGCACTATGCCATTACACAGCAGGCCAGAGACAATGCAGCATTCGGCAGAGTGGTGCTACAATCAGCGATTCCATGAACTCTGACCCCGCCTCCTAAATAAGGCTTGGGAGTCACCTACTTGGAATTGGCATGAGCAAGCAGAAGAAATGCTTACCTACCTCTCGTAACTGTTGTTCTTCAGGATGTGTTGCTCATGTCCATTCCAAGACCCACCTGCCTCCCCTCTGTTGGAGTATCCGGTAAGACGGAACTGAAAAGGCAGTGGGTCGGCAGGGACCTATATACACTGCCATGAAGGCATGACTTCAGGGGGCTCTACAGCCGACCCGACGGGTACCACTAGGGGAAAAATCTTCCAATGACTGTGCATGTGGTGCGCACACATCTACTTGGAATTGACATGAGCAACACATCTCAAAGAACAGTTACGAGAGGTAGGCAACCATTTTTTTTTCCAGACCTCAGATTATTCTTGTAGCTCTTTACTGAGCCTTTTCTAATGTTTTAACATGTTTTTTAAATGCTGACACTAGAATTGGACACAATATTCCAGTAATGGTCTCACCAATGCTATATAAATACCACTACCTCCCTAGTTTTACTTGTGATCTCCTCGCTTATACATCCAAAGGATCACATTTGCTCTCTCAGACACAGCATAGTGCTGGGAGCTCTTTTTAAGTTAAGGTTCATGGTGGAGACCTTTCACTGCTTTCCAGGATTGAGTCCTCCAATCCAGCGTTCTTGATGCCTGACCTTGTATTTGGCTGTATGAAAATATATGCTGTTTGAATGAACATAGTTTACCAAGTGATCCAAATTGCTCTGGATAGCTGAGCTGTCTTTATCATTATTTACTAGTTCACCAATCTGTGTCATCTGCAAATTTTATCAGCAACATTTTATATTTTCTTCCAGATCATTGATAAATATATTGACTAGTATTTATCCAAGAACAGATCCCTGTGGGACCTCATTTGAAATGCCCCATTGGATGATGACTCTCCATTCTATCTAACGTGCCACATTGAGTTTGTAAAATGTTGATTTTTTTTTTTTTAACAAACATGTTGTATGGTACTAAATCAATGCCTTACAGAAGTCAAAATATATTTGGTCAACAGTTATTTTTATCAACCAAACTTGAAATTTCAGCATAAATGATACCAAGTTCATTTGACAAGACTTATTTTCTGTAAAACCATGTTGTGAATGGAGTTGTGCATGCACTGGGAGAAACATGAGATATGCATTGCAGTATCTTAATAATATACAAGTTATAAATAGTTATATTATCCTTTCACAGAGGTCACTCTCAGAGGGCTATAAATGGGTGTAGTACCAGTGCTTCTGTAGCTCGTTGGGAGAATGAGTTATTCAGTACAATAGCTGCCTGTTATCAAAGCTGTTTAGTCCACTTCCTGGATCCCAATAGGATCAAAGCTGTTTAGGCAGAAATATCAAAAGCTTTCTCAAGAGAAATTGACTCTTTGGGTGGCTGAACAGAAGAGGTTGATGTCTTTGTCCAGACATATGGTACTGCCAGAATCAAGTGTTCAAAAGCATGAGTTAGGATCATGAGACTGGCTTAAAAATCAAGAGTTTTAAAAAAAGCAGATGTGGGGTTCCTTTTATTTGCCTGCTGTTTTCTGACCCTGTAGGAGTCACTTGGGTCATGTTTTCTAACTTCTGCTACCCCATGGGCTAGAACATCACATATTTTACATGAACACTGAGATTCTCTCATAATCACAAGTCCAGGGCCCTGTGATAAAATCATGAGTTGCCAACACTGTAGGCAGCATTTTCAGCAAGTGGGTGTAAGTGGCATAAAGGTCCCAGGTGTGAGAGAGAGCAGAAGGGCAGAGTAGTTAAAAGAATGACAGGGCCAGATGAAAGCAGAGGCACTCTGGATCCATGCCTGGAGCCCCAGCTCATGGAGTCATGTAATCACAGCTTTAATTTAAGTGTGTAGCCATGGCTGAGCCTACGGGTTTTGTTGCCCAGATCAGAAATCGTTTCGGGTGCCCTGTGAACGGCCAAGGGGTGCATAGGCAGGACAGGACTAAAACTCTCTTCAAGTCTGATTTGATGCCTCCTGAGGGTGATGTGGTGCTTCCAGGGTGGGAAGGCTGATCCTGTTTCTGGCCTTAAGAGCTGCTGAGAGTGTCATGGGTGCGGGGACCCCTGAGAGCGGACCCTGCTCCGCGCATCGCAATGGGGGACTAAGCCTAACTCGCTGCTCTGGGCCCGCCATCCCCGTCCCGAGAGGATTCTGGACGGGGGGGCAGCAGGCCCAGCCCTCCCGCCCCACAAAGGCATTCCCAGGCTGCTGGGGGGGCGCTCCTGCCACTTGGGCTGGGGAGAGGCGGTCGCTGCGGCCCCCAACGCTCCGCTCCGGGGTCAGGAAGCCGGCCGGGGCGGGCCTCAGGCTGCTTTCCTCCCATCCTGGGCCCGCTATGCACCCCCCGGCTGCAGGGCTCGGCAGCGCCCGGCCCCGGCTGATCACAGCGGAACGGGCCGGTACCAGCCTTGCCGGGGCACGCGTCTTGCCACTGCCCGCTGGCCCCATTGCCATGGTAACCGCCACCCCAGCAACACCAGTGACGCGATCCTGTAGGGAAAGGGGCTTCCGGGCCGCTACTGCAACGGCCCTTCCCAGCTTCGGCCCCGGTGCCTGTCCGGCCGGGCTGGCAGTGCGCATGCGCTCCGTCCCACCCCCTCGCCAGACGGCCACTGGCTGCCGGGGCCGGGCGGGGGCTGCGGTCGCTCCGCCCCCCGGGGAGGAGGCAGCGCGACGCCGGGCACAGGGCGCGCTGAACAGGGAGCCCGGCGCTCCCGGCCCCGCCGCCGTCACTATGCCCGGCAAGTCCCGCTACAACCTGGTGGATGACAGGCACGACCTGCGCGTGCCGCTGCACAATGAAGACGCCTTCCAACACGGAATCTGCTTCGAGGCCAAGGTGCGGGGCTGGGCGCTGTGCGGTGCCCCGGGGCGGGCTGGGCGCTGTGCGGTGCCCGGAGCGGCTCGGCGCGGGCTGATGCACATGCAGGACCTAGTCGAGGGAAATGCCCGTTTCCTGGTCCCGTGCCCTGGCCTCTCCCTAGGCGGGGTCGGGAGCCGCGCTCAGGTGGCGGGGTGCGGCGGTGGCGCGCTGCCCGGAGCCGTGTGCGGCCCGCACCCATCCCGGCAGGCAGGCGGGTTGCCTTATCTCCAGCGCTGAGCGTGGCTCTGGACAGAGTCCGCAGCGCCCTGCGTCTCTCTCCTGGAAAGCGCTGGTACCGCGGGCCGGGTGTCGGCAGGTGGGGAGCGGGCGGGACGGGCACGGCGAACTTCAGCAGGTCGCCAGCGCAACCATGAGCGTAGGACTCGGGCTCTGGCTTATGGCTGGTATCAGGTGGGAAATGTGCCCTGCTTTGCCTCTCCTAAGCCAGGAGCTTGGTCTGTATTAGGGGTTCGCAGCACGGTGTGACCTGACACTTCCTTTAAAACATCAAAGGCATTAGAGGGCAAGGCTATCTCGGGAAAGGTCAACACCCCCACCCCGCTGGCCTGGCCAAGATGGTTTGCTACGGAACATTATTAGTCTACTTTTTAAGTGACTCAAGAAGCCCGGCTTCCACCATATCTCTGGGGAGTTTATTACTCAGTCTAGCTTACACATTAGGGTAACTTGTACTTATTTCCCTTTGTCCTTTTATCTAGACACTGAAATGTGTTAATATTCCTATTTCTTGTTAGTCTGTTGGCCCAGAACATCTGTGGTCTGGCTCAGGTTTGGAGTAGGTGCAAAGAAGCAGCTGAATTGGACAGTGACCATGGAAAGATCAGTGTTGCTGCCCCTGTTTAGATCACTGGTCCATTTAGTTTTTGATGCTGTTTCTGGCACTGGCCAGTGCTTGATCTGAATTTTTTTCAGAGGAAAACAAACTTTTCCTATGCTACAAACCTGGCCAATTTATATAATTTTATACAAGGTTGGATATGGGGGGGGGGGTAAAAGGTTATCATTTCAGCCCTGTTTTTTGCCTCAGTGGCCTTCCTCTGGTTGAATGTTCTGCATAAAGAATTTTTATTTCTTCTTCATTGACTGGTCTTCAGTTTCAAGTGACATTGCCCTCCCCCATCATGGGAAGACTGGCCATTTAAAAAATACAATGCAGTTATATAGTGTCTTTTCTTCTCAGGGAATCCCAAAGTGCCTTGCAAACCTAACCCATACATGTAGGAATTGTTCCTTCCACCTCTGGCGTAGAACATGGCTGGAATACATAGTAAAGCATATTGTATCTCCTTGGAACTGCAAGGTGGATTCTTGAGAAGGCAGAATAGAACTGCCTGGATTGAAATTTTATTAGAACAACTAGGTGAAAATGGCATCAGGAGATTTCACAAGTGATCAGGATCTCTGTTAAAAGAACAGGAGTACTTGTGGCACCTTAGAGACAAATTTATTAGAGCATAAGCTTTCGTGGGCTACTGCCCACTTCTTCGGATGCATATGTGTGTAACAACTCACCTGCCGAATCAACTAGCCCTGAAAATGGATGGCGCTGGAGCGTCGGGCCCATACCCAGCTGTCGCCGGCAATGAGAGCCGCGGGGGCTACGCTGCGACGAGTAGGAGGGACGCTGCGGTGCGCCTTGAAGCCTAGGGCGCGGGCCTGGGTGGAGCCGCCGCAGGTGCAGATCTTGGTGGTAGTAGCAAATATTCAAACGAGAACTTTGAAGGCCGAAGTGGAGAAGGGTTCCTTGTGAACAGCAGTTGAACATGGGTCAGTCGTTGTCTCTCTTATCTAAATGACACTGCTGAGGACAGGACAGTTGTTCCTCACTATACACACTGGGGGCATTTGTTCCATCCGGACTCAGAGCAGAGTGCTTCCTGCAGCACCCATGCCTGCCTCTAGACACTCCATCCGAGCGTTGCTGACCAACTTGGCTCAAGAGCTGGCAACAGCACTACAGCTCTTCATGATTTTGAACTTCTCTGCCCCATTTCCACTCTCTCCCACTCTGAGCAGGCCTGTGGCAATTTGTAACTTATCCTGATCTAACTACCTTCATTGCCTTCTTCTGGATTAATTCTGTCTCTGCTACAGTCATGGAACTAAAGCTTAAGCTTGTTCTCCAAATAAAGTTGGTTTGCAGCAATGTGGTTACAGCAGTTTTAGTTCTTCTCCCTTTTTCACGCATCACTTTATGCTCTTTGCTTTTTAATTGCTGCTGCATGGTGAGTGTATGTTTTCACTGATAAAAGACTTGCCTTCATGTGCACAGCTCCCGCTGACTACAGTGGGCTTTGGATCAGGCCCCATATCTTTTTCCCAAGGGTTCCTTCAAGTTACAAGCCTCTTGGTATATAAGGGAAATTTAGTTTGTTTTGGCAAATGAGCTCTGCCCTAATTTCATCTTCTGTCCTGCTCTTTTAACATCCACCTTAGGTTTCTATAGCGTTAGCTGCCTAAACAAAACAGCTTAGTGAAATCTGCCGTTGATACTGACTTGTTCATTCTCTTAATCACTAATAAATGCCCCATCATGTTGGGTGCTGTACAAACTCAGAGTAAGACTTTTCAAAAACACCCAAGTTCCATTTACAAAATAACGTTGTAGGTGCTTAGCCTAAGTCCCATGGCAATTGGGAGCCGAAGGCCCTAAGTAGTTTTCACCATGGAATGTAGGCTATTATGTTACTTAAGTGCTTTTGCAAATTGTACTTCCAGTCCCTGTCTCAAAGCTGAGATTCTAACAGTCTTGCAGTCTAATTTCTAAGACAAGGCATAAGTGGATTTAAAAATAGGAGAGAGGATGAGGGTAAACAGTGATAAGATCACACGGTTACACAGGTTGCCTAATACACAACTTAAGGAGTCTGATTCAGTTTCTCTGCCTTTCACTGGTCCCATTTTTAAACACTTTATTTACTAGTGAATTAATCCCCTGCCTATTTCTGCTGTTACTAACTTCCTCCTTTGCTTAGCTTTACTGATTTTTAAACCTTTTTCTGCTTTTCATTTTTAAAACACTTTTTATGAAAATATTTCCCTGTCATGTCTTTCAATTAAAAAAAAAAGTTGCCTCTACCTTCTTTCCTTGCTCTCACCCATCCCAAAGTCCAGCTGCATCCCTCTGTGAGTTCAAGTCCCTTTTACCAGATACAGTTTCCCACTGTAACGTAGTGATGTCAGTGGGGCTTTTGCGATGCTGAAGCTGGGTACGCAGGACTCAGGGCTGGATTAAGGCACAGTGACTGCAGTCCCGTGATATGCTGGGGCCTGTGTTGTGGTGTATCGGGCACTGAATTGTGTTAATCTGATCCTGAGAGAACCCTTCTGGCCTTAACTCACTCTCCCCCCTGGGCAGAGCTGGAAGCTGTTATAGACCACTCTTTGGAAGGGGCAGGATCCTGGTCCCATGTGATTGGAAGCAGAGGAGTGCTTTAGTCCCGCTCCCCCACCCCATATTCCCTCTTTGGAGAGGCATCTTCTCTGCTGCCACTGGACAGCCCAGAGGAGAGCTGGGGCCTTCTGCCAGCCTCCCCTGTTCCCAGGGATGGGACTCCTCCCAAGAAGTATGGGGAACAGCAGGAGCCTTTCTGGCTGGGACTCCTTGCTACTGGTGATAAGATCCTTGCCTCCCTATCCTTCTCAGCTGCCTCCATAGTGCACTGCCTTCCTATCTGTCCTTGTACCTCTTTTCTGTAAAGGTTCAAACATTTGTTTTTTGGCGGGCCCACTGTGCTGTGCATTTTGTGGTGCAGTGTGGGAGGGCAGGGATACAGGGGGACATGGGTTTGTCCCTACAACTACAGAAGCATTCTTGTTAGTGAATCTGGCAGCAAAAGACCCCTCTGTGTTGGATATTTTTCAATCGCTTGACAGATTTGGTCAGAGTTTCACACATTCTCAACATTGGTGATTCCCTCACAGACTGAGAAAAATTTGGTGATTCCTCCCCCATGACCTCTGACCCTGAGCAGGTGGCATTTGGTGACCATGTCCATAATAGGGATAGCTGATCATGGAGATTGAAAAGCAAAGGTATGAAATATTGTCCATCTCCCAATTCAGTATAGTGGGCAGGGCTGTCATGCCAAAGACAGAGGCTCCTGCTGAGGCTACTTTGGGGAAACACCCTATCTGAAGTAATGTTTGACTGATGGGCAGCTGTGACACTTCACTTGTATTGTCAGTTGGTGGGAGCTAACCTGCAGAGGGGCAAGAAGGGTGATGGGATGAGAATTTTCAAGGCTTCTGCAGCTGAAGTTGGGTGAGCCTTCTTCAGAGGCAAGCTTCTGTCTTGCTATGCATGGCACAGTCACCCTGCAGCCTGCCCCCTGGGAGGGCACATGTTCATCTGCATGGGCAATTGGCTGACCGAGGACACTGCTGTGGGGGGTGCCAAGCCATAAAAGAATTGGTCTTGGAGCCAATCTATAATCTACTCCTTGACTGTATGCTGGAGATTGCTGATCATCGTCCACCGGAATTGCCCAGGAACTGAATTCACTCTTCCTTCCTTCCCCCACTCCATGGCCAAGTGTGCTGATTGTTACCCTACTCCCTCATCCAACATCCTGGTCCCCCCCCCCCCCACAAGAGGTACCAGAGTGGAAGACAATCTCTTGCTCCTGCCCCCTCTGAGTGTTCTGCCTTCTCCGAACATCCATGTCGACCTGGGGCATGGCAGCCTGGGAGCCAACTGTCTCATGTGCTGGGTGATGCAGAGCATGATACTGGGTCAGCCCATGTTCTTTTGTCTGTCTCTGGATTTCTCCACTTACTCTGCCCCAGCTGTCTGTCTACTCAGTTTCTCCTTGTCACCAGCCTGTCTGTTTCTTCAGAGTGGTATATATTAACCTTGCTTTCTACAGATATTCTCATTTGCTTCTCTTTCCTTGAAGTATTTTGTGTACTGTGATTTGCATTTACACCAAGGAGCATCCATTTGACCCTGTCTTCCTAAATTTGTGTGCTGCTCAAGAAACTCCTACTGCCATATTGCCTGAGCCATCTGTGTTCTGCATTTCTCCATTCTCTTATTAGACTGGAAGAAATTAAGTACTTACGGCTCCTCTAATTCTTATCTTGAAGGATCCCAAAGCACTTAAATAACATGGCTCATCCACCTCTTAGGGGAATGCAGCAGGTGTTCTGCAGTAGCTTCCCTGCCCAGGAGTGCTGAGAATATCTCTGAATAGAACGGTGGGGAATATTAGCGTGGTGGAATGTAATTACCCACATAGGAGTTTAGCCTGGAGGCCAGGGTTAACATGCCTCTTTTTCTGAGGAGTGTCTTGGGGTTGTTAATAACTGCCAGCAGTCAGGATCTGTGATTTACAGCCCCTAGGAGGGCAGGAATGGCTCTCTGTGTTGTTGCAGAATTCTTAACCAGCTTGCTTGGGGCTTTGTGTAGGAAGTGAGCGCAGGCCTGAGTCTGTATTAATTGATTTTACACTCAGACCTGTGCTATCTGCAGCTGCCTGCAAACAGCACTTGTATTAAGATACATCCCTTACCTGGAGTAATCGGTACTCTGTTGTACCCTGTTACACTCAATTCTTAATACTGATCAGTGAGCTCTGCCTGAGCGAGGGCCTAGCTGGGCCATTGGGATGGGGGATTTGAACCCTGGCCTTAGGTCACGGTTGAAAACCAGGTTTTTTGGCTCATCCAAGTCCCCATTTATCTCCTTTGTGAACCCATTGCAGGGCCTGATTGATTGGGCTGCTGGGGGCCCCACGGCTAGACCAGCAGGAGGTGCTGCAGGGCAGGACTGTGCTGCAGGCAGCTCTAGCTGCTGGTATTCACTGGCCAATGGGCTGAGCCCCACCTTGCCTTTCTTTAGTAGTACCGCATAGCTCTGGTGTAGCACTCTTTGTCACAAAGGCCATCAGTAACCCATTAGACAGCCCCCCCCTTCGATACGGGGCCTTTCTTTTCCCCGTCTCTCCAGCAGCACCCTGGGGAGAGCAGCAAGTGGTAGGTGAGGAAAGGGGATGGGATGGTAGATTGCAGCACCTTGGGGCACATAGGGTGGCTGGGCCTCTAGCTCCTGAGAGAGCTGCTCCCTCCTTTGCCAGTATGCAGTAGTGCTGAGAACTGCACGTGCTCACAGGGTGCCCTTTCAGTCCTCCTAGGGGCAGAATCAGGCTGGCCCCAGAGCCAGTGCACCGTTGTGGAGTTCACCCCCACCTCCCGAGCAGTACTGGGGCCCAAGCAGGGAAGCAGAGGTGGAGGGAGTGAGGAGCTGGCCATCCTGTGATGGCCAGGAGGCAGCAGGTGGCCTGGGAGGGAAGGGGCTGCTGGTGCTGGTTGTCAGAAGGAGTAGGGGAGCAGTGGTGGGAGAGCAGTGGGTTCACAGGAGTTGTTGGGAGAGGGGGAAGAGCCTCAAACTCATTGAGTAGTTGATCTGACTTGGGAGAGCAAAAGTGTGTGTGTGGGGGGGAGGGGGGTGTCCAACTGCCAGCTGTAGCCCCACCACTTATTCTGGGCACCAGCTGCCACTGATAGGCAAAACTGTGGGCCGGGGGGCAGGCTAGAATACCAGCAGATCAGGACTGAGTTGCATTGGCACAATGGTGAGACTGCCTGACTGTATTTCAGCCCCTTACTATTGTTTTGATATTAGCAGAAGCACCCACAGATTGATTCACTGATTGTGATGACTTGCTGCTCCCACCCAAAAACAAAGACAAAGTACTAGTACACCAGCTCGAAAGCAAACCGCAGCATCAAATATGGCACAGTCAGGGCAGTGCTAAAGAGATTTAATTTGAGTTCCTTGCATCTACTGAAGCTGCTTGCAACCATATGGTCTGGCTTGGGAAGTTAAACTAGAGTTAAGTATCTTCCAGGGATTATGGTAATCTATTTTCTAGAGAGAAATCCAATAGTTGGCGAATCCTGCTCCATCTTCTCAGGGACAGCAATACATTTCACACCTTTTGATATGTTTTTATTGTCCATGTCTCCTAGCATCACAGCTCTTCGTGCATCTGAATTTGTCTTGATCAGGCTGATGGGAAACAGAAAAGTCAGCTCCAGGGAAAACCTTGTGAGTGGGTTTTTAGTTTTGTTCTGCACACTGTGGTTTGCTCTTTCTAGCTCCCACAGTTCCTCTAGAGCAGTGGTTTTCAAACTTTTCTGAGGACCCAGTTGAAGAAAATTGATGCCTGTGACCCAACGGAACTGGGGATGAGGGGTTTGGGGTGTGGAGGGGCTCAGGGCTTGGGCAGAGGGTTGGGGTGTGGGGTGGGGCCAGGAATGAGGGGTTCCAGGTGTGAGAGGGGGCTCTGGGCTGGGGCAGAGGATTGGGGTGCAGGAGGGGGTGCAGGCTCTGTGGTGGGGCTAGGGATGAGGGGTTTGGGGTGCAGGAAGGGCTCTGGGTTCAGGGGGGCTCAGGGCTGGGGCAGGGGGTTGGTGTGTGGGGTTGGGATGCAGACTTACCTCTGGTGGCTCCTGGTCAGCGGCACAGCCGGGGTGCAGAGGCAGGCTTCCCGCCTGTCCTGGCACCGTGGACCGTGCTGCACCTGAAGCGGCCGGCAGCAGGCCCGGCTCCTAGGCGGAGGTGTGCAAGCGGCTCCGTTTGGCTCACACCCACATGCACAGCCCCTCCCGCCCCAAAGCTCCCATTGGCCAGTTCCAGGCCAATGGGAGTGCGGAGCCGGTACTCGGGGAGGGAGCACTGCGCGGAGCCCCATGGCTCCCCTGCCTAGAAGCTGGACCTGCTGCTGACCAGAGCGACCCAGTGCCTTAAATGCCGCAACCCACTACTGGGTCGCGACCCAAACTTTGAAAAACGCTGTTCTAGAGGATCAAACGCTTGCTTGTTAACCTCCCTCTTTACCTTTTAAAACAACGCTGTTTCAGAATAAAATCCAGGAACTACAGACTGATCCTTAGTGTAGTCAACCTCAATCATTTGAAAATCATGAATCAGGTTCCAAAAAATCATAAGGGGGTGTGTGTGTGTGTGTGTGTGTGTTTTTGTTTGTTTTTTTGTTTTTGTTTTTTTTAGATCAAATCTTGTTTTCATAGAATATCAGGGTTGGAAGGGACCTCAGGAGGTCATCTAGTCCCACCCCCTGCTCAAAGCAGGACCTAATCCCAACTAAATCATCCCAGCTAGGGCTTTGTCAAGCCTGACCTTAAAAACCTCTAAGGAAGGAGATTCCACCACCTCCCTAGGTAACCCATTCCAGTGCTTCACCACCCTCCTAGTGAAAAAGTTTTTTCCTAATATCCAGTCTAAACCTCCCCCACTGCAACTTGAGACCATTACTCCTTGTTCTGTCATCTGCTACCACTGAGAACAGTCTATCCATCCTCTTTGGAACCCCCTTTCAGGTAGTTGAAAGCAGCTATCAAATCCCCCCTCATTCATCTCTTCTGCAGACTAAACAAGCCCAGTTCCCTCAGCCTCTCTTCATAACTCATGTGCTCCAGCCCCCTAATCATTTTTGTTGCCCTCCGCTGGACTCTTCCCAATTTTTCCACATCCTTTTTGTAGTGTGGGGCGCAAAACTGGACACAGTACTCCAGGTGAGGCCTCACCAATGTCGAATAGAGGGGAACGATCACGTCCCTTGATCTGCTGGCAATGCCCCTACTTATACAGCCCAAAATGCCGTTAGCCTTCTTGGCTACAAGGGCACACTGTCGACTCATATCCAGCTTCTCATCCACAGTAACCCCTAGGTCCTTTTCTGCAGAACTGCTGCCTAGTCACTCGGTTCCTAGTCTGTAACAGTGAATGGGATTCTTCCGTCCTAAGTGCAGGACTCTGCACTTGTCCTTGTTGAACCTCATCAGGTTTCTTTTGGCCCAATCCTCTAATTTGTCTAGGTCCCTCTGTATCCTATCCCTACCCTCCAGCGTATCTACCACTCCTCCCAGTTTAGTGTCATCTGCAAACTTGCTGAGAGTGCAGTCCACGCCATCCTCCAGATCGTTAATGAAGATATTGAACAAAACTGGCCCCAGGACCGACCCTTGGGGCACTCCGCTTGAAACTGGCAGCCAACTAGACATGGAGCCGTTGATCACTACCCGTTGAGCCCGATGATCAAGCCAGCTTTCTATCCACCTTACAGTCCATACTTCTTTAACTTGCTGGCAAGAATACTGTGGGAGACTGTATCAAAAGCTTTGCTAAAGTCAGGGAATAACACATCCACTGCTTTCCCCTCATCCACAGAGCCAGTTATCTCCTCATAGAAGGCAATTAGGTTAGTCAGGCATGACTTGCCCTTGGTGAATCCATGCTGACTGTTTCTGATCACTTTCCTCTCCAAGTGCTTCAGAATTGATTCCTTGAGGACCTGCTCCATGATTTTTCCAGGGACTGAGGTGAGGCTGACTGGCCTGTAGTTCCCCGGATCCTCCTCCTTCCCTTTTTTAAAGATGGGCACTGCATTAGCCTTTTTCCAGGCATCCGGGACCTCCCCCGATCGCCATGAGTTTTCAAAGATAATGGCCAATGGCTCTGCAATCACATCCACCAACTGCCTTAGCACCCTCGGCTGCAGGGCATCCGGCCCCATGGACTTGTGCTCGTCCAGTTTTTCTGAATAGTCCCGAACCACTTCTTTCTCCACAGAGGGCTGGTCACCTCCTCCCCATACTGTGCTGCCCAGTGCAGCAGTCTGGGAGCTGACCTTGTTCGTGAAGACAGAGGCAAAAAAATCATTGAGTACATTAGCTTCTTCCACATCCTCGGTCACTAGGTTGCCTCCCTCATTCAGTAAGGGGCGCACACTTTCCTTGACTTTCTTCTTGTTGCTAACATACCTGAAGAAACCCTTCTTGTTACTCTTGACATCTCTTGCTAGCTGCAACTCCAAGTTTGATTTGACCTTCCTGATTTCACTCCTGCATGCCTGAGCAATATTTTTATACTCCTCCCTGGTCATTTGTCCAATCTTCCATTTCTTGTAAGCTTCTTTTTTGCGTTTAAGATCAGCAAGGATTTCACTATTTAGCCAAGCTAGTCGCCTGCCATATTTACTATTCTTTCTACACATCGGGATAGTTTTTTCCTGCAACCTCAATAAGGATTTTTTAAAATACAGCCAGCTCTCCTGGACTCCTTTCCCCCTCATGTTATTCTCCCAGGGGATCCTGCCCATCAGTTCCCTGAGGGAGTCAAAGTCTGCTTTTCTGAAGTCTGCCCTCTGGCTTTTGAGCTCCCCTGGTCACCCCTGATGCGTGTGTGACACTTGCAATACTGCCACTTGCTCCCACCCCCCAATCAGTTTATAGTAAGGCTGCTTTGTCCCCTGTTGCAGGAGCTCTTGCTGCGGCCCTATCTTGGATTGGGGCTTCATTGTGCTGGGCACTGTATAAATATTGCCAGGTCTTTAGGGCGGGGGCTATCTTCTACTATCAAATGCAGAGTTTGTGATGTGGGAACTGATACCAACCAAACTCATCTCCTATGGGACCATCAGACATTTGTTAGATGTGAACAACTGTTAACCCTGCTGCGCTAGGCTTGTTCTTTAATTGGTCACCTCCAGGCAAAAGGCTCTGTGTCCCGAGGCATCAAACCCACCTATATGTGTCAGCGTGACATCTTTCGGAAGGAGGCTATTTTCTGGAAAGAGATGTTTATTAAATCCAGTTCTGACCTTTGTGGAGCTGACACAGACAGGGTCTCTCCCTTTCTGCACATGCTGCTGAGAGTGGCAAAATATCCCCCTCTCATGCTCCTCTCAGTCTGGCAAGCCCTTGATTAAAGGGACAGCTCCCATTAACGAAATACAAGTGAACATGAAATAGTAAAACAGATCCCTTCTCAATCGGTGGTCGGTAATATAAAGTCTTTAGATCCACAGCCCAGCCCTCTTCTACTCTAGCCACAGCAGTACTTGGGGGAAGCATGCTTTTATCTTCTACCCAGACAGCCCATACAGGGAAACCCACTTGGCATTGTCCATACTAGATTACACCAGTGCCTGTAACAGCAGTGAGACACTGGGGATCAGGATTCTTGATTTTTTTCTTCCTGGCTCTGGGTGCATTTTGTGGTCTAGTGGTGACTGGCAGCATAGCCAGTGTAACCACGGCCCTGTTTGGGACAGCTGTGGAGTCTGAACTTAGAACCTCCTGGATGTAAAAGCATAAATCTATACCACCTGAGCTAAAGAACCAGCTTCCTAGCATGATTATGGGTTGACCACAGTTTGTAGGGACTAATCGTTGTTGATGTTTGGTGGCCTGTGTAGACTGTTGTGTGAGGAAACCATGTACTGCCAATGCTGAGCCTGTTCTGCAGAGAGGACTGCAGGCTTCAGCGCTGTCGCTGAGAGAGGGATGGAGGCTTCCTATGGGCAGGAAGGAGATGCCTGGCTGAGAAGCAGCAGTACAGCTGGCAAAAGGCGTGCCAAGTTGGGCCTCAGGTTACCAGGCGAATGGTGGGAATGGCTCTTTGGAGAAGGACAGGAATTTATTCAGAGATTAGTATTTATTGTTAGGCTGGAGTGCATAGGAGTCCTAGTGCCCTGCTGGACCAAGGCCCTGTTGTGCTAGGTGCTGTACGAACACATAACAAGATGATGGTCCCTGTCCTAGAGAGCTTAGATTTGAGAGAGTGATGTTGGCTGGGCAGCGGGAGAGGGAGTTGCATGATAAGGGGACCTGGTGGCATCCCTGTCTGGCAGGGAGCAGGTCTGCCTAGTACATGGGGCTTTCAGAGACATAGAACATGGGTGTCAGCTGGATGCTCTCAGCCATGGCTCATTGGTTAGCAAGGGGCTTTGGCTACATGACTCAAATAAAACATGTTTTAATGCCACCCCCAAGGTTTAAGTGGGGCTTACATGGCCCCCTCCTCCCCAAAACTTAGCTCCTCCCACTAAAGGGAGCAGGTCCTGGGGGTGGGGTGGTTATACTGCATGGGCTATGGGGTGGTGGAGGAGAAAGGAAGGGTTTTTAGGTATGGGAAATGTTAAGCTCTCTGTCTCCCCAGGTGACACACACAACCCTTGTATGCATGACCCACTTCTCTGCCCCCAGCTTCCCTGCTGTCTCCTCCTGGCTCTCATTCCAGGCACACTTCTTGCTCCTTGAGTTCCCTGCACTTTCCATGCTTTGCTAGTATCCTGCCACCCCTAGAGACCTCCCCTTTCTGAGAGTGCTGCTCCTTCATTTGCCACTATTCCTGCTCCTGTCTCTCCCAGACCCCACTCCATTCCTCGCTGCAGATTCCTCCCCCCAAAACCTCTGGGCTGAGCCCAGAAGCCAGGTTACAAACATACAGAAATACATAACATTTCTCCTTGTTCTCTTAGAACAACTCATTATCTCTTAGCCCCCCTCATTAACTCTGCCTCAAGTACTGAGACGTCTGCTCCAGGAGTCCTGTGGAACACAGCAAGTGTGGGGCTTCAGGCCAGGCTGTTAGAGACCAGGACTGTTCGAGCCTAAAGAGTGTAACGTGTAAATTACAGCTCCATCTTCCAAACATCTGTGTCTTCCCAGGAAAACTAGGGCCTGGGAGGAGATGCAACAGGCAAAACCTCCAGAAAGCTGGATTATTTTTGGAGAGGATGCAGGGAAGAGGGTTTGAAAAATCAGGCTTATAAAGGAGAGCTAACTGCTGTATCCACTGTGGAGGGAGAGCTCTACACTTAATTCAGGCATTGTGCTTCAGTGCTAATCAAAATATAGCGCAAACCCGGCCTAGAACCTTCCCCATGCTGGTACAGAGAAGTGGATAGACATGTCCTGTTCCAGCATGTACCCCTTTGTAGGTTTCTCTCTTTTCCCCACCTCTGGGCTCAGCCCTGAAGCAGGGGTCAGAAGGGGTTCGAGAAACCCAGGAAGGGAAGGGGAATGGAGTGGGGCCTGGGAGGGGCAGGTGAATAGATAAGTACTTTCCAGACTGTGACTATTACAGCCTAATGAACAGGGATTAAACTCGCACTTAACTCAGGGATGCCTTTGTCTACCTAGGTCTTTTCGAGCTCTTGTATCGTGTGTATACCCTGTGTATAGCGAGACATAGTGACCGAGGGAGCCTCTGCCACTTCTGGTCCTTATTTCTTTTTCTTCTTGTCCCTTCCACTCCCAGGGGGAAAACAGGGTGTGGATTTACAAACCAGCCCTGTTTGTATTAGAGGAGGCAGATGGAAGAAGTGGAGGGCAGTGTGATGTGCTCAGGGCAACTTGTGTTGTCAAGGAGACGCGATGCTAGTTAGAGTTTCCTTAGGTTTGATGGTTTTATGCCCAGATATATTGCAGTGCTGTAGTCCAGATGGGCAGGGATCAAGGGCTGTATCACTGAGGCCAACCAGGATAGGACATGCTCTCCTAGCCAGCCAGAGATGACCCAGCGCATTGCTCATGGATGCTGCAATGTGGGAGTCTTGGATCAGCAGGGAGTCTGGGAGCTTCCTAAATTGCAGATTGGCTTGTCCATATGTGACCGTCTTAACTCAGCAGCTGCACCATGGGCTCAAGCTGCTCCAAGTGCTTTCTTCTGACACCCAGCATCGCCTCTAACTCTAGCCAGCTGTTCTTCATCTACGAGCTGACCTGGCCAAGTTTGAGGCCAGCTTGTGGTGGGTGGTGTCACAGAATGGGAAGGATAGATAGACTGGTGGGCATTTGAGCCTCTGATGTCTCCCTGGTGGTGCATATAGCTGGTGGATAAGACCAGAGAGAATTTATCCTGGTGGGATTCTGCAAGTGAGGGCTCCTATAGCAAACTCTGAATCCATTGTAAGACCACCACCCCTTAAAATGGGTACTATAGAGCAGTCTAATGTAACTTGGCAAGTAGTATGTGACTGAGACCCTTCTCTATCCTGTACTGGGAGTGCACAGAGAATGGGATGCCCTAATACTGAGCCATTAACCATCCCTCAGCCATCGCCCATCTGTACAACAGACGCTACCCATGTGGATCTGAGGATTTAAGGGAGATATAGGATATGTGAGAAATAACATGTAGCCATGCAATAAGCCCCTCAATCCATAATGCACATGCAGAGGGTGAGTTAGGATTGCAGCTGTACCCAAGCTAGTTTAAGGCTTCAGAGAGCTTCTGCCTGGAATATTGCTGTTCCTTTTAATGTTGTTTTTAATAGTGGCCCGTTGACCATTGCATGTTATGATACAGAGGGACCCCTACACCTTTCTGTTTTGGGCTTCACTTCTTGAATCTGCCCACCACCTCCACACCAAATACTAGTTGTCAGTACTTAATCCTGTGTTGACTTCAGGTGGAGCTGCCTGAAGTTAGGGTTATTTCCATGGCATGTCCCGTGGCTGTACCATAGGGCTGAGCTGATACCCCATATAAGCTATCAGCCTGGGTTTTACAGTCCTTGCAGAACTAGACATGCCATTCACACCATCTGATGGGGCTGAGCCTGGGGCCCACCGCAGCCACGTGGCTAGGCCAGGCTGAAAAGCAAAGGACATTTCCATACCATTCAGCTAGCTGAGGTCCAACTTCCTATTTCTATGAGTTCTGACCGTGCGTCGTGTGATCTGACTCAACTTCCCCTATCCCTCCTCTTTAAACAAATTGCTGTGTTACTGGGAAACTAGTCCCAGAGGAAGAGCAAGGGGGTGGCTGAGAGGAATGCACAAATACAGGGGGCTGGAGCACCATATATCCGAGCTGTTTTGTGCAGATTCCAGCCCGTGGCCGTAAAGCTGCTGTGGGAGGGGGAATCTGTGTGGAGAGGGAGCCTACCCCTGCTCTGTTCTGCAGCAGTGCAATTCAAGGAGCTGCTGTTGGAAGCTGCGTGCCTCTTCCTGCACTACAGCTCTGGAGCTCAAAACAGCTGGGGGCAGGGGCTCAGAATACAGCAATTCCTGCAGATCCTGGGACAGCCACAGGCTTCCCCCACTCATACCACCAGCCTGTAGTGGGGGGCTGGGTTCAGCTTCTCTCCTTCTTCCTCCCTGCCCGGGCTCTCACTCTTCCCCCTGGGATTTCCTGGTGATCCCATTGGAGCTGGAGCATTAGGCTGACAGTGATGATGGAGTAGGAATGAGAAACATCCCCCCACTGCTGGCTCAGTGACTTCCCAGCTTGCAAACCAGAGGAAATCCAGATGACATCACATCTGTGCTCTCCACCTGACTGTCAGGTCCCACAAGCTAAGCAGTGTGGGGTCTGCTCCCCGACAGCTGGGAGGGCCCCCTGGACATGGCAGAAAATGCTGCTGCTAAAACAGGTGGCTCTCCCTTCTGTGGTTGGTTCTGAGCCAGTGCCCAAGCTGGGTCTAGGGGGTGTTGTGTTGCTTTTCAGGTGACTTAACCTTGCCGTCCTGCCCCCTTGTGGTTACTAAAGAGCAGAGAACATCTGGAGAACCAGCCTCCTTCTCCAGCACTGTGAGTAGCAGTTGCAGTGTAGTTGGGAAGACTGGGCTGGTAACTGCTATGCAGTCACAGGGCAGAGGGGAGAAGCGAGGGGAACAGGATTTGCCGAAGGGGTGTGTGGACAGGATGTAAAGCCACAGGCTCTGGTGAAGTGGTGTGTGCAGAGGGAGGCTGGAGCATCTATTTACCAATCCACTTAAGTCCAGGAGCTCCAAAGCATCAGGAAAGGCTTTCCCTCCTCCCCCATGCATGGCATTGTGTGCGTGGCAAATTCCCCCAGGCACAGCACACCTGCCCCACCCGCCAGTGGAGCTTCAGGGGAGTCAAGCAGGCATTCAGCCGAGCCACTGGGGCTCACTTCTGGGTGCTCAGGAAACAGGAGTTTTTGCAGCTCAATGTGGAGGGAACATGTTGTCTGGGGACAGAGCAGCCACTGGGAGACTGGTGCTGGCTAAGCCCTGCCTCTCTTGACCAATGTCTGAGCACTTGGAGCGGCCCTTGCACATCCTTGGACTCTTCTGAACACACTGGGCCCGAGCATCACATCTGTGATTGACTCCACGGAGGGGAGCTACTGGGATCTTGGACAGATCCAGCTTTGCAAATCCCTTGTGCATCCAGCCCCTAGATGTGTGATCAGATGACTGCTTGCTCTTGCCCAAGGCCTTAATGTCCCTTCTAATGGCTGTGTGTGACACCTGGCATCTCCCAGTGTGCACTGGCAACAGGAGGGGGCTGAGCTTGTTTCCATGGCCAGCATTTCTCCTCCTGCCACTGGGAAGAAGGTGCTGGTTGCTGTAGCCTCTCCTTCCCAGGTGGGTAATCAGTGGCAGGCGAGTGCTCCTCATCACTAACATCAGTGTAGTGCTTTGAAGGTTGAAGGGCACTGTAGAGATGCATGTTCTAATGGCCATGGAGTGACGATTGTACTTTGCAATGGCCACCCAGTTGTTTAACTAACTCCCACGTCTGGGTTCGGGTGGGCAGGCTTGTTTGGGGGTGACCCCCAGGCTCAGACTGAGGCCACAAGCTCTGGTTTCTTGTTCTTCTGAGGATTGCTCCTTCCTATAGCTTCTTGGTCACGGGTCACTTCTGCCAGGGTGCTCCTGGATGGGCAGGCCTCCAGTGGGCCAATGTAAATGGACAGTGTTCCAGGTCTGACCTCTGCACACCCTGCCCGACTGGCAGGTAGGCAGAGTGCCTCTTGTTTGGATGGTCCGGATTGCCATACTACAGGCTCACACTGCGCTCCTCCATGCCACCTCAGAGCTGACTGGGGCAGGTTTTGATGCCTGAAAAGTGAAGAAAATTCTTTCTCTTCACAAAGAATGTCAGAATCTGGAAGTTGTTTCCATTCCGTAGGAATCCAAACGGAACCGTTATTTTGGGGGTGGGGTTCTGACAATGGCTTACAGTAAAATTGCATTTACCAAAAATTTCTGTTTTGAGGAAATGAAATGTTCCAGTAACTATTTCAGTAACAGTTTCCTGAAAACAAAGACACTTTTTGAAAGTTGTTTGCAAAATACCTTGTCTTTTGAAGTTGTTTTTTTGGGGGGACCAGATCATTAGTCAGGGTCACCAGCGTGGTTAGATGTTGATAGATGTTTGGCTGTGTGTGTGTGTGTTCCCTCTGTGTGCTGCCTCATCCCTGTGCAGACAGCTGGCACGGCAGACCTCGAGCGAACCACCCAATGACCACAAGATATGTTAAGGGACGAAGGCACCCAGCCAGTTTTATTGTCAATGAAGTATGGTACTAGTATACCGCAGACTCTACCGGACCACTAATACATGTATGCCCATAACAATGGACACAGCTTAGTGAACAGTGGGACTTTCCGTTCCTCCCTAGGCTAGACAAAGATACTTCCTCTGAGATGCATCTTTATATCCCAATACAAACAAGTTAGTACTGCCCCTCTGACATAGTTACTGCCCCTTGACGTGACTAGTTATCACCCATCACCTTGTACATGTTGGTTCAATCAAAACATCTCTATTATGTACTGTTATCCTGACCTTATCTTTTAGGAGGGGTCCATGTGTTCCTGTTATCCTTGGCAAATGTTTTTGTACCATCCTTGATATCGGGATGTGTTTGCATGAGTACTCTGTGCTTAGCACTTCTTAGGAATGTGCATTTCTGCTAAATCAGCCCTGTTCTTGCCAGATTCTCTGATTAGATCTTGCCTCATACCAGGCCTCTGATACAAGGGCTTATGTCTCAGGCTCTCTTCCTACTACAGGGGGGAAAGTATTTTGAGTAGCTTGAAGTCCCAGTGATTAGCACAAAGGTGGCTGATCCATGCTGCTTCTGGGAGTCCCTGGCAAGTCTACCCATCTTCCAAATGGTGGTGTCAGGAGGCTTACCTGGGCCTGGCTTGCCCCATGGAGCAACACAAGGGGGTTGTGCTTTGAATGTGTGGGCTGCTAATTGGCAGCCATCCATCTCTGGAAGCTAGGTGCTGTGTTGTCCTCGCCAGCTGCTGTACCTCTCCTTCTCTGGCACTCTCAAAGGCCTAATGGACCACTTCAAGAGCCAGACTGTAGGAGAGAGCCCACCCACTCACTTGGCTGGGAAGAGGACATGCTTTGCTTCCAGCATCATGGAATGAGGTTCGCCAGATGGGCATGTGCCTGCACTTCAGTAAGCTAGCTGCATTCTTCCCCCCCGTGAACGTGTGCACTCTGCTGTGTCGCATTTAATTCCTCTGAGGCCTGGAGTCTCGACCTGGGCTGGGCAACAGCAAGGGGAGTAGCAGGGGTGCTCAGCCAGGCCATTCTGGTAGCACAGTGGTGATGTCAGCAGCGAGTGGGGCTGCAAATACACCCTGCAGAATTGGTGCTTTGTGTTTGCTTGTCCGTGTCTCTGAGTGATGTAGCCCAAAGCAGCTCCTGGGGTTTGCAATGTGACTGCTGCCTTTGTAGCATTGCCAGAGCGCCTCATTATAGAAAAGACACCCCTCCCCCCCGACACGGCCCGTTCATATGGCACTTCCTTCTAATTGGAATGATGGGAGGCTGAGCCAGACGAGGCCTGTGTGCAGAATGTCGCTGCTGGAGACCGAACAGGAGTGCTTGAACATGCCTGGCACTGTGCAGATGAATCCATTGATGTGGCCTCTCTCGGCAGCACAGACTGCCAGCTAAACATGCCTGGTGGCCCTGGCTGTTGTTTAGTCCAGCAGCATTTCTGCCTGCGGAAAAGACCAGGACAGCAATAGCAGGTGTGACTCTGGGTTGGGATTGAGTGTTGTTGGCAAAGCTGTGTGCAAAGAGTCCTGCCATGCCAGAGTGCCCCAAACTCCCTGCCAGCATTTTGAGTGCGTTCTCTGCCTTTCCACTTCTCTGTCTGCCACAGTGAGCGGCTTAGAGCTTGGCCTCTGCGACATGCTCCTGGACAGGGATTAAATTTCAAAGCCTGGCATCTGTGCCGACTGGCAGAAGGTGCCACGCTCTGGGAGCATTGCAAGGGCACAGATCTGCCCCATAGTGTGCTGGAGGTAAAGTAGGACTAGGGGGCAGGGACGCTACTTGGATGCCCCAGCGTTGTCCACATGACAGCTGCTGCCTGGAGAGATGAGCGTGAGGAGTGCTGATGGAGAAAGGGAGTCGGTAGGCTGCCAGCTGGAGGTGGAGTTCATTCAGCCATCTCTGTCCTCTCAGCACCTGCCTGCCTTGCCGTGGCCACAGGGGTTGCTCTGCCCAAACTGGGAAGGCTTCATTTGCTTGTGTTTGCCGTCGCTCTCCTCACGTGGGGCTGAGATGTCACCGTGAAGGATCATTTGTTCACAGCACATGAAAGGCTCTTGCTCCCTCCTGAAATGGGGCTGTGGATTTGAAGGCGATTATTCCTAAAAGCCCAGATGTTGGCGAGCTGCATCCTGAGCCCTCGGTGTGCTGTGCACATATGGCTTCTCTTAATGCCCTCCAGGCTTTGCAGAAGGCTGGTTCGCTTTGTCAAACCACTTACACACACAGCTTTATGTTCCTACCTTTGTCCTGAGCTGCTCCCCTCCTCCTCCAGCCCACCGAGTCCTGGTTGTTCACAGCTCCCTATCCAACCAGGCCCCTGAAGTCTACAGCTCCAACACTCTGCACACAGTGCTGACAGAGACCAACCAGCAGAGGATCGGGGCCACTGTGAGCTTGAGCCCATTCTTGTCCTGTGTTTATATAATTGAAAGCAACAAGGCATCCCTGGGAGCTACAGAACCCTAGACCAAGGTTTATGAGTGTCAAAGGGAAGGGGCCTCCCATCTTGTAACGTAACACTAAGGTAGAGTGAGCTCTTCGCCGGCCCAACCCCACTTTCCGTGGTGAGGTCAGCTAAACCTGCATCCCAGGTGTACCTATGGCTAGGATATGGACTTTTCTGCATGACCTGGAGCAATGGTTCCTTTAATGGCAGAAGGCAACTGAGAAATTAAGACTGCTACTTTGATTGTCCCATATGGTACCCTGCGTGTCACCAACCCCAAGGTGAAGTGTTGTACAAACACTAGTGTTATGTCTCAAGCACCCTGTGGGGTAGATGAATATTATGTCATTAACAACAAAAAATGTTGATCATAGTTACAGGGCAAAGGATTCTATCCTGAGAAGCAGGGGCTCTGGCGAAGATTTGGGGGTGGTGGTGTATAATCAACTGAACATAAGCTCCCAGTGTGACATTGTGGCCAAAAGAGCTAATGCAGTCCTGGGATGCATCAACAGAGGAACGTTGAGTAGGAGCAGAGAGGTTATTTTACCTCTGTTTTGGGCTCTGGTGCTACTGTAGCTGGGAATTGTATGTCCAGTTCGGATTTCCACAATTCAAGAAGGATGTTGATAAATGTTGATAAATCAGAACTGGACACTGGATTCCCAGCAACAGTAGTACCAGAGAATGATTAAAGAGCCATGAGAATGATTAAAGGATTAGAAAACCTGCCTTGTAGTGATAGGCTCAAAGAGCTCAATCTCTATAGTTTATAGAGAAAGCTAAGGGGTGACTCGATCACAGTATACAAATGCCTACCTGGGGGACAAATATTAAATAACCAGCTCTTCAGTCTAGCAGAAAAAGGTATAACAATCTGATGGCTGGAAGTTGAAGCTAGACAAATTCAGACTGGAAATGAGGCATAAATTTGTAATAGTGAGAGTAATTAACCACTAGAACAGTTTACCAAGGGTTGTGGTGGATTCTCCATCACTGACAATGCTTAAATCAGGACAGGATGTTTGTCTACAAGATCTGCTCTAGGAACTATTTTGGGCAGTTGTCTGGCCTGTGCAATACAGGAGCTCATACTAGATAATCGGAATGGTCCCTTCTGGCCTTGGAATCTATGAATCGGTGAATTATTCCACATTACAGGTTGGGAGGAAAGTGTCAATCACTCAGTATGAATCTGAACAAATCAGAGCTGGGAATAGAACGGGAGAGTCCTGACTTGCAGTCCCATGTTTCAACAACTAGACAGGCTGTGTTGCTATGTACGTCACAGAACACTTTCCATTATAAGCTTCTGTTTTCAGAGGACTCCTAACTTTCCAAAACATTATTTATCTGAGATGAAATTTCTGTGCTTGTTCTCTGTCCTAAAGGCCTTTTCTTTGTTTAAAAATAACTTGGGAAATTTAGTTCAGCCACTGGAGTTTATGGAGCGCAAAAGGTAACCTCTTCTTATTTTCTAAGTTCTAACATGGTTGTGTGCAGGTTTTCTGGGCCATGGGGGTGCAGGTGATGCTGCTGGCTCCTCTGTAAGTTAATTCCTAGGATGACGGGGGGGTCTGTGAGCAAGGATCCTCCTCTTTGGTCCATGCTGGTTAATGCACGGTTGGTGGAATATCTACCACCAGAATATCTACTGGTTAAGGGAGAGACACAGGCTTGCATATATAGCTGCAAATCTGATTGGATGGCCCTGCTGACATACGTTGGTGTAACCATGTCCAGTTTGAGATTCAATGCAGCTTGAGCAAAGGTGGGATGGAATAGGCAGTGGTATGGCTGTGCTGCTCGCATCCACCCTGAAGTGGAGGAGACCTCCTGTTCCAAAGCTAAATCTGATTGTGCCAGTGGTGCATTGAAATTCGGGCCTGGGGTTGAGAGTGATGAAGTTTTACGAGTTCTGGTGCACAGCTCTCCTGGCTATGCTGCACTGCACAGTCCTAAGCCGATTGTTTAAGTTCCTCTCCGCGATGGCTTTGGAGTCACCAAGATGATCTGCACTTGGTGATGTAATGGTCACGCTGCTGGCAGTAGTTTTAAGTGAGCTCCTGCTTCCATGGCTGCCATGGGACTATCCCATATGGTTGCAGGTTCAGCTCCTATAGCAGGTTGTGCATGAGGTAGGTATCAGGAACTGTACTACTGTCATGGCCTGATAATCTGCCACCTCTGCTCTGAGGTCAGGGCACCTTCTCCCTGTCTGCATGAGAGACCTGTTCAGATGGCTTTGTGAAGAGTGATGTTCTCCTGCTAGGTCGCTTGGAGGCTTTGACGGGGCTTTCCAACAATCTTTTATCCTCTATTACTGATTGTGTGGTCGCTAGAGGCCCTCTTCCCTGGCTCCATCCTCACCGGGTGCTGTAACTCAGAATATGTCTACACTACTGGATTATTCAGATTTTACAGAAACCGGTTTTTGGCAACAGATTATATAAAGTCGAATGTATGCGGCCACACTAAGCACATTAATTCGGCGGTGTGCATCCGTGTACCGGGGCTAGTGTTAATTTCTGGAGAGTTGCACTGTGGGTAGCTATCCCATAGTTCTTGCAGTCTCCGCCGCCCATTGGAATTTTGGATTGAGATCCCAATGCCTGATGGGGCCAAAAACATTGTCGCGGGTGGTTCTGGGTACATCCTCCCCCTCCCTCCAGGAAAGCAATGGCAGACAACCATTTCGCGCCTTTTTCCTGGGTGAACAGTGCAGATGCCATACCGCAGCAAGCATGGAGCCTGCTCAGCTCAAGACAGCAGTCATGAACATTGTAAACACCTCGCGCGTTATCGTGCAGTTTATGCTGAACCAGAACCTGAAAAACCAGGCGACGAGGAGTAGGCTACGGCAGCGCGGCGACGAGAGTGATGAGGACATGGACATGGAATTCTATCAAACCGCGGGCCCCAGCGCTTTGGAGATCATGCTGTTAATGGGGTAGGTTATAGCCGTGGAACGCCGATTCTGGGCCCAGGAAACAAGCACAGACTGGTGGGACCACATAGTGTTGCAGGTGTGGGACGATTCCCAATGGATGCGAAGCTTCCGCATGCGTAAGGGCACTTTCATGGAACTTTGTGACTTGCTTTCCCCTGCCCTGAAGCGCCAGTATACCAAGATGAGAGCAGCCCTCACACTTGAGAAGCGAGTGGCGATAGCCCTGTGGAAGCTTGCAATGCCAGACAGCTACTGGTCAGTTGGGAAATCAATTTGGAGTGGGCAAATCTACTGTGGGGGCTGCTGTGATGCAAGTAGCCAAAGCAATCACTGAGCTGCTGCTACCAAAGGTAGTGACTCTGGGAAACGTGCAGGTCATAGTGGATGGCTTTGTTGCAATGGGATTCCCTAACTATGGTGGGGCGATAGATGGAACCCATATCCCTATCTTGGCACCGGAGTACCAGGGCAGCCAGTACGTAAACTGCAAAGGGTACTTTTCAATGGTGCTGCAAGCCCTGGTGGATCACAAGGGACGTTTCACCAACATCAACGTGGGATGGCTGGGAAGGGTTCATGACATTCGCGTCTTCAGGAACACTACTCTGTTTAAATGGCTGCAGCAAGGAGCTTACTTCCCAGACCAGAAAATAACAGTTGGAGATGTTGAAATG
The DNA here is from genome assembly GCF_027887155.1 of Malaclemys terrapin pileata. Lineage (NCBI taxonomy): Eukaryota > Metazoa > Chordata > Testudines > Emydidae > Malaclemys > Malaclemys terrapin. The sequence continues at coordinate 42,666,980 of NC_071512.1, read as the reverse complement.
CCTATAGTTATCCTTGGGGACCCAGCCTACCCCTTAATGCCATGGCTCATGAAGCCATACACAGGCAGTCTGGACAGTAGTCAGGACCTGTTCAACTACAGGCTGAGCAAGTGCAGAATGGTGGTAGAATGTGCATTTGGACGTTTAAAAGGTCGCTGGCACACTTTACTGACTTGCTCAGACCTCAGCCAAACCAATATTCCCATTGTTATTGCTGCTTGCTGTGTGCTCCACAATCTCTGTGAGAGTAAGGGGGAGACCTTTATGGCGGGGTGGGAGACTGAGGCAAATCGCCTGGCCGCTGATTACGCGCAGCCAGACACTAGGGCGATTAGAAGATCACACCAGGAAGCGCTGCGCATCAGAGAAGCTTTGAAAACCAGTTTCATGACTGGCCAGGCTACTGTGTGAACATTCTGTTTGTTTCTCCTTGATGAAAACCCACCCCCTTGATTGACTCGTTCTCTGTAAGCAACCCACCCTCCCCCTTCGATTCCAGCTTGCTTTCAAAGGAAATAAAGTCACTATAATTTAAAAATCATGTATTCTTTATTAATTGATTATAAAAAGAGGGAGAGAACTGACAAGGTAGCCCAGGTGGGGTTTGGGAGGAGGATAGGAGGGAAGGAAAAGGCCACTAAAAACGTTCAAAGTAATGACAGCCTTTTGGTTGGGCTATCCACTGGGGTAGAGTGGGAGGGTGCACGGAGCCTTCCCCCGCACACACGTTCTTACGTATCTGGGTGAGGAGGCTATGGAACATGGTGAGGGGGGAGGGAGGTTATACTGCGGCTGCAGCGGCACTCTCTGCTTCTGCTGCCGTTCCTGAAGCTCCACCAGATGCCGGAGCATGTCCGTTTGATCACGCAGCAGTCTCAGCGTTGCAGCCTGCCACCTCTCATCTCGAGCGTCCCTCATAGCCTCACATTCACTGGCATCTTTCCTGTACTTTGCTACCGTATCCTTCCACTCATTCAGATGAGCTTTCATTGTGGGTGGATTCCATAATTTCTGAGAACATTTCGTCTTGCATCCTCTTTTTCGATGCCTTATCTGAGATAGCCTTTGGGATGGAGGAGGGAGGCTTGAAAAATTTGCAGCTGCGGGAGGGAGGGGAAAAAAGGGAGAGAAATATTTAAAAAGATACTCTTTCACTGTGAACAACACTATTCACATTACATAGCACATGTGATTTCGGTACAAGGTCGCATTTTGCATCTTAATATTGAGTGCCTGCAGCTTTGATGTTAGAGAGCACAGACCCAGGTCCGGGCAACAGAATTCGGCTTGCATGCGGCCATGGTAAGCCATTGTCTTTCGGCTTCTGCAGCTTTCCTACAAGCAGCGCCCTCCTTTCCCACATACCAAGCAAAGCCCGTTGAGTGCTGCGGTTTTCCTGTTTAACGTGCAGCAGCAGAAACCAAACTAACCCCCCCCCCCCATCCAATTCTCTGGGATGATCGCTTTATCCCTCCCCCCACCACGTGGTTGGTATCAGGGAAGATTCCCGCACCCCCCCCTCCTGCTTGGCTAACTGCAGGGAAGGATTTCTTTTCAGCCACAGGCAAACAGCCCAGTAGGAATGGCCACCTCTGTTCCCTTAATTAAATTCCCGTATTTCAACCAGGTTACCATGAACGATATCACTCTCCTGAGGATTACACAGCAAGATAAAGAACGGATGTTGCTTGAATGCCAGCAAACACTGGGACCATACGCTGCCAGGCTTTATCATGCAGTGATACCAGATTACTTGCTACTAGCATGGCGTGGTCAAGTGTCCTACCATGGAGGACGGAATAAGGCTGCACTGCCCAGAAACCTTCTGGAAAGACTTTTGGAGTACCTCTAGGAGAGCTTCATGGAGATGTCCCTGGAGGATTTCCGCTCCATCCCCAGACACGTTAACGGACTTTTCCAGTAGCTGTACTGGCTGCGAATGCATCCCAAGTCCTCAGGGCAAATTAATCATTTAAAAAAAGCTTGCTTTTAAACCATGTTTTATATTTACAAAGGTACACTCACCAGGGGTCCCTTCCATGGCTTCATGGTGTGGGATAATGCCTTGGAGGGTTGGGAGGGTACTTTAGTCAGGCTGAGAAAAAGATCCTGTCCGTTGGGGAGAACGGAGTGCTGGGTGCTCTCCGCAAGCTTGTCGTCATCGTCCTCCTCCTTCCCTTCCCCATCCGCAGAATCCTCAGGCATGGCTGAGGTTACCCCCACCTCGGAATCCATGGTCAGAGGTGGGGTAGTGGTGGCGGCCCCCCTCTAGAATTCCATGCAGCTCAGCATAGAAGCGGCATGTCTGCGGCTCTGACCCGGAGCGACCGTTTGCCTCCTTTGTTTTTTGATAGGCTTGTCTGAGCTCCTTAACTTTCACGCGGCACTGTAGTGAGTCCCTATTGTGGCCTCTCTCCATCATGCCCTTGGAGATTTTTTCAAATGTTTTGGCATTTTGTCTTTTGGAATGTAGTTCTGCTAGCACGGAATCTCTCCCCATATAACGATCAGGGTGAAATATTGGAATGGCCTTCCGAGGGAAACGGTGGGGGCGAGGGACCTGTCTGGTTTTAAGATTAAGTTAGACAAGTTTATGGAGGGAATGGTTTAATGGTAAAACATATTAGCTGAGGAATACCAAGCAATGGTAGGCAAACAGTATAATAGCTAACAAGGGTTAGGCTGGAGACTCTTGCCTACATGCTCGGGGTCTTACTGATCGCCATATTTGGGGTCGGGAAGGAATATTCCTCCAGGGTAGATTGGCTGAGGCCCTGGAGGTTTTTCGCCTTCCTCCGCAGCATGGGGCAGGGATCTCTAGCAGGAGGGTTCTCTGCCAATTGAAGTCACTAAGACACAGGATTTGGGGACTTTATCAGCAGAGTCAAGGAAAGGGTAGGGACGGTTTTGTGGCCTGCAGCATGCAGGGGGTCAGACCAGATGATCATAATGGTCCCTTCTGACCTTAAAGTCTATGAGTCTATGAGATCCAATACCTCCCGTACGGTCCATGCTGGTGCTCTTTTTCGATTCTCGGACTGCATGGTTAGCTGTGCTGATGAGCTCTGCATGGTCACCTGTGCTCTGCATGCTGGGCAAACAGGAAATGTAATTCAAAAGTTTGTGGGGCTTTTCCTGTGTACCTGGCCAGTGCATCCGAGTTCAGATTGCTGTCCAGAGAGGTCACAATTGTGCACTGTGGGATAGCTCCCGGAGACCAATACCGTCGAATTGCGGCCACACTAACCCTAATCCGAAATGGCAATACCGATTTCAGTGCTCCTCCCCTCGTCGGGGAGGAGTACAGCTATCGATATTAAGAGCCCTTTATAGTGAAGTAAAGGGCTTCATTGTGTGGACAGGTGCAGGGTTAATTCGGTTTAACGCTGCTAAATTCGAGATAAACTGCTGGTGTAGATCAGGCCTCAGGGATGGCCTATGACAGAGGAAGCAGAGGGGAGAAGGTGGTGGTACACACCAGGGTGGAAGGCTGTTACTGAAGCAGGCAGAGTGCACCATAGTGATCTTCCGCACTGTATGCCATGGCTGTGTGAGAGGCACAGGAGAGACTGAAACTGGTGGGGCCGTCGGAGCGACCTGTGGGCTGGGAATGCCAGTCTCTGGGGCTCTGTGTCTTCCCAGCACAGCATTCACTGAGGAAAAGGAGAGACCATTCAAATATTATAAAGATCCTTCTTAAAGCCAAGTATGGGGAACGATGTGGGCCAGATATGGTGGGAGGTGATAGATTCTTAGGGCAATGATCTGCCCCAATCCATGCTTGCATGTGCAACTGCTGTCAGAATCAAAGGCAGACTGTGGCCCTATAGGTCACACTGTCACATGTGCAGAAGCAGCACAAGCAGCTTCTGTGCATAAGAACTGACTATGTTAAAATTCCCGGGACTTGGATTCTGTCAGGGTGGATTTGATATAAATCACTAAATCGAGTCTTCCTGACTAATCATGGATTTCTACATAAAAGTGCATTCTTGTTGGTTGTTATAACCTTAATACATATTCTTCACAACTCGTATGTAGGTTTCATTTTTAGAAGGTACACACTCTACATTTTTAAAGTGATTTATTTTGAAAACTTTTCTGATTAGTTTTACAGCTATATCAGAAAATGAATGATTGGTTATTTCATTTACCAAAGGTAGTTGAAGCAGATAGTTCATCTCCCAATGACTTCATAAATATCTCCAATTCAACAGGTTAATCGATATTCGGAGGATTTTCTTGCCATGCTGTATTAGGAGGAGAACATCACCAGACAGACATTTTAAATTGTTTTGTTTTAACTAAAACAACAATGTTATGTATTCTGGATATTTTTCTTCAACAGCAAACATACAATTTTTTAACAAAACAAGCATATGAATTTTTGAATTCTTTTAAACGTTCAACTTTTTTTAAATCTGGTTTGTTTTTGTTAAAATTGTTTAACTAAAATAGTTAAATGAAATATTAAAAAAAAAATTCGACTGTCAGCCAGGTCAACATGAGAAACTTGAAAATATTGGCTTCTGCAGCTAACTCAGTCGTCTTCACCTTCATTTTCCTGTTTGTTCATAATCTGGAAAAGAAAAACAAGCATTCCTGCTTTTTCAGGTCCCAAACAATTTCTCAGTTTGGAATGAATTAGTCCAAAGGAAGAAAATATTCTTTCTACACCGGCAGAAGAAGCTACTGCTGTTAAAAGTGAGATTATCACTTCAGCAGTCTCTGAATCCAAGTGCTTAAGTGACTTCCACCAGTTCACTGGTGTGACTCTCTTTAAAACATCATCAGCAAACATATTTCTTGAATGGTTCTTATTCCCAAACTGGGTCTCTTTTTATGGCCTGCTGCCATTATAGGGTTTCCCTTCTAATGAGAGAATGGGATGGTAGATCTCAAATCAATGAAGGCTACACACAGAAAGACCTCAAGACTTCAGGAATATGCTGCTAAAACAGTTTCACTTTTGTTTCTACTGCCTGTCCCTCCCTTCTCACATTTATCTCCAGACTTCTTCTCTTTGTCCAGATCTATTGCACCTATAACAATCTTCTATTCACTGATCTTTTTGAAACTTTGCACTTTTAGAGAGACATACACAAATTTGGAGAGGAATAATAGGGTTAAAGTCTGTTATTTCTCACCTCTATCTAATCTATTTATCAACATTTTTGCTGTTAACCAGCATGTTTCCTCTGGAGACAGAAATCCACAGTTTGAGAACTGCAAAACTAAGCATCTCTGATGGTATCTTCTAGTGTCTCATACTATAGAATTAGAATTTATAATCCCTATTCCAGGGGTCAGCAACCTTTCAGAAGTGGTGTGCTGAGTCTTCATTCATTCACTCTAATTTAAGGTTTCGCGTGCCAGTAATACATTTTAACATTTTTAGAAGGTCTCTTTCTATAAGTCTATAATATATAACTAAACTATTATTGTATATAAAGTAAATAAGGTTTTTAAAATGTTTAAGAAGCTTCATTTAAAATTAAATTAAAATGCAGAGCCCCCCGAACCAGTGGCCAGGACCTGGGCAGTGTGAGTGCCACTGAAAATCAGCTCGCGTGCCGCCTTCGGCACGCGTGCTATAAGTTGCCTACCCCTGCCCTATTCCATGATGAGATATCTTTGAGCTATAATGTATCTTAATTAAAACTATCTTTAGATAGCTTTTTTCCCTCAAAAAGCATTTTACCAAAAAAAATCTGATTTTTTTTTTTGATCATTGATTTTTATCCACTCTGGATTATGGCAGATCTAAAAGGAGGCACGACTGGAGTTAGGGGATAATGAAGCTAAACCCGTGGGGAAAAAACATGGCGAAACAGAAGGCCTCTTCTCTGGTGGCTTTGTTTAATATTGCACTCATATTTTACAATGCTGGGCCACGATTCTAGCACTGCAAGGGGATAGCTTCAATGTTCACTAGCTGTCTGCCTTGCTACCTAAACTCTGGCTACTTTGATTTCAATTAAGAATTCTACTTTCAGGGGGAAACCCCTCTGTGATGCTTTCTTGGGATGCCCAGGACTGCCACGCCTTGTTACCCCACTGCCTCTTAATGCTACCAGCCTGTTAGCCACCCATCCCATAGACTCGTAGACTTTAAGGCTGGGAGGGACCATCATGATCATCTAGTCTGGCCTCCTGCACATTGCAGGCCACAGAACCTCACCCACCCGCTCCTGCAATAGAACCATAACCTCTGACTGAGTTACTGAACTCCTCAAATCATGATTTACCAATTTTCAGTTAGAGAATCCATCATTTACTCTCGTTCAAACCCCGCAAGTAACCCATGCTGCAGAGGAAGGTTGAACTGCCCCCTCCACACACACCCCCGTGCCAATATAACCTGGGGGGAAATTCCTTCCTGACCCCAAATATGGTGATCAGTTAGACCCTGAGCATGTGGTTGAGACCCAGTAGCCAGACATCTGGGAAAGAATTCTCTGCAGTAACTCAAACCCCTCTACATCTAGTGTCCCATGACGGGCCATTGGAGATATTTGCTAGTAGCAGTCACAAATGGGCCATATGCCATTGTCCAAACAATCTCCTCAGGGTAATGCTAGCCCTCACTTTGCTTTGCAGTGGTCCTCGAGCCCCTGTCACTAGCTACTTGCAGTGATATCAGGTAAGCTATCCCCAGGGGGAAAGCATACACACCAGCTTGTTTGATTCAACAGAGGATCAGTTCCTATGTAACATCATAGCACTGAAATGTATTTATAGTGAAAACAATCATCAGTTTATCAAAGGTTAAGATTTAAGAATTAGGCTAGGTCTATACTACCCGCCTGAATTGGCGGGTAGAAATCGACCTCTCGGGAATCGATTTATCGCGTCCCATTGGGACGCGACATCGATCCCTGAATCGGCGCTCTAACTCCACCAGCGAAGGTGGTAGTAAGCGCCGCCGACAAAAAGCTGCAGAAGTCGATTTTGCCGCTGTCCTCACAACGGGGTAAGTCGGCTGCAATACGTCGAATTCAGCTACGCTATTCACGTAGCTGAATTTGCATATCTTAAATCGACTCCCCCCGGTAGTGTAGATGTACCCTTAGGAAGTAGGGGTATGGGAAACAGGTTACACACAGTACAAAACCAATAAATGCTTTTTAGAGATTAACCTTAACTTTCACAGGCTAACCATTTGTGTAAAGCAGTCTGATCTCATTCAATGCAGTGCTTCTATATCGTGATGCCAACTTTTCCCAACCTAGTGCTAAAAATTTCCCAAATCTGGTGAAAAATTCCCAGATAAAGTTTTTTATTTCAAAATCTCAAAGGAACGTAATATGTGTGATTTTAATAACTATATAATATATATTGTATCCAAATTATTCTTATTCGTTCAAGATATTTCACATTTATTATTTTTATATGTATAGACATGGGTTTTCAATTTTAAATGTACTTATACAGTAAGTAAAATATTTAACACATGAGTAGGATTGAAATGATAGAAAACAATGTAATTTACACAAATTTCACTATTTTAAAAACAAAAGTATTAATAAGTACAGCTTGTGCCCTGCAGTGTACTATACATCAGTTACTTTGAAAAAATAAAAAGTAAACATATGATTATAAAAGATGAAAAAGCAAACAGAACAAATAACACTCTTTTATATCATTTTCCTTATTATAATCTGAGTTTTATCCATTTTCTGACTCATGGGCTGAGTCGTCACTAGGAACATCATTACCATCATTAATATTTTTACTAGTTTTATCACTCATTTTTACTGTACATATTTTTACAATGTAAATACAAGTGCTTAATAGTAATTACAAAATTAGAACATTTCTCTTGCTTTGCTTTCAAAGCTGACCTTATAACTACACTAGAATTGAGTGTTTTCGTTGTCATACAGTTTCTTTTTATGGTTTTTGTCAGTTACCATGGAAAAAAATTCTTTCACATGCCGCATTTGAACGCGGTAATGTGAAAACCTTTTTAGCCATGTCAGATATATTTGCAAACATGAATTGACCTAAATAATCTAAATTCATTAACTTTCAATTTTTCTACAAGTTCCTCAGTCTCAGTTTGCGCCAAAACATTGCTAATTATAGCAGTACATTTATCTTTCTTTAATGTTACAGCCTCAGCAATTTTGGAATCAGGGAAACATTTTTTAACTACTTCAGTCAAGTGTTCTACAGATTGAATACTGACGTGTTCAGAAAAGTAACAGGCCATTGTAATCTCTGCATTTTTAACATGCTCTTCAAATTTTTGTGCTCTTTTTAATTTCACAATCTTGTTTATCAATTTTCTTTGTATTAGATACTGTCTCAACCTTTTTTTGTTTTTTACCATTAGCATGCTTATCTAACTTACTAGTACCTGCCTGGATTTTTACCTCACAACATTTGCAATAAGCTAAAAAACTATTGCTTTCTACTTTCTGCAGCCAGTCTTTGTATTTACCTTCTTGAAGCCACAAGTATTGAAAGGCTTTTTTGAAAGTAGATGGCTTCTCTTTTGGTGGAAGTTCATCCAAGTCTTCAATACTCTGTCGGGAGTGCTATCCCATTGTTTTCGTTTCAACGTGGATGGATCTTTGTCTACTCCTGCAGTCCTCTTCCTCTTCTCACCAGCCTTACCAGTCTCTTGATTCATTTTTTACATTAGATCTCTGAAATAATGGAATGCGATAATTAGTATTATGTATATTTCAATTTATATTTAAATCAAAGAAGGGAACATATTATATATTATTACCTAACACAGTAGGCAAAGATATTTAATATTTGCCTGGAGGAAGGTGCTGTTACAAATTTATGAACAGCCGAACGCTCTGGTCCACATTCTCTGTGCAATTGCAAGCACGAAATAAAATTTTTTTAGAGATTTAATGACAGATCAAGAAACTAATCATAATCATAAGTATTGCAATATATTTAATTATTGGAAGAAACCTTACCTAGAAGATAAATTTGGTAACCATCTCCTCATTACCCGCCAGCCAGCTGTTGCTGAGGTTGGTTTGTTGTGAGTGCATGTGCACACTGGTCACTTCACTTGTGCCATCATGATATAGTACGTTGAAGCACCACCAATAGGAGAGCAGCACAGCCTGATTATGAAAATCGTGACAGATATTCACCAATCGAAGAACGCATTTGGAGGGAAATTTAAAAGACGCACAAATATTTTACTTTTTATGAAAACTTCCCAGGATTTTTGAGATTTGGAAAGTCTTTTACTTTTTATGAAATTTTCCCAGGATGATTTAGGTTTTGAATGAAAATTCCCAATTTCCCAAGTTGAAACATTTTACTCAAAAATTCCCAGATTTGGGGAAATTTCTCAGGATATAGAAGCACTGATTCAATGTTCTCTTGCAGCATTTCCAACCAAGCTTGCTTGGGATCCTGTTTTCATGGATGTAATCATACTGCCTGATTATGTCCTCAGGTGCAAACTGCTTGCTGGTATGTGTTATGATGCAGTCGCTAATTGCATAACATTGTTTTTCTGTAAGAAAAAAAAAAACGAGGAGTCCAGTGGCACCTTAAAGACTAACAGATTTATTTGGGCATAAGATTTCATGGGTAAAAAACCCACTTCTTCAGATGCATGGAGTGAAAATTACAGGATCCTGTCTTGTTAAAGCACAATTGGATGGAGTGCAGTGAATGGAGCAGCTGTTTGATATGTATTTATATCCACACATTCAATGTGTGTTCACTGCACGCCATCCGATCTCCACAGCGAGCGAGACATTCTCCATCCAGCCCTGCAGAAAAAGCAGCATGTGACCTTGTAATTCAGCCCTGCTTTGCAATGCATATGCACAAGGACACAGAGTTCAGGCTGCCTGTGTATTTCCTGGGTTGGAGTGCTCCCGGTTGTATAGATTTTGTATAGAGATTCCTGGTGGGTGGGGTTTTTAAGAGAAATTATAGAACAATGAAGCCCCATCCTGTGGAACTATCTGCTAGAGAGAAATGGAAAGAGTTTGTCCTGCAAGTTCGAGCACTTGGTGATGTAAGTGTAAGCGGGGGAATGGTCCCACTATTGCGGGGAACTTTCCTGGCTTCTGCAGTACCCCGGTGAAGTGGGCTAGCGAAAGGATCAGAGTCCTTGCTCCCAATTCCTTTACCCAGAGGCCTCCCTGCCCTCGAGGACTCCCCTTCCACTCTCCTGTCTGGCAGAGTCCTCGTAAACCCCGACAAGGCTGGGCCCAGGATTCCTGGGGGGCTCAACCCCCAACCCTGCTGTGGTCACCCAGGACAGGGACTAGGGTGTCCCCACTCCGGGGTACTCTCTCTGCACTGGGCACCTCTCTGACCCACTGATCATTTCATACAATTTAAAGCAAATACAAGTTGTTTAACAATTAATTTATAAAAAGAATAAGGAAAAATGGGAAAGGTTAAAGGAAACACATCACCCCTCTCTGTGGCAGGGAACATCACAAACAGTGTCTCTTGGACATCAGGGCAGTTCACACTCTGTTCCTTGTAGGTCCCAGGCCTCCTTCTCAGGCCCTGGCTGTGCTGCAGAGACGCTGCGGGTCGGACACTTGCTCTGGTGGTGGCCACACGCTCTCAGGCTCTAGGTGGCAGGATCCTTCTTCCCAGCATCGCCCCCGCCCCGTCAGGGTTATGATTCCCTCCCCCCCCCCCCCCAAGTCTGGCCTGCAGAGTCTCTTGGCAGAGGCGTCTCCCTGTGCTGGGCCCACTGCCCAGGGTTCCCCTCACTCTCCCCAGCTGCGCACCGCACCCAGCTCCAGACTGCTCCAGCCCCAGCTCCACACTGCCTCAGTACGGCTGCTGCTGCTCCTCTACCTTCAGCTCCCTGGGCTGCTTCTCTGGCCTCTCTGGCTCTGGTTGCTACAGCTCTGCTCCCAGGACAGGTCTGCTCACTCTGGGCTGTGCTCTGGCTTTGGGGCTGCAGCTCTGCTTCCAGCAACTTAGCTCTGGCCCCTGCTCTCTCCTTAGCTCAGCCCCACTCTGTCTGACCCAGGCAATACCAGCTCACATGGAGGACGGGACCCTCCTGGCTTCCTGACTCCCTGATTAGCCTGCCCGCCCTGTCAGTCAGACCTTTTAGTGCTGGGAGCTAGCCAGCCAAAACACCCCCACTGAATGTTAGTAAGGGGGCAACAGTCCCCTTACACAAGGACTCCTGCAGTCTCCTGAAGTGCAACATCTGAGCGCTGATCATAACTGCTCACCTTCACTACTGTGAAGAATGGTACATGGCCCTGCCTGTTTCAGACACATCTTCAGATACATTCCACACACCTGCATGCCGCCCACATGCATCTGCATGAGTCCCCTCAGCTGTAGATATGTACAGAGCCAATAGTATGTTGAGAGAACATATATTGAACCCGAATTTCCACATGGCTTACATACCACACACAGGCAGTGCCAATGGTAAGAAATAAAACAACCCTTCTTCAACCCCCCCCCAACTGTATAACACACTCACTAGTGCGCATGCCTGTACAGTACACTTCTGAACCCTCCTAAGCTTGGCAAATTGAAGTAGCTTTTCACTGGACATGTCAAGGTTCCTTCCTCACTCTGAACTTTAGGGTACAGATGTGGGGACCTGCATGACAACCTCTAAGCTTAACTACCAGCTTAGATCTGCTTTTGCTGCCACCACCCAAATGATTTATGAGTTATTTGGGAAACTCTGTCTTCCCCCAAAAAACCTTTCCCTCCCTTGGTAGCCTTGAGAGACTCTTCCACCAATTCCCTGGTGAACACCGCTCCAAACCCCTTTGATCTTAAAACAAGGAGGAATTAATCATTCCCCCCCCTTTCCCCCCACCAATTCCTAGTGAGTCCAGATCCAATCCCCTTGGATCTTAACACAGGGGAAAAATCAATCAGATTCTTAAAAAGAAGGCTTTTAATTAAAGAAAGAAAGGTAAACATCATCTCTGTAAAATCAGGATGGAAAATAATTTTATATGGTAATCAGATTCAAAGAGCCCAGAGGAACCCCCTCTAGCCTTAGGTTCAAAGTTACAGCAAACAGAGGTAAACTCTCTAGCAAAAGGAACATTTACAAGTTGAGAAAACAAAGATAAAGCTAACACGCCTTGCCTGGCTGTTACTTACAAGTTTGAAATATGAAAGACTTGTTCAGAAAGATTTGGAGAGCATGGATTGATGTCTAGTCTCTCTTGGTTTCGAGAGCGAACAACCCCCCAAAACAAAGAGCACAAACAAAAGCCTCCCCCTCCCCCCACCAAGATTTGAAAGTATCTTGTCCCCTTATTGGTCCTTTGGGTCAGGTGTCAGCCAGGTTACCTGTAAAGGGTTAAGAAGCTCAGGTAAAAGGATTTTGGTGTCTCTGGCCAGGAGGGGTTTTATTAGTATTGTACACAGGAGGGCTGTTACCCTTCTCTTTATAGTTATGACACTGGGACACTAGAGTTGCAGCTATGATCTAAGGGCTGCCAAATGGCAAGCGATAACAACACATTATTGAGATGCTTGAGCTGTCACCCAAAAGGTCAAGCAAGCGTTTCTGTGATGGCAGAGGTGCAGAGGGCTGATCCAGAAGTTTGTCAAAACCAGTTTTCAGTTAGACAAATTGTTTTGCAGAAAACTTTGACTTCTAATTGTAAAACCAAAATCTTCTTGGATTTCAGGTTTTCAGTTTGTTTGGTTTTTTTTTGTTTGTGGGTTTTTTTTTTTTAATGAAAAGTCTCTACTTTTCGTGAACCTGCCCTCCACCCCCGTCTTCTGACCAGTTGTCTCCTCCCTTCCCACCCCCCATGCTTAACCACAGCCAAGTTTAAAAACAAAACTCTGTTTTAGGAGTTTAGACTAAATAAGCAAAATTTTAGCAAAACAGTAACTTTTTGAGAAGTTATCAAATAGAAATGGGGCTTTTAGGATGGGAATGCACTAGAGCTGTCGCTACACACTCTGCTGATAAAACAGCTGTAACTCGTACATTGTCCTTTATAACCAGTTTTTGGAAGGAAATTAACCTAGACACATTGTTGGTGTCTCAGATTATATCTGTTGACTTTGAGCACGAGATGGTAGGATGGGTGAATGGTTCCTGATGGAAGGATAATTTGAATTAATAATAATAATAAAATCTAATTTTAGTGAGGGCTGCCAGAGCATTTGAAATGTTGCAGTAAACCGATTCATAGCTGTAGGTGCTGTGATGGCATGAGGCCAAGCCCATCAGTTGTAAAGAGTTATTGCTCCATATTTCATGCCCTGTCATCTTATTACTTAATTTCAGCATTATGATTCATATACCAGGAAATATTGTAACATGGTTCATAGGCTTTGGGACTTAATCCCTGTAAATCCAGGATAGTAACAAGCGGGGTAAGGGGAGCTGTGCAAATCAATAGTTTACTGTGTTACTCAAAGTTCATTTATTTGCTCTCGCCTCTGATAAACCAAGTCCAGATAACATCATTCCAACACCGCCATATTTCTTGGGGACAAGAAGCAGCATCTGCTCAGAACATTCTGGGTTCTCCATCTTTTAAATATTTTCTTCCAGTTTGGGAAGAACTCTCTTAGCAAAAGTCCGTGCCAGCTTTTGGCTATGGTGCAAAACTAACATCCTGATTTCTTGGGTTACTAATGTTTCCACGGCACTTTTCTGAAGAGTTAAGGAGCTAAATTCAATGTCCCAGCAAGGTTTCATCCCCAGTGATTGCATTCTGCCCCTCTACGTTCCCCTTCAAATTCCAATGGATATCAAATGGCGCTTCACTTCTGTCTAAAATTGTTGTATAGTGTTGCTATGCACTGTTAGCAGCTGACGTGCTGAACCCCCAGAGTTGGCTGCATTTCACTGCTGACTAAAGTGATAGGATGGTTTAGGTGGTGGTTTAGGATCCTTCAGGATGAAATTTGCTATAGCAATATACTGTAAGCTCATTTTCCTTCTTCAAGGTGTGGAGGGTGGGGGAGAGAGGTGAAAGGGTATTGCTTATGGATGCACAGTGCTCCCCGTGGATTCTAGCCAGCCAGCTGAGGCTGCCAGCTGCCCAATAACCAGGCACGTAGGCCTGTGCAGGCCTCTGTTGTCTAACTTTGTTGAAAGCAATCTGCATGGCTCTTTTCATCAGCCTGGGGTGGGGGGACCCACCAAAGCAGGGTAGGGCTCCAGGGTGCTTCCTGAAAAAGGGGGGAGTAAATCAGAGCTCCCTGGGAGATACACATCAAGCTTGTTCCAGAGGGCAAGACAGTACACAGAAAGTCATGGAGAGCACCACCGCTGAGCTAACGGTGCAGGAGTTTTGAAAGGATTACCCAGGCTGGGAAAGTCTAAGGCAGCTTCCTGCAGAAATGGTAAAGTCCTCTTACCTGTCCCAATCCCTAAATCAAAGGCTAAATCCTCCCAGGGAGATGAGGGGAGGCAGTGTAGTTTGTGCTACATGGGAGAGGCAGGCTAGCTCCAGACAATTAGTGGGATGAGGAAAGTGATTGCACTGCTCAGGAGAGAGAGCGGAGCCTCTGGGGCGGGGGATGGAATCTGGCTGCCTGTGGCAAAGGCCTGTGCACTCTAATTCGGCAGGAGTGTTGCAGGGAAAGGCTTGGTCTCTGTAACCCAGCCCTGCAGGGAATTCTGGAGCCTGCCGGAGTCCCACAGAAGTACCCTAAGAGAGGCTGCCAGGTGGTGTGGTTGGGAGACTGCACCAACCATCCTGGGGTCAGAGGCCAAAACATCCTGCAGGCACCCGCTTGGACACAGAGGCCCTCCATCGAGAGGGAAGAGGTGCCTGTGGTGCCTCCCAGTAGCTGATTTGAGGGAAGGCAAAGCTCCAAAGGGACTGGAGAGTGATGCCATGGTGCAAGACTGGCTCAGGGTGGGTATGGTTCAGCCCTGGAGCAGATAGCTGACTTGGGGAGTCTCTGTTGATCTCGCAGGGAGTCCAAGAGCAGCAGTGGGGGCCCAGGGTCAGGGAGGAGCAGTGCCACCCCGTCTGAGAGAGGGGACCTTCATGCACAGAGTAACGTTGCTCTTCCAGACAGGAGTGATTTGTGGTGAGAGGCATTGAAAGGGGTGGAATGGGTGCAATGCACTCAACATCTCAACCCCATCCCGGGTGCTGTGTGCATTGGGCTGGGAGGAGGAGGGCAGTGCTGTATTGGGGAAGCATTGCCATAGATATGGGGGTGCCCACACACTCGAAACGGGCCTGCGTGAGTAATTCCTCACCTAGAGTGACCAGACAGCAAATGTGAAAAATCGGGACAGGGGGTGGGGGGTAATAGGAGCCTATATAAGAAAGACCCAAAAATCGGGACTGTCTCTATAAAATCGGGACATCTGGTCACCCTATCCTCACCCCTGCACCCTCCTCCCCAACCCCACACTCCCTCCCCAGGGCAGCATTCCCTCACCATGTTTCCATGCCCTCAACAAGAGAATAGGATGGGACAAAGGGGTATGCATCAGTGGCCTGAGCAGTTATTACTGCATTTAATCTCCAGCCTGGTGCCAGGCTGCAGACACTGAGATACAGCTGCAGGCAGCATCCCCCAGTCTCGCAGCTGGAGACATTTGGATTGGCCACTGAACTGGGGCTTTCCTTCTTCCAGGATGGCTGCATCATCATAGCACAGACACCAGAGCCATAAAAACAGCCATTGTTTGCTTCTTGTTTCATCCCTCAGTGAGAAAAGTAGGCAAGGAAGGGTTAATCAAAGGCAGTGTGGGGTCCCTAGTGCTACCTGGTTAGTGCTATCCATGCAGTGCTGGACTCAGCATTGGTAGCTGAGGAGACTCGGCGTCTAACACATACAGAGATGGACAAGCATAGCCTTGGGCAAGTCACTTAGTCTCTGTGCCGCCGTTCCCACCTGTGTGATGGGGATAATAGCACTGCCTTTCCCCCCAGGGGACTGTCAGGTGCTCAGATACTACGGTGATGGGAGTTGGATAGCCCACTGCTGCATCTTCCCAGATAATACAGGTCACCCCCTGCATAAGGAAAAGCCAAGGCCACCAGTCCATCCCTTTGCTCTTCAGATCTAACTCTCTGCCTGAGTTTCTATAGATCAATCCAAGCTACAGAGGGAGGCACTCAAGAGTTGGCAGTGCCAGAGTTACGGGCTCCGCACTCCCTGTCTGTGTGCCTTGCAATGCAGGCTGTGACCACGTACTGTTTCTCTTGCAGTCTGGGCTGGGGCTGATCTTTTTCAAAGCTGTCCAGTGAATCATAGTCATTTTAATGGGACTTCGGTGTCCAAATCCCTGAGGTGGCTGGAAAATCTCCGCTTCCATGTCTTTCTAGTTTCGGATCCCTGCCCCACAGCTCACTGTTGCTTTGTAATGTGACTGGTCCCATTTACCTCCCTCTGTGCCCAGCCCTGGTGAGCATCTGTGTCCAGCTGTATATGTTGGACAGCTGCACTGGCAACTTAGTCTCTATTGTCAGGTGTTTCGTCTGTGTAGCCATCCTATCATGTGACGCAGAGCCCTGGCCTCTGGAGACCATAGTCCCACAATGCTGTGCTCCATTCTGATGAGGACGGCCTGGATGTACGTTGGCACGTCATCTTTGCAGGTGATAGCTCCCGCAACTTTATTTCTGATATATGGGCCACAGTTCAGATATCTCTAGGCCTGTATTCTAAGAATGTAGATTGTGAGCTCTTTTGCTCTGTGTGGATGCTACCAGAATGCAAGTAGTAATAGCATCTGACCAGAAAGCAAGGCTCAAGTGGGAGCACTGTGCTAAAGGACTGAGGGGAGGGAGAAGGGTCACAATACTCCTATTAGCCTCCCCTCAGTCCTTGAGCACTGTTTTCCCATGCCATGCAAATGCCTGTTCTTCTGTGTCTTAGGGCATGTCTACACTGGCAGAGTTACAGCGCCGGGAGTTACAGCACCGCTCAGAGAGGGGAGACCGCAGTTGTGTGTTGTCAGCTTGCCTGTGCATTAGCTTGTTCACACTTGCAGCACTTGCAGTGGTATTTGAAAGGGTGCACTCTGGGCAGCTATCTCACAGAGCATCTCTTCTTCTGCCACTAAGATTTGTGGGAAGATGGAGTGTGTTGTGGGGCATCCTGGGTCCTGTCCCAATGCCCCATGATGCATTGCTTCGCATCCCAGCAATCCCTGTGATTCCGTCCACATTTGGCGCCATCTTTCAACGGTTTGTGTACTGCGTACTCTTCCTGGAGACTGAAGAGGCATGGATCCCGAACTGTTGACCAGTGTGCTGCTCACTCTGACCAACACATCGCAAGTGGTGGTGGAGTTATTCCTTAAACTCCAAAGGCAAGAAGAGTGCGACATTGATCTCGCCACACATACTAACTATGATACGAGATTGCTTGTGGCATTCATGGAGGTGCTGACCACAGTGGAACGCCGCTTTTGTGCTTGGGAAGCAAGCACTGAGTGGTGGGATCACATCGTGATGCACATCTGGGATGACGAGCTTTCAAACCAACACAATTCTTTTATTAAAAAACAACAAATGGAGGAGAGAGTCAAACAAAAAAGCACATCAGCAATTAGGGGTATGGGTGAAGGGAAAATCCCAGGAGGAGGTGGGGTCCTGGGCTGCAGAACTTTCGCATGAGGAAAGCCACATTCATGGGACTGTGTGATGAGCCCGCCCCAGTCCTGCGGTGCAAGGACACGAGAATCCACGTGAGTCCAACGGTCGACTTGTCTACTCTGAACTGGTTAGCGACCAATTGGTAGCAGTCTGGAATAGCCAGCTTCCACAGTGCAATCGCCAAGAGCTTCTCCAACGGCAGGCCAGCTCTCAATTGGTCGCTAACCAGTTCAGAGTAGGCAAGTCGACCGTTGGACTCACGTTGACAGAAGTGTGCAGGGCCATTAATTTCATCCTGCTCCAAAAGACCGTAACTCTGGGCAACATGCATGATATTGTGAATGGCTTTGCACAAATGGGCTTCCCTAACTGCGTAGGGGCAATAGCTGGCACGCATATTCCAATTCTGCCACCAGACCACCTAGCCACTGAGTACATTAATCACAAGGGATATTTCTCAATGCTTCTTCAGGCGCTTGTGGATCACTATGGGCATTTCACGGACATTAACGCAGGCTAGTCCATAAAGGTGCATGATGCACACATCTTTTGGAACACTGGCCTGTTCAGGAAGCTGCAAGCAGGGACTTTCTTCCAGGACCAGAAGATCACCGTAGGGGAAGTCGAAATGCCCATCGTGATCCTGGGAGACCCCTGCCTACCCCTTAATGCCATAGCTTATGAAGCCATACACGAGGCAACTTGACAGCAGCAAGTAGCAGTTCAACAACAGGCTGAGTACAGAATGATTGTTGAGTGTGCTTTTGGCCATTTAAAGGCCCACTGGCGCTGCCTCTGTGGGAAGCTGGACCTGGCCGATGACATTTCTATGCTTATAGCCGTGTACTGTACGCTCCTTAATATTTGTGAAAGGAAAGGTGAAAGCTTCACTCAGGGCTGGACCACTAAGGCTCAGCTCCTGGAGGCTGAGTTTGAACAGCCAGAGACTAGGGCTATTAGAAGGGCGCAGTGCGGGGCCATAAGGATCAGGGATGCCTTGAGGCAGCAATTTGAAGCTGAAAGCCACTAATATTTGTTGCTATGCTCGGGAGTTCAGTGCTTGTAATGCTAGGAGGTGATTGTGATTGGTGCAGACGATGCAATATGAAGGTTTAATATAATTGTCTGTTGCTTTGCAGAGCTCTGTTTGCTTTTAATTAATAGAATAAAGATAGCTTTCAAACCAACACAATTCTTTTATTAAAAAACAACAAACGGAGGAGAGAGTCAAACAAAAAAGCACATCAGCAGTTAGGGGTATGGGTGAAGGGAAAATCCCAGGAGGAGGTGGGGTCCTGGGACAGCTAAAGATTTGTGTATGTCCAGGGATCATATTCAGCCTTCTCCTTTGGAGTACAATGCAGCAGCTACTGTATTTCAGCAGGGCCAAACTGCAGACGGATGGGTGTTGAGTGTAGTGGGAGTCCGGAGTGTTGGACTGTGACTGGGGAGGAGAGGAATGCTGTGGGTATAGAGTGGAGCCAGGAGGTTGATAAGTGTGTTGGCAGTATCTGAGGGGAGCATGGGAAAGAGTTTTGCGACAGTGGGTGCAGGGGAGGCGGGGCCCAGAGCTGCTCAGTTTGGAGTGCTAGTATTTCCTGGAGCATGTCTGCTTGGCGCTCCGTAATGTTTAAGAGCCGCTCCGTGGCTTTATTCTGGCATGCCGCATTCTCCTTTCGTTCCCTCTTCTCTCTGTCCTGCCACTCCTTCAATTCCTGTTTCTCGGCTGCGAAGTGCATCATAACATCACGCAGAAAGTCCTCCTTAGTTCTTCATAGCCGCTTTCTAATTCTGCACAGCCATTCAGCCGCTGATAACAAAGAGGAGGCTGGGCTCCCAAGGTCATCTCTGTGAAGTTTAAATGCAATATTTTACAGAAGCAGTATTGTTTGCAACACAGAGACCACTGATTCAGCGATTTAAAACACAACCAGTACTCACACACCTCTCGCTAACTGACTGACCCCAGGCAAGCACACATGAGCTACAAGACCCCCAAAGTGGTGAGTAGCTGCAGGGGTAGGGTAAATCACTCTTCCCAGCCCCTGCTGCACACTGGGCATGTGGCTCTTGGGAAGAGCCAGCATGTAGGGGGGCCTGATAATCATTCCTATCCCCACACTTTCCACAGGATGTGATCATTATAGAAGGTACCTCGCTGCTGAGGGTGAGCAGGGAATCAAGAGTCTTCTCCAAGACTGTGGCTTCTTCCCTGGCCCTTATGTGGCTTGCCTCTGTGCAGCAAAGGTCCCCCCTCCCCCCCCCCCTCTCCCCCATGACAGCACAGTGGCACAGGAAAGTTACCGTTAATGGGGCAAGAAACAAAGCAGCTCTGCCAAAGAACCTGCGGCAGCGGGTTGCCCAGTAACTCCATGAGTTTCCTGGAGATCTGATGCAGCTTCCCGTGAAGTGAGAGAGTGAATCAACACCCTGTTCCGCCGCTCAGACTAGGCACGTGTACTGTGTATGGGAGAAAAGCCTGCTTTCTGCAACCCTCCTGCCCCCCCAACAACTTGCTTCAGCGATTTCCAAAATCAAATCCTCTTACCAGGGGCCTCCTCTCCTGTTTGCAGTTTGCCAACATCCAACAGCTGTGACTGGCTAGCCTCCCCCAGGGTAGTAAAGAGCTCCTGGCTGCATGCATCTCTGACCTCTGAGTCATCCTTTGCCTCTGGGTTGCCCTCCACATTCTCGTCCAAGATTTCCTCCTCCTGGTTTGGTCCACTCTTGACTGGCACATGAGCCACCAAAGTATCCACATTGGTATTCGCAGTGGAGGTGGGGTCGCCACCGAGTATCGTGTCCAGCTCTTTGTAGAACCAGCAGCTCGTGGGCGCAGCACCAAAGTGGCAGTTTGCCTCCGGTGGTAGGTGTTCCGCAGCTCCTTCACTTTGACCCTGCAGTGCAGTGTGTCCTGGTCATGGCCCCTTTCTGTCATGCATCATGAAATCTGTCTGTAGGTACCATAATTCCTACAGCTGGAGTGCAGCTGGGATTGGACAGCCTCCTCTCCCCAAATGCTGATGAGTTCCAGCAGCTCGGTATTGCTCCAAGCATGGGATCGCCTGGTGCATGGAGCAGGCATGGCCACCTGGAAAGATGTGCTGAGACCATTGCACGCATCACCGAGCAAACAGGTAGGGGACTTTCAGAATTCCAAAGGAATTTACGGGATAGGGATGACGGTTGGTCACCTGAGGGCTGGGCAGTAGAGTTCAAACCGATGACCAGAGAGGTGAGAATAGTCATTGTGGAACACCTGGAAGCCAATCGCAGTGCTGTAATAAACCAGGGTGTCTACACTGGCACCACGATGCTGTAGCCCCAGTGCAGAAAGCTGTATGCCTCTCTTTACAGCGCTGCAACTGCACAGTTTCTGCGCACTAAGTGGGTTGATAGTGTGTACACATTGGGAGTTAGAACACAGAAAGCTGCTTTACTGCGCAGAAATTTGCTGGTGTAGACAGGGCCTTAGTGGTGAATTGTGCTCACAACCAAAGTCCAACAGCTTGGCCTGTGTAGTGAATAGCTAGTGTCCAGATGGAGGCTGCAGCTCTATTGTGCGTTGGAGCTACTAATAAATAACTTTGCAGGCAACATTGATTGCTTTATTTGTTGCCTGGTCTCAAAATTCAAAGATGATGGGGAAAGCAGTAACTGTAATAGGGTTGGATGATGATAAAGCATTTAATAGTCTTGTTAAATCCCATTCTAAAAGCTAATTCAAATGATGTGCTATTGTGAGTACTGAAAACTTTCTAGCAGTCCTTACTCAAAGGGCTATGCTAAAAAGTCATATATTGAGTTTGGCCAACCTATTTGAGGGGATATCCTCGTGAATGCCTGGTCCTGGGCGGAGACTTCAACTGCAGCCTCGAGGAGTGGGACTGCACGGGGATTGAGCTGAGCCCGGCCACTGCAGACGTCCTTAGGGAGATCATAGTCCATCACTCCTTGGTGGACGTATGGCGCGACCACCACCCAGACGATGACTCTACGTTCACTTTTGTCCGGGTGGAGGAACAACTGTCGAGCCACTCCCGGTTGGATCGCATCTATTTCTCTCGCTGTCATCTTTCACAGACCCACTCCTCCAGCGTTCGGCCGGCCCCGTTCTCGGACCACCACTTGGTGACCGTGATGGCCTCTCTTTTTTCGGAGAGGCCAGGGCCGGCTTATTGGTATTTCAATAACAGCCTGCTGGAGGATGTGGGATTTGTGGCATCCTTCCGGGAGTTTTGGCTGGCCTGGCGGGAACAGCCTTTCCCTCAGCGCGGCAATAGTGGGATGTGGAGAAGGTGCGCGCCCGGCTCTTCTGCTGTAGCCACACCCGGGGCAGCAGCCAGTGGAGGGATGTGGTGATAGAGCAGCTGGAGCAGGGGGTATTGGAACTGGAGAGGCATCTGGCCACCAGCCCCGCAGATCCACCTCTCTGTGGAGCATATTGGGAGAAGCGGGAGGAGCTCTGGGCCCTCGACAATCTTCGTGCCCGGGGTGCCTTCGTACGATCCCGCATCCATCTCCTGTGGGAGATGGATCGCGGCTCCCGCTTCTACGCCCTGGAGAAGAAGAGGGGGGCGAAAAAGCATGTCCTCTGCCTCTTGGCAGAGGACGGCGCCCCCCTCACGGATCTGGTGGAGATGTGCGAGAGGGCCAGGGCCTTCTACGCTGACCTTTTCTCCCCGGATCCAACCGACACCGATGCCTGCGGCGTGCTTTGGGATGGACTCCCGACCGTCAGCATGGGCGACCGGGACTGGCTGGAGCTGCCTCTCACTCTGGCCGAATTCTCGGAAGCCCTCCGTCTCATGCCCACCAATAAATCTCCGGGCATGGACGGGCTGACCGTGGAGTTCTACCTTGTGTTCTGGGACGTCCTCGGCCCGGACCTTGCCACCGTCTGGGCCGAGTCCTTGGAGAGCGGGGTCCCCCCTCTTTTGTGCAGGCGGGCGGTGCTCGCCTTATTGCCGAAGAAGGGGGACCTCTGCGATCTCCGGAATTGGCGTCCCGTCTTGCTCCTCAGCACGGACTATAAGGTCGTGGCGAAGGCCATCTCGCTGCGGCTACGGTCCATGCTGGCGGACGTGATCCATCCAGACCAGACCTACACCTTCCCGGGCCGTACCATCTTTGACAATCTTTATCTGGTCCGGGATCGCCTGGAGATTGGGTGTAGATAGGGATGGTCTGTCGTTCGCCCTCCTGTCCCTGGATCAGGAGACGGCGTTCGACCGGATGGACCACGGGTATCTCCTGGGCACTCTGTTGGCATTCGGCTTCGGACCCCAGTTTGTGGGTTTCTCCAGGTGCTGTATGCCTCCGCAGAGTTTTTGGTCAGGCTCAACTGGACCCTGACCGCACCTGTCAGCTTCGGGCAAGGGGTGCGTCAAGACTGCCTGCTGTCGGGTCAGCTGTACGCTCTGGCCATTGAGCCCTTCCTTAGTCTCCTTCATAAGAGGTTGACGGGGTTGGTGCTCCATGAGCAGGAGGTGCAGCTGGTCCCGGCAGCGTACGCCGACAACGTGCTCCTTGTGGTACAGGATCCAGACAACCTGGTGCGAGTGGAGGCTTGTCAAGCTGTTTATTCAGTGGCCTCCTCCGCCCGGTTCAACTGGGTCAAGAGCTCTGGCCTGGTGGTCGGGGCCGGGTGGCAGGCGAGCCCCCTCCCACCCACGCTTCAAGCCATCCGGTGGAGCGCGGGTCCACTACTCTATCTTGGCGTTTACCTTTCCGCCACGCATCCGTCTCCGCCGGAGAACTGGCACGGTTTAGAGGGCAGGGTGACTGGGCAGTTGCGGAGCTGAACAGGACTGCTCCGGTGCCTCTCCCTCCGGGGGAGAGCACTGGTGCTCAACCAACTAGTCCTGTCCATGCTCTGGCACCGACTCAACACCCTGCGTCCCCCCCGTTCCTGGACAATCTCCAGAGGTTGGTTCTGGAGTTTTTTTGGCCGGGACTGTACTGGGTCTCTTCCGGGGTTCTCCATCTCCCCCTGGAGGAGGGCGGACAGGGCCTGACCTGCATGTGCACGCAGGTCCATGTCTTCCGCCTCCAGGCTCTGCAGAGACTCCTTTATAGTGCAGGTGGCTCGGCGTGGAGCATATTGGCGCACGCCTTCCTCTGCCGCCTGCGAGGGCTCCGATATGACCGGCAGCTCTTTTTTCTCCATCCGAGAGGTCTTCCATGAGACCTCTCCGAGCTGCCGGTCTTCTACCAGGACCTCCTCCGGACATAGAGGCTGGTTTCAGCAACCAGGTCCTTTGTGGCCAGCGAGGAGGTAGATCTCGCGGAGCCCCGTTACACAATCCCCATCTTCATGTGAAGGTGGCGGAGTCCTCCTTGGTGTACCGGAGGTTGGTCCTTGCGGGAGTCACCAAGATTGGAGACCTCCTGGACTACGACCTGGTGGGCTGGGTGGATCCCCAGGCGCTCGGTTGGCGCATGGGGCTCTCCACCCTTACGACCCCCCGGCACGTACTCCAGGAGGTGGAGGCAGCCCTGCCTCCCGCGGCTCGGTTTTTCCTTGAGCGGGTCCTGCCAGAGGGTGTGCCCCGCCCGCCACTCACTACAGCTCTCCAGATCTTTCCATCAGCCCCCTGCCCCGTGAGCCTTCCTGGCCTTCCCACCCCCCATACCTCCAGCCGGCTGCATGTAATGCAGCCGGTTTGTTTCCAAACTGCCCCAAGGTGCCATCTGTATGCGCTCATGCTGCACACGCTTCATTACCCCACCCTCGTGTCCCACCCAGACACCAAGTGGTGGGACCTTCTACCAGCAGTGGAGGGTGGGGAACCCCGGTGGGCCAGTTTCTATTCCACCTTAGTTCCGTGGCCAGCTGGGGATATCAGCTGGCAGCTTCTGCATGGAGCTGTGAGCACGGGCGTGTACTTGGCATGGTTTACCACTGTGGTGTGAAGGAGACCCTGGTGCACGCGTACCTTCAGTGCGCCAGGCTGCAGCCCCTCTTCCGGCTCCTCCAGAACCTCTTATTGAGGTTCTGGCTGCACTTTTCCCCGCACTTATTTCTTTATGCACACCCGATCCGAGGCCTCACGAAGTCCTGGGACCACCTCGTCAACCTCCTTCTAGCCACGGCCTAGGTGTCCATTTGTAACACCAGGGAGATGAGGTTGGCAGAGCGGGGGGGCCCTGCGACTGTGGGGCCGTTTTTCGTTCTTTCATCCATTCACGTATCCGGGCACAGTTCCTCTGGGCAGCGTCCACTGGCTCTCTCGATGTTTTCGAAGAGCAGTGGGCGCTGTCCGGGGTTCTCTGCTCGGTGTCCCCTTCCGGTTCCTTAGTTTTGGCCCTTTGACCCCCCACGCCTGGTCTTGTTATTGCCTTTGTTGTCCCCCGAACTCAGTTGGGTTCCGGGTTTAGTAGCCCCTCCTTAGGCTGGAGGAGGGGCTTTCAGCAGGGGGCGAGCTAGCGCTCGCCCACATCCCGGTACTCAAAAGGATCACTCTCCTGTAGCCATCTGGCCTGACCCTGTCACAATAGATAGATGGGGATCATGCTACTGAGGGGGGAGTTTCTAGTCATTCTTTATACAGCTCTGGTCATTCCTGGAGAATCACACTTAGTGTTCCTCAACAAACAGTAAGGAATTCATATAAGAGCAACAGAAATGTTCATAAGAATGGCCATGTGACAGGTTGGGTCACAGAGACCCCCCCTTTGGGGTGTGCTGAGACTGCCTCTGAGCCCGTTTTCTCTGCCAGTTTGGACCTCCAGACCACTGTCTTGTTGAGCCAGACACGCTAGCCTGCTGTGAACACAGACTCAGGTCTGAGCCACATCCCTGAAAGCTGCAGGCTTCAACTGAAAACCACTTAGCAGATACTCCTGTCTCCAGCACCCAGATACCCAGTTCCCAATGGGGTCCAAACCCCAAATACATCCATTTTACTCTGTATAAAGCTTATACAGGGTAAACTCATAAATTGTCCACTCTCTATAACACTGATAGAGAGAGATGCACAGCTGTTTGCTCCCCCAGGTATTGATTACTTACTCTGGTTAATTAATAAGCAAAAAGTGATTTTATTAAGTATAAAAAGTAGGATTTAAGTGGTTCCAAGAAAGAACGAAGTAAGTTACCAAGCAAAATAAAACGAAACACGCAAATCTAAGCCTGATACAGTAAGAAACTGAATGCAGGTGAATCTCACCCTCAGAGATGTCCCAATAAGCTTCTTTCACAGATTGTACTTCTTCCTAGTCTGGGTCCAGCAATCACTCACACCCCTGTAGTTACTGTCCTTTGTTCCAGTTTCTTTCAGGCATCTCCTGGGGGTGGAGAGGCCATCTCTTGAGCCAGCTGAAGACAAAATGGAGAGGTTTCCAGGGCCTTTTATATTCTTTCTCTTGTGGGCGGAAACCCCTTTGTTCTCCTGTGCAAAATCACAGCAGCAAGATGGAGTTTGTAACAACCTGGGCAAGTCACATGTCCATGAATCATTCAGTTTTTTGCAGACTGACGCCATTGTTTACATGTTAGTTTGAACATTCCCAGAAAAACTCATTGAGAATCACATTGAGATACAAGTACATAGCCAATATTCATAACTTCAAATACAGAAATGATACACACAGACAGCATAATCATAACCATAACCAGCAAACTTCAACCTTGCCATAGACACCCCCGCTTGACCTCCTCTGTACAAGATCTGGTGCAACCATAGGACCCTGGTTGCAACAATGATCTATACACTCACAGTTCATGTCAATAACGTCACAGGCCATACTGGGTCAGACCAATGGTCCATCTAGCCCAGTGTCCTGTCTTCTGACAGTGGCCAATCCCAAGTGCTTCAAAGGGAATGAACAGAACAGGCAATCACTGAGTGATCCATTCCCTGTCAGCCAGAGGTTTAGGGGCACCCAGAGCATGGGGTTGCATCTCTGATCATCATGGCTAATAGCCATCAACTTATCTAGTTCTTTTTTGAACTCTGTTATAGTCTTGGCCTTAACGACATCCTCTTACAAAGAGTTCCACAGGTTGACTGCGTTATGTGAAAAAATACTTCCTTTTGTTTATTTTTAAACCTGCTGCCTATTAATTTCATTTGGTGACCCCCTAGTTCTTGTGTTATGAGGAGTAAATAACACTTCCTTATTTACTTTCTCCACACCGCTCATGATTTTATAGACCTCTATCAGATCCCCCTCTAGTCGCCTCTTTTCCAAACCGGGAAGTCCCAGCCTTCATACCCAATCTCTTCATACGGAATGTGTTCCATACCCCTAATCATTTTTGTTGCCCTTTTCTGTTCCTTTTCCAATTCCAGTATATCTTTTTTGAGATGTGGCAACCAGATCTGCATGCAGTATTCAAGGTGTGGGTGTATCATGAATTTATATAGAGGCAATATTATTTTTTCTGTTTTCTTAAATATCCCTTTCTTAATGATTCCCAGCATTTTGTTAGTTTTTTTGACTGCACGTTGAGCAGATGTTTTCAGCGAACTATCCACAATGACTCCAAGATCTCTTTCTTGAGTGGTAACAGCTAATTTAGATCCCATCATTTTATATGTATAATTGGGATTAATGTGCATTACTTTGTGTTTATCGACATTGAATTTCATCTGATATTTTGTTGCCCAGTCACCCAGTTTTGTGAGATCCCTTTGTAACTCTTCAGTCTGCTTTTGACTTCACTATCTTGTGTAGTTTTGTATCTTCTGCAAATTTTGCCGCCTCACTGTTTACCCCTTTTTCCAGATCATTTATGAATATGTTGACTAGTACTGGTCTCAGTTCAGACCTCTGGGGGATACCGCTATTTACCTCTCTCAGTTCTGAAAACTGACCATTTAATCCTACCCTATCTTTTAACCAGTTACTGATCCATGAGAGGACCTTTCCTCTTATTCCATGACAGCTTACTTTGCTTAAGAGCCTTTGGTGAGGGATCTTGTCACAGGCTTTCTGAAAATCTAAGTATGCTCTATCCTCTGGATCCCCCTTGTCCACATGCTTGTTGATTCCCCCCTCAAAGAATTCTATTAAATTGGTGAGGCGTGATTTCCCTTTACAAAAGCCATGTTGACGCTTTCCCAACAGATTATGTTCATCTGTGTGTCTAATAATTCTGTTCTTTACTACAGTTTCAACATTTACCTGGTACTGAAGTCAGGCTTATCGCAGTGCCTGTAATTGCCGGGATCACCTCTGGAGCATTTTTGTAAAAAATTTGGCATCACGTTAGCTGTACTCCAGTCATCTGGTACAGAAGCTGATTTAAATGATAGGTTACAAACCGCAGTTAGTAGTAGTCTGGCAATTTCAC
The DNA here is from genome assembly GCF_027887155.1 of Malaclemys terrapin pileata. NCBI lineage: Eukaryota > Metazoa > Chordata > Testudines > Emydidae > Malaclemys > Malaclemys terrapin. The sequence continues at coordinate 42,639,140 of NC_071512.1, read as the reverse complement.
ATTTGAGTTCCTTCAGAACTTTCTCCAAAGAAAGACTAAAAAATTAACACTATACAAAATGACATTGGCTCATAGTAAAGGAATTAAAAACTGTCTGGCTGAAAGAGCTCATCAAACCATAATTGTACTTGGGGAATCCTCTGTTGTGGTCAAAGACACCCACGCAATGATTTTAGTTAAAAGACTCAAGCCTGAGGCCAGTTTATTGACATACATACCAGTGCACTGGGGTGCAGTCCGAAGACTGACACCCCGAGGGCCGCTTGCAGGCGGGTTTTTATTTCATTAAACCGCAAGCAAAGTACAAGCAATATGTCATGAGTTAAGAAACTGGGGTTGGGGTCAGCCCCTCCCCAAACCGCAAGTTAAGAAATTAGGGTTGGGGTCAGTTTTCCTCCCTCCCCCCAGGTACCTTCCTCGTTTTTCCGAGAATTGGATGTTTATTTGGGTAGAGGGGCGCTTGGTGGTTTTCCCCAGGGGTGGTACTTGGCACCAGTTTGGGTACATTTCTCAAGACACATGTTATTTTCCGGGGTTTTTTGGTTAAAGATTAGGGGAGGGGGGTTTCCATGGGACGCCTAAAGAGGATCTATGATTGGCTATTTTTGCAGATAGCTGGAATCACGAAGTGGGTCACAGATCACCCAAAGGAGAAGCTGCATGAGTCAAGAAATTGCATTTAGCTAAAGTTACCTATTGCTTCACACAAGTGGTTATTATATTTCATTAGTCATGAACATATTTCATTAGTGCTGCTGCTGGGGCTTTTCTTCTATTCTTTCCCTCCTTGCCCCCCACCCCCTCCCGGTCATGACCCTTGACCGAGTTTGGCAGGGAATTGTGCAGTCTAGTCTGGGCCCTGGCCTGTACTGCTTTGTGTAAGGGTAGTTAGCATAACAGATCTCTGTTGGAGGGTTTATTTTGGGGCCTTCAGATTCACAGCTCTGGCTACTAAAAAGAAGGCCCCCCCCCTGCTCTATTTCCCCACACCTCATCCCATGTGGTGATGGAGTGGACTGTTCTTGACATAATGCTACTCTATCTTGATCAATGATCTTGAAGAAAATGATTGTAGGTAAAGTTTATAGAGGACACAGATTGATGAAGTAGTAAATACTGAGAACAGGTCGGCTTTAGAGTGGTCCGGATCTCTTTATAAGCTGGATGCAATCAAGTAATGTGTGTTAATACTGCCACCTGCAAGGAACGATATCTAGGAACAGAAAATAAAAGGCCACTTACAGGACGGAGGACCACATCCTGGAAAGCAGGGCCTCTGAGAGACCTAGAGGTCATGATGGAAACCAGCTGAACATGAGATCCCAGTGGGATGTTGTGGTTAACAGAGCTTATGCAATGCTTGGATATCTAAGTGGGTGACTATTGAGCTGTATACAGCACTGATGAGATCATTCTCGGATACTGAGTCCAATTCTGGTGTCCACACTTCAAAAATAATGTTAAAAAACTGGAAGGAGCTCAGTAAAGAGTTACAAGAACGATTTCAGGTCTGGAAGACCTGCCTTATACTGAGAGACTAAAAAGTCAAATCTGGTTTATGTAAGGGAAGTTTTAAGGGATGACTAATCATCTCCTATAAGTACCTATGTGAGGAAGACATTTCTGAGAGCAAAGGGCTCTTGAATCTAGCAGGCAAAAGTATAACAGGATCTAATGACTGGAAGCTGATGCTTGGCACATTTAGAATCAAAATAAGGCACACTTTTTTTTAGCAGCAAGGGTAATTAACCATTGGAACAACTTAGCTAAGGACATGGGGGGCTCTCCGCAATGGGGATCTTATAGTGAAATGTCTTTCCAAAAGATCTGCTGGAAGATATGGTTTTGGTGCAGGAATCATTGGGTGGAGTCTCCGTCCTGTGCTATGCAGGAGGTCAGACTAGGTTCTCCTAATGGTCTCTGCTGGCCTTAAAACTAGACAGTTAAATATGTGGCTTGACGAAATGCCTCGCATAACAGGGAGAAGGAATAATCTGCAGATGTGTGAAAGTTGAAAACATCAGGCCAATAGATGGGGGTGGGGGGTAGGATTACTCAGCATAGGAATAATGGGATGAGATTAAGAAATGGAAAATTTCCTGACAGATGGATTAGACTGTGGAATAGTTTCCCAGGGAAAGTGACAGAAGCGTCATTGTATAGGACACGTAAAACAGACTGGACAAAATGCTGTGATGTATAAGGAGAAATGCTCCTGCATTGGCAGGAGGGTGGTTTAGCTGTTGGATGGAAAATTCCCTGCACATCTGTGCTATTTTTCGAACATGGGAGCTGTCCTAATCCTATTTTCCCCTTTTTTTCTAGTACATTGGAAGCCTTGATGTGCCTCGGCCAAACAGCAGGGTGGAGATTGTGACCGCAATGCGGAGAATCAGGGTAAGTGTTGCAAAGGGTGTATGTTTCCTTGTGTGTGCCACATGGTTAAAGAGACAAGAAGGGGTGCTGGAGGGCATGGCTGCCTGATGGATTCTGTGCTCTTCACTAGGCATTGATGTTTCTCGTAAGCCAGCTTCTTTGATGTTCTTTCTGACTCCACATGTTCTCACTGTGGGTTTCGTGCCTTTCTCTGTGTTGTCTTGGATGTTAGAAGACTCTCCTAAAATAAGGTTTCTTTTTTTTCTTGCTGGGGTATTGGCTGGCATGGAGGCATCCAATGCCTACCTTGTGCTAGTGTCTTGACTTGGTTTTGGTGGGGTTTGAGTGGCTGCAATTGTCTCAGAAGCTGCCCACTGATAGGTCAGGGAGTGTAGAAGGAGAGCGTGGTTGTGCATGTCTGTCTTGGTTCCTGAAGCATAGACAGCTGCACAAGCAACTCTTAGATGAAGCAGGGTGTGTGTTGTGCAGAAGGGTCTCCATGAAGCATATGTGAATGGTTGAGCCCATTGCATTTCCAGAGGTCTGCTATTACACCACTGCATTATCAGAGAGGAGTGGTGGCCTGGAATCACAGTGGATCTGTTCTGGGTACCTACTGTTATCCCTGTGACTTATGCTTAGTTTATTGCATGTTGTTTCTTTACCACTGAGGACCAATTTTAACCGTGTAGTCGGCTGGCCGGTGGCAGTAAGGTGGTGAGTGGTATTGTCTGTTATCATTATGACACTGTCATGTTTGGAGATTTCCCAGGGATCTGCAGGAATGACACCTCAGTGATACCCCAGAACCACAGCTGGCACTGCTCTGAATTTCTCTGAGGGTGGATTTGATTTAAATCAAATTGATTTGTTCCCTCAGGGAACAGATGGGCAGGATCCCCTGGGAGAATCCTTATTGCGGTTGCAGGAACAAACCATCCCGACGTGTAGAAAGAATAGTAAATATGGTAGGGGACCAGCTTGGCTTAACAGTGAAATCCTTGCTGATCTTAAACGCAAAAAAGAAGCTTACAAGAAGTGGAAGATTGGACAAATGACCAGGGAGGAGTATAAAAATATTGCTCAGGCAGGCAAGAGTGAAATCAGGAAAGCCAAATCGCACTTGGAGTCGCAGCTAGCAAGAGATGTTAAGAGTAACAAGAAGGGTTTCTTCAGGTATGTTAGCAACAAGAAGAAAGTCAAGGAAGGTGTGGGTCCCTTACTGAATGAGGGAGGCAACCTAGTGACAGAGGATGTGGAAAAAGCTAATGTACTCAATGCTTTTTTTGCCTCTGTCTTCACAAACAAGGTCAGCTTCCAGACTGCTGGACTGGGCAGCATAGTATGGGGAGGAAGTGACCAGCCCTCCGTGGAGAAAGAAGTGGTTCGGGACTATTTAGAAAAACTGGATGAGCACAAAACCATGGGGCCGGATGCGCTGCATCCGAGGTTGCTAAAGGAATTGGAGGATGTGATTGCGGAGCCATTGGCCATCATCTTTGAAAACTCATGGCGATTGGGGGAGGTCCCGGATGACTGGAAAAAGGCGAATGTAGTGCCCATCGTTAAAAAAGGGAAGGAGAAGGATCCGGGGAACTACAGGCCAGTCAGCCTCACCTCAGTCCCTGGAAAAATCATGGAGCAGGTCCTCAAGGAATCAATTATGAAACACTTAGAGGAGAGGAAAGTGATCAGGAACAGTCAGCATGGATTCACCAAGGGGAAGTCGTGCCTGACTAACCTAATTGCCTTGTATGAGGAGATAACTGGCTCTGTGGATGAGGGGAAAGCAGTGGATGTGTTATTCCTTGACTTTAGCAAAGCTTTTGATACGGTCTCCCACAGTATTCTTGCCAGCAAGTTAAAGTAGTATGGGCTGGATGAATGGACTGTAAGGTGGATAGAAAGCTGGCTAGATCGTCGGGCTCAACGGGTAGTGATCAATGGCTCCATATCTAGTTGGCAGCCGGTTTCAAGCGGAGTGCCCCAAGGGTCGGTCCTGGGGCTTGTTTTGTTTAATATCTTTATTAATGATCTGGAGGATGGTGTGGACTGCACTCTCAACAAGTTAGCAGATGACACTAAACTGGGAGGCATGGTAGATACGCTGGAGGATAGGGATCAGATACAGAGGGACCTAGACAAATTAGAGGATTGGGCCAAAAGAAACCTGATGAGGTTCAACAGGGACAAGTGCAGAGTCCTGCACTTAGGATGGAAGAATCCTATGCACTGCTACAGACTAGGGACCGAATGGCTAGGTAGCAGTTCTGCAGAAAAGGACCTAGGGGTCACAGTGGACGAGAAGCTGGATATGAGTCAACAGTGTGCTCTTGTTGCCAAGAAGGCTAATGGCATTTTGGGCTGTATAAGTAGGGGCATTGCCAGCAGATCGAGGGACGTGATCGTTCCCCTTTATGCGACATTGGTGAGGCCTCATCTGGAGTACTGTGTCCAATTTTGGGCCCCACACTACAAGAAGGATGTGGAAATATTGGAAAGAGTCCAGCGGAGGGCAACAAAAATGATTAGGGGTCTGGAGCACATTATTTATGAAGAGAGGCTGAGGGAACTGGGATTGTTTAGTCTCCAGAAGAGAAGAATGAGGGGGGATTTGATAGCTGCTTTCAACTACCTGAAGGGGGGGTTACAAAGAGGATGGAGCTCAGCTGTTCTCAGTGGTGACAGATGACAGAACAAGGAGCAATGGTCTCAAGTTGCAGTGGGGGAGGTCTAGGTTGGATATTAGGAAACACTATTTCACTAGGAGAGTGGTGAAGCACTGGAATGCTTTACCTAGGGAGGTGGTGGAATCTCCTTCCTTGGAGGTTTTTAAGGCCCGGCTTGACAAAGCCCTGGCTGGGATGATTTAATTGGGAATTGGTCCTGCTTTGAGCAGGGGGTTGGACTAGATGACCTCCTGAGGTCCCTTCCAACCCTGATAGTCTATGATTCTATGAACTCATGATTTAAATCACTAGTCAGGAAGACTCGATTTAATCATGGATTTCTACATAAAAGTGCATTCTTGTTGGTTGTTATAATCTTAATACATATTCTTCACAACTCAGAGATAGATGTAGGTTTCATTTTTAGAAGGTACACACTATACATTTTTTTAAAGTGATTTATTTGAAAACTTTTCAGATTAGTTTTACAGCTATATCAGAAAATAAATGATTGGTTATTTCATTTACCAAAGATAATTGAAGCAGATATTTATGAAGTCATTGGGAGATGAACTATCTCCAATTCAACAGGTTAATCAATATTTGGAGGATTTTCTTGCCATGCTGTATTAGGAGGAGAACATCACCAGACAGACATTTAAATTGTTTTATTTAACTAAATCAACAACGTTATGTATTCTGGATTTTTTTTCTTCAACAGCAAACATAATATTTTAACAAAACAAGCATATGAATTTTTGAATTTAGTTAAACATTCAAGTTTTTAAAATCAAGTTTGTTTTTGTTAAAGTTGTTTAAAATCATTAAATGAAATATAAAAACAAACAAAAAAACCAAATTAAATCGACTATGTCAGCCAGGTCAACACGAGAAACTTAAAATATTGGCTTCTGCAGCTAATTCAGTCATCTTCACCTTCGTTTTCCTGTTTGTTCATAATCTGGAAAAGAAAAACAAGCTTTTCTGCTTTGTCAGGTCCCAAACAATTTCTCATTTTGGAATGAATTAGTCCAAGGGAAGAAAATATTCTTTCTACACGAGCAGAAGAAGCTACTGCTGTTAAGTGAGACTATCACTTCAACAGTCTCTGAATCCAAGTGCTTAAGTGACTTCCACCTGTTCGCTGGTGTGACTTTCTTTAAAAAAAAATCCGCAAACATATATTTCTTGAATGGTTCTTATTCCCAAACTCTCTCTCTTTTACGGCTGGCTGCCATTATAGGGTTTCCCTTCTAGTGAGAGAATGGTATGGTAGATTTCAAATCAATGAAGGTTACACTCAGGAAGACCTCAAGACTTCTGGAATATGCTTCTTAAACAGTTTCACTTTTGTTTCTACTGTCTGTCCCTCCCTTCTCCAGACTTATTGTTCTTGTCCAGATCTATTCGGCCTCCAACAAGCTTCTATTCATTGAACTTTTTGAAACTTTGCCCTTTTAGAGAGCGGCAAGGGATTGACTCTGTGTACACAAATTTGCAGAGGGACAATAGGGTTGAGGTCTGTTATTTCTCACCTCTATATTTTATTTATTTATTTATTTTAAAACATTTTTGCTGTTAACCAGCATGTTACCTCTGGAGACACAAATCCACAGTTTGAGAACTGAAAAACTAAGCATCTCTGATGGTATCTTCTAGACTGAGCACTGAATCCCATTGTGTAGATAGAAAGATTAACCTAAATAATCTATACAGAAACCCCTGGAACCCCATAAAATTGGGTCCCTAATCCATGAACTATTGTAACTCATTTGCAAAACTTTTCTTAAACATTACATGAACTATAGTATGAGACAATATAAATTAGAATTTATAATCCCTATTCTGTGATGATATCTTTGAGCTTTAATGTATCTATCTTTAGATAGGCTTTTTCCTCAAAAAGCATTTTATCAAAAAAATCAATGATTTTTAAAAAAAATCAGATTTTTATCCACCCTGATTTCTCTCAAGAGTAGTTGTTCCCAGTGCATTGCTAGCCAGGGGGTTGGGGATTGCTGCCTTTGTGTTAACATTGCGTCGTGCTATACAAGGGGAGCTGTGTTGCGTAGATAGGGATGTAGGCAGAAGCTAGGTGTAGTAGAGAGTGCGAGCCTGGAGCACAGGGCCTGGTGCAAGGCCTGAGGCCTAAATCAAAGTTAGAAAAAGTCAGGCCCTGTCATAAAGCAAATGCTTTATGTTCACTGCCTGGTACATGAACTTGGCAAAAGCCTGGGTGGCATTGCTAAAACACAGGCACTCTAAGAAGTACTAGGCGCTGGGTATTCATGTAATCCTATTCCGGAAGGCTGGCACAGGTCTACCCCAACATGGAGTTATGGCATAATCCCTGTCCTGGGTGATGGTACAGGAACACACTGACCCCGAGTAAGACAAGAATGGGAGGATGATGGAGGGGGATGTTTTGTTCGAACCAGCTGGTCCAAGGTGTAGGGTCAGTAACTGACCACATCAGGAGTGTGACACGTAACCCGTGTGGCAGATTTCTGTTACCAATCTGCCTGAGGCGTTAGGTGATTAGGCTGAAGCCATAGGATCTTTAGGAGAGGAGATGACGAAACACACCAAGGGTCTAAGTTTAAAGCTTTATTAATAAAATAATAACAGCGGAGAGTGAGGGGTGCTCCCCATGTCACTCAGAGGAAGGAAGAAAGCATTAATGCCCCAAGCCTAACCTACTTTCATACTCACACATGCTCTACCCTAGGCTGGCCAAGCCTGGGTGTAATGTAAGAAGAAGAGAGGGAAGGGTGGATAGGAGTTCTGTCCTGGGCCCAGGTCGTCCGGGGTCCACTGCGATCTCCAAATTGCTCCAGCTCTTAGGAGGGTTTTTAAGTCCAGGGTGCCTTTGCGGGTGTTTTGTTTCGTGACCTCTGTTCCTGGTGTTTTTTGTACGAGTCCAAACCAGCTCTCTTTGGTCTCCTCAGCTTTCCCAAAACACACCGGCTAGACTTTGTTGTCCTCGTTGTTTTCCTCCGTGCTGGCCTTCACTTGTCTCACTTGTTATGGGCTCCCTTTGCAGGTCTGCTCAGCTGCATCTTCCTTCCTTATGGCTGATCAGTCAATTCCAGGCCCCCCTCTTTCTTGGCAGGCAGCCGAGAGTCAGATGTGTGTTGTGGCCTTGAGCGGGCTGGAGTCAGCATCTTATTTTTGGGCCTAGCAGGAGCGCAGAGTTAACCTGTTCTTTGCTCTTTTCCTCCTTCCCCCTCCGGCCTCACGTGACCTGTGGAGGAATCTTTCGTTCCACACTCACTCACACCTTTGACCCTTCCCAAAATGCCCTGCGATGCTTGCAATAGCGTTAGCCATATACAATGCTGATCTGCCTTCCCCAGGGGACCCCTTGGGCCATTGAGGTGTGATACCTGTTCCTATCAATGTATACAAGAGAAATCCTAGGAGGGGCACCTTTGTCCAACCAAAAGTGCCATTGCTGAGTGAGCTGAGCCCATTGTGATGGGCATACCTGTGTTAGTGTCCCTGTGGCTCCTGGGGGGCACAAGGACCATGCTCTGTTGACAATAAACCTGGCTGAGCGCCTTTGCCGCGGAATCCAGCATGTGATCTTTCTGGGCAGTGCTGTCGGGTTTGCTGAGTCGGCTATCTGCGCAGCTTATGGAGAGAGCATGGTACAGCTTACGGAGAGAGCATGTCCACACACCAGCTACCAACAGTAGGCACCTGAGGATGGACATATTGAAGCTGTATACAGGGTAGTGGGTATGTAATGCTGAGTGCCATTGGACTATTAAAAGGGGAGCCAAAGGAAATGAGCAGTGCACAGGAGAAGATTGGTTACTACTTCTCTGCCGGATGAGCGTTTTAGCTACACAAAAGACACGATCTTGATGTTGTGCCTGTGGGTGTGGGAATATGCCTGTGCGATGACTGGTAACATGCTGGCTACTGTATCCAATTGGAGAATGCACAGCAGGGGGGTCTGTAGGGACCCTACTGGGGTTTTGAGGGTGTTCCAGTTTTCCTGATGTTAGTAGTGACTAGGGACAGGTTCAGACATCTTCTGGGTTACCCAAACATCTTCGGCCAGTGTATTTGTCCGAAGATCTCGTGTTCTGTTGTTTTGGCTGAATTAGAATGGCCATGAGAGAAGCCTTTCTTCTGGTGGCTCTGCTGCTGTCTGCCTCACTTGAAACCAGGAAGTGCAGAGGGGCATGTATGTGGTAGTGGTGTAGGGTGGGCGGGTTTGGTTTGATTCTGCCATATCCAGCCTGCCTTCCAAGCTGGCATCTCCTGTGGCCTGCATGGGATGTGGTGCTAGGACTTGGGTTGGAGGGGCTCAGCCCAGCTATTACTTCACAGATGTTGATGTTGCAGAATCACCACAACAAGCAGTAACCACCCCCTCTTCTTGGCAGCCTGAGTCTAGAAGCCAAGGACTGGATAACGCTTGGGAAGGAGGCATCCTATCTCTCCTAGAGCAGTGCTAACTCCCCGGCTCCTTGAAGTACTAGTTCCCTCAATTTTCATGCCTGTGGTTCATACTGAGAACTCGCTCTGTTGGCAAACAACAAGCAAGCTCCTCTCACCATCCCAGAGCGCTGCCCAGTGGCAAGAATCCTTCTAATTAAAACACAGTGGGCACATCTCACTTCACTGGCATGTTGGATTCTAAGCAAAGTTATACGTAGTACCCTGGCTTTTGGTTTGTTCCCAGTAGTGCCTGCAGCATGCTTAGCGCTATACAAGCATAAAGGAAGGGCTGGTCACTGGTCAGAACAACTTAAGACTAGAATATACTCCCCATTGGGGACTGATTTAAAACTTGCCCTGTCCGCTGATCAGTGAGGAGAATGCTGACAAGACCTCATCTCCCCTGGGAGAACCACAGAGGGGACAGGGCTGCGACTCCAAAGTGTTAATAGATATCACCAGTCCCCCTGCTTTGTCTGCATTAATCTTGCAGTGGAGTCCTCAAGTCTTCCTTGATTTGGATTATTTCAAAATCTCCCAAAGTACATCTCTAATGGCCTAAGTAGGTGAAGCTTCTCATTGAAACCTGACAGATAAAACACATGCCCCTTCCAGAATGTTACACAACAGGTGAATCCTCTGTACTCCACAGGTCAGTCGTGTGTAAATACCCTGTGGTGAGGTGTGGCAGGGTGCTGGTTGAGAAGCCCCTAGTCAGCTCCTGCCACTCCAGCCCAAATCAAGGGGAATGGATTAGGGCTGGGTGAACCACCCTATGTTTGCGTGGTAACTGACCACACCTGCCAGCCTCATTAGCAGGAGCTATAAGGCTGGAAGGAAGTGAGAGAAAGGAGGGGTGGAGACTAAGGCCTGGTCTACACTGCGGGGGGGGGATGCGGGGGAGGGGTCGACCTAAGATACGCAACTTCAGCTACGAGAATAGCGTAGCTAAAGTCGACGTATCTTAGGTTGACTTACCTCGCGTCCTCACGGCACGGGATTGACTGCCGCTGCTCCCCGTCGACTCTGCTTCCGCCTCTCGCCACTGTGGAGTACAGGAGTCGACGGCAGAGTGATTGGGAATTGATTTATTGTGTCTACGCTAGATGTGATAAATCGATCCCCGATAGATCCCAATCCGGCGGGTAGTGTAGACATACCCTAAGAGTGGGAGGTCAGGCTCAGAGGGAGTAGGAGCCTCCTAGTCTATTGCTGACCAGGCCTGTGGTAGGCCAAGCAGTTGTAAAGCCTGTATATAGTTGGAAACTGTTGGTGGGGAACTGATCAAAAATAAAGAACACGGTTGTTGCACCAGACTGAAGTGTCCCTGATTCACGGAGGAGGGGGGCCAAGGGGCTGAATATCCAGGGGCGCAATGTGAACCCCGTACATGAGGGTCTGCTTCTACCTTTATCAAAAATCGCCTTATGCAGTGCTGGACTCTGCCATCTTCTCCTGTGCTAAAAGGCCAGGTTGCCTGCTCACTACAAACCCCAACCATAAACAATGGGCAAAGAAGAAGAATTTAATGCCCTTTGGACACTGATTTCACTGCTCTACAGCCAAAATGCTTCTGAAATAAATGTAGTCAAACTTTACTAATTCTGGGTCACTGAGAACGAAAATGATGCTTAAAATTGTTGATTGGCTCTAGTTTTCAAGATATGCTATTGGGTCAGTATATACGACCCTTGACTTGGGAATGGTGGAGGATAAGGGTAGGTCTACACTTACCCGGTAGTTCGGCGGCGAGCGATCGAACTTCTGGGTTCGACTTATCGCGTCTTGTCTGGACGCGATAAGTCGAACCCAGAAGTGCTCGCCGTCGACTGCGGTACTCCAGCTAGACGAGAGGAGTACCGCGGAGTCGACGGGGGAGCCTGCCTGCCGCGTGTGGACCGAGGTAAGTTCGAACTAAGGTACTTCAAATTTCAGCTACGTTATTCATGCGTTACCTGGCCTAAGTGAGGTTTAAAGGGAAGGGATCTCAATTTAAACCAGAAATGACTAAAATACATCTTTGACTGGATCTATGAATAAATCTATGACTGGGTTTGGACAGTACTTGCTTTTTAGGCAAAACAATGAATGATGCAATCTGAAGCTGGTATTGCGTCATACATGATATGAATTGCATCATGTTATTCCTAGAAGTCATGGATGATGCAATCATAACGAAGCTTACATCACTCTGCTGAACAAATTGCCCTATAACAGCTCTAGAAATCATACAGTGTTATGCTCTCTTATTTGTCAGTGTTTGATTTTGCAAAGGGACACATTTCTGTTTAGCCAAAGTGAGAAAAGATGCCTCGTACTTGTGTGAACAGTGCAGATAACTTCTGCTATGTTTGTGGTGAAGTGACTTTTGCATCACAAAAGCACAGTATAACCACTATGGTTAAGAAAGCCTATCACCTTTATTTTGGCTGCAAAATTGGAGATCAGGTTGTGGCAGGGGTGGAGCCCTAAGTCAGTTTCCTCTTCTGTTCAGGTGCCAAGTCCAAACAGCAGGAGATAAAGAAATGTGATTGTAAAGCCTCAAAGCCAGCAGAGGAAGCTCAGGGCAGGCCTCACAGCCATAGGATCAGAGGAAGGCTGGCCTAGTGGGCAAGGTACTAGCTTGGGACGGGGAGACCTGGACTCAAGTCCCTGCTTGTCAGCAGTCTCCCTGTGTAACTCTGGGCAAGTCACTTGATCTGTGCCTCCATTCCCCTCTGCAGGGGCTAACAGCCCTGCCCCGCCGGGCTGTGGGGAGGATTGGTACCTTGCAGAGTGATGGTAAGGGAAGTCAGTTAAGTACATCAGGCAGGCAGAGCGTGTTAGCACTGTAAAACACTGACTAGATTTCCAGTTCTGCTTTGGTAGTAATCAGACGGTCTGCTGGAGCCCATCCGCTCCTCCCCACAACAGCGGGCACCATCTCCGTCCGTTCCAGTCACACTACATCCCGTAGCAGTCACAGCTTGTGCTACAGGGAAAATCCCTGCCAGGGAGGCACACGTCTATGACTGTCTGAGGCGATGTGCCATGTCCTTGTCAGAGAGCTAATCCCACAGTGACTGGGCTGCTTTCCAGCCCTGTTCCTCTCGTCTGGCAGTGCTGTCCTGCTCCCACACCCCTCTCTCCCACCCAGGGCTTCCATGCTGACTCAGTCCTGTCTCTCCGGCCATGCCCCCAGCTGGCTGCCAGCTCACCTCTGCGGCTCCTGGTCTATGTGAAGCAGCCTGCCTGGTTGCTGCTCCTCCAGGTTCTTCCTTGTGCCTGGAGGAGACATCATCACCCGGGGCCCAGTCTGGGGCTGCTGCTGTGTTCTGAGAGCCGCAAGGCATTGCTTTGGCATTTACGCCAGGTGCGGTGCCGTTAGCCCCCGATTTCCACAAATTGTAGACCAGTGTTTTGTGGGGACTTCATTGATGTTTCCATCTTCAGCAAGACAAAAGTGTTGGAGGGGACTGACTTTTGTCAAGAAGGCTTCTTTTCACAGCTCTCTCTTCAGTCCATTAACAATTGACACCCGGACCCAGCTACAACTTGCAAGATCATTTTAATGTGAAATTTGTTCTCCTTTCTCAGTCTGTCTGTGCAGCACTGAATGAATGACTGTTTACTCCTGGAGGAATTTTGCATTGCTGCGTGTGCGCAGAATTCATAGCCCCAACAGATTTATTTGCTTCCCCACAGAAAAATGACTTCTGACCAGGAAGTAAAGGGAAGCCACAAGAGCGGTCAAGCACCCCTCCCCAGCAGTGCAGGCAGGTTGGTTTGGGCATCTGGAGCAGCTGGTAGAGATGTAAATCACCACCAGAGCAGGGGCGGTGGGGCTGGGCAGTCATGCCTGTGAGAGAGAGACTATCCCTCTCGCTCGCTATTGCAGCATGCTTAGCATGGAAAATCAGGGCTTTGGGGTGTTTCTGAGGAGGTAGTGTGGGACAGGCTCTGTCCCCTTAGGCAGAGCAGAATGTAGTAGCCTGTCGGCTTAGTGAATTGTTCCCATTGTTCTTAGTGAATTTCCCCAGGAGTATAAAACAAGTGTAAAAATTTTAAGGCTCCTTTATGTTGCCAGAATGGTGTAAAGGAGCCTTATTGTAAAGGACATATGGCCTTATAAATGCTTATGGTGCTATATTGATTAGAACTGGTCTAAATTTTTGGACTGAAAACATTTCCTATCAAAATGTGCACCATGAACTGTTTCCTACTGACCTTTCTGGAGATGGTCAAAAGGCAGTATAAATTGTGAGTTTGAGTCCCCAGCCCTCGCTTGCTCCTCAGTTACCTATGAGGTAACACTGAGCATATGGCTACATGTATTTGTTGACTGATAACTAAGGGTTAAGAAATAAAGGGTCAAACCTAGCTACATTACTATTAGACAGAGTGGGTTTGGGGATTTCCTCCATCCATTGTACTGTAGTTTCAATTATTTTGGTAATTTATTTAAACAAGCGTGATTCTGTTGCATTATTTTAACAAATAAAATATCAGAATTTTAAAATATTGTGTGCAGAATTTTTAATTATTTGGTGCAGAATTTTTATTTTTTTTGGCACAGAATTCCCCCAGGAGTAACTGTTAAAACTTGTTAGATCCTGCAGTGGTATGTGTTCATGGACAGATATCTCTACTTGTTTCTTTTCAAATATTCTGACCCTTAGCCTTCCTTCTAAATGATCTCCCACAAAGAAACCGTTAATGAAAAGTGTTCTGAAACGAGTACAGACACCAACCTAAAAGAGACAGTGAAATCTACATAGTTATGGGGGGGGGGGTGAGCACAAGTGGGTTTTTTTATTATGAAAAATCAATAAACTAAAGAAACAATGAAAAGTACAAAAAGGTAAATGACTTACAGCAGGGGTTCTTAAACTGAGGATTGTGACCCCTCAGGTGGGTTGCAGGTAGTTACATGGGGGTCGCGAGCTGTCGGCTCCATGGGGCTGACAGCCCCAAGCCCCCATTAAATTACCCCCTCCCATTTTTAATTTATGAGGGGCAGGTCATATTCAGAGACTTGCTGTGTGAAAGGGGTCCAATACAAAAGTTGGAAAAACTACTGACTTACAGCCTGTACGTGTTTCCATGTGGATCTCCAGTAGAATGATGTAATTAATTGCACAGTTGTCCAGCTTGTCAAAGCTGCAAGACCAGACAGTACAAAACCATACAAAACTCCTTTTATGGAACATGTTAGGGTGGGCTTACAGTAATAAAGAGGAGGCGATACATGTGACTAGAGAAGGAGGGGGCTGGGGCAGGAGAGCAATGGGGTTAGATGGGATGGCAATCTGGCATTCTTTGAACAGTCTCAACATTTTAATCCAAATGTGGCTAGAAATGGGGGGCAAATGCCTTTAAATTCATATAATTGCTCTCTACAGCAGCAAGCCATTCTTTATTTGGCTGCTAACTTGGACAGGTCTTGAATACTACTGTCTGGGCATGATCCTACTCCTCCATTTTTGTAGAATCACACACTCTGTGATTGCAGCTTTCAAGAAACAATTTTCCCGTGGAGCTAAACCCAGGTTAGCAGTTAAATAACCTAGGATATAATTTCTGGCTGAGGTTTGGAAACTGAAATCAAGCACCACTTTAACTCTTGTTTGGTGCTGTAACAAATTAAAGGAACCCTGATGCATATGCCATAGGACTGTCCAACACTAAGGCAGCTGTGGAAAGAGGGGGACATAGGTTTTAGAGGACTAAATGAAAAATGAATACACTTAAATCCTCCTTGAACACTATAAATGGACTGACACACCAGTTTGGCCTTCCAAAGGCAAAGTTTTGAAGTGTAGAACAGCCCTAGAGATCACAGTAAAGAATAATAGGGATTTCCTGTGAAAGGTGTGAAATTTAAACGAGAAAGGGTCATGTACCTATGGTCTAGTACAGCCTGGGAAATGAAGTAAGATATTAAGGCAATATCTTCAGCTTACAGGTCACAGTTCTGCCAGCAATGCTTTTACTTTTCATTGCTACAAGTTAACACCCCAGATGGCAATCACTGAAAGAGGTCTGAGAAAGCAAATATTAATCAAGTTTTTTCAGTTTGTGGCTTTAGCAGCACGCTATGCATAGTCCTTTTCCCGGCTTCCTGTGCTTTTTGTGGGTCTTTCACACAGCAACAGTGGAGAGAAATTCTGAAATGTAGGAAAACCACAAAAGTTGTTTGAGAGAACAAGAAGCAATGGTCTTAAGTTGCAATGGAGGAGGTCTAGGTTGGATATTAGGAAAAACTTTTTCACTAGGAGGGTGGTGAAGCACTGGAATGGGTTACCGAGGGCCGGCACTTCCACTAGGCAACCCTAGGTGGTCGCCTAGGGCGGCAGGATTTGGGGGTGGCATTTTGCCGTCCTCCGCGGCAATTCGGCAGCGGGGGTCCTTCTGCTCCGTGTCTTCGGGGCGCTTCGGCGGCAGGTCCTTCACTCGCTCCGGGACCCGCCGCCGAAGCGCCCTGAAGATGCAGAACGGAAGGACCCCCGCAGCCAAATGCTCTGAGGAAGAGCGCTGCTGCCTAGGGTGGCAAAAACCCTGGCGCCGCTCCTGGGGTTATCTAGTGAGGTGGTGGACTCTCCATCCTTAGAGGTTGTTAAGGCCTGGCTTGACAAAGCCCTGGCTGGGATGATTTAGTTGGGGATTGGTCCTGCTTTGAGCAGGGGGTTGGACTAGATGACCTCCTGAGGTCTCTTCCAACCCTAATCTTCTAAGATTCTATTCTAAAAGTTAGTGAGAGGACTCCATGAGACAGCATAATGCCTGACTCTCACTCATTCACTCATGCCTGTCACCCCAATCGGGGTATGGGCTGCCAACCACAGATCTCCAGAGTCCTCTATCCTGGGCCATTTGCTCTAGCTGGTTCCAGGTATAGCCCATTTTTATGCTATCAGCCTGAAGGTCGCGTCGCCAGGTGTTTCTTGGACGGCTCCTCATCTCTGCTGCGACCTGCGCCATCTTTCTTGACTCGTACATGGTCCTCATGTTCCATGTACCGATGGTAATCCTCCTGGTTGCAAGAACGGTAATCGGCTTAGTGGCTTCCTCACGACTTTCACCACCCAGTGTCATGCGTCTTCGAGTTGAAGACCCTTCTTTTTCCAGGCTAAAAGTCTCTGTTATCTCTATTGTTGGCATTTCTGTAGCAGGTTAATTTTTTACGGGGTGGAGTTGCTAGCCCCACTCCCAATCCTCCTCCTTTATCCTGACTTGGGACAGGCAGATGGCCCCAAAGGACCTCTCTGGTGGAGTTATAATGCCTGAGACTGCTTGCAACTGTCTAGATCTCAAGGCGACTGTGTTCCTTTAGAAAGGACAGGGTAGTCGTGCTGTGCTTTAAAGAATGAGGACATTTATTTTCCAAAGACTCTTGTCAGTGAGCAAAGGACTATATGGAAAATTATGGAGCAGCTTGGGGATCTCAAGTGCAAAGAATCATGCGGACAGGTGCTCTGGTGTGTGGGCTCCAGAAGAGACAGCAGCTAGTCTAGTGAGACTGTACAGTATCTGAACACAGTAACTGGGATTGAAGCCTGGAAAGTTCTTAATGTGGTGCATCGTTTAGAGGAGTGCTTTGGAATTGGACCAATGAGCCTCCTTTCAGTACCGGGAGCAGCCGACAGAGCCTGGAGAGGACCCCACTACAACACATATGAACTGAGTTTTAATCCATGGGGTTTTATTTATCAAAAATCCGGGCTCTGGAGCCAGCTTCTGCGCTTAGTTTGAAAATGAACAAGTAGACATAGGCGTCTTGTGTTAGATAGATTTCATTGTAAGAGGCATGGTGAAGATGGGCCAGGTATGTATAACTAGGAGCAAGGGGATGAATTAAGGAATGAAAAATTTAACTGAATCTGGGGGGAAAACTTAGACAGGGAGTTCTGCAAGCCTTCAGAACAGCCTCCTAAGGGAATCACGAGCAGCCCATCCCTGGCCCAAAAGCACTGGCCGCCTGTACCAAACTACCCTGCACTTGCTGCCTGGACTGGCCTCAGACAGCTGACAGGCCTGTGTTCCCTTATTGTGAGGTCTCTCATAAGAGACTAGTAAGGTGCTGTGCGCAGTGATGGCTCCTGCAGGGCTGCTGGGTGTAGTTCTGCTGCTCTCATCGCTAGGAGGGTGAATGGTCACGGGTGAGCTGTGCTGCGACCTGTTAGGAATCCCCCTTCGATAGGGAGTAGAAGTCATGTTCCAATGGAATTCTTTGGAAACATGGGCACTGTCTTTAAAGCCAGGACCCAGAGCAGGAGGGTGGAGAGACTGCACCGAGTAGGACTCTGTGCTAAGCCACTGGGAACCTAAGTAACCTGCCAAAGGAGGTCAGGAAGGAGCATATGAACTTCAGCGGGCACCAGACAAATGGATCGTCTAGGAAAACAGGCAGACCATGCTCTGGTCTGGCATCCTCTGGGAGATATTCTGTGCCATGCTGAATGCAGTTGGGAGCTATATATGAGGAGGGCATATTGGAGTGAGGCAGGGAACAGTCCACACCTGAGCCAATGCAGTTGTGTTAGAGGTTTTCTTAGGCCTGCCTGCTGGCTCTGGTAATGAGCAGGGTCACACCTTGAGCATCGGAAGGGGCACCGAAGATCCAAGGAAGCAGGAACCTGGAGGTGAAGGGGTCATTGAGCTAGAAGCATTGGATTCCAGCATGTGTTTTGGTTTAAAAGGACTCTTGGAAGTCTGGCAAGGTTTTTGCCATGAAGTTACTGGGGTAGGTTCCTGAATGGAAAGCTGCTTTCCGGGCTCTGCTGAGAGGCAGTGGGGAGCTCAGCACAAGTCAAGGGCCCCAGGAGAGGAAATGCAGCCCTGGACTCTGGCTGTGGTTGGGAAAAGCTGGGTGGCTGTGAGGAGCAATGGGAATGGGGGCCTGGATAAATCTGCTGTCTGTCTTACTGCCCTGTTGGGTGGGAGAGTGAGAGCGGAGACTCCAGCTTGCTCTGGAGGAGAGGAGAGTGCAGCCTGTGGCTACCTGTGTGTGCTGCTCCAGTGGTGGGGGAGCCCTCTGGGCTGGGTAGCAGTGCCCTTTTCCCCATGGAAAGTAGAGAAGGTTTCTGGTTGCCAGGTGTTAGTTGGGGCCTGTAGCCTGTGGAATAGGGAGGTTTCCAGACACTGGGAGGTGAGTCAAACGGAGGTATCAGTCCACGGAGCAACACCCCTCTCCTGGCCCTGGAGCTGCGACTTGACTGTCTCCTAGCAGGCCTGCTATCCCCAGAAGGCACAAACAGAATGGGGAAGGCTTTCCTTAATGGAGGCTCCCCGTTCAGCTGCGCAGCACAGCCAGCAGTGCGCTACCCTCTCCTGCTGTGTCCAGCGACTGCATGGCTGTGAGCAGATCACAGGAGCCTATGGGGCTACCCCTGTCTGCCAGGTGCCTTGCTGATCCCTGATTGGTTCCTGACTAATCCTTGCTGTAGCTGACAGTAGGGATGAACAAGACAGACGGGCTTAGACCACCGTGGGATGTGGTATAGGCCTGACATGGACAAGGTCTACTCAGTCTCCTAGCCAGCAGGACTGATGAGCAATCTCCAGCTCCCACTGCCTGGGACGTCATTCAAACAGAAACCTGACCCACTGCGGGGCAAAGAGAAAACAACACAGCAGGCATTGCAGGGATTCCTGCCTGCTACCCTGCGTGCCAGCCTCGCATCCCCTGGCTGCGGGGGGGGGAGCCGCCAGTGCAATGGGCTGTGGGCAGCGGACATCTACATCTAAACAGGAGATGCAATGGAGAAATGTTAGAAAAAGTGGACTTGCAGTCTGTTGTGTGGATCAGGATTGGGGGGCACTAGCAGAGCTGTGTGCGCCCAGCACTGGGGTAGAAGGGGCCTGCGGGTTGGGATTGAGGGGCACTAGCAGAGCTGTGGGTGCCCAGCACTGGGGTAGAACAGAGCTGTGGGTTGGGATTGAGGGGCACTAGCAAAGCTGTGTGTGCCCAGCACTGGGGTAGAAGAGGGCGGCAGGTTGGGACTGAGGGGCCCCGGCAGGGCTGTGTGTGCCCATCACTGGGGTAGAAGGGGGCTGTGGGTCAGGATTGAGGGGCACTAGCAGAGCTGTGTGTGCCCAGCACTGGGGTAGCAGGGGGCTGCAGGTTGGGATTGAGGGTCCCTGGCAGAGCTGTGTGTGCTCAGCACTTGGGATAGCAGGGGCCTATAGGTTGGGATTGAGGTGCACTAGTAGAGCTGTGTGTGCCCAGCACTGGGGTAGAACAGGGCTGCGGGTCGGGATTGAGGAGCACTGACAGAGGGAAGGTGCACTAGGCTATGAGACAGGAGATCATGATTTCAAGCCCTCCTCTTCTGCTGACTGCTGTTGTATTTTCTCTCTGCTTCACAACTCTGATTATTATAAGGCACCAGTCACAACTTCATAGTTAAGACTGACTTCGATTTTGAACTTAAAGCAGAGTTTTGGGCTTCTTATATATAAAAAATGCAGTGTCTTTCCCAAAATTACAGCACTCACTACAGGATGAATTTTCTGGGAATTGACTAGTGGATTTACTTGTTTACCCAAGATAAAAAAACTACCTTAAGATAGAGCTGCAGGCAAGAGTAGTGGAACGGCAAAACAAACAAACAAACAGACTACAGGGATGCATTTATCCCCAAACCAAGCTTTACAATCCCAGGAACTAGGGTTATGGTGATGCTTAAAGAAATCTAAACATGTTAAAAGTCTAGAAAGGTACAGTTAGGGTCCTTAAACCAGTCTTTCTCAAATGTGGCCACTACTTCCTGGCTGGTGATTGGGGGAGGAGGGAGCAGTGGCCCCTCCCCCCAGCATCCCCAGCAGGTGTTGGACCCTGCCTCCCTCTGGAGACACAAACACTGAAGGTGCAGGCATCCAGTGAATTCCCCACCTTCCTGGAGGTGGTGGGATTGGACTTCAGCCAGGGGGTGGCGGACAGCAGGCTCCAGCTGCTGGGCTTTGGGCTCTGTCTGC
The DNA here is from genome assembly GCF_027887155.1 of Malaclemys terrapin pileata. Classification (NCBI taxonomy): domain Eukaryota; kingdom Metazoa; phylum Chordata; order Testudines; family Emydidae; genus Malaclemys; species Malaclemys terrapin. The sequence continues at coordinate 42,618,687 of NC_071512.1, read as the reverse complement.
TCGATGGCAGGCTCTGTCCCCTGGCTGCAGGGCTTTGGGCTTGGGCCGCGGGCTCCGTCCCCTGGGCATGGGGCTTTGGGCTCTGGCTTTGGTCTCCAGCCCCAGACTCACAACACAACCCCATCACCCCTGGTCCCTGCTACCTTCCTACCCACCTCCCTATCCAGTGCTTAATTTGCCTCCCCCTCCCCCCCCCCCCGCTTGCCGGGGCTGAGTAAATCTGCCGTGAAAAGTGATGTGTGTTTGTTAATATCCCTTTTCACAGCAGACTTAGTAGCTAGCTGGGAGGTTAGCAGAGTTATGAATTTAAGCTCCCAGGCTAGTCTTCTGAAAGGGTCGTGCAGGTTTCCTTTGAGGATGAGGACTGATAGGTCAGAGATAGTGATAGAGTTGTGAGGCTGTTCTTTTATCATTTCCATGTGTGAGTTCATTCCAGAGCCTAGTGATTGTCATGTAGGTCACAGACATTAGTCAACAGTTCAGGTAACGTGGTGATATCTGAGAAAACTCAACCAATCACCACCCTTCCTCTACAGATAATTTGCATGCATCATTTACATGACTGGGATGTCTTAGCAGTATGAGGAGACTGGTTGCCTGTGGGGAATTTCTCATTGACAGACTACATGGCCCACTACTCATCCCTGCGGCCCCATGCTGGCATGGGCACTGGTGCCTGAAAGGCTTCCTATGGCATTGCTGCCTTGGCTCCACTGCAGTGAGGTGCACACCGAGGTCCGGGGATCTAGGCACGAGCACAGGGCACCCTTATATTGCAGGGACTGGGCACCTTTTCCCTTCCTTCCACCGAGCACTAACAGCTCTCTAAGCCAACTGCTACCAGAGTCACCAGTGCATTTGGGAGCTGTGCACTGCTCTGTGACGCAAAGCAGCTGTAACACTGGTCTACAATTTTTGAGAAGTCGTCTGCTTCTGAGATAAAATGTACTATTTATTATGTATTTTGATGTGCTGAATTCAAATATGACAATTAAAACAACTGATTGGCTACTGTTTCTAAGGCTGGGTCTACACTACCCGCCTGAATCGGCGGGTAGAAATCGACCTCTCGGGGATCGATTTATCGCGTCCCGTTGGGACGTGACAATCAATCCCCGAATCGACGCTCTTACTCCACCAGCGGAGGTGAGAGTAAGCGCCGTCGACGGGAAGCCGCAGAGATCGATTTTGCTGCCGTCCTCACAGCGGGGTAAGTCGGTTGCGATATGTCGAATTCAGCTACGCTATTCACGTAGCTGAATTTGCGTATCTTAAATCGACTCCCCCCTGTAGTGTAGATGTAGCCTTAGATATTTAAGTTTTTACATTTTATATCTATGTATATTGTGCAGATAGCAGGGTTTTAATCATAAATTGTAAACCTAGGTCTTTTCATGTGTTTATGGTTGCTTTACATGATGATATTTCACCTGTCCAGTTTATGTAACACTTTAAAAATCAGCAAAAGGGTTATATAAATAAAATGTATTATGAAACAAAAGGCAAAAAACTATTATGTACATAGTTTAGTCCTATTCAGTGTCTACTCAGCGCTTCTTGGCTTGTCTCTTGTATTCATTAAATGGAGCATCTCTTGTCACTGTCCAGCAATAGTCTGCAAGCATTGATGGGCTCCATTTGCCCTGATAGCGTTTCTCCATTGTTGCAATGTCCTGGTGAAATCGCTCGCCGTGCTCGTCACTCACTGCTCCGGAGTTCGGTGGAAAAAAAATCTAGATGAGAGTGCAAAAAATGTATCTTTAGTGACATGTTGCAACCAAGGCTTTTGTATGCCTTGAGGAGGTTTTCCACCAACAACCTGTAGTTGTCTGCCTTGTTGTTTCCGAGAAAATTTATTGCCACTAACTGGAAGGCTTTCCATGCCGTCTTTTCCTTGCCACGCAGTGCATGGTCAAATGCATCATCTCGAAGAAGTTCACGAATCTGAGGACCAACAAAGACACCTTCCTTTATCTTAGCTTTACTTAGCCTTGGAAATTTTCCACGGAGGTACTTGAAAGCTGCTTGTGTTTTGTCAATGGCCTTGACAAAGTTCCTCATCAGACCCAGCTTGATGTGTAAGGGTGGTAACAAAATCTTCCTTGATTCAACAAGTGGTGGATGCTGAACACTTTTCCTCCCAGGCTCCAATGACGGTCGGAGTGGCCAATCTTTCTTGATGTAGTGGGAATCTCTTGCACGACTATCCCATTCGCAGAGAAAACAGCAGTACTTTGTGTATCCAGTCTGCAGACCAAGCAAGAGAGCAACAACCTTCAAATCGCCACAAAGCTGCCACTGATGTTGGTCATAGTTTATGCACCTCAAAAGTTGTTTCATGTTGTCATAGGTTTCCTTCGTATGGACTGCATGACCAACTGGAATTGATGGCAAAACATTGCCATTATGCAGTAAAACAGCTTTAAGACTCGTCTTCGATGAATCAATGAACAGTCTCCACTCATCTGGATCGTGAACAATGTTGAGGGCTGCCGTCACACCATCGATGTTATTGCAGGCTACAAGATCACCTTCCATGAAGAAGAATGGGACAAGATCCTTTTGACGGTCACGGAACATGGAAACCCTAACATCACCTGCCAGGAGATTCCACTGCTGTAGTCTGGAGCCCAACAGCTCTGCCTTACTCTTGGGTAGTTCCAAATCCCTGACAAGGTCATTCCATTCATCTTGTGTTATGAGGTGTGGTTCAGAGGAGGAGGATGGGAGAAAATGTGGGTCCTGTGACATTGATGGTTCAGGACCAGAAGTTTCATCCTCTTCCTCGTCTGACTCAAGTGAGAATGATTCTGGTGCATCAGGAACCAGCAGTCCTTCTCCGTGGGGTACTGGGCGTATAGCTGATGGAATGTTTGGATAATGCACAGTCCACTTTTTCTTCTTTGACACACCTTTCCCAACTGGAGGCACCATGCAGAAGTAACAATTGCTGGTATGACAAGTATCAGGGGGTAGCCGTGTTAGTCTGTATCTACAAAAACAACAAAGAGTCTGGTGGCACCTTAAAGACTAACAGATTTATTTGGGCATAAGCTTTCGTGAGTAAAAACCTCACTTCTTCGGATGCATAGAGTGAAAGCTACAGATGCAGGCATTATATACAGACACATGGAGAGCAGGGAGTTACTTCACAAGTGGCGAACCAGTGTTGACAAGGCCAATTCAATCAGGGTGGATGTAGTCCACTCCCAATAATAGATGAGGAGGTGTCAATTCCAGGAGAGGAAAAGCTGCTTCTGTAGTGAGCCAGCCACTCCCAATCCCTATTCAAGCCCAGATTAATGGTGTTGAATTTGCAAATGAATTTTAGTTCTGCTGTTTCTCTTTGAAGTCTGTTTCTGAAGTTTTTTTGTTCAATGACAGTGACTTTTAAATCTGTGATAGAATGACCAGGGAGATTGAAGTGTTCACTTACTGGCTTGTGTATGTTACCATTCCTGATGTCCGATTTGTGTCCATTTATTCTTTTGCGGAGGGACTGTCCGGTTTGGCCAATGTACATGGCAGAGGGGCATTGCTGGCACATGATGGCATATATGACATTAGTGGATGTGCAGGTGAATGAGCCCCTGATGGTGTGGCTGATGTGGTTGGGTCCTCTGATGCTGTTGCCAGAGTAGATATGGGGACAGAGTAGGCAACGAGGTTTGCTACAGGGATAGGTTCCTGGGTTGGTGTTTCTGTGGTGTGGTGTGTAGTTGCTGGTGAGTATTTGCTTCAGGTTGGGGGGTTGTCTGTAAGCAAGGACTGGCCTGCCTCCCAAGGTCTGTGAGAGTGAGGGATCATTTTCCAGGATAGGTTGTAGGTCGTGGATAATGCGCTGGAGAGGTTTTAGCTGGGGGCTGTATGTGATGGCCAGTGGTGTTCTGTTATTGTCCTTGTTGGGCCTGTCCTGTAGTAGGTGATTTCTGGGTACCCGTCTTGCTCTGTCAATCTGTTTCCTCACTTCCCCAGGTGGGTATTGTAGTTTTACGAATGCTTGATAAAGATCTTGTAGGTGTTTGTCTCTGTCTGAGGGGTTGGAGCAAATTCGGTTGTATCTTAGGGCTTGGCTGTAGACAATGGATCGTATGATGTGTCTTGGATGGAAGCTGGAGGCATGTAGGTACGTATAGCGGTCAGTAGGTTTCCGGTATAGGGTGGTGTTTATGTGACCATCACTTATTTGTACTGTAGTGTCCAGGAAGTGGATCTCTTGTGTGGACTGGTCCAGGCTGAGGTTGATGGTGGGGTGGAAATTGTTGAAGTCCAGGTGGAATTCTTCAAGGGCCTCCTTTCCGTGGGTCCATATGATGAAGATGTCATCAATGTAGCGCAAGTAGAGGAGGGGCACTAGGGGACGAGAGCTGAGGAAGCGTTGTTCTAAGTCAGCCATAAAAATGTTGGCATACTGTGGGGCCATGCGGGTACCCATAGCAGTGCCACTGACTTGAAGGTATAAGTTGTCCCCAAATCTGAAGTGGTTGTGGGTGAGGACAAAGTCACAAAGCTCAGCCACCAGGCTTGCTGTGGCCTCATCAGGGATACTGTTCCTGACAGCTTGTAGTCCATCCTCATGTGGAATATTGGTATAAAGTGCTTCTACATCCATGGTGGCCAGGATGGTGTTTTCAGGAAGAACGTCAATGCACTGTAGTTTCCTCAGGAAGTCGGTGGTGTCTCGAAGATAGCTGGGAGTGCTGGTAGCATAGGGTCTGAGGAGAGTGTCCAAATAGCCAGATAATCCTGCTGTCAGAGTACCAATGCCTGAGATGATGGGGCGTCCAGGGTTTCCGGGTTTATGGATCTTGGGTAGCAGATAGAATACCCCTGGTCGGGGTTCTGGGGGTGTGTCCATGTAGATTTGTTCCCGTACTGTAGCTGGGAGTTTCTTGAGCAGATGGTGTAGTTTCTTTTGGTATTCCTCAGTAGGATCAGAGGATAGTGGCCTGTAGAATGTGGTCTTGGAGAGTTGCCTGGCAGCCTCCTGTTCATAATCTGACCTGTTCATTATGACTACAGCACCTCCTTTGTCAGCCCCTTTGATGATAATGTCAGAGTTGTTTCTGAGGCTGTGGATGGCATTGCGTTCTGTACGGCTGAGGTTATGGGACAAGTGATGTTGTTTGTCCACAATTTCAGCCTGTGCACGTCTGCGGAAACACTCTATGTAGAGGTCAAGTCTGTCATTTCGACCATCAGGAGGAGTCCACGCAGAGTTCCTCTTCTTGTAGTGTTGGTAGGAAGGTTCCTGTGGGTCAGTGCACTGTTCAGTGGTGCGTTGAAAATATTCCTTGAGTCGGAGACGACGAAAGTAGGCTTCCAAATCACCGCAGAACTGTATCATGTTCGTGGGGATGGTGGGACAGAAAGAGAGTCCCCGAGATAGGACAGACTCTTCTGCTGGGCTAAGTGTGTGGTTGGAAAGATTGACAATGTTGTTAGATGAGTTGAGGGTACCATTGTTATAGCCCCCAGTAGCAGGTATTAGTTTAGATAGCTTACAGTCCTTTTTCCACTGTAGAGAAGTGAAATGTGCATTGTAAATGGCTTGTCTCATTTTTGTAAAGTCCAGCCACGTTGAAGTTTGTGTAGAAGGCTGGTATTGTATGAGAGTCTCCAGTTCTGAGAGCTCATTCTTGATCTTCTCCTGTCTGTTGGCTCTCTCCAAATCATTGGCACTCTAAAAGGCATAGATTTCCTTTTCCTGTTCAACTACTGGCGAAGATTTGTTGCACAAGTGTTGCAGCATATGTGTGCGGCCCACCTCTTGTCCTGATCTCCAATTTTGCAGCCAAAATAAAGGTGATAGGCTTTCTTAACCATAGTGGTTATACTGCGCTTTTGTGATGCAAAAGTCACTTCACCACAAACATAGCAGAAGTTATCTGCACTGTTCACATAAGTACGAGGCATCTCTGCTCACTTTGGCTAAACAGAAATGTGTCCCTTTGCAAAATCAAACACTTAAAAATAAGAGAGCACGACACTGTATGATTTCTAGAGCTGATATAGGGCAATTTGTTCAGCAAAGTGATGTAAGCTTCGTTATGATTGCATCATCCATGACTTCTAGGAATAACATGATGCAATTCATATCATGTATGACGCAATACCAGCTTCAGATTGCATCATTCACTGTTTTGCCTAAAAAGCAAGTACTGTCCAAACCCAGTCATAGACTTATTCATAGATCCAGTCAAAGATGTATTTTAGTCATTTCTGGTTTAAATTGAGATCCCTTCCCTTTATAACTCACTTATCCTCCGCCATTCCCAAGTCAAGGGTCGTATATACTGACTCAATAGCATATCTTGAAAACTAGAGCCAATCAACAATTTTAAGCATCATTTTCGTTCTCAATGACCCAGAATTAGTAAAGTTTGACTACATTTATTTCAGAAGCATTTTGGCTGTAGAGCAATGTAATCACAGTTTACTTGGCAGTGCTCCAACTGCTCAGCTTTTTCTGGTGGGCCAGGCAACCTGCCCTTAAAAGGTTAACATTGAAAAAAATTACATGGTGTAAGTTCTCCTTTCTGTCTGTTTCCAATGTGTCCTGTGTGATAGGGGCAGGAATGACTGTTCCCAAAGTGGGAAGTGTTTGTAACTTTGTGGCTCCTGAAGAAATGAGGAACTAGGCAGAAGCTGGTTCCTGGACTGGATTGGGGGCGGGGGCTATAAATGCTCTGGCTTTCAGCTCTCCAGTGCTTTCTCTGCAAATCTCTCTTCCACCCTCCCCATTCGGAAGAGAGACCCTTCATTATGTATTTCTGTTCTCACATCCTCAACTCCAGCTCCTACTTCACCCTCTACCTCATGCCCAAGGAGAGACAAGATCTATCAGGTCAGTTGGAAGAACATAGGAATTGCTCTGCCAGATCAGACTAGTGGCCCATCTGGTTCAGTATCCTGTATCTGATGGGTCAGTACTTGCCGTGCCAGAGGGATATGCAAGAAGCCCCCAGGGGCAGCTGTGGAATAGTCTCTGACCACCTTGGCTGGCTGGCTTAGATGCCTAGAAGCCTAGCTGGCACTGAGCGGGCATAGTGGAGTCTACCACCTGCTTCTCCTTCCCGTGAAAGGGATTCCTGTCTCCCCATTCCTGTGGGGAAGCCTGGCCCTGCTCTTGCTCTGTGCACATGCCCGGGAGGCTGGAATAAGTTGTGCTGTGGGGGACCACAGGAACCGCCATTTTATTCTGGGTCGGGTACCTAAGCACAAGCTGCACCATGTCTCATGGCTTAGGTGGCCCTGCTGCCTAACGAATGCGCCCACAGCCTGTAGGCTGAGGGGCCACTCTTAGACCCAGCACCCCAGGCTAGCGCTGTGAGTGGTGAGGCGCAGGCAGGAATCAGCGAAGGAACAGCCAGGCACCCCACGGCCTGCTGCCTGGTACTCCCATAACTCTGCTTCCCAACTGTGTTGAGTCCTTTTTTGTTCTCTGGGGAGCCTCTCTCCTCCCAGTGGCTGGGAAGCAGCGTGATTCCTTCTGCCCCTCCCCAGGGGGTGCTCCAGCAGCTGGATTCAGGGCTGTCATGTGTCAGCATTCTCCCTGAGCTTGGGATCACTGTCTGCTGGGAACTGCCACTCACTGGAGTGTGGGACAGACATCAAACACTTCTGCCCTGCCCCTTTCCTTCCCTCGGTGTCTCGGTTTCAGCCTCCCTGCCCTCAGGATTGGGGGCTGCAGCTTCTGCTGAGACGTCTTGGTTCCTGTCTGCCCTGTGTCTGGCACCAGCCCTGCGAGGGCTGATGCAGGGACTTGTGTACCATACTGCTCCCCAGAGTGCCACTCACATGTCTGTGCAGCATCACTTGGCATTTGGCACCTTGTTCTGATGCCCGATTGAGAAGAGCATTGTCCTTCTGCCTTTGTCACTAATATTCCCTTGGCCCACCTGTCTTATCTGGCACAGCTCACAGCTGTGAGTGCCGACCTCAGGGCAAATGGTCAGAAAACAGGGCAGATGCCCCAAACTGGTGGTGTGTTCTATAATTAGATTTCACCAAGCTAGTAACAAATGTGAACTCCTGGATCACTAACCCAGTCTTACCATGGAGTCACAGACAGTCCCTGTAGACACTTCAGTCTATCTTGCCACACAGACAACTTGTACTTAGTGATAAATGGTCACTTATACCAAAGATCACATTACATTCAGGTTGCTTCCAGTCCCAAGAGACCAGTCACTTATCCCAGATCAATTGGTCCCCTAGATCTTACATAAAAGACCACACTAGCAGCCAATTCTATAGTAAACTAACTAAAGATTTATTAGCTAATGCTTTTTTTGCCTTGGTCTTCACAGACAAGATCAACTCCCAGACTGCTGCACTGAGCAACATGGAATGGGGAGGAGGTGAGCAGCCCTCAGTAGTGAAATAACAGGACTATTTAGAAAAGCTGGATGTGCACAGGTCCATGGGTCCAGATCTAATGTATCCAAGGGTGTTGAGGGAGTTGTCTGATGTGATTGCATAAGTATTGGCTATTATCTTTGAAAATTCATGGCGATCGGGAGAGGTCCCAGACAACTGGAAAAAGGCAAATATAGTGCCTATATTTTAAAAAGGGAAGAAAGAGATTGCGGGGAACTACAGACCAGTCAGAACAGTGTGAGACTGCCCTTCCCAGGCTTCACTGAGCCAGAAAGGAAGCTGGGCGTAGGCCAGAATCTGGAGCTGACATGAGGCTGGGAGAAGGAGATGCTGGAGTAGAGCTGGGACGGTAAGAGGGCTGGGAGGAGAAGGTGGTGCTGTGGTAGCAGGGTGGAAGCAGAAGTGGGCTCGGAGGGAGGAGCGCTCGGAAACGTGTTCCTGGCTGACATATGGAAGGACACAACAGCAGCACCTTGACATTGCTTTTATTCAGCGTTTCTCTTTCCAGTTTGCTGCAATCAGTGGGTAACAGGGTTCTGTTGTGTCAGCTGATCTCCATGGCAATGACTCAGGGGCCTGGGGCTACCAGGCTGTAGCTACATGCTGGGTATGGGCTCTGCTGGGGGGAAGGGGAGATCAGGGTCCCTAGAGATGACAGGCTGTGGCTACGCATGGGCACAGGCCCCGCTGGGAGGCCTCAGGGCTGCAGGGCTGAGGCTACATATGGGGTATGGGTCCCACTGAGGGGGGCTCAGAGCCCTAGGGCCACTGTGCTGCAGCTATGTGCTGGCTGGGTATTGACCCTGCTTCGGGGGGAGAATGGGCCACAATAGTCACCATTCTTGTCATGAATGTTGGCAGCACTTGGCTCTGTGCAGGGCTGTGTGCCTGGTAGCTGAGTCCTGGGAAACTTCCTCCTCTCCAGGCCCCCAGAGCCACAGGGTACATGGTGCCCGAGCATTTCCTTTGGCTGGGTGCGGTGCTGGAGCTGTTGAAGATGGACACAACCACCAGTGAGGCTTCAGGCACTCAGCGGTGGCCATGTTGTGGAAATCAGGGGCTAACCGCACTGCACCTGGCATAAATTCGGAAGCAATGCCTTGCGACTCTCAGAACACAGCAGCAGCCCCAGACTGGGCCCCGGGTGATGTTGTCTCCTCCAGGCACGAGGAAGAACCTGGAGGAGCACCAGTCAGGCAGGCTGCTTCACATAGACCAGGAGCCGCAGAGTGGAGCTGGCAGCCAGCTGGGGGCATGGCCGGAGAGACAGGACTGAGTCAGCATGGAAGCCCTGGGTGGGAGAGAGGGGTGTGGGAGCAGGACAACACCGCCAGGTGAGAGGAACAGGGCCTGGAAAGCAGCCCAGTCACTGTGGGATTAGCTCTCTGACAAGAACATGGCACATCGCCTCAGACAGTCACAGACGTGTGCCTCCCTGGCGGGGATTTTCCCTGTAGCACAAGCTGTGACTGCTACGGGATGTGGTGTGACTGGAATGGACAGAGATGGTGCCCGCTGTTGTGGGGAGGAGCGGATGGGCTCCAGCAGACCGTCTGATTACTACCAAAGCAGAACTGGAAATCTAGTCAGTGTTTTACAGTGCTAACACGCTCTGCCTGCCTGATGTACTTAACTGACTTCCCTTACCATCACTCTGCAAGGTACGAATCCTCCCCAAAGCCCGGCGGGGCAGGGCTGTTAGCCCCTGCAGAGGGGAATGGAGGCACAGATTAAGTGACTTGCCCAGAGTTACACAGGGAGACTGCTGACAAGCAGGGACTTGAGTCCAGGTCTCCCCGTCCCAAGCTAGTACCTTGCCCGCTAGGCCAGCCTTCCTCTGATCCTATGGCTGTGAGGCCTGCCCTGAGCTTCCTCTGCTGGCTTTGAGGCTTTACAATCACATTTCTTTATCTCCTGTTGTTTGGACTTGTCACCTGAACAGAAGAGGAAACTGACTTAGGGCTCCACCTCTGCCACAACCTGAGCAGGAGCTATCCCATTGACGTCAGTGGAGCTGTGCACAGCTTGCAAGGTGCCTACGTGTTGGCAAAATTGTGGGATAAGTACCTACACGAGGGGCAGTGAGCAGGATTGCTCCCAAAGCACTGTCACATGTGCAAAATAACACCCACACGCCAGAGGCATGGTTTTCTCTGAACCTTTCAGTTATAGGCATGACAGCGTTTCTTGTAAGGACAGTAGGACAGAGGTCCCCAACTGTGGGGCACCCCCCCCTCAGGGGGTTGTGGAGGAACGTTCAGGGGTCATGGCTGGGGTCCGGGCCAGCCCTCATGTGGGGTGTGGAGGAAACGCCACCCAGCTCCGCTCCTGGCCCCAGCACCGGCTGCTTGCCCCACCTGCCTGTAGAGACACAAAGCTCCCAAATCGTTAGTTCACGGCTGCGGCACACTGTGCCCGTGGCTGCGAGGCCGGAACGGCCTACACCCCCACGTCTGTGATTAAGAAACTTATTGGCTGACCTAATCATCACCCTCGCTGCTCGCTTTCACGTGCACAAGATATGGGCTTGTTAAGTCATGTTGATGAGTATTGTATGCTCCTCCTATGCGCAAAAATTGAACCACTTATAAGTGTTGTAAACAGAAAAGTAAGATAATAAAAACCCCAGTGAAAAGTCCCTAGGAGGCTTTTCGGCTACCACGACCTGGCGCTCTGTCTCCTTCCTTTTTCGTCGCCACATCTGGTGACCCCGACGTGATCCCCCCTGCTCACCGGCTGGATACGCCGAGTGCACCTCCGCGGCCGTTTGCCGCCCCTGATTCGTGAGTATGGGGGGGGGGGACTTTCCAGTGCCCAGAAGGAGCACGCAAGGGAGTTACAAAAGATTATATGGCAACGATCATGTGTCGTTGTCTCGGTCGCCCATATCAAGGACCTTCTAAGGGAAATAGATCGCCAGTGCCCCTGGTATCCGGACTGCGGGTCGTTACGGCTTCTTGATTGGATACAGATTGGGACCACCCTCTATAGTGAACCCCATGCCCCGGTTCAGCACCTGCTGCTCTGGCAGCGTTGTAAGGAGGCGCTGGAGGGGGTCGGCCCCGATGGTCCCAAGCCGGTCTCCCTTTTGCCCCCAAGTGATGGACCGCCCCCCTCATACCCGCAGCTGACCCTCCCTGTGCCGCCGCCTGCGGTGGCGCCCCCCTGCCCACCTGTCAGCCGGGGGGGCGTTGTCGCCGCGGCGGTGCGGTGAGCGCGCGAGGCCGGTCTCTTGACCGACGAGGAATCCAGCTGTGGGTTCGAGGCATTTCCCGTCTCTTGGCGGGATGATGGTAACGGGGGGCAGATCGTGGACTGGCAGGCACTCCCCTATTCAGTTCTGCGTGAGCTCCGCAAGGCGGTTCGCGAGACCGGGGTGCGGTCTGCTTTCACCCTGGGGATTTTGGAAGGTGTGTCAAACGGCTATTGGTTAGTCCCCCAAGACTGGAAAGATGTGTGCCGCATGGTGCTGTCTCCCGCGCAATACGTTGTGTGGGATACCGAGTACCAGCGAGAGGCACTTGCGGCGGCCGCACAGGTTGGGGGGGCCTATCTCGCTGAGCAGTTATATGGCACGGACAGTTTTCGAGCATCCCCCAGCAGGCGGAGGGCACGCCCCGAGCGGCTTATCCCATTATCGGTCAGTGCGTCCGTCGGGCGTTTCGTAGGGTCCCCGCTACGGGCGAGTCCTCTAAATCTTTCGCGGTTACTCGGCAGGGTGCCGCCAAACCGTTCCATCAGTTTATTGACCGCCTCCAAGAGGCAGTCCAAAGGCAGATCGACAACCCGGAGGCCCAAACTGAGCTAATGAGAAAGCTGGCTTATGAAAACGCCAATGCAGATTGCCGCCGTGCAATGCAGGCAGTGGTCGGGCACCCGGAGTACACCCTGGCACAGTTGCTACAGGCGTGTGCTGACGTAGGCAGATGGCCTTATTGGCTGCTGCCCTGCACAAGGGGCAGAAGCCTCAGGGGAACTGCTTTAATTGCCAAAAGCCTGGGCATTTTCGGCGGGAGTGCCGGGCCCCCGGTGGGGGGGCGTGCCAAAACAAACCCCAAGCAGGCCGGAGGCCCCGCACGTTGTGTCCCAAATGCAAAAAGGGCTACCATTGGGCGGCGCAGTGTCGCTCAGCCGGGGGTGACAACCGGGCCCTAACAACCAGCCAGGACAACCCCCCGGGAAACTCGTAGTCGGGCCTGCGACCAGCCCGAGGCCAAAGGCCGCGCCCCTCTCCGTGCATGATGTTCCCGCCGTCACAAGGGGCAGTGCGGGGATTGACCTTGTCAATCAGACAAATATGGATATAACTCTCCCTGGGGAGGTCCTTCTTATGCCGTCTCAAATTCAGGGCTCGTTGCCAGAGGGCACGGTGGGCCTTGTTCTGCCCCGCTCGTCCGCCAGCAAGCAGGGCTTGTTTGTGGTGCCTGGGGTGGTGGACTCGGACTATGGTGGAATTATCCACGTTCAGCTGTGGAGTCATCTGCCAAAACAACTGTTTCAGGGAGATGCCTGGGCACAACTTATACTTGTGCCCTACTCCCTTCCGGCAGGGGGAAGAAACGTCCCCCGAACCGGCGGTTTTGGGTCCACCAGCCAGCGCACTATTCACCCGCAAGTAGCAGCGGTCGTTAAAGGGTTCGAGGGTGTCATCGACTCTGGGGCAGACGTCACCGTCATCGCCGCCGCGCAGTGGCCCGCCCATTGGCCCACGGAGCAGGCTCCAGCTGTCTGGGATGTGGGCGGGGCGCAGGACTCGCAACGGAGTGCCCGAAGGTTGGAGGTTAGGGCGCCTCAGGGCACCTGCCACGCCCGTATCCGGCCCATCATTCTCCCCGTCCACCTCAACCTGTGGGGCCGTGATTTATTAACGCAGTTTGCTGCCACCATCCATATTGATGATTAGGCGTACGGCCCTCCCCCTCCGTTGGCTCACTGACGAGCCCGTCTGGGTTGCGCAGTGGCCACTTCCTTTAGAAAAGCTGGAGGCACTCCAGCACTTGGTCAATGACCAGCTACAGGCAGGGCATTTGGAGGAATCCACTAGCTCATTTAATACACCCGTATTTGTTATTAAAAAGAGATCTGGCAAATGGCGCCTCCTGCAGGATCTTCGCGCCATTAACAAAATTATACAGCCTATGGGTCCCCTGCAGTGTGGTACCCCCAATCCCAATCTTATCCCATGTGATTACCAATTATCTGTTATAGATTGTTTTTTTACCATTCCCCTGCACCCTGAGGACCGGGCGCGCTTTGCCTTTACCGTTCTGGTCTTAAATCATTCCAGCCCACTTTACGTTATCAGTGGAACGTGCTCCCTCAGGGCATGTTAAACAGCCCCACCTTATGTCAACATTTTGTTGCGCAAGCCTTACGGCCGTTTCGCACAGCACACCCGGATGCTCTGATTTACCACTATATGGATGACATCCTGGTGGCTCACCCCGTACTTCCTGATGACTGGCTGGACGAACTGCGCCACCAGCTTGCGGCGTATGGGCTAGCTATAGCCCCGGACAAAGTCCAGCGTCAGCCGCCCTTTTTGTATCTCGGTCACCGTATGCTCCAGTCATACGCCCGCCCAGTTTGTCCTGAGCTGGTGTTACCCAACCCTCTTACGTTTGTACAGCTCCAACAGTTGTTGGGGTCCCTTAATTGGATTCGCCCTTTTTGCCCTCTGACTACCTCCATGCTGTCCCCTCTTTTCTCTGGCCTTCGGCAGGGCCGCCTCCCCGGGGATGTCATTCCCGTTTCCCAGGAACAGCGCCAAGCGGTCGCCCTCATTAACCAGACCCTGGCCCAGGTGTGGGTCGACCGCCGTGACAGGGAACAGCCTTTGCTCGCCATTTTGCTTCCTACGCTCTTACAACTGACGGCTGTCCTCGCCCAAGAGGGTGCGGCAGCACGTCTTCGTCTAATTGAGTGGATTTATTTGACCCACTCCCCTCCGCATACTATTCAGACACTCCCCCAACAGGCCGCAGAGCTCATTTTTAAAGTACGGGAACGATCCCGTACCCTCTTGGGTTGGGACCCCGCTGCCATTATTGTCCCTATCCCGGCTAAGGACTGGGAACGCGCTGTCTCTTGCAGTGTCACCCTTCAGTTGTCTCTTGCTGACTATGTCGGGGAAATTAAGTATCACATCCCCCCTGACCCCCGTCTCTCGCTCTTGCAACAGCGTTGCCTTCACCTCCGATCACCTTAGTCCGCCATCCCCATTGAGGGTGCACTTACCCTCTTTACGGACGGCGGCCCAACGCGGGGTGCAGTCAGCTGGCAGGAGCAGGGCAGTTGGCAGGTCCGTTTTACCCTGCCTCAGCGTTTCCCGCAGCGTGCGGAATTAGCCGCTGTTATATTGGCCTGTCGATGCTTCCGGGATGACCCTTTCAATCTTATTACTGATAGTCTTTATGTTACTAATGTTCTTAAGTCTCTTCCAGGCTCCTATGTGTCGCCCTCCTGCGATGACAACCTGTTGGCCCTTTTTCTCACCCTGCAACAGCTCCTTTCCGTCCGCTCTAGCCCCTTTTTTGTGGCACATATTCGCAGTCACACCACGCTACCGGGCTTGTTGACGGAGGGTAACGCGGTGGCCGACCAGGCGGTTAAATCTGTGGCCTCGATTTTTTCATCCCCAATCGAAAGCCACGCCTTTTTCCATCAGTCCGCCAAGGCCCTTGCCAAACAGTTCACTCTCCCATTACATCAGGCGCAAGCCATCGTTCGTCAGTGTGACCTTTGTGCATCTCTATCCAATAGCCCGGAGTTGGGGGTCAACCCTCGCGGTACTTCGGCCAATCAGCTCTGGCAGATGGACGTTACACACTTTCCTCCCTTTGCCCCCTGGCAGTATCTTCATGTGTGTGTAGACCCCATTATGTGTGGGTCACTCCCCAGAAGGGTGAGGCCTCTCGTCATGTCATTAATCACATGATTCGTGCCATGGCAATCATGGGTCACCCGTCTCGCCTTAAGACCGACAACGGCCCCGTCTATTGTAGCTCGGCCTTTGCCTCCTTCTGCACCACGTGGGATGTTGTCCACACATTTGGTATCCCGTATAACCCCACAGGCCAGGCTATTGTAGAACGGGTCAACCGTGCGCTCAAACAAGCTTTAGCCCGTCAAAAACAAAAAGGGGGAATTCCAGTAGGCCTTCCTCCTCACCAGGAATGGCTGGCTGCAGTGCTCTTTACCCTGAATCATTTAAATTTGATTGATAATTATTCTGCGGCAGAACGTCATTTTCGCAGCCACCAGGCTTTGCCCCGCCCCCTTGTCAAATATCGCAAGGCCCCGGACCCTCAATGGCATGGCCCAGCGCCCCTCATAATATGGGGACGGGGTCATGCTGCCGTTTCTCTTCCTACAGGTCCGTTGTGGGTCCCGGCGCGTAACGTACGCCCGTGGCACGGCGATGGCCTGGCACCAGGGGCTGTCGAACCCCATTCCGCAATTCAACCTACACCTACAGGATCCCGAGTGTCCTCGCCAGCGCCCCCTGCGGGAGCCCCCGCAGCGCATGACCTGGGGACAGGTTAAGGCCCTCTCATTGCAGGCCGAGCAGTTGCGGGTGCAGCAGCAGCTGGAACCTACCCCAGAAAATTATCTTGTGACATTGCTAGCTTGCCTTAATGCTAACTCGCTCCTTATTTTGTGCATACTGGGGGATTTTTTGCTGGCTCCTGGTTGTCAAGGCGAACCCCAGATGGAAAAGCGGCTGCAGTTTAACATCTGGGTCCGCCTGGCGCAAGTATTGAATCAATCTAATTTTTGCTTAGCCGCTACCCCGGAAATGCAGGGTCTGTTAAGTACCTGCCTTATTCCTGTCTGTAAGCCACCTAGCGATATACCAGTGAATATGCAGTTGGGCCTTAATAATATTGTTAATAAATCTGTCATACAATATTCCACTCTTACCCGCTGGGGAGAGGCTATGTATCGTCTCCCCTTGCGGGCGGTACAACTTTATACCCCCTTTGTGGCAAACCATGCCAATAATACTTGTGCCAAAGTAGCTAATTGCTCTAATTATAAGCCCCATGGGGGGTGTTTGGCGACTGGCCAGGCCTTATGGAATTGTACCAAACCGCAGAATGTGTCGGCTAATTATGGGCACATCGAATTGCCATCCGGTTGGTTCTTTACATGTGGCCGTCGCACGTTTAATTATGTCCCCGCAAATCTTTCTGATACTCAATGTTGTTTGAGTCGTTTGGTCCCCATCATGCCGCAAAAGGCGTTGCTTCTTTTTTCACCCCGCCTTAAGCGTAGTAGTGTCCCCTTGCCTATGACATGTAATGGTAATGTTAGTCTATTAAGTCAAGCAGAATATATTTCTCTTGCGGCCTCTCTTGTAGGCCTGCCTGGGCTGGCCATAGCTCAGGGCAATAATATAGCAGAATTGGCATGTTTGTTAGCAAAAACCATAAATTCAACCTCCCAGGCCATTGGGCTCCTCAATGAGGAGCAACAAGAATTACGGCACGCCATCCTAGATAATCGAGCCGCTATCGATTACTTACTTTTGCAGCAACATCTGGGATGTGAAACAATAAAAGAGATGTGCTGTTTCAATCTCACTAATAATGGCAATCGCATACAGCAGCAGCTTAATATGTTAAAACAATATGCCCAAGCCATATGCCAAGATATCTCCCCTCCTTGGTGAGATTACCTCTGGTCATGGCTACCTTCCGGTGGATAAAAACCCTCTTGCAATATGGAGTCCTAATTTTAGTCCTTGGCATTTCACTATGCTGTTTCGTTCAATGTATACCTAGCCTGGTAGCATTGTGTATGCGACCCTGCGAGGGTGCCCCATCTAAACACCGCTTTTAAAACAAAAAAGGAGGGAATGTAGAGACACACAGCTCCCGAATTGTTAGTTCACAGCTGCGGCACACTGCGCCCGTGGCTGCGAGGCCGGAGCGGCCTACACCCCCATGTCTGTGATTAAGAAACTTATTGGCTGACCTAATCATCACCCTCGCTGCTCGCTTTCACGTGCACAAGATATGGGCTTGTTAAGTCATGTTGATGAGTATTGTATGCTCCTCCTATGCGCAAAAATTGAACCACTTATAAGTGTTGTAAACAGAAAAGTAAGATAATAAAAACCCCAGTGAAAAGTCCCTAGGAGGCTTTTCGGCTACCACGACCTGGCGCTCTGTCTCCTTCCTTTTTCGTCGCCACACCTGCTACCCCACTCCTGGGGCCCCAGCTGCTGGCCTCAGCCCCCGCCTGAGGTTCTGCTCCTGCCCCCACCCATGTCCCCAGCTGTGGCCCCAGCCTTGGCCCCTTTACCCCTGTCAGAGCCACCCTTCTGGAGCTACAGCCCCACTCCTGGCCTCAGCTCGCACAGGGGTAAGGGGGATGCGAGGTAAAAAGTTTGGGGCCAGAGCAAAGGGCAGCTTTTGAGGTGAGGGCGAGTCTGTCATGTGTGACCAAAATTTTTTTAGGTTAGTCAAGAGCAACCAATGCCATCCTTCAGACAACCAGTGATATCTGTGTAATAGCCTCCTGAAACGCTGCCCAGTCATGGACAGGAGGAGTTAATTTGAGGAGCACAATGTAAGGCCCCGATCTGGGCAGGGGATGTGGGCAAATGCCACTTCTGGAGGAATAGCACCATCAGATCTTTAACATGAGCAGGAGTTGAGTATCAGTGCTTCATTCCATGCCTCATGGGGGCCATGGCCCATCTCCTTGCAATGTCTATCCCTCTATGTCCAGGAATCTTGGGTTCCATTCTGGGCTGTAAAGGGGAGTGTGCTTGAGTGGTCACAGACCTTTCTGCCTGTTCCTTGCCTCCAAGCTTGATCCTTTCTGCTCCAACCTGTCCCTATCCCAGGTCTGTCTTTTCCCCACCCCAGCCCGTTGTCCCTGTCCCATTCTTGCTTACCCAGACCCGTTCTCTACTCCCGGCTACTCATCCCCATCCCCTTGCCCAGCCCATGCCATTTCCTCCTTCCTCATCCTATCTGCCTCTCCCCGCCCCATGGCCTCCAATCATCCTCTCACCCCCCACTGGCTCCCAATCCTTGTCTCTTTGCCCAACCGTCCTTGTCTCCCTCTGTGCCCCCAGCTCCTACTCTGATCAGTGTCACCCCCCAGCCAACTGGCTTCCAGTCCCCCCTCCTGTTTCCTTTACTGGCTCCGAGATCTCCTTGCCCAACTAGTCACAGCTTCTGCCCTCCACCTTCCCTCCCGGGTCCCAGTCCCAGCCTTTCCTGCCCCCGGGGCTAGTCTGTCACCCCTCTCCCACAACCCCTCCAGTTGTCAATATCAGTCTCCTTGCCCAGCCAGTCCCAGTTTCCATCTCCTACTCCCGCTCACTGCTTCCGCCCCCCCTCCCCCACACATACACTATCCAGGACAGTCTCTCCAGACTCCTTGGTCCCTCCTGCCAGTCTGGGTCTTATCCCCTCTGCAGTTGAATCAGGCAGCTTCCTCTTCCATGCTGCCTGGGTGCCAATAGGAGTATTAGGGTGAGCATAGGGGAGGGAGTCTCCCATCCCTGCTCTCAGCTCTGATGCTCAGACCCAGGCCAGCCTGGAGCAGCTGGGAGCTGCAGTTATGTGGAGTGTCTGGCTTTGCTCCATACCCTAGGCAGCTGCATGCTCAGTCTGGTCAACACTAGGAGTGGTGAGGGGATGGAGCATGCTGAGTGAGGATAGAATCTTCTGAGATTTTAGCTGCTGAATTCTTAAATCTCTACTGAGCAGGCGTGAACTGAGATTTTTCAGGACTTTTAACCTGGCCACATTTGGGTGGATTTTCACAGGAACAGCAAAGGCACCTTTCTGACACAACGGCCACACACTTCCAAGTTTCAAGTCCCTGCTCCAAACTATGGGGGCAATAGACCTTCTCAAAAGTCAAAGCAAAAACTCTTTAACCCAGCTGGCCATTGCGTTGTCTCGGATAACTTTAGCTTCCCTTATCAATTGTCTGAATTTCATAACTGCTAGTTTATATTCATTGCTATTCATTTGCCTTTTTTTCATTATTTTTTTTTAATTCTTCTTTGAGTGATTGCACACATTGATTCCAAGTAGGTGTGCGCGCGTTGCGTGCACGACTGTCGGAAAGTTTTTCCCCTAGCAGCATCCGTCGGGTCAGCTGTGGAGCCCCCTGGAGTGGCGCCTTTATGGCAATCAATATATGACCCTGCCGACCCGGCGCCCCCTCAGTTCCTTCTTACTGCCCATGATGGTCGTTGGAACTGTGGTGTCTTGCTCAGCGAGTTCTCCACGTTTCCCTAGCTTGTTTTATAGTCGTTCTTATAGTAGTTATCATTTTTTTCTTTAATTCTTGTAGTTTATTTTTGTTGTAGTTTGTAGCAGTTAGGCTGGGGGGTTTACCCTCCGTCCTGACCTCTTTTCCTTGGGAGGGCTCTCATGCCCAAGTCCCCAGGATTCAAGCCCTGCAAGTTCTACTCCAAGCCCATGCCATCAGGTGACCCCCATGACGCTTGTCTGAAGTGTCTGGGGGAGGCTCACCAAGCTGATAGATGCAGGATTTGCAAGGGGTTTCTTCTTAGGACCAAAAGGAGCATGACTTTCGCCTTAAGCAGCTCCTTATGGAGGCGGCACTTAGACCCCAGCCTCCTTCGGCGTGGCAGGACCTGGCACTGAGTTCTTCAGTGCGCAGCTCCCCGGCAGCAGTGGTGGAAGTGGCACCGCGGATGGACTCTGGCCGAGACCCGCAGCACCGCCACTCCCCGGCACTGCTTCCACTCCCCGGCGCCAAAGCAGCACTGGAAGCAAGAGAAGAGTGGCTCTCCATCACAGAGACCCACCCCCCTGGAGATGGCCAATGTGGCGCTTCCCAGAGAGGAGCGCCCAGGGCCACCACGCTGCTGGAGCTGTCGGTGGACATACCAGTCACGTTGCCTCTCCTCCCGGACCTACTCACTCAGGACCATGGTCGGCTCTGTCATCCCGACCTACGGTCCCTTCACCTCACGGCTTGGAAGCTTCATGGCTGAACCCCACGGAGCTTCTGTGCAGCTGGGCAGCAGGAAGCCCTCCACTAAAGCCACGTATCTGGCAAAGTGGAAACGTTTTTTGTGTTGGTGTGATGAGCGCTGCACACACACCCTCCACGCACCGGTACCGCTCATCTTGAAGTACCTCCTTCACCTGAAACAGCAAGGCCTGGTGGCGTCCTCCATAAGGGTTCACCTTGCTGCTATCTTGGCCTTCCACCCGGGTGCGTCTGGCTGCTCAGTCTTCACCAACCCTATGGTTGGTTGCTTCCTCAAAGGCTTGGACAGTTTATATCCTCAGATCCGTCAGCCTGTCCTTGCGTGGGACCTTAAACTGGTCCTTTTGAGGCTCATGGGGCCCCCATTCGAACCGTTGGTCACGTGCTCCCTCTTGTATGTCTCCTGGAAGACAGCTTTCCTGGTTGCCATTATGTCAGCGAGACGCGTCTCTGAGCTAAAGGCCCTCACCTCAGAACCGCCTTACACGGTTTTCCACAAGGATAAGATGCAACTCAGACCGCACCTGGCCTTCCTCCCCAAGGTGGTGTCAAGCTTCCACACCAGCCAGGATATTTTCCTACTAGTCTTTTACCCAAAACCTCATGCTAGTCCCCGGGAGCAGCGGGTACATTCCCTCGATGTCCGAAGAGCCCTAGCTTTCTACATCGAGTGCACTAAGCGGTTTAGAAAATCGACCCAACTATTCGTAGCGGTGGCAGACCAGATGAAAGGCCTCCCAGTCTCCTCTCAAAGAATATCCTCCTGTGTCACATCCTGCACTTGCTATGAGCTAGCCAACGTGCCAACCCTAGCTCTTACCGCACGCTCTACTAGGGCCCAGGCCTCGTCAGCGGCATTCCTGGCCCAGGTCCCGATCCAAGAAATCTGCAGGGCAGCGACTTGGTCCTCGGTACATACCTTCACCTCGCACTACGTCATCGTTCAGCACGCCAGGGACGACACAGCTTTCAGTAGAGCAGTGCTACAATCAGCATTTCCTTAACTCTAACCCCACCGCCTAGGTAAGGCTTGGGAATCACCCACTTGGAATCTATATGAGCAATCAATCGAAGAAGAAAAAATGGTTACTCACCTCTCGTAACTGTTGTTCTTCAAGATGTGTTGCTCATATCCATTCCAAACCCGCCCGCCTTCCCCGCTGTTGGAGTAACCAGCAAGAAGGAACTGGGGAGGTGCCGGGTCAGCAGGGTCATATATTGAGTGCCATGAAGGCGCCACTCCAGGGGGCTCCGCAGCCGACCCGACGAATGCTGGAAGGGGGAAAAAAATTCCGACGGCCATGCACACGACGTGCACACACCTACTTGGAATGGATATGAGCAACACATCTCGACGAACAACAGTTACAAGAGGTGAGTAACCGTTTGTTCTTTTTGGCTGCTTTCATTCCCCCTCTAAACCAGGATTATTTTTTAACCAATATAGCTGTTTTATGTGATTGTGGGATGGTAGCTTTTGGGACATCTAATAAAAGTTCTTAAACAAGTCCTTATTATCCTTCACATTTTCCTGTTTTAAATTTTTCTGCCCTGTCAGTTTTACTCATAATTATTTAGCTGTGGTAAATTGGCCTTTTTAAAGCACCAAGTATAGGTATTGTCACAGTTCCTGCGCTAACTATACCTCTAACCTCCTCTTGCTGCCCACGTGTGCACCCTCCCTGCTCAGGTTTCTAGGCATCACTTGAGCTGGTGCCGGAGGGAACTGAATGATTCTTCTCTCTGACCTGGTCTTGGGTTGCAGTCTCCTGATACTAACCGTGATTGGCTTAACAGATCTGACTTATGACCAGACCCTGCAATTCTGTTCCCTGGGGCTGGGACAGTGGTAACCAGTGACCAGACAGCCTTCTTCAAGCAAAGAATTATTAGAACCAAAGACTTTTAAAAACAGATCTTAAAAAAGATAAAACACACTCTGGGCATGTCAAGCCTACCAGCAGTGAAATTGTCTCCCTAACTCCCCAGAGACTCCTCAGCAGAGCCTCACCCTGTGAGCTGCCCCTGGTGATTCTCAGCCCCCCTTCTCAGGAATCAGGCTACTGTTCAACCCATTGGCTCTCAACTTTTCCAAACTACTGTACCCCTTTCAGGGGTCTGATTTGTCTTGCATATCCCCAAGTTTCACCTCACTTAAAAACTACTTGCTTACAAAAACAGACAGAAAAATACACATGTGTCACAGCACACTGTTACTGAACAATTGCTTCCATTGTCAATTTGACCATAGAATTATAAAATGGATCAATTAGAATATAAATATTGTACTTACTGTGACAGACCCAGACCAGTGGGGTGCAGGAGTCTGGTAGAGGGCAAATATACTGATCACTGGATGAGTAGTTTTCTGTTCCCTGAGTGACCAGGGCAGGGAGTGCACTAGAGTAATCAGGAACCTGCTAGAACCAGTTAAGGCAGGCACGCTAATTAGGACACCTGGAGCCAATTAAGAAGAAGCTGCTAGAATCAATTAAGGCAGGCTAATCAGGGCACCTGGGTTTTAAAAAGGAGCTCACTTCAGTTTGTGGTGCAAGTGTGAGGAGCTGGGAGCAAGAGGCGCAAGGAGCTGAGAGGGTGTTCTGCTAGAGGACTGAGGAGCACAAGCGTTATCAGACACCAGGAGGAAGGTCCTGTGGTGAGAATAAGGAAGGTGTTTGGAGGAGGCCATGGGGAAGTAGCCCAGGGAGTTGTAGCTGTCATGCAGCTGTTACAGGAGGCACTATAGACAGCTGCAATCCACAGGGCCCTGGGCTGAAACCCGGTGTAGAGGGTGGGCCCGGGTTCCCCCCAAACCTCCCAATTGACCTGGACTGTGGGTTCTTCCAAAGGGGAAGGTCTCTGGGCTGTTCCCCAACCCACATGGTGAATCTCTGAGGCAGGAAAATCTGCCAATAAGTGCAGGACCCACCAAGATAGAGGAGGAACTTTGTCACATTATGTTTCAGTGTATAGTACACCTCTACCCTGATATAACACGAATTCTGAGATAACACGCTAAAGCAGTGCTCTGCGGGGGCAGGGCTGTGCACTCCAGCGGATCAAAGCAAGTTCAATATAACGCGGTAAGATTTTTTGGCTCCCTAGGACAGCGTTATATTGAGGTAGAGGTGTGTATAGAGCAGTAGAAACAAGTCACTGTCTTTATGAAATTTTAGTTTATACTGATCTCGCTAGTGCTATTTATGTAGCCTTTTGTAAAACTAGGCAAATATCTAGATGAGTTGATGTACCCCCTGGAAGATCTCTGTGTACCCCCAGGGGTATGTGTACCCCAGGGTGAGAACCACTGGTTTAACCATTCAGAGCCCTTTGATTTGGGAAAACAAGGTTTGCAACTTGTTGGAGACAGAATCTTTGAATATAACAGCTTGCCACAGTGTAGTTGTAGCTGCGTCGGTCCCAGGATATTAGAGAGACAAGGTGGGTTTACTGGACCAACTTCTGCTATTGAGAGAGACAAGCTATGGAGCCACACTGAGCCATTCCTCAGGTCTGGGAAAGGTACTCAGAACGTCACAGCTAAATGCAAGGTGGAACAGATTGTTTAGCATAAGTAGTTAGCACATGTTCTAAGGCAGTGTTTTTCAATGTTTGGGTTGTGAACCAGTACTGGGTCGCGACATGTAAGGCTCTGGGTTGCCTTGCTCAGCACTCAAGGACTCTAGTGGCTCTGGTCAGCACTGCTGACCCCCCCCCCCTTCCTCCCCCACACACACTCTGAACTCCTCATTCCCAGCTCAACAATTTTCTTCAACTGGGTCCCCAGAAAAAAAGTTTGAAAACAACTGTTCTAAGGAACCATTCATGGTAAAGTGACCCATTAACACCCCTGCAGTCATAGGACAGAAAGAGGGGGTTAGTGGGTAGTAGATTATTGTAATGAGCCATAAATCCAGTGTCTCTGTTCAGTCCATGAACAGAGTTTAGTATCTAGCAGAGTTATGAATTTAAGCTCCCAGACTCGTCTTTTGAAAGTGTTGTGCAAGTTTCCTTTGAGGATGAGGACTGAGAGGTCAGATATAGAGTGATAGCTCTGTGAGACATGTTCACCCACAGGTGTTGTGGTGTCTTTGTCTTTTATCATTTTCCTATGTGAGTTCATTTGAGAGCGGAGTGACTGACTGGTTTCATACACATAGTTTTTATTGGGGCGTTTAGTGCACGGGATGAGGTACACCACCTGTTGTGATAGGCATGTGTAGGACCTACAGATTTTGAAAGGTGTGTTGTGAGGGTGTTGATCATCCTAGAAGTGGAGATATCTCTGCAGGTTTTGCATCTCTTGTTCTGGCAAGGTTTGGTGCCGCTTTGAGTTGGTGTGTCCCAGTCTGTGGGGAGTTTGCTTCCAATGCTGAGCTTGGAGAGATTGGGGGGGGGGGGGGTTGAAACCAGAAGTGGGGGTTCAGGAAAGATTTCTTTCAGGATGGGGTTGTAGTCAATGTGCAGAGGGAAGTCCTGGGGGGAAGGTTGGAGAGTGAGCCCCCTTACACTCATCCTGCAGTGGCAGTCCTGTGTCCCGTGGGGCTGGGCTTGGCTCCCTGCTCCAGGTGTGGCAACCTGGTGCATGGGATCACAGTGTGGCTCACTCAGATTTGGCCCAACTCCCCACCCATCATAATGCTGGGGCAGCAAGGCCAAAACTGAGCGATGCTGTGACCCTGTGTGCCAGGTCACAATGCCCAGCTGGACACATCCCTGTGGGACACAGAAGTCACCACTGCTCATGCTTGGGACGAGTGAGGGATGAGTTTGGTCTTTGGCCCTTCCCTCAGGGGCCCTCCCCTCACTGGCCAGGGACTGAGGGCAAGGCTGGGGCAGAGAGTGCTGCTCGGGGTGGTTGATGGCCTCTCATTTGTCACAGGGAATTTTTATCAAAAATCACAGAGCAATCACCAAATCTGGACCTTCTGCTAACTTCACCATCGTGCTGTGTGATTTTGATTTAAAAGTTGACAAATCTGCAGCCCTACTTGTAACCCACTCTAGTTATGCAGTAACTTCACCTCACAGTGGTCATAAAAGGGTTAAATCTCTGTATTTAGAACATGACCTGTTGCCATGTCTGTCACACATATAGTATTGGCTAGGGCTTCTCTCTTCACACCTACCAGTTGTAGTCAGGTCATGACCATTTGCACTTAGGCAACCACTAAGTTGTAGCTCCATGCTCAGTCCACCTCTATCAGGCAGAATGAAATAGAAGTAGAATTACCCCAAGTTGAGTGCAACATTTTTTATGTTAGGAAATTATTTATCTCTCAGTTTTAGACGCTGTAGACTGTTTTACTGCTGGCAATATGAAGCCTCCACTATGCTCCCCCTGCATGCCTCCCCTCCCATTTCCAATCATAAAGTTTTTCTTCAGTTGTAGATAGAGGCTTAAGGAGCTGTTTGTCTTACTCTCCTGTTCACTTGCTTGTCTGTGATTAACCTCGGCTCCTATCCCTTCTTGTGCTTTCTCACTTAGAACATTGATCCATTAGCATCCCTGACCCTGTGTTGTCATTAACTCCAAAGCAGGGAATGGGATCTGTGATAGAATATACCCCTTCCCCCATTGCCTCATCTGTGCTCCCCAAGTAGAGTGTCCCAGTCATTTTCAGGTTCTAGTCATGGGACTCTTCCCACCACAGTAATGCCAAGTGGGTCAGATTTCTTCTGAGACATGGTCATTTCCAGTTCTTCCTGTTTATTACCCCAGCAACTGCTATTGGTGCATGGACAGCTAAAGGATGTATTCCTTCCCACCCCCTGACACCTTGATTTGTTACGCTCTGGACACCAGGAGTCTGAGTTGTCTGGGCATTTGTCCAGTACTTTCCATGTGTAGTTGGTCTAATGCTCTCCCCTCTAATCTAGTTAGGTGTCACCCAGAAGTTTGGTTCTCCTATATAGTTGAGATGGAGGCTGCCCGAACTGTACAGCCTCTCTTCCGATAAAAACAACCTGCTCTGCTGGACACCACTTCCCAGGCCTCTGGGTCACCTCTGGTGTCCTCTGTGCTCCATCGCTTGTGGGACTGGAGAGGGAAGTGCAGAAACCTGGCGCCCAGCCAGCAGACAAGCTTCTGTAGAGGGTCGCTTACAGCTGTAAGAGGGTCGCTTACAGTGAGGATGCTGGTGTGACTGAAGGCTGCTGGGAAATCTAGCTTACAGGCTTAGGTCATAAATTCATAGATTCCAAGGCCAGAAGGGACCATTGTGACCTGCATAGCACAGGCCAGAGACCTGCCCCATGTCATCAGATGTTGGCTGTGTGCACGTGTTCTTTCTGCATGCTGCACTGGCTTCTGACTGGACAGTCCATACAGCAGGCTCCAATCGAACTGCCCAATAAGACCACAAGACTTAGTTTAGTAGTGAAGGCACCCAGGCAGGTTTATTGCCAACGAAGCATGGTGCTAATGCCCCGGCTCAATGGTTACAGGTCACACTAACACATGTATGCCCGTGACAATAGACCCGCTCAGTCAGTGGCGGGACTTTCCATTGCCCGCTAGGCCAGCCGAAGGGTTAAGGTAAGGTATCCAAACGCTTTTAGACTGAGATAAACAATCTGGGATAAACAACTTACCTATCACTTTATGCATTTCATGACATGTTTGTTACCTCCCCTTGTACTTTCCTCCTGATCTTTCAGACAAAACATCCCTATTCACCACCTGTCTTTGTACCTTTAATCCTGGTGTTTCAGACAAAATATCACTATTTATTACTTTTGTCAAGCCATTTTATCATGTGCTAGGCTGGTGGATTCTTGTGCTGGCCTGCTGGAATGTGTTTACACATTCCGTGTGTTTTAGCAATGCTAGCAATACCAGTGCCGAGTTTGTGTACCAGACGCTGACTTGCCGGCAAACATCTGCATTTGACAGGGCCTGGCAGTTGCTCATAGCGTAACTTTTGCTGACTTTGTTCAGGCTCAGGCCTGGCACCAGGCCCATGCTCTCTTTTTCTACACCCCAAAATAATTCCTAGAGCAGAAATGTTGCCAGCACAGAGTGCCCGAGGCAAAGCAACAGCGGGGTTCGTTGCCCGGTGTGCTTCGCGCCAATAAACACACCAGGGGGAGAAGCAAACAAAGTTTATTTGGGATCCCAAAGCGGTGCAAGGAGACTGGCAAGTCTCAAATCAAGCACACTACCAGGAACAGTTTTTCTTCTTTTATACATTTTGCAGTTAAGCCTCACCCCCCCCCCTTTCCCCTCTAGCCCTCCCTTTTTCCCCCCCATTCCTCCCTCTACCCCTCCCGTCCCTGGTAATAGTTACTAAGCAAATAACGATTACATTTAAGCAGTTAAGTCATTCTTGGCAGCTATAAGCCTAGCTTGTTAGTAACTTCTTTAAACCGTTATCTTGTCCTTTTTCCCTTCAGCCAGAAACATGCAGGCCTCATTATTACCGCTTGAGCAGGGGGTTGCACACACATAACTGGTTGCTTACATATTCCAATTGCACCTGGCTTTTGAGGTTGATTAGAGTTTAAACATGGAATGATAGAGTTTGGTTCACTTAGGCCTAGTGCAGGAAGGCTTCATTGCCACTTAGTGGCCTTCCACTCTCCCGAGTTACCTAGGGTGAGGCCTAGTGACGTCAACAACTCCCTCCTTTGAGAATACTCAACAAGCCTTTGGCTGAGTTTTCTCATATTCTGTGGACAAGATATGATTAAGTACTATGAAGCTGGGGTTTTCAATGAGAGGGTATGCTGGGATTTTTGGGGAACGGGGGGCACAAAGCTTACGGAGGAGCATCTTAAAACAAGCAATTAGGAGGAGTGTGACCAGGCACAGTACCACACCTGTGAGGAGGAGACGCACAAGGCCACCCCCCAGTCCTCCTAGGTCAGGCAACCAACTTCAAAGGGAATCGAAAACCATGGGTTTCCTTTCCTGGGCCTTCCACTGCTTGAAAGCCTGTTTGGCTGACAGGACGTGCTTGTTAATGTCCTGTGAGTTTTCCGGGACATAAGTACAACATTCATTCCCAATAAGGGCACACACCCCACCCTGGGAGGCTAAAACATAATTTAAGGCCTGTCTGTTTTTCAAGGACAGCAACCGGAGCTGGTATAGCTCTGAGTTAAGGCTTTTCTCTATGGCCAAGGTTTCATTGGCGAACTTGGTGAGAAACACAGGGAGCCTATGATAAAATTGGGTTAGCCGTTCCACCCCATAGGATGGGAGGAGGATCATACCCAACCTGTCTCCTTCCTTAGTGGGCTCTGAGGTGGCATACAAAGATTTACGCTGCCTGGGGCGGCCAGGGGTTGTCCCTTAATGCATACTGGGATTCAATGGTACAGTTTTGCGACAAGGGGGTACCTGAGGTATTTCTTCCCCTACTGAACCATCCCCTGCAGATATCTGACCAATTTTGGGGGACCACCCTCCAGGGTAACCCTGCTGTGTGGTGCGGGATTTGGGAGCATACTTAGCAGTTAGAGAGGTTAAACTCTTGGGCAAAGCAAACCTTCAAGGACTCATATGTGTTTGTTTCCAAGTTAGTAGGGATCCCTTTCCATTCCACATGTGCCTGGGGGGAAACGGGAGGTAACGAAAGGAGTGTCCCTATGGCAAAGAGTACCACTGTGGCAGACCCTGGACCTGAACTCATGCTGTGCAGGTAACCCTAGGGCTTAACAATTACAATTCCCCAAATACCCACAAAATATCAATTACCAATAGTAGGCAGATTAAAAACAAAAGGATCAGGCCATCAGATTAGGCTGGCCCTGTGAGAGTAAACACAACCAACGCTTAGAGTTTTCATGGGGAGTGCGCTGCGCCTGTCCAAAGAGACCACAGGGCATTCCCAGCAGATCTTATTGTTTTTTTGAATAACAGTTTAAGTCCCAGGTCATCGCTGGTAGTCCTTTTCCGTAGGCTGGACGGTCCACCGTTCAGGAGCGGGCACTGCCTTCAGACGGGAGTGATGAATCCAGTTCTTGTGTCCCTTGACCTTTGCTGCTGTGTGGGAGACCAGCAGGATGGTGTGGGGTCCCTTCCACTTCTCTTGGAGAGGCTAGTCCTTCCAGGTCCGAATGAGAACGGAATCGCCTGGCTGCAAGGAGTGGACAGGGGCATCCAGTGGGAGAGGCTGCAAATCTCTGGTATACCTGTGGAGAAAACAAAGAACAGCAGACAGAGAGCACATATACTGAGATAAAAAGCCACACCGCATTTCCCACTCCCCTGCCAGAACCGGTGTACTGTTCATAGGCCATGTCCTTCCAAACATAATCTCGAAGGGACTGAGCCGTAACCTGCCCTTTGGGAGAGCGCGAATGTGGAGCAAAACAAGGGGTAAGGCATCAGGCCACTTAAGGGAAGCCTCTTGGCAGACCTTTGAGAGGTGCCGCGTAAGTGTCTGATTTGTGCGTTCCACTACTCCACTGGCCTGCGGTCGCCATGGAGTGTGGAGCTTCCAGGGGATTTGCAGGGCATCCGATATCTTTTTAACGACTTGGGATGTGAAGTGTGTTCCATTGTCAGATTCCATCCACTGGGGGAGTCCGAAGCAGGGAATGATCTCCTTGACAAATTTCAGAGCCACCGTTTTGGCAGTGTTGTTATGGCATGGGAAGGCTTCAGGCCATCCACTGAATCGATCCACCAAGACGAAAAGGTATTTGAATCCTTGGGTCCGGGGGAACTCAGTAAAGTCTATTTGCCAAACCAGCCGTGGGCCTGGGGCAGGTTCCAGAGTGGCTGGACACATACACATTGCCATTATACACCCTTCCAGTAAAATAACTTCTATACAGAGCTTTTCAAACCAGGACGAGCACACCCACTTTTGAGGAGTCCAAAAAAGTTCAGGAGGCTCACAGTGGCTTTAAGGCAAGGGGTGAGACCCACAGCGGCAATTAACAAGTCATCCACATATTGCAGGAGGAGGACCCTGTCCTCATTGTCCCACTCCTCCAAGTCTCTGGCCAGGGCCTGGCCGAAAAGGGTAGGGGAATTTTTAAATCCCTGGGCCAACACTGTCCAGCAAAGCTGCTTTTTAACCCTCCTTTTGTCCTCCCACTGGCTCCACTCTGGGGCTTGCATGGCTGAGGGCTCAATTGCAAGGGTCATTATCCAGGCATTCTCTCGGGGTAAGGTGAGGGTTATTTCATCTTGGGTAAAATGCAGAGTGGCACCTAAGCGACAAAGCAGGTCCCATCCTATTAGAAGTGTTGGACAATCGGGGAGGTAAACCAGTTTGTGAGATAGAGTTCTGTTTCCCAAAGCACATTTCACTGGGGCATATACTGGACACTTGGTTCCTTTCCCTGTGGCACCCTCCACAGTGAGGGACTCTGACACAGGCAGCTGCAGGGGTTGGTTTACGGCGGTTCGTGCAGCTCCAGAGTCTATTAAAAAGTCTGTCCGAATCTCCCACCCGCATTTTTACTTGGGGTTCCAGGGGCAGGATAGTCCATCTCCCCTGACACCCCTATTCTTGATCCTTTGCTCTCATCATAGGGGTAGCTTCCCTTTCAGGGCACTCATTTTTCCAATGTCCCTCCTTCCGGCATATGGCACACTGGTTGCAACCTAGACACCTTTTCTGTGAGCCAGGGCGCCCACGCCCACGTCCTTTCATTCCCCGGCCCCTTCCACCTTCCTGGAATTTTCCCCTGCCACCGGCCTGTACTGCTGCGACCATCATTTTCGCTTGCCTCTTTTCCTTTTCTTTAGACACAACCTGATTACGCTCCATCTCAGACAGCAGGGTTCGCATAAGGATATTATAATCATCCCAGTCAGGCTCACAGCTAGCCAGGCACCCTTCAAAAACTGAGAAACTTGCTTGGGTTCGTAGAGAATTCCCCTGCCTGTGCCTTAAAGGCTGCTAGGTCCACCGGGTTAAAAGGCACATGGGTGTAAACCTGCATAGTAGTGGCCTGATTCCTATCTGAGCCATGTCTGGACACCATGGTCTCCGTGATCAACAGATAAAATTCCACCGAGGAGGCAATCTCTGGGACCTGAGACACCTTGTCTTTATATGGTGGGGATGTGATAGCTGAAGGGGACACCGGACCTGCCATTACAGCTGTGGGGGGGATCTGGGGACTAACAGTAGCTACTACCGAACCTGTCAGAGTCAAATTACACTTTTGCAAAATATCTAACCTATCTCTTAGCAACATAAACAACTGTACATACATATGTTCATTCCATTTACCCGTTTGCTGACAAAACAGAAGTAATTGAAGGATCATGTTATAATTAAGTGATCCTTCCGGTGGCCACCTTTCCTGGTCCTCTAGCTGATATTGAGGCCAGTCTACTGTACAGAATCTTTTCAGTTTACTTTTAATCAACGGATCCGATCCAAACACTTTCCAGTTCACCAGAATGCATTCCAAGGGTGTACACCTTGCCCTGCCTGCAGTACTCTGTCTCTGCCCCGTACGGAGACACTGGGCGTCCCCAGGTCAAGACAGATAAAGTCCCCACTGGACTGTTCCTACCTTATCCAAGGGTCCGGTTCTGCACCATCGCCCTATTCACGGGACCGGTTCCCCACCGTCACCCGCAGCTGCTTCTCCACTACTTGAGCGCGTTGCACCGTTGTGCCCTCCGGGGTCGACCAAACCATGTCTTCGCCGAGGCCCCCGGTAAAGTCACCGGTGCGCGCTGAGCGTCGGTCGTCACCGCAATCTGTCGACCTCTGAGAGGGGTCCAGGCAAGGCTAAATTTCAGCCTCGAGCCCCACGTTGGGCGCACTAACAGGAACAGTTTTTCTTCTTTTTTATACATTTTGCAGTTAAGCCTCACCCCCCCCCCCCCTTTTCCCTCTAGCCCTCCCTTTCTCCCCTCCATTCCTCCCTCTCCCCCTCCCGTCCCTGGTAATAGTTACTAAGCAAATAACGATTACATTTAAGCAGTTAAGTCATTCTTGGCAGCTATAAGCCTAGCTTGTTAGTAACTTCTTTAAACCATTATCTTGTCCTTTTTCCCTTCAGCCAGAAACATGCAGGCCTCATTGTTACCGCTTGAGCAGGGGGTTGCACACAGATAACTGGTTGCTTACATATTCCAATTGCACCTGGCTTTTGAAGTTGATTAGAGTTTAAACATGGAATGATAGAGTTTGGTTCACTTAGGCCTAGTGCAGGAAGGCTTCATTGCCACTTAGTGGCCTTCCACCCTCCCGAGTTACCTAGGGTGAGGCCTAGTGACGTCAACAGAAAGAAATCTGATACATTTTTCAGAGTAACAGCCGTGTTAGTCTGTATCCGCAAAAAGAAGAACAGGAGTACTTGTGGCACCTTAGAGACTAACAAATTTATTAGAGCATAAGCTTTCGTGGACTACAGCCCACTTCTTCGGATGCATCCGAAGAAGTGGGCTGTAGTCCACGAAAGCTTATGCTCTAATAAATTTGTTAGTCTCTAAGGTGCCACAAGTACTCCTTTAAATCTGATACAGTAACTCTTCACTTGATGTTGTAGTTATGTTTCTAAAAAATGCGACTTTATGTGAAACGCTGTTAAGCGAATCCAATTTCCCCATAAGAATTAATGTAAATAGGGGGGGTTATAGGTTCCAGGGAAATCTCTTTCATCAGACAAAAGACATTATATACGTATACAATATAAGTGTTTAAAATTGTTTAAAAAACAGTTTAATATTGTACACAGCAATTAATGATTGTGAAGCTTGGTTGAGGTGGTGGAGTAAGAGGGTGGAATATTTCCCAGGGAATGCCTTGCTGCTAAATGATGAACTAGCACTTGGCTGAGCCTTCAGGGGTTAATACGCTGTTGTTAATGTAGCCTCACACTCTACAAGGCAGCATGGACTGAGGCAGGAGGGAGGAAACACAATAGATGCAGAGCAGTAGCTGCAAACACTTCCCTGCAAAAACTGAACATGATGATGAGCCCATGCTATCCAGCTGGAACGCACCCCTTCCTCCTCCTGATAGCACATGGATGGCTGCACAGGTGCTGACTTTCCAAAGTGCTGGGGGGTGAGTGCATGAGTGAGAGAGAGAGAGACAGACGTGCATTACCCCTTACACTGACCCCACTTCAAGTACGTTGCCCTTTTAAGCAGATAAGCCCGTTCAGACAGGAAGCAATAGCTTCCAGCAAGCTCCCTCCTTTCTGTCCCTCTCCTCCCCTTTGTGGAGAGGGAGTACAGAGTGGGGGGGGGGCAGGAGCAGGGGGACATCCTGATATCAGCACCCCTCTCTCCCCCTCCTCCAGCAAGCAGGAAGCTCAGGGGAGCAGCTCCAAGGCAGAGGGCAGGGCAGAACCAGCACAGCGGGAAGGGAGGGACAGCTGAACTGCTGCTGGGTGGCTGCCGAGCCACATACCTTACAGGGAATTTAGGGGAGCTGATGGCGGGGGGCTACTGCCCCCCAGTTCTAATCCCCACAAGGAGGAGCTGCTCTTCCAAAGAATCCTGCAAGCAGTGGACAAAGCAGGCAGCTGCCAAACACGTTACAAGGGAGCATTGCAAAACTTTAAACGAGCTTGTTCCCTAATAGATCAGCAACATAGCAACATAACAAAACAACGTTAACTGGGACAACATTAAGTGAGGAGTTACGGTTGTAATTTTAAAATCCCCAATGCCAGGGAGTCTAGCACACCCCTTGGTAAGTTGTTCCAGTGGTTGGCTGCTCTCACTGTTAAAAATTCATGCCTCATTTCCTGTCTGAATTTGTCCAGCTTCAGCTTCCCGCCCTTGTACCACATTATTGCAGGGCTTGCAAAGCACCATGGCCCCTAACTGCTGTGTGGCTCAAAGCCTGAGCCAGCCCCCTCTGTGTAGTCTGTTGATCCCAAAGATGTCCCTGGGCTCTAAGCTAGGAGAGCTCTCATTAGCCTCCCCTCTCTGGCAGGGCTACCCTGCAGGCTTGTCCCTGGAATGGGGTCCAGCTCCCACGCTCTGTCCATGTGTGCTGAGGCAGTGCTCTGACGCACCAAAACAGTCATGCTGCTTCTGAAGGCTAGTCACACCGTGCCAGCAAAGCTCACCAGAGGGTTGCTCTAACTGCCCTATGGAGACCCTGACGGTGCTCACTGAAAGATACCGAGTTCAGGATGATGTAGGCCTCTTTCAGACAGGACTCGGTGCCTTTTAGAGTGTGCTGGCAAGTCTGCGTGGGGAAGGGAGAGGACAGCAGGGCCCAGACCCCACTCCTGTGGTGCACTTTGCATTTGTGTAGACAAGCCCTGAGTTACGGGCGCTGGTGGCTCCCAGCGTGCCTTGACTGCCACTGCTGGGTGTGACTGAGCCCTACGGGCTGGGGGCAGTGAGCAGGGTGGGAATGGCCTGTGGGGAGAAGGCCTTGCTGGAGCTCTCCTGGAACATGGGGCTTGCAGGAGAGACCAAGGGGCAGTTCTAGCCATACTGTCGGTGCTGTGAAGTACCCCTGTGTGAGGGATCCACACCAGGCTCTGGTGAGAGCCCTCGCCAGTAAGAAGACAGCTGTGCCGTGAGGGCCAGTTGCTGCCCTTCTCCAGTGGAAATATTGCTGTGGATTTGAATCTTTCCTCTCCTCACTTCTCTATTCCTGAGGCTGTGCTCTGTGAGTGACCCGAGCAATCTGTCACACCCTGTCTTGATCCAGTGTTGTGCAGCTGCTACAGCTCTGGGTCCCTCATGGCATTTCAGAGCCACGCTTTCACTGCCCTCGTGGAGCCCTGGGATCCCACAGGAGCAGAACATGGCGCTGTCAGTGGTGGCAGTGCCCAGGGCTACTCACCAGAAATGTCAGAAAGCAAAAGGCCCTTGCCCCAGGGAGGGGTCCTACAGGCCCGGCAGGGCATGGGGCATACTGCAATGATTTGGCAAGGAGTGTGCTTTGGATTCTTAGGCTGGGATTTTCAAAGCTGCCTAAGGGTTAGATGTCCATTTCCCATTAATTGGCATCCAGATCCCCAAGGCAGCTTTTGGCCATGATGTTAGGGTGAATGTTTCCAAGTGGCAGGCAGTTCTATGCTCCTGAGCCCCTCGAGCAGGCTACAATGCAGCAGTACTCCCATCAGCAGGCCTTGGGAAGGAAGTGGCTTGTACTTGTGAATGTGTTTTGTTGACTCCCCTGTTGGAAGCACCAGGGCCAGTGTGGGCTGGAGCTGCCTGGGGGCCAGTTTGTCCCTGGTTGTGGGGGGAAGGTGTGAGGGGGAGTGTCAGGGTGGGGTGTTGCCAGGGCTAGGCTCCTAGCAGCACTACTCATTTACTCCCCTTCTTGCAGCCTTTCCTTCACACAGAGCCAGCTCCAGCCCTGTGCTGCCATCCCTGCAGTGAGAGGTGGTTTGGCTGGGTCCAGGCCACTGGAAGCACCTGGCTCTGTGGGAGAGGCTGAGCTTTGCCGATGGAATGTCCCAGGATGCAGTGGGGAGAGCATCATCTTCCTAAACCCTTCCTTACCCTGCTACCGGGTGCAGTTTCAGAACCAGGAGAGCTAGCCCCTCCTCTTCCAACCAGGAAAGGCACATGCCTCCCATTCCTGTTTCCTGCCATCTTTCTCTCCTCCTGGCCCCAGCTCCAGCCCCTACCTGTCCTGGCAGGGAAGGAAGTGTGCTTCCTGCCTGCTGCTGAGCAGTGCTCATCCTGCTGGAATGTCTCTATCCTGGCTGTGTACACAACCAGACCTTTCATCTTCACCTGTGGCAGGAGCCTCTCCACCTCTGCTTCCGGGAGCCACACTCATGTTCTCTGGGGCTGCTTGCCCAAGACAGTTCCTGGATTTTCTGGCTCCTGCCTCTTCCCCCTCCCCCCTGCCATGCCCCTGCTTTGCCTCAAGGGAATTTTACTATTCCTGATAAGTCAAAGTGATGCCTAGAGGCAGGAGCCATACCCCTCAGTCCTAACGCACTGCCCTGGGACTCCAGACCAGGGAATGGGATCCTCACAAACAGCTCTTCCCATTCCCCTCCATCCTGCCCCAACCCCTGCTATTCCAGGCCCAAAGTCCCCTTCCACACAGCTCTGCCAGTGCCCCTCTACCCTGCCCTAACCCCCTGCTACTCCAGGCCTGGGGTCCCTTCTACACAGCTGTACCAGTGCCCCTCAGTCCTGCTGCACCCCCCTCTGCTATGCCAGGTGTGGGGTCCCCTTCCACACAGCTCTGCAGTGCCCCATAGTCCTTCTCCAGCCCCCCTGCTATTTCCAGGCCTGGGGTTCCTTACAGGGCCGCCCCGAGGATTCAGGGGGCCTTGGGTCTTCGGCGGCAGGGGTCCTTCCGCTCTGGGTCTTCGGGGCACTTCGGCAGCAAGTGAAGGACCCACCGCCAAACTGCCACCAAAGCCCTGGAGCGGAAGAAGCTCTGGGTCTTCAGCAGCGGGTCCTTCACTCGCTCTGGGTGTGTTCGGCGGCATTGAAGGACCTGCCGCTGAAGACCTGCCAAAAGCTCTCGTGGGGGCCCCTGTGGGGCCTGGGGCAAATTGCCCCACTTGCTGCCCCGCCCCCCCGGCGGCCCTGGTTCCTTAGACAGCTCTGCAAGTGCCCCTCAGTCCTGCTGCACCCCCCTCTGCTATGCCAGGCGTGAGGTCCCCTTCCACACAGCTATTCTAGACCTGGGCTTCCCTTCCACACAGCCCTGCAGTGCCCCTCGATTCTGCCCCAGCCCCCTGCTATTCCAGGCCTGAGGTTCCTTCCACACAACTCTGCTAGTGCTCTTCTCTTCTGCCACAAATCCCTTGCTATTTCAGGCCCGGAGTCCCTTCCACACAGTTCTGCCAGTGCCCCTTAGTCCTGCCCCACCCAACTGCTTTTCCAGGTCTTGGGTCCCTTTCACACAGCCCTGCCAGTGCCCCTCCATCCTAGTTGCAGTGGGGGAGGTTTAGGTTGGATATTAGGAAAAACTTTTTCAATAGGAGGGTGGTGAAGCACTGGAATGGGTTACCTAGGGAGGTGGTGGAATCTCCTTCCTTAGAGGTTTTTAGGGTCAGGTTGACAAAACCCTGGCTGGGATGATTTAGTTGAGGATTGGTCCTGCTTTGAGCAAGGGGTTGGAGTAGATGACCTCCTGAGGTCCCTTCCAACCCTGATAGTCTGATACCCCACCCCTTGCTATTCCAGGTCTGGGCCCTTCCACACAGCTCTGGCAGTGCTCCTCCATCCTTCCCCCAACCCCGTATTATTCCAGGCTTGGGGTCCCTTTCCACACGGCTCTGCCGGTGACCATCAGTACTGCCCTAACCCCCTGCTATCCCAGGCCTGGGGTGCCTTCCACACGGCTCTGCCAGTGCCCCTCTGTCCTCCTCCAACCCCTTCTGTTCCAAGTCTGGGGTCTCCTTCCACACAGCTTTGCCAGTGCTCCTCCATCCTGCCCCAAACCCCTGCTGTTCCAGACCTGAGGTCCCCTTCCACACAGCTCTGCC
The DNA here is from genome assembly GCF_027887155.1 of Malaclemys terrapin pileata. Taxonomy (NCBI): domain Eukaryota; kingdom Metazoa; phylum Chordata; order Testudines; family Emydidae; genus Malaclemys; species Malaclemys terrapin. Next base: position 42,580,953 of record NC_071512.1, on the reverse strand, counting down.
AGTGCCTCTCCATCCTGCTCTGAGCCCCTGAAATTCCAGGCCTGGGGTCCCCATCCACACAGCTCTGCCAGTGCCCCTCCATCCTGCCTCAGTTCCCAGCTATTCCAACCCTAGGGTCCCTTCCACACAGCTCTGCCAGTGCCCTTTCATCCTGCCCCAAGCCCCCTGCTATTTCAGACCTGAGGTCCCTTCCACACAGCTCTGCCAGTGCCTCTCCATCACCATATCCATGCCAGGGGCTGTGCGTAATTTACCATGCATGGCAGGGGCTCAGTGTAACCTCCATCTCCCTCTCCCATGCCAGAGGCTCTGTGTATCCTCCAGCACTCCTCCCTCATGCCACTGGCTCTGTGTAAACTCCATCTCCCCCCCGCCCTATGCCAGGGACTCTATGTAATCTCTCTCCCCCCTCCCCCCATATGCCAGGGGCTCTGTGTAACCTCGTTCTCCTCTTCATTGCCAGGGTCTCTCTGAAACCTACATTTCTTCTTCGAGTGCTTGCTCATATCCATTCCATTAGGGGTGTGCGCGCCGCGTGCACGATCGTCGGAAGATTTTCTACCCTAGCAACACCGGCGGGTCGGCTGTGGAGCCCCCTAGAGTGGCGCCTTCATGGCGCTGAATATATACCCCAGCCGACCCGGCGCCCCCTCAGTTCCTTCTTACCGCCCCTGACGGTCATTGGAACTGTGGAGCGCGGCATAGCTGTCCTCCACTCTCCCTAGCTTTGTTAGTTATTCGCAGTTGTAGTTATAGTTATAGTTCTAGTGTTTGTAGTTAAATAGTTAAATAGTTTTAAAGTTGTTCTAGTTGTTATAGTAGTCCAGGGGACTAAGGGGGTCGTCTCCCCCTTTCTCCCCCGGCCGCGGGCCCAGGCTCATGCCCAAAGCTCCCGGCTTCAAGCAGTGCGCCTCCTGCGCTAAGCCTATGCCCACGAGCGACCCGCACGACTCCTGTCTGAAGTGCCTGGGAGAGTCCCACCAAACAGATAAGTGCAAGATCTGTAAGGCCTTCAGACCAAGGACCAAGAAAGAGCGGGACTTTCGGCTCCGGCAACTCCTGATGGAGGCAGCACTTAGTCCGGACACTCCCTCTACGAGCCAAGCCACGGCACCTAGCGCCTCGGTGCGCAGTGCCCCAGCAGCACCGGCAATGCCGACCGCGCGGGTGGTGTCGGACAAGCCTCCCCGGCACCGGACCTCGTCGGCACTGCAGCAAGTACCTCGACGCCGGTCATTATCCCCGGGGCATAAAAAAGCCCATAAGACGGGGACCTCCGTGCTGAAGGCGCCGGCTCCCCCAGTGTCGGGGGTAGAGCCGAATCCGCCGGTGGAGCACCGGAAACAGGTGCCTCCAGCACTGTCGACTCCGGCACCGAGGCCGTTGAGTCCGGTGCAGATAGCGTCTCCACCGAGACTGGAGATAATACAACTCCCGTCGACTCCGGAGACCTTCGTGGCGGCGAGAGACTTGATAGCTCTCACAGAGCCGGCACCGCCTCAACCACTGGCACCGACGGCACCGTTGACTCGCCCGGTCCAGTCAAGGGGGAAACCTGCCCTGATGCGCCCTCCATCGCAAGGGCTGGAACCTCGGCACCGGTCCAGGTCCCGAAGCAGGTCCCCACGCCGCTCGCAGTCCCGGCACCGAATATCACCTCGGCACCGGTCGTACTCGCGGCCAAGATCTTCATCGCGGCACCGCTCTACGTCTCGGCACCGCTATGATCGTCGGCACCGATCAACGTCGAGACGTAGTTCTCTGCACCGCTACGGTCGACGCTCGACGTCGAGAGGCCGCTCCCGGCACCAGGCATACTCCAGGTCCTCGTCGAGGTCCAGATCCGGCTCCCGACACCGACGAGATCATCGGCACTGATCGCGGTCCAGGCACCGTTGCCGGCACCGCGCAGAGATAGATCATCTCCGGACCGGCACCGTGCGGCACCGCAGCCCACGGGAATCGTCTCGTCTCTCTCGGCACCGCCATGGCCATCAAGATCGGTGTCTCGCTCCTCGGAGGACCTGTCGAGATCGGCATACCCCCCTCAAGGGCAAGCCGAGGAACGGAACTTGGGCCATTGGCAGGAGATGGCAGAGGACCACTCTCATGGCCCATCTCACTGGTCGTTTTGGACCCCGTGGGCGTACCACCAGGAGCAAGGGGCTCCAATACCATCGACCTCTCACTCGGGTCACTCAGTTAGAAGGGTCCCAGAATCCACCATCTCTCGGCCTCCGCCAGGGGGCATGGAGGCTTCCGTGTCCACGCCACCCGACACCATAGATCCAAGTACAGGTGATGCTCCGGCCCAGGAGCAGGGGGATCAGGACCCTTCATTGGATCCAGTACCACCGGAGGCATCTTCCTCTTCCTCTCCGGATGAGGCAGTGGCGGGCACGTCATGTACAGGTCCCCCTCCGATAGATCTTCGGGCTCACCAGGATCTCCTGCGTAGGATGGCCCGTAATATGGACCTGCAGGCGGAGGAGATAGTGGAAGTGCAGGACCCTATCGTTAACATCCTCGGAGCGGATGCCCCATCGAGGGTGGCGTTACCCCTGATCCGCACGATACAAACCAATGCGGATACGATATGGCAAACTCCTGCCTCTATCCCACCCACAGCGAGAGGGGTGGAAAGGAAATACTTTGTCCCGTCTAAGGACTATGGGTACTTGTACACCCACCCCCAACCGTGTTCACTGGTGGTGGCATCAGTGAACGCAAGAGAGCGCCACGGTCAGCAGGCTGCAGCGCCTAAATCAAAGGAGGCTAAGCGGCTCGATTTGTTTGGCCGTAAGGTTTACTCAGCCGGAGGGCTGCAACTTAGAGCGGCGAACCAGCAGGCGCTCCTGAGCCGCTACAACTTCAACTCCTGGAACTCTATGGGGAAGTTTAAGGAGTTGATTCCCCAAGAGTCCAGGGAGGAGTTTGAAGCCATGGTAGAGGAGGGTAAGAAGGTGGCTCAGACCTCCTTGCAAGCCTCCTTGGACATAGCGGACTCGGCTGCGAGGACCATGGCTTCGGGTATCGCTATGCGGAGGATCTCCTGGCTTCAGGTTTCGGGGTTGCCCCCGGAGCTGCAGCAAACCCTACAGGATCTGCCCTTTGAGGGACATGGATTGTTCTCGGATAAGACGGACTCTCGCCTGCAGAGCCTCAAGGACTCGAGAACAATCATGCGCTCCCTGGGGATGCATGTTGTAGGCCCTCAGCGCAGACCATTTAGGCCGCAGCCTCAGCGCTTCTCCCCCCCCCCCGCCTCGTCAGAGACAGGACTCGACCCGGAGGCGAGGGCGAGGTGGTAGAAGAAGGTGGACCGGCCCTCAACCCGGCCAAAACCAAGGACCACCTAGACCACCTTCAGGCCCCAGGCAGAACTTTTGAAGGTGCGGTCGAGGACGGCGCCCCAGTCATCCCCCAGGATCCAGCCCCCTCCTTCCGGGATCGCCTCTCCCACTTCCACCGTGCTTGGTCCCTTATAACTTCGGACCGCTGGGTCCTCCGCACGGTGGAGAAGGGATACGCTATCCAGTTTTCTTCTATCCCCCCCTCCCACCCCCCTTCCCCGTCCCTCTTCAGGGACCCTTCTCACGAGCAACTTCTTATACAGGAGGTTTCTACGCTCCTGGCCATGGGGGCCATAGAGGAGGTTCCGATAGAGTTAAGGGGCAGGGGATTTTATTCCCGTTACTTCCTGATCCCCAAGTCCAAAGGAGGTCTGCGGCCCATCTTGGACTTGCGCGGACTCAACAAATTCGTAGTAAAGTTGAAGTTCCGCATGGTCTCTTTGGGGGCCATTATCCCTTCCCTCGATCCTGGAGACTGGTTCGCCGCCCTCGACATGAAAGACGCATACTTTCACATCTCAATTTACCCACCTCACAGACGCTTCCTGCGATTCGTGGTAAACACGGTGCACTACCAATTTGCAGTCCTTCCTTTCGGCCTATCCTCGGCCCCAAGAGTGTTCACGAAATGTATGGCTGTCGTGGCAGCGTACCTTCGTCGGCAGGAGATACAGGTGTTCCCGTACCTAGACGACTGGCTGGTACGCGGTCGCACCAAAGAGCAAGTTCAAGCTCACGTCCACAGAATAGTGCACACATTCAACGAGTTGGGCATCCTACTCAACAAGGACAAATCCACTCTAGAACCTACCCAGAGAATAGATTTCATCGGCGCAGTTCTAGACTCCAGACGTGCACAAGCCATCCTGCCAGACAACCGCTTTGGCACCATCACGAGCCTCATTCAAGGGCTACAGGCCTTCCCAACTACCACGGTGAGGTCGTGCCTTACCCTGCTGGGTCACATGGCTTCCTGCACGTACGTAACCAGGCATGCCAGACTTCGGCTTCGCCCACTCCAGACCTGGGTGTCATCAATATACCGTCCACATCGGGACAGCCTGAACATGGTGGTCACGGTCCCGAACTCGGTCCTGACCTCCCTCACCTGGTGGCTAGATCACAATGTGGTCTGCGAAGGGATGCCATTTCACGCCCCACAACCCTCTCTGCATCTGGTCACAGACGCTTCATCTCTGGGTTGGGGCGCCCATCTCAACGAACACCATACCCAGGGCCTGTGGACTGCACCCCAGTTAGCCCTGCACATCAATGTTCGGGAGCTGATGGCGGTGCGCCTGGCGTGCCAGGCATTTCTCAATCAACTACGTGGCCGTTGTGTGTTAGTTCTCATCGACAACACCACGGCCATGTTTTACATCAACAAGCAAGGAGGAGCACGTTCGTCAGTTCTATGCCAAGAGGCCATTCGCCTGTGGGACTTCTGCATCGCCCACTCAATCCATCTCACGGCATCGTTCCTCCCTGGAGTCCAGAACACTCTAGCGGACCGACTCAGCAGGTCCTTCCAGACGCACGAGTGGTCTATCCGTCCGGACGTCATACATTCCATCTTCCAGAAGTGGGGGTTTCCCCAGATAGACCTGTTTGCATCGCGAGACAACAGGAAGTGCCACGTGTTCTGCTCCCTACAAGGTCGAGCTCCGGGCTCCCTCTCGGATGCATTTCTCCTTCCCTGGAAAGACCACCTGTTTTATGCCTTCCCTCCGTTTCCTCTGGTCCACAAGGTACTGCTCAAATTGCGCAGAGACCAGGCACACGTAATTCTGATCGCTCCAGCGTGGCCGAGACAACATTGGTACACCACACTGTTGGAACTCTCGGTTCAGACACCGATCCCGCTTCCATTATGTCCGGATCTCATCTCTCAGGACCACGGCCGGCTGCGTCACCCCGACCTGCAATCACTCCACCTCACAGCGTGGCTGCTCCATGGTTCACCCAGGCAGAGCGGCAATGCTCGCACTCTGTCCGACAGATTCTGCTGAGCAGTAGGAAGCCCTCAACACGAGCCACGTATTTGGCCAAGTGGAAGCGGTTCTCCTGTTGGTGCGAACAACGAGCCACGTCCCCGTTACAGGCACCTATTCCTCTCATATTGGAATATCTCCTCTCCCTAAAACAGCAAGGGTTGGCGATATCTTCAATTAGAGTTCACCTGGCCGCTATATCAGCCTTTCACCCAGGGGAACTCACGTCCTCGGTATTCTCTAACCCGATGGTCGTTAGATTCCTCAAGGGCGTAGACCGGACGTACCCACAACAGCGTCATCCCGTCCCGACGTGGGACCTCAATCTGGTTCTCTCCAAACTCACAGGTCCTCCATTCGAACCACTAGCCACCTGTTCACTTTTGTACCTATCCTGGAAGACAGCCTTCCTCGTAGCCATCACCTCAGCAAGGCGCGTTTCTGAACTCAGGGCGCTTACATCCAAGCCCCCTTATACAGTTTTCCATAAGGATAAAGTGCAGCTTCGTCCACATCCTGCCTTTCTCCCTCAGGTGGTTTCTCCATTTCATATCAACCAGGACATATTTCTTCCGGTTTTTCACCCTAAACCACATGCTACTCGCCAGGATCAACGTTTGCATTCCCTGGACGTACGCAGGGCCCTGGCCTTCTATATTGACCGCACAAAGCACTTTAGAAAGACGACGCAACTCTTCGTTGCAGTGGCCGACTGAATGAAAGGCTCACCGGTCTCCTCACAACGCCTATCCTCCTGGATTACGTCTTGCATCCGGACTTGCTATGACCTGGCAGGTGTCTCTGCACCGCACCTCACCGCTCACTCCACGAGGGCCCAAGCTTCCTCGACTGCTTTCCTGGCACATGTTCCGATCCAGGACATTTGTAGAGCGGCGGTTTGGTCATCAGTCCACACGTTTACAGCTCACTATGCACTAGTGCAGCAGTCCAGGGACGATGCTGCATTCGGATCAGCGGTTTTGCACACAGCAATGTCTCACTCCGACCCCACCACCTAAGTTGAGCTTGGGAGTCACCTAATGGAATGGATATGAGCAAGCACTCGAAGAAGAAAAGACGGTTACTCACCGTTGTAACTGTTGTTCTTCGAGATGTGTTGCTCATATCCATTCCAAACCCGCCCCCCGTCCCCACTGTCGGAGTAGCCGGCAAGAAGGAACTGAGGGGGCGCCGGGTCGGCTGGGGTATATATTCAGCGCCATGAAGGCGCCACTCTAGGGGGCTCCACAGCCGACCCGCCGGTGTTGCTAGGGTAGAAAATCTTCCGACGATCGTGCACGCGGCGCGCACACACCTAATGGAATGGATATGAGCAACACATCTCGAAGAACAACAGTTACAACGGTGAGTAACCGTATTTTCCTCACGCCCCATGCCAGAGCCCCTCTGTAACCTCCATCTTCCCCCACCATGCCAGGGATTCTGTGTAACCTCCATCGCCTCCTACATGCCATGGGCTCTGCGCAATCTCCCCACCACCACCACCACCTCATGCCTGGGGCTCTGTGTAACTTCCATCTCCTCACCCATGCCTGGGGTTTTGTAACCGCCATCTCCTCACCCATGCCCGGGGTTTTGTAACCTCCATCCCCCCCACATGCCAGGGGCTCTGTGCAATCTCCCCCACACCCATGTGTAACCTCCATCTCCCCGCCCCCCTCCCATGCCAGGGGCTCTGTGTAACCTCCATCCCACCCCATGCCAGGGGCTGTGAGTCATCTCCCCTCCCCACCCCCGCCATGCATGAGGATCTGTGTAACCTCCATCTCCCCACCCCCATGCCAGGGGCTCTGAGTAATCTCCCCACCACTCTGCCATGTCAGGGGATCTATGTAACCTCCATCTCCAGCCTCCCTCATGCCAGGGGCTCTGTGCAGTCTCCACGCCCATACCAGTGGCTCTGTGTGGCCTCCATCTCCCCTACCCCATGCCAGGGATTTTCTCTAACCTCCATCTTCTCCCCCATGCCAGGGGCTCTGTGCAACCTCCATCTTTCCCTCCTCCCCATTCTAGGGGTTCTGTGTAACATACATCTCCCCAACCCCATGCCAAGAGCTCTGTGTAACCTCAGTATCCCCGCCCCCACCCTGCCATGCCAGGGGTTCTGTGTAACCTCCAACCCTCAACATGCCAGGGGCTCTGTGCAATCTCCCCCACCCATGCTGGGGGCTCTGTGCAATCTCGCCCCCAACCCCATGCCCGGGGCTCTATAGCCTCCATCTCCCCACCCCCATTGCTGGGGTAATGTGTAACCTCCATCTCCCCCAGGGCCGGCTCCAGGCACCAGCCCAGCAAGCAGGTGCTTGGGGTGGCCAAGGGGAAGGGGTGGGATGTCGGGCTGTTCGGCGGCAATTCGGAGGCAGGTCCCTCTCAGAGGGAAGCACCTGCCACCAAATTACTGCTGAAGAAGAAAGTGGCACAGTGGAGCTGCCGCCGGAGTGCCGCTGATTGCAATTGCGATCGCGGCTTTTTTTTTTTTTCTTCCCACCGCTTGGGGCGGCAAAAACCCTGGAGCCGGTCCTGATCTCCCCTCCCCCATGCCAGGGGTTCTGTGTAACCTGCATCTCCCCCCTCCCAATAGCAGGGGCTCTGTGTAACCTCTGTAACCTCCATCTTCTCCCCCCCCCCCATGCCAGGGGATCTCTGTAATCTTGCCCCTATACCAGGGGCTCTGTGAAACCTCCATCTCTCCCCGCCCCCTGCCCTTCCCCCCCCCCGCATGCCAGGGGCTCAATGTACCCTCCATCTCCCCCTGCCCCATGACATGGGTTCTGTAACCTCCATCTCCCCACCATGCCAGGGATTCTGTGTAACCTGCATCTCCCCCTCATGCCTGGGGCTTTGTGTAACCTCCCTCTCCCCCATACATGCTAGAGGCTCTGTGTAGCCCCATCTCCCCTCCCCCATACCAGGGGTTCTGTGTAACCTCCATCCCCATGCCAGGAGCTCTGTGCAATCTCTCCTCCCCCCCCCCCCCCGGTCCATATGCCTGGGGCTGTGTAACCTCCATCTCCAGCCCCCCCATGCCAGGGGCTCTGTGCAATCTCCACACCCATACCAGTGGCTCTGGGAGGGGGGGCAGGGCTGGGGCAGGGGGTTGGGGTACAGAATGGGGTTTGGGGTGCTGGCTCTGGGAGGGAGCTCAGGTTGGGGCTTGGGGTGCAGGAGGGGGGTTGGGGTACAGCCTCCTGTTGGGCAGCACTTACCTCCGGTGGCTCCCAGTTGGCGGCAAGCACCACGAGACTAAGGCAGGCTCCCTGCCTAACCTGGTCCCACACTGCTCCCAGAAGGGACCAACACACCCCTACGGCCCCTGGAGGAAGGTGGGGGGCACGTGGCTCTGCATGCTGCCCCTCTCTGTAAGCTCCGCCCCTACAGCTCTCCCGGCCAATGGGAGCTGCAAGGGCGGTGCTTGCAGGAAGCAGCAGTGTGCAGAGGGAGACCCCCTGCCTTCCAGCCACAGGGCTGCGCTGTCCGCTTCCGGGAGTGGCGTAGGGCCCGGGTAGGCAGGGAGTCTGCCTTAGCCGTAGCCACACTGCATCACTGGAGATTGCAATCGACTGGGAGATCCTCTAGACCAGTTGATTGCAATTGACCGGTTGGTGACCACTGCTTTAGAGTGATAAGAGTGGGGCGCTTCTGCTTGTTGCTCTCTCCTCCCCCATCCCACTGACTGCCCCCCTTTCATAAGCCTGTCCCTCCTTAGGGATTTCTCCTGCAAACATCTCTCTTGTGAGCTGAAGAGGAAGAAAAGGAAGCAACAGTTGCTATGGTAACTGCATCTGCATAGTCTCCTTGGAGACTGAACAAAGTTTTCTCCTCTCTGGACTGGCTGAGGCTGATTTTGCTAGGTTTGCTCCCAGGCAGCCAGAACAAGGAGTGTGAGCCTTGCACATAGCCAGACCCAGGCTTGCTTTCAGTTGGCGCTGGCGTAGACACAGAATTAGTGGAGGCATCTTCGCCCAGGACAGTGCTTGGCTGGCATCTCTCTGGCCCATCAGCTGAGTGTGACTGGCTTGAGCCACAGACTCAACCATCCTGTCTGCACAAGCGTGGGTTGTCCTGGCCCTGATAGTGTTTTGCTCTCCAGCGGGGGTCTCAGAGCACATTCCATGGGTTGTAACAGCCTCATGTCCTGTGGTACAGGAGATTATCATCAGTCCATTTCACAGAGGGAAGACAGGCATAGAAAGGCTGAAGCCAGTAGTTTTTGAAGACATTTCTGTGGCTGCTCAGTGGAGCTATGGGTTCCATCAGCTCTTTCCCAACAGCCTGGCAGCGAGGCATGCACTCAGCCACAGAATTGCATTGTCCTTCCATGCAAAGCTGACCACTCTCTTACCTCCTTCCCTATCTGTCACAACCCCCTGCTCTTACCAGTCCCTTTCCAGCTTCTCTTCCAAGCATCCAGATACCCACTCCATGTGGCACCTGTGGACCACAGTAACATCTCAGGCTCTAGCAGCAGCTACCAGAAAAGGGCACCCTGGAGAAGGAGGACAGGGCAGGAGATGTATAGAGCACGTCTCTCAGCTCATCTGTGTTGCTCTGTGCCACACCACTTCAGCGTTGGAATGTGACCGGGACAGGATGGGTTCCTGGCTGGAATGACCAGATTGGTACATTTTCAACAAATACTTTCACGACAGAACACTCACCCCACAGTCAGCACAACTGCAATAAGGAAATGTCCCCAGAAGAGAGAGCTCATCAAAGTAGGTGAAGATGGGGTTTTACTCCACTCATTTGAATTGGGCACCAGAACCAGGCAGAACGTGCCTCACTCATTAAGGCATGCACCAGAGGGATGTGCTCACGGACATTTTTCTTCTGAAGATTCCAGTGTCCCGGAACCAGACTGGGAAATAGCAAGCGATGCCCTGTCCCAAGTCCCACTCCTTTGTGATTCCCAAATGAGATGCTGTTCACATTCAGTTAGGCAGCTCTTCAGAATGCAAGTCTCTCCCCTCTCTTGTGTTCTTTGATTAGCAAGTCAGAGTTAGCCCCCAGGTGTTTAACACCCCCATTCAGAGATGGTACCATTGTGACCATCTAGTCCAACCTCCTATGTAACACAGGCCGTAAACTGGAGCAGTTCAGAAAAAGGGAGTGTCCTGCTTCCATAGGCCACTAGACAGAGAGCAGTTATTTGCAGAAAAAAATCCTAACTGTACCAGGGAGCTGACTCGGAGCCTTCTACTGCTTTAGGCCTTGTCTACACTGCCACTTACAGCGCTGAAACTTTCTTTGTTCAGGGGTGTGAAAAAACACCCTCCGTGAGCGATACAAGTTTCAGCGCTTAAAGTGGCAGTGTAGACAGTGCACCAGCGCTGGGAGCTATTCCCCTTGCAGAGGTGGTTCTATTACAGTGCTAGGAGACCTCTCCCCGTGCTCTGCCATGACTACACAGCCATGTTAAAGCGCTGCCATGGCAGCACTTTAATGTCGGCTGTGCAGACATACCCTTAGTAGAGGCCAACTGCACCAGAATCAAACAGAAATGTCTATAATGAGACTGAACCCCTCCTGGCCAGGTCCCCAGCTGGTGTGCATTCATCTCTTTCCACTGAAGTCCGTGTGCCTTCTCTGCACTACCATCTCCCCGGCTGCATCAGCTAGTGTCTGAGAACCCCTCTGCTGCACACTTGGGCATGACTAACATGGGAGCAGGCTGCCAGGCTGCAACCACTCTGCTGAATTGCTGTATTATTTAACTCTCTTCCTGGTTGATTTGCTATTAAATTATGGTTAGAGTTTCATTAGCGAGCCCCATTGGGCATGGGGCTTATTAGTGTTTTATTGGCTAGATCTTTGCATGTGCATCCCTAGAGTTCAGCAGAGGGATTATGCTGATGAGCTGTGGGAGCAGATGGCTCTCTGGGCATTACAAGCCAGATTTGTAAGACAGCTCAGCTCCCACTTAGGCATCTAAATAAGGGGCCAGGCTTGCCAGGGAGCTTGGCAAACTGGGCTGCTGAACTCATTTGAGAACGTGGCCTACATCGCCCCAGCAGTTTTGGCTGGAGATCTGTCACAGCCCCATCTGCCCGAAGCTTTTGGCACTTGCTGCAGCAGTCCAAGCACCAGTGACCTGGAAACGCTGTGCCCTGGGGCATGAGTTCTTTCACCACCAAGGCATCCTTGACTATGGCACTCTGTTGAGCCTCTCTGGAGAGCTTCCTATCCATTGTGTCCTGGTAACCCACCATGTGCTTCATTAACACCTTTGCCATAAGCGTACACTGCCCTGGACTCACCACTTTTGTGCGACTCAAGCAAAATAAAATCTCAATAACCCAACAATCATAGTAATGTTGGGCTGAAAGGGACCTCGAGAGGCTGTCTAGTCCAGCCCCCTGCACCAAGGCAGGACTGAGTAACCCTAGACCAGCCATGAAAGCTGTTTGTCTCACATAAATGTTGGAGAAAGCAAAGTTTCTCAGAAGTCTGCCTCTGATACAGAAGAAGCCCAAATTAATCAGCACTCTGCATAGGCCAAGACAGGAGACATCAGGCCCCACCATGTAGGAATCTGAACTCCACTTGTGTCATTATCCACTAAGAGCAGTGAGTCAGAAAGGTGGGTCCTAACACTACACCATGCAATTCCGTAGCTTGTACAATGCACTGGAAAGCAGCCAAGATTATGCACAGAGGCAGTCAATCATTGGAATTGGTGCATCAATCACCAGGTCCTCTTGTCCGCTGCCTATCCTTCTGGGACACAAAGTGTACTTGCAGACTCACTCAGTGGAAATTTTGCAATAGACCACAAGTGGGAACTTCACAATTCCATAATTCAGAGATCAGACCAGAGATCACTTTGCATCGTAGATGAACAGCAAATGCACCACCTAGTGCTCTAGGGGAAGCCTTGGCCTTGGCTGCCACTCCTAGGGTGTCAGTCTCCTACTCCCCTGGTCAGACCAACTCAGCCATGCCTTCCCTCCTCTACCGCTTCTGCCTTGGATGCTGCACAAGATCCAATGAGACAGAGCGATGGTCATTCTGATCACCCCCTGCTGGCCCAGACAGTTCTGGTTTCTCAATCTCCTCTGCATGTCCTCCTGCCCATTGATTCCCATTGCCAACTTCCCCGATCTGACCCAGTACAACGGCAAGAGCCAACATCCCAATCCACACACGCTACACCTCAGATTGTGGTATTTGGATGGACATCTACTTTAGTACAGACATGTTCTTCAGCTGTACAACATGTTCTTTCCAGCAGCAGGAGAGAGTCCACTGGGCAATGTTACCAAGCCAAGTGGAAATGCTTCACACCTTGAGCTCAACGCAAAGGAGTCTTACCAGAATCCATAGGGGTCCCCCTCATTCTGTACAAAATTCTATCCTTAAAGTCATCAGGTCTCTCCTGCAGTTCTTTGAGAGTCCACCTGGCGGCACTTAGTGCATTCCACCCTCTGGTGGAAGGTTGCTCTGTCTTTACACACCCACTAACCGCTAGGTTTTGGAAAGGCCTCCCACCCATCCAACCAACTGCACCCTAATGAGACCTGAATCTAGCTCTCTCTGTGCTGACGAAGCCATCCTTTGAGCCATTAGCTTTGTGCTCCATATCCCTTCTTTCCATAAAAGTCGCCTTCCTGGTTGCAATTACTTCCTCAAGATGGGTTAGCGAGCTCAGAGCTAAGATTGTGGACCCTCCTTTGATGATATTCCACAAGGATAAAGTCTCCCTAGGGCTACACCCCAAATTTTTGCCAAAGATGGTCTCCCAGTTTCACTTGAATCAAGCCATTCACTTACCTGTTTTCTTCCTGTGACCACACACTTCTGCAGAGGAATGTCAACTTCATTCCCTCAACATACAGCAAGCTTTGGCCTTCTACCTACAGAGAAATAAATGAATCAGGAAATCCTCTAGACTGTTTGTTGCAGTACCAGAGAGACTCGGGGTGGGGTGGGAGGGACGGGACAGGCCATCTCCACCAAGAGAATCTCCAAATGGATTTCGGGTTGCATTATACGCTGCTACCAACTGTCAGGCCTACTTCACCCTACAGGGGTGCAATCTCACTCCACGAGAGCTCAGCCTTTGACCATGGCTTCCCTTCAAGACATTCCATTTGTAGACGTATGTAGAGCAGCCACATGGAGTTCGGTGCACACCCTTGCAGCACACTATACCTTAGTGCAGGACTCGACAGCAGATACCTCCTTCAGTACTTCAGTTCTCCACACGACCATTCTATCCTTATCCTCGCACCATCCTCCTCCAACTTAGGTACTGCTTGTCAATCACCCTCAGTGGAATACAATAGGGACCATCACTCGAAGAAGAAAAGGATGTTACTTACCTGTAACAGGAGGTTCTTTGAGATGTGTGGTCCCCATTTGTATTCCACTCCCCACCCGCCTTCCCCTCTGCTGCGGATTGGTCAATTTGAAGTAGAGAGAGAACTGAAGACAAGGTCGGTCTCTCCCGCCCTTTATCGCCTCGGATGGAAGCACAAGGTGAGCCATGGTGCATGCGGAGACCAGTGGACACTAACTTGCAAATTCTCCAATTCTGGACACATTGTGCATGCCTAACCCTTCAGTGGAATACAGACAGGGACTACACATCTTGAAGAACCTCCAGTTATAGGCAAATAACCTCTTATGTTAAGGCCTAAACTTACTATTAAATCATTTAAATTAAATAAAAAAATATTATTAATCAATACATATTTGCAGCTGAAGTTTTAAAGAAGGTCAAAACTCTGCACTGATGGAAATCACTAGCTCAGCACCTGGAACTAGAGTCTGCTGAAGGGCTAAACCAGCTTTTGACAACAGTGGCCTCTTCTGCAGGTGCAGAGTGAATATTTTCATCATTTTAGTTTATTCAATTAGTTCAGCTCAATGATTAGTAAAGTAAAGAAACCAGTTGAGAATTGAAAAGGCAGGAAAGCTTGTTTTCCTCTTCCAGTCTATGAATAAAAACTAGATGTGAGCGGATGAGCTCTACAAGTTCTAAAATCTTGACAGACATGGTAACCAGAAACAATCAGTTTAATCTACTAACTATAGATGACACTGAATTCTAATTTCTATCTGAATTGAGCTGGACACACATGAGAAGTAAAAAATTCATCATCTAGTAAATGTCAAATGCATTATTCTCCATAATAAAAATATAAAAATTAAGAATCTGAACACACAGAATTTAAGCTGTATAATTGCTTAAATAAATGCGTATAGATATAGTGTATCCTCCTGGTAGCCAAAAGAAGTACCAAATTTGGTGTAACGGCCATATGTAGTTGCACATCAACATGTTTTAATGTCTACCAGACAATGAGAATCAGCCTTTCACTAGGAAAATAACTAAAAGTACAAATGCAAAACAAGATTAAAATTGATGATTTAAATCGAAGTTTCCTGCTTACTGATTTAAATCATGATTAAAAGTTGTGACTTAAATCACTTTAACATAAATCAGTCTGCCCTGTGGGATAACTCTGGCACCTGTTTGCCGGAGAGGGTACAAAAGATGTCTGTGCTTTGGGGGCAGGGGAGCCTATGCTGTAAGCTGGGCCCTCTTCGCTCTCAGTAACGGGCCGCTCTCCTTTTTGCTCCGGTTACCGTGGAGCTTTGGCTTTGGGACAGGCTGTCAGGGCGACAGAGGAGTTGTGTGGCACTTACTAGCCAAGGGATCTTTCCTTTAGTTTATGGATTTGCTTTAATTTAGTCCCCACAGCAAGTATCTGAGCATTCTGATCCCCCCATGACATTCAAATTCCCCTGCACACATGCACGCACATACACCTCTGCCCTGCCTTGCCTGGCCCTGCCTTCTCTCAGCTCAAGATCAGATTGCTTCACTAGCTCTTTGTTAGACTTTCCTAGCACAAAAGACAGGGGCTCCTCCCCTTCCCTCCCGCTTAGAGCCCAGCCATACAGAGACAATTAGACCATGTCTATTCCACCCCCCGAGCAATATAAATTTCGCCAGCATAAGTCGTAGTGTGCACAGCGCTATGTCAGCAGGAGAGTTTCTCCCTCTAACAGAGCTACCGCCGCTCGTTGGGGGTGGTTTAATGATGCCAGCAGGAGAGCTCTCTCCCATCGCAATAGAGGGCTACAGATGGTGTTTTACAGCGGCGCACATGAATTAGTACGGCTGTGCCGCTGTAAGCTCTGTAGTAGACATAGCCTGAGTCAATCTCATCTGTTCTTCATTCATTTCAAATGCTCCCTGGCACTCGCTGATGTCACAGCGAGAGAATGTTCTGCGGCCAGCTGGGCATGAAATGGCTTTGGGGCTGGGGGGGTCACAGTCCAGGTCCAGTGGACAGGCCTCTGTGTCATTTGAAAACCCACCCCCGCTGGCCCCTTTGTTGGCAGTCTCAGCAGAGAGGCCAAGGGTCAAGTCTGAACTCCCCTCCCCATGAAGGGTGTCCCTCCAGGAGGGTGAGGTGTGTCGGCAGTGAGCAGCGTGAAGATGGGAGTCAGACTGTGCTGGGGGCAGATCAAGGCCCTAGTGCTGCAGCCACGCCAGGCTGTCAGCTCTGCACCACACCAGGAGCTGCTCATTCGCTCCAGTCTCCCAGCTGGCTGGAGGCAGCGGAAACGTTTAGGAGCTGTCGCTCTCATTGCAGCCTTCAGGTGCTGTTCTGTCTGATTCATTAGTATCTCACGTCCAACAGCAGGTGTTCAGTGGCTTTGGGGAATTGTACTTTAGTGCTGTTATCGTTAAATTACCTTTCAAGTGCTGGCTGTCAAAGCCAATGCCTCAGCGCACACTGCTAATGTCGCAGGAAGGTGCCTGCTGCTGGGGGCAGCCTTTGAAGCTGGGCTGCGGTCTGTATGGGTGTCTAACCAGCGCTCTTTGATCTGGGCCTTTC
This sequence comes from Malaclemys terrapin pileata, assembly GCF_027887155.1. Lineage (NCBI taxonomy): Eukaryota > Metazoa > Chordata > Testudines > Emydidae > Malaclemys > Malaclemys terrapin. The sequence goes on along the minus strand of NC_071512.1, from coordinate 42,564,735 downwards.
TCCCTGCAGTGAGATCAGTTCTGAAATACACCATGCACCAAACTCCACTTCCCGGTGTGCTCCTGTAACAGCAGTGAGCATGTGAGTGCAGCTGTGCTGCCCAGCTCACAGGGAGAAAGAGAGAGAGAGTATGTGTGTGTGTGTTGGGGGCATGAGCAACAAACCACCTGTCCCTTACCCCATACTGCTCTACCTTCCTCAACACTCAGCCAGTGCTCAGCACACAGGGTACTCTGGAACAGTGGTTCTCAAACTTATTTGATCGCGCCCCCTTCTCGGTGTCCCCTGCCACACAAGTACATACACTGACAAAAAATATCAACATTCAACTCTCACAAAATATGAAAACCACTAAGGCACTGATTCAAACAGAGCCGTTTAAGTATACAGGAAAGTGAGCTGCTGCTTACTGGCATCGCACTGTTGTTACTAGTGTGATGGGTGCTCCTGGTTTTTGGAGCAGAGCAATTCCACGAACAAGCTAACTGTAATTGTAATAGGAGCAAAAGCAAAACTGTGAGTGTGGTCGATGCTAGGGTGACCAGATGTCCTGATTTTATAGGGACAGTCCTGATATTTGGGGATTTTTCTGATATAGGCACCTATTACCCCCCATCCCCTGTCCCAATTTTTCACACTTGCTATCTGGTCACCCTAGTCGATGCTTACAATTACACGTGCGCACTGTGCCGTAGCAAATGGATTAACATACAGATGGCAACGACTTTGTATAATGCTATGCAAGCTTAACAGAAATCCATCAAAATGCACAGCGCCACCTAGAGTCAAATGCACAGTACCACCTGAGGACATGATATGTCTGGAGGAATCAGCTTTGCCAGTTATTCATTGCTGTGCGTAAAATGTGTGCAGTATGGTTTTTTTCCTACACTCCCTCCCCCTCCCCCCCAGAATACATTGGGCGCATTTGAGAACCTCTGCTCTGGCATACACTGGAATGACCAGGGCGATTGCCCCTCAGTTTAAGGCATGTAAATGTGTTTGAGTCAGACTGTGATTTCCTGAGACAAGGCTCAAATTATCCCAAAAGGGGAGGGGGAGACTGACCAGCCTGCGCCAGATTCAGAGTTGCCCAATGTCGGTGACATAGCAATATACTTTACTACCAGCCTTCAGCCGTTAGTATTTCGTATTTATGTTGTGGAGTCCGTAGGGAGCCCCAGGCCTAAACCAGAACCCCATTGTGCTAGCGCTGTACAAACACCGCACAAAGAGACAGTCCCAACCTCAAAGAGCTGGCAATCTAAGGACAAGACAAGAGACACAGATACAGACAGACAGATGGGGAGAACAAGGACACAGTGAGACAGATTAGTTACCACAATAGCCCATGGTCTCAGTGTGCCGGAGCCTAACGGTTGTCAATACCTTCTGTCCCCAAGGACCCCCAAGTGCTTACTGTTGTCAGATGCTACCTGTGTGGTGCTCTGCTTTCTCCTATGTTGATATCGCTCGGCTGCATGTGTGTGTTCCCTCTGTGTGCTGCCCAAGCTCTGCGCAGATAGCTGACACAGCAGACCCGAAGAGAACCCCCAATAACCACAGAGTCTAGTAAGATGCAAAGTCACGTCAACTAGGTTTATTGCGACCTTGGACACAATTGCAGTTCCCTGTAGGTTTCTTAGCCTAATTCAAGGCATACTACGAGAAAGTGCCTCTTGGCAAGGACCCGGCTCAGTGGCGGGACTTTCCACTGCCCCCGTGGCCGGACAAAGATATCCACTCAGGGATGCATTCTTATACACAGATACAAACAAGTTACACATCACTCCTGACGTATTGAGGTGCAACCCCTCTACGCAGCAAGGTACAACCCCTCTACATTGTAAGGTGCCGCCTCTCACCTTGTACATGTCGGTTCGATCAAAACAACTCAATCCATCATTTTACCCTTTTGCCCCTGTCATTGGGATGGGTCGGCCTGTTCCATGTTATCTGTGGAATGTTCCAGTATAGTGTATGTTCTGATATCTGGTGTTCAGTGCCTGTTAGGTATGTCTCTTTTTGCGGCATCAGCCCTTTCCTTGCCAGCTTCTGTGAGCAGGGCCTGCCTCTGGCTCACAGCTTAACTTCACTTTATGTTAGCAAAGTCTTGACCATTACTTTAGTTCAGGCCTTAGGCCTCATACCAGGCCTCTGATACCAAGGTTTATATCTCAGGGCCTCCTCTTACTACACTTACCACACAGAAGTGCATGTCAGCATCACAGCAGCGTGGGCCAAGAACTGCTTGCAGTAGAACCTGCAGGGGGCTTGGGGAGGCTGAGCAGGAATTTGCTGGATCTGAGTGGCTACTTTAACAACCAGCCAACCCCCCCTTTCTGTTTGTAGAGATCAACGTCCGAGGGGTTCTTGCTCTGCCATAGGATGGACCACATCTTCCTAGAGATCAGCTCATGGAGCCTCAGCGCTGCCCAACCCACAGTCACACAGACCCAGACCCACCGCGCTGACCCACCTCTGCCCCTGTTGGTGCTCACATAATGTCCCTGCCCTGTGGAGATGTGAGAGCTGGGACGTGTTTTGTATAGTTCTCATTGCCTCTGAGCTGGTCAATGTAGCCAGTTAGTTTGTTCTATCATCCACATATCATTGTATTAAGTGATGTTATGGTCAGTTCATATACAATCAATGCTAAATAGATTGAAGTTGTAGGCTTATAGACGTATAGGATTGACAGTGATGAGTGTGTATTAAGTAGATAAGGAAAGCAAGGCTGAAACGCACAGCCTACAGGCTGAGACCTGTAAGATGTCAGCTTAGCCATACTAGGCCGTAGGCATCAGAATGCTTAACATGAGTGAGTCACTAGGAATAACCCTATGCCCATAAAGTCACACGGTTATGGTAAAGATGGGCCAGTAGGTGATTGCAGTAGACCAGAATGTATTGTCTGAGACCACAAGACAACTGATTGTAACATCAAGGAATGTCTGGGTTGACCGCATGGTATATGTTGTGCGTAAATGCTAACGAGAATAAGAGGAACTAGAAACAACCTATAAAACGGGGCACCCCAATGTTCCTGTGGTGTAGAAGTACAGATAAGGAAAAGACGGCTGACACCTTCATGCATATGCATAAGGCGTTAGGCATAGGTAGAATTGCAATATATAAAGGGTTCCCCGGTTGGGTAAAAGTGGGAATACCCACAGGAAAAACCTCAGTAGCAGCTCTCCCCCTACTAATGATCAGTTGGTGAGAGGTCCATCGTTCCCATGAATGTCGTTGGGGATGTGAGGATGACTGCAGGTATAATTACTGCATAGGTTTGTGGAGGGTTTCTATAGGCATGGGTAGTTGTAACTTTGTTTAGTGCGTTAATAAAACTTTGTGCTGGTGATTGTGTCTGCGGTTGGTATCCTTGGACTTTGTGTGTTCCTAGAGCCTCCACATTTGAGAAAAGCACCAGAGACAATTTTGCTCTGTTGAGCTTGAAACTGTAGTGACTAGAGCCAAACCCACGGTGGTGTAATACAACATCACTACATTCACTTTAAATGAAAGGGTACATTAGCCACTGGTCACAGCCAGCTGTATGGGGCAGAAGGCCAGCAAATGCTCCAGGAACAGCTAGTGATGGGAAGCAGTGGGGTGGGGTATGGATATGGACTGGCCCTGGGAGGGTGTGCGTGCTGTGTGGTCCAGCCCTGTGGGTTAGCATCCCAACTTCTGAGTGACTTGCTGACATCTTTGCCTAGGTACTTTTTTTCTCTGAAGATTTGCAATAAAAATGGATGATGAATGTAACATCCCCCGAAAAAGTGTCACTGGGTCGTTAGTCCCACCAGGAGTTGGCATTGCAGCCAGCCGGGGCATTGAGGAGGGGGCTGTCTTTCTTGAGCTTCTAACACAGGATACTGGCATAGTGGCACTGTTGGTCCCAGCTGGTATGACATATTGTGTATCAGTGTCCCTGTCGTACGCTCTGGTTGTGTGTGAGAGAGAAGCGGGGAGCAGGAGACCGACAGGGAGAGCAAGATCCTTGTGGGCTAGAATGTACGTGCTTCTGTTTGCACATGTGCGTGTGTTTGTACGTGTACATGCGTGTGTGGATGTACGAGAACCTTCCTTTGCCCTCCGCCCCAGTGCCCAATGCCTGCAATCGGGTGCTGCTTGGTGGGAGGGCATGGGCAGGTGGTGCAGGGGGTTCACTGGCCTTTCCCTTACCTCCCCCAGTATGAGTTTAAAGCAAAGAACATCAAGAAGAAGAAAGTGAGTCTCCTGGTGTCAGTGGACGGGGTGAAGGTACTGCTGAAGAAGAAGAAGAAGGTAAGAGCCTCTGCCCCCTGCCCCCTGAGCCAGCACTGCCTGTGCGGCGGGGTCCTCTCCACCTGCGGGGACAGGTCTGGGCCCCTTAGTGTGAGTGATGGGGCTATGGCTGTCACAGGCTCTGGGGTGTGTCCTGCCAGCTGGCCTCTTGGGCAGAGGGGTGAGGGAGTTGCCCCTGCAGCCAGGTACAGAGCTCTAGCTAGCTGTGCCTGTGCATAGAAAGGGCCTGTCTGTTTACAGAGGCTTTGCACGGAGCAGGCCCTTTGGTTGGTGGGGCCTAGAGGGGCTGCAGGGATTGGCCAGGCCCAGCCTGCAGCAAACACACTGCTTGCCTCAGGCTGCAGCAAGTTCTCTGTGGGAAGTACCAGGCCCAGAGGGAGGGGGAATTCATATCCAACCCCTTTTTTCTGCCGGGGCAGCCTGCAGGGCTGTGGATGAGGGAGCTGCATTGTCATTAGCAGAAAGCTTGGGGGTGGGGGAGCCCCAGCCCCTGGGGTTACACTGGTATCTCCCCAAGAGCGCCCGGGTTAGTATGGGCCAGCCCTGGCCTGGGGGGACGCACCTTTCACATCGCCCCATTGGCTGAGCCCAGGAAGTACCAGCATCTGAGCGGCACTGTCCCGGAGTGGTGCCTGGTCATAGAATCAGAACATCAGGGTTGGAAGGGACCTCAGGAGATCATCTAGTCCAACCCCCTGCTCAAAGCAGGACCTAATCCCAACTAAATCATCCCAGCCAGGGCTTTGTCAAACCTGACCTTAAAAACCTCTAAGGAAGGAGATTCCATCACCTCCCTAGGTAACCTATTCCAGTGCTTCACCACCCTCCTAGTGAAAAAGTTTTTCCTAATATCCAACCTAAACCTCCCCCACTGCAACTTGAGACCATTACTCCTTGTTCTGTCATCTGCTACCACTGAGAACAGTCTAGATCCATCCTCTTTGGAACCCCCTTTCAGGTAGTTGAAAGCAGCTATTAAATCCCCCCTCATTCTTCTCTTCTGCAGACTAAACAAGCACAGTTCCCTCAGCCTCTCCTCATAACTCATGTGCTCCGGCTCCCTAATCATTTTTGTTGCCCTCTGCTGGACTCTTTCCAATTTTTCCACATCCTTCTTGTAGTGTGGGGCCCAAAACTGGACACAGTACTCCAGGTGAGGCCTCACTAATGTCAAATAGAGGGGAATGATCACGTCCCTCGATCTGCTGGCAATGCCCCTACTTATACAGCCCAAAATGCCGTTAGCCTTCTTGGCAACAAGGGCACACTGTTGACTCATATCCAGCTTCTCGTCCACTGTAACCCCTAGGTCCTTTTCTGCAGAACTGCTGCCTAGCCACTCGGTCCCTAGTCTGTAACAGTGAATGGGATTCTTCCATCCTAAATGCAGGACTCTGCACTTGTCCTTGTTGAACCTCATCAGGTTTCTTTTGGCCCAATCCTCTAATTTGTCTAGGTCCCTCTGTATCCTATCCCTACCCTCCAGCGTATCTACCACTCCTCCCAGTTTAGTGTCATCTGCAAACTTGCTGAGAGTGCAGCCCATGCCATCCTCCAGATCATTAATGAAGATATTGAACAAAACCGGCCCCAGGACTGACCCTTGGGGCACTCCACTTGAAACTGGCTGCCAACTAGACATGGAGCTGTTGATCACTACCCATTGAGCCCGACAATCCAGCCAGCTTTCTATCCACCTCATAGTCCATTCATCCAGCCCATACTTCTTTAACTTGCCGGCAAGAATACTGTGGGAGACCGTATCAAAAGTTTGCTAAAGTCAAGCAATAACACATCCACTGCTTTCTCCTCATCCACAGACCCAGTTTTCTCTTCATAGAAGGCAATTAGGTTAGTCAGGCATGACTTGCCCTTGGTGAATCCATGCTGACTGTTCCTGATCACTTTCCTCTCCTCTGAGTGCTTCAGAATTGATTCCTTGAGCACCTGCTCCATGATTTTTCCAGGGACTGAGGTGAGGCTGACTGGCCTGTAGTTCCCCGGATCCTCCTCCTTCCCTTTTTTTAAAGATGGGCACTACATTAGCCTTTTTCCAGTCATCCGGGACCTCCCCCAATCGCCAGGAGTTTTCAAAGATAACGGCCAACGGCTCTGCAATCACATCCGCCAACTCCTTTAGCACCCTCGGATGCAGCGCATCCGTCCCCATGGACTTGTGCTCGTCCAGTTTTTCTAAATAGTCCTGAACCACTTCTTTCTCCACAGAGGGCTGGTCAACTTCTCCCCATACTGTGCTGCTCAGCGCAGCAGTCTGGGAGCTGACTTTTGTTCGTGAAGACAGAGGCAAAAAAAGCATTGAGTACATTAGCTTTTTCCACATCCTCTGTCACTAGGTTGCCTCCCTCATTCAGTAAGGGGCCCACACTTTCCTTGACTTTCTTCTTGTTGCTAACATACCTGAAGAAACCCTTCTTGTTACTCTTGACATCTCTTGCTAGCTGCAACTCCAAGTTTGATTTGGCCTTCCTGATTTCACTCCTGCATGCCTGAGCAATATTTTTATACTCCTCTCTGGTCATTTGTCCAATCTTCCACTTCTTGTAAGATTCTTTTTTGCATTTAAGATCAGCAAGGATTTCACTGTTTAGCCAAGCTGGTCGCCTGCCATATTTACTATTCTTTCTACACATTGGGATGTTTTTTTCCTGCAACCTCAATAAGGATTCTTTAAAATACAGCCAGGTCAGGTGCAGCCGGCCAGGCAGGAGCGAGGGACATGGTCTGCTGCTAACCCCTGCGAGGCCTCACTCTGCTGCCTGGCCCAGTGTCACCATGGGCACCAAGGCAACACCCACCCCCTGGCTGGCTGCATTGTACCCTGCTCTGCCCAGGTGTGAGTGGGGATCCAGGGGCTGGGTAGTGGGGGGTCTGGCCCAAATAGTGGGATTCATCTTCTGCCCTGGCTACACTGGTGTGAAGGGGCAGGAAATAGCCCCCGTATGGCTGGAGAATGAGTGCTGGCTCTGCCCCCGGGCAGAAAGTGTCCTGGTGGGGGGAGCTGAGGCAGTCCAGCGCTGCAGTGGCTCAGACAGGGCCCTGGCCCTGGCAGCCCCTGGCTAGCAGTGGTGTAATCTGCCTCCCCTCTGTTCCAGGCCTTGGGGTGAGTCAGGCCCAAGGAGCGAAGAGAGCGGGTTTGCACCACAGTGGGCCAGATGAGTCCCTCTCCCCAGAGCAGAGCTGGCCATGCACACTGGAAGGGAGCAGTGCTTCACTTTGGCCCAAGCAAGCTGGCCCATTGCATGCTGGGAACAGCATCTTGGTAGTAACAATGAAGGTGCTGACAACCTGCGCCTGTGGATCGGCCAGGACTGGGGGGCCCTGGGCAAAGCAGGCCCCACAGAGGAGGCCAATAAGCCACAACCAGTGAGACCTGCAGGATGTGGCCTGTGTGCCGCAGGAGGGTATGAAATATGTCCCAGTGAGCTGTACAAGGCTGGGGAACTGTCTCCTCAAGGGAAGCAATGGAGGCCAAATATAAACATGATCATCAATATCTTTAATGGTCCATGGCTCATGGGTAGGGCCCTACCGAATTCACAGCCTTGAAAAACCCATCACAGACCGTGAAATCTGGCCTCCCCCTGTGAAATCTTGTCTTTTGTGTGCTTTTACCCTATGCTATACAGATTTCATGAGGGAGACCAGCATTTCTCAAACTGAGAGTCCTGACCCAAAAGGGAGTTGCAGGGGGGTTGCAAGGTTATTTTAGGGAGGTCGTGGTATCGCCACCCTTATTTCTGCACTGCTGCCTTCAGAACTGAGTGGCCGGAGAGTGTTGGCTGCTGACTGACGGCCCAGCTCTGCGGGTAGCAGCGCAGAAATAAGGGTGGCAACACCATACCATGCCATCCTTACTTCTGTGCTGCTGCTGATGGGGCACTGCCTTCAGAGCTGGTTTCCTGACCAGCAGACGCCGCTCTCCAGCTGCCCAGCTCTGAAGGCAGCACCACCGCCAGCGGCAGTGCCAAAGTGAGGGTAGCAATACTGCAAACCTCCCTTCCAATAACCTTGCGACCCCCCCCACATATTCTTTTTGCGTTAGGATCCCTAGAATTACAACACCGTGAAATTTCAGATTTAAACTGAAATCATGAAATTTAAAAAATTTTAAATCTTATGACCGTGAAATTGACCAAAATGGACTGTGAATTTGGTAGGGCCTGGAACAATTCTGCCTCTGGCGGGACACAACTGAGAGTATCAATTCAGGACAAATTGTTTAGAGCAGGGCAGTTACAGCCCAAGGCTGGGTTTCCTTTACTATCAAGACACACCAAACCAGCCAAACAAAGAGGACCCCAGTTTTACCCCACTGGCTAACCATCAGTCATACTAGCAATTCCCTCAGACATTCCAGTTTCCCAGTATCATCACCAGCAGCCACTTCTTATGGGGACAAATGGTTATGAAAACCAATACCCCAGTAAAAAAAAAAGGGTTCTCCCGATCCCAAAGGACCAAGTCCCAGATCCAGGTCTATATACAAGTTAGATCTTACCCACAAATTATGCTGTTGCCAATCCTTTAGAATCTAAAATCTAAAGGTTTATTCATAAAAAGAAAGAAATAAGGTGAGAGTTAAAATTGGTTAAATGGAATCAATTACATACAGCAATGGCAAAGTTCTTGATTCAGGGTTGTAGCAATGATGAATAAACTGCAGGTTCAAATCAAGTCTCTGGAGTACATCCACAGCTTGGATGGGTCATTCAGTCCTTTGTTCAGAGCTTCAGTGTAGCAAAGTCCCTACAGAAGTAAGAAGCAGTACTGGAGACAAAGTAGAGGGGTTTCCAGGGCCTTTTATATTCTCTCTCTCTTGGGTGGAAACCCCTTTGTTCTCCTGTGCAAAATCACAGCAACAAGATGGAGTTTGTAGCCACCTGGGCAAGTCACATGTCCATGCATGACTCAGTTTGCAGGCGGCAGCCATTGCTCACATGCTACCTTGAATGTCCCAGGAAGACTTCTCATATGTGGATTGAAGTCTCCCAAGGTCCATTGTCAGTTAAGTGGTTCTTGATTGGACACATAATCTGCAAATTCCTTTCTCAAGAAGCTGACCAAATGCTTCACTAATGCTACTTAGAATCAAACACATTGAGATACAAGTACATAGCCAATATTTATAACTTCAATTACAAAAATGGTACACACATACAGATAACATAATCATAACCAGCAAATTATAACCTTTTCATAGACACCTCACATGACAACCTTTGTACAATATTTGTTGTAAATATATAACAGTGGTTGCAACAATGATCTATACAGTTCATGTCAATAACGTAACACGGCCCTACTCATTGGTCCATTTCAGGAGCAAGGAACCGGAGCAGCTGAGGGAGAGAATTAGCCTGATGTGCCACGGACATGATTATTTAATTAACCCTTGTTAATGAGGATAAAAGTAGGTCCCGTTCCACATAGTGACCCTGAGACATTCATACAGCACTACTGGGAAGGGGCAGAAAAGAGAATTTTTCTCACACAGATGGGCTAGTTCCAACGGAAAATAATTGCAGTGTCCCAGCAGCACCTAGTACGGAGCTGCCTGTGCATCCATATGCCCAATGCAGGCCCCTCAGAGGAAGGGAAATGCATCGTCAGTGTCATAACAAACACCATCATGGCCTGGGCATTGACCATCATGGACCACCTGCTTCCTTGGACAAAGAGGGGACGTGGCTGGGACTGGGGGTATGTGAGGGTGACTGGGGGATATTGCTGAGATTGGGGGACCCCTTGGATGAGTGGGGAACACAGCTGGGACTGGGGGATCCCCTGGAAGGGGAGGGGACACAGCTGGGACTGGGTGTGTGTGAGGGTGACTGGGGGACATGGCTGGGACTGGGGGTGTGTGAAGGTGACTGGGGGACACAGCTTGGACTGGGTGTGTGTGGGTGATGGGGGGACACAGCTGGGACTGGGTGTGTGTGAGGGAGATGGGGGGACACCGCTGGGACTGGGTGCATGTGGGTGACTGGGGGACACAGTTTGGACTGTGTGTGTGTGAGGGTGACTGGGGGGACATGGCTGGGACTGGGGGACACAGCTGGGATTGGGGAGGCAGCCATGGGTGAGGAGCAGAATCCCACCCCATGCCACACAGCCCCCCCAGCCCCAGGCTGCACCCCCTATGTGCCAGGCAAGTGGGAGAGCCATTGAGCACGTGCCCACAAGCTGAATTATGCCCCTCCTGGGAACGCATCGTGTGAATGGGCTGGTGTGTGTGTTCATCGCTTCCCTCTGCTGGCTCAAGTCAGAGCTGCTCCGCACTGAGCTGAAGGCCCTCCCCTGCTGTCAGCCAACGGAGGCTCAGTGGCAGGGGCTTGCGCACTTTGACCCCTGCTCCACATAGACTTCCAAGTGCTCTTCATCACCCAGCACCCTTGGGGCAGGTGCTGACTGCCCCCGCTCTGTCGGTCATCTTAAGGGGCCACAGTTGGCTCTCCCCGTGGACACGCTCCCCCGGCTCCCCTCATGCCCTGCTAAGGCACTTTGGGAAGGGCTGTGGGCAGGGAGCTGGCCCTGCCATACGTGCCCATGCAGAGGTGCTTTCCGTGGAGAAAGCACTGCGTTCCCCAGAGCTTTCGGCAGGACAAGCTCGCTGGGGACAGAGGCTCAACTCTGTATGTGAGGGGCTGTGTGGGGAGCTGGGCAGTCATTAGGACTCTGACGTCTCCAGGGGCTGCAGTGCAGTATCTCCGTGCTAGGGATGGCTGCGTTCTGCTTTGAGTGACGGTCCCTATTGCATTCCACCGCGGGCTACGGATGTGCACTAGGCGCCCGGAGCCAGAGAATGTGAAAGTCATGACATTGGTCTGCGTATGCGCCTGGCTTACCTCCACCTTCCAAATGAGGGGATAAAGTGCGGGATGGACCAACCACCTCTCCAGTTCCTTCTCACCACTGCAGGGTCCGGATCGGAACCCCTCCGTGTCGGTAGCTTCAACTTCATCCCTTAAAATGTAAAAAATGTAAATCATTTTAGCATTTTATATGGTTCGTAATTTTAGTGTTAGATTGATCTTTGGGGGACACCCTCCCATACCCTGTGCGGGTACTGGACTGTGCCCAGGACTTTGGGCTTCAGACTCTGCACTTCCTGCGCATGATCCTTCTTGATCAGCGATGACCATCAATGCTGCCCATAGTGCCTCGGGGAAGCTCACATTGCAGCAAGGTGCAGCATCTGCTGCTCCTTCCCCAGCCCTACCTGAGAGGGGCGGGAACTCTGCCTCTGAAAACACCTCATGAGCCATGAGACCACAATCGGATTCAGGCCAGGGAACCCTCCATACCTCGCCTGACTTAGCAAGAAGCGAGTCTCCTGCTCATAGACTCATAGACTTTACGGTCAGAATGGACCATCATGATCATCTAGTCGACCTCCTGCACATTTCAGGCCACAGAACCTCACCCACTCTTGCAATAGGCCTGTAACTTCTGGCTGAGTTACTGAGTCCTCAAATCATGGTTTAAAGGCTTCAAGTTACAGAGAATCCACCATTTACACTGGTATAAACCTGCCCGTGACTCGTGCCCCAAGCTGCGAAGGAAGGTAAAAAAACCCCAAGTTTTCAGCCAATCTGACTTGGGGTGAAATTCCTTCCCGACCCCAAATATGGCAATCAGTTAGACCCTGAGCATGCGGGCAAGACACCTGGGAAAGAATTCTCTGTAGTAACTCAGAGCCCTCCCCATCTAGTGCCCCATCTCTGGCAGCTGGAGATATTTGCTGCTAGCAGTCACTAGGCAGTCCCATCAGACCATCCCCTCCATACATTTATCAAGCTCAGTCTTGAAGCTAGTTAGGTTTTCTGCCCCCACTGCTCCCCTTGGAAAGCTGTTCCAGAACTTCACTTCTAAACCTTCATCTAATTTCAAGCCTAAACTTGTTGATGGCCAATTTATATCCATTTGGTCTTGTGTCTACATTGGCACTTAACTTAAAAAACTCCTCTCCCTCCCTGGTGTTTATCCCTCTGATGGATTTATAGAGAGCAATTCTATCTCCCTCAGCCTTCGTTTGGTTAGGCTAAACAAGCCAAGCTCTTTGGTGATATGTCTGACATTGGTGGCAGAAAATCTACTGCCATAGAGTCCTGGCGGGATCTTCTCAGGAGCCAAGGAAGCACTCTCATACGCCTGAAACTAAGTCTGCCTTGAAATCCACTTTGAAGAAGTTGGATGTGACTCTGAGCAAGCCCAGCACCTCAGCCCAAGAGGGCTTTATACACCCTAAGTCCGAGAGGCTTTACAAGAAAGTCCATAAACACAGGTAGGGCTGTTTGGCACCACCCGCCCCCCCCCCTCTGCATTTCCACCCCCAAGAGGGCAGAAAAATATTCTTATGTGCTGGCGAAAGGGGCTGAGTTTTTGTTTTCTCACCCCAGTCCCAACTCTTTGGTAGTCCAAGCAGCTTCCAAAAGGGTTAGACAGCAATACCCCCAGTCTACCCCTGTGGACAAAGAGGGTAAACGTCTAGACCTACTGGGGAGAAAGGTCTTTTCGTCATCTAGCTCCAGTTCAGGATAGCCAACTACCAAGCACTACTGGCCAAGTATGGTTTCCTGAACTATTCAAAGTTGGCAGAGTTCACAGACAGCCCTTCACAACAGGACAGAGCTCGTTTCCAGGCACTGATAGACGAAGGCAAAGACTGCTCTCCAATCCGCAGTGATGCCACGGACATCTCTAGAGCCATGGATATGGCCATTGTTATGTGCAGAGTCATGGCACCATGTGTCAGGGTTCCCTAAAGAGGTTCCAGAATACTGGGGAGGACCTCCCCTTTGGTGAATCATAGTTGTTCAGTCAGAAGTCAGACGAGTCCCTTCATACCTTAAAGGACTCGATACCTCCATACCTTAAAGGACTCTCTGCGGATATATACACCTGTCCCCAAGGGAAAGTTCCATTGACAGTCATCTGGAGTCTAGACTTAGACCCATGGCTCAACAGTTTTTTCATCAGAGGCCCTACAAAACACCACTCAAAAGGCAGAAGGTTCAAGGGACCCATATCCCTACATCTGTGGCAACAGGCTCAGCTTCCCAATCTCAGCCTCCAACGAGGCACTATTTTTGACAGGACCTCGAGAGCTGCTGCGAGCCACTGAGTCCGACATCGCCTGACCGTCACACACCATTTGGAGGTCATCTAACACTCTTTATCATCAGCTGGAGTGCAATAACCATAGACCAGTGGGTGCTGAACATCATCCTCTCTGGCTATACGATTGAGTTTGCATCTCTACCTCCTGCACAACCCCCTTCGGGAACCATTCTCAAACAAGAGGTACTCTACTTATTAGACCAAAGAGCAATAGAACATGTCCCTTCTCAATACCAAGTGAGTGGCTTTCACTCAGCTTACTTCATGATACCCCAAAAGAAGGGCAGATGGAGACCAATTCTCAACCTCCACCATCCGAATGGCTTCATTCGCAAATTCAAGTTTTGTGTGGGCATGCTGGTCTCTATAATACCATCCCTAGAAAAGGATATGTGGTTTACAGCTCTGGATATGGAGGATGCCTACTTTCATGTCAATATTCATCTCACTCACAGGTGCTTCCTCAGATTCGTGGTGGGCCCTGACTTTTTCAGTGCAGAGTGTTCCCTTTCAGCATAGCAACCACTCCCAGAGTCTTCACCAAAGAATTTGCAGTAATGGCAGCTCAGGCCAGATATCTTGATCTCATTGTCTCTGCTACCTCAAGGATTGGTTCCTTGTTGCCAGATCACAACAGGAGGCCCATAAATCAACTCTAATGATGCTACATCTTCTCTCTTCCCTGGATATTAGCATAAACACAAAAATATCTGTTCTCATATCCTCACAGTCTCTGGACTTCATCAGGGCCACCCTGGATTTGGTCACTGCAAGAGTGTACTTGCCCAAAGACAGGTTTCAGACCATGAACAACATTATAACCCAGATTACAAACAACCCTCAGGTACTGATCAGGACTTGCCTCTCTCTCTCCAAGGTCATATGGCCACCTGGACTCATGTCACTCCATTCGCAAGACTATACCTTCATTGCCTTCAAGTGTGGCTTCAGTCGGCATACTCTCCAAACTGCCATCCCATGAGCTTCATGGTAACACTCCCTGCAAATGGTTTCTTCCCTACTGTGGTGAATGGATCCTTGACAGGTATACGTGTGCGTCCCTTTTCTCCCCTCCTCGCCACAGACACATGCCTGTTTGGTTGGATGCCTCAAGAGTCCAGGATGCACCTCAACATTCTGAAGTTGGGCACTGTTCAGAAGGCATGTAAAGCTTTTCTCCAATTCATCTGTGCTCACCATGTCCTGATACTGTCCGACAACATTACATCCGTCATCTATATCAACAAGCAGGGAGGAGCGAGATACATCTCCCAGTGTGTGGAAGAGGTCAGCTTGTGGAACTGGTGCATGAGCAACCAAGCACCCTATCAGTAGCCTATCTTCCCGGGAAACAAAATATGCTCTTGGACACCATCAGCAGGCATTTTTAGCTGACCATGAGTGGGAACTCCACAACTCGGTACTGTGCAACATCCTCGATCTATGGGGAACCTTAACCGGGGGTCTGTTCCATAGGGAACAGAAAATGCACCACCTGCTACCCCAGAGGAGCCCGAGGTCACCACTCTCAAGGTGATGCTCTGATTCTCCCTTGGTCAGATCAATTGAACTATGATTCCTTCTGCTATGATCAATTGAACTATGATTCCCTCCGCTATCACTCCTGCCATGAGTTCTATGCAAAATCAGATAGCACCAAGCATGAGTTATCCTGATCGCCTCTTCCTGGCCCAGACAGTTTTGGTTCCCAAATCTCCTGCACATATCATCACAGGTACCTATCATTCTCCTGACATTTCCCGAGCTCCTGACCCAACGGAACAGCAAGATCGAGCACCTCGATCCATGTACGCTTCACCTCAGGGCTTGGGTTTTGGATGGGCATCGTCCTTAGAAAACTCATGTTCCACAGCTATACGAGATGTACTTTCCAATAGTAGGAAGGATTCCACTAGACAGTGTTACCTGGAAAAGTGGAAACGTTTTTCTTCTTCAGTGCATCAAAAGAATGATCCTTTCTCTAAAGACATCTGGCCTGTCCATCAGCTCCTCACGAGTCCACTTGGCAGTGATCAGTGTGTGCCATTCTCCCTTTCAAGGGCACTCAGTCTTCACTCACCCACTGACCACCAGATTTTGGAATAATCAGAACCATCCCCCCGTCCCCAAGCCTGTCCCTCAGTGGGACTTGAACCTTGTTCTCTCTGCACTCAAAAGGCCACCCTTAGAACCCCTAGCTTCCTGTTCCATGTCCCTGCTCTCTGTGAAGATCTTGTTTCTTTTAGGTATCACCTCAGCTGGAAGGGTTGGTGCACTTGGCGCGACGATGGCAAATCCTCTGAACTCTGTATTCCATAAAGATAAGGTTTTGTTACGTTTACACCCCAAATTTTCTTTCAATTTCACTTGAACCAATTGATCCACTTACCTGTGTTCTTTCCTAAAGCACACACTTCCTGACAGGAGCAGAGACTCCACACCCTGGATGTGTGGTGGGCCTTGGCCTTTAACCTACACAGAACAAGACCAATCAGGAAGTCCCCAAGACTGTTCATTGCTATAACGGAAAGACTCAGTGGACACGCAGAGGCTTTCCAAATGGATCTCTGGCTGCATTCTGCTCTGCTATCAGCTCACAGACCCACAGACTCTTAAGGTCAGAAGGGATCATCATGCTCATCTAGTTTGACCTCCTGCGCATCGCAGGCCACAGAACTTCAGCCACTCCTGTAATAGACCCCTAACCTCTGGCTGAGTTACTGACATCCTCAAATCAGGGTTTAAAGGCTTCAAGTTACAGAAAATTCAACATTAATTCATCAGCTATCGAACCCTTCCCTCCGCCCCCCAGGGGTAAGAGCTCATTCCAGGAGAGCACAAGCAGCAATTCTGGCAGTGCTTCAGGAGGTGCCCTTCCTTGATGTCTGTAAACCAGCCACGTGGGGCTCCATTCACACCTTTACGAGACACTATGCCCAGGCCAGGTCTCCTCTGCTGGTGCCTCCTTTGGAACAGCTGTCCTTCGCTTAGCCCAGCTGTCGGCTTCCTCACACCCTCCTCCCACTGCTTGTCAATCACCCCTGGTGGAATACAGTAGGGAACAGCACTCGAAGAAGAAGGGGATGTTACTTACTGGTAACTAGAGGTTCTTTGAGATGCATGGTCCCTAACTGTATTCCACTCCCTGCCCTCCTTCCCCTCTGCTGCAGGTTGGGGAGAAGGAACTGTAGAAGCAGTTGATCTGCCCCACCCTTTATCCCCTCGGTCAGAGGCACGAGGCGAGTTAGGGCACATGTGCGGACCAGCAGACCCGACTTTCACATTCTCCAGTTCCGGGCACATGGCGCATGCGTAACACACAGTGGAATGCAGACAGGGACCACACATCTCGAAGAACCTCCCGCTACGGGTCAGTAACCTCCTTACTGGGCTCCTTCCAGCTGTGGCTCATTAGAGGGCCTGAAAGAGGCCAGGGAGTCACTGAGCTTCCCGTTCTGACTGGGCCCGTATCAGCCGTGTGATAGCCTCAGAGTTCTCCCTGAGGTGGGGGGGCTGCACTGGCCCCCGAAGGGCATTGACATCTGTTCCTCTCATGAAGAAGGAATCCTCTAACCTGGAGTTATGCCTGATGAATTAGCCATGCCCAGAGGCAGCTGGCACACCCAGCATTTGGCACCCAGATGGCTGCCCCTGGGTGCTGCCTCAGACACATTATTTGCAAAACTTTAAACCTATGGAAACTGCAGCCCCAGGCAAGCTGTGTGCCAAGGCTAAGCTAACCTGTGAGGAGCCCAGCATATTAGCAGTAAGTCCAAATTGTCTGGTCTCCCATCATGCAGCTGGTGCCTTGGCAGTCGAAGTGTGGCAATCCCTGTGGGAATCAGCAGGGTCTTAGCTCTCCTCACCAGTGTCCTGAGGGTTGGGCCCTGAATACTGAACACCTGCAGGCTTCTCTAAAAGGGCTGGGATGGGGTTTGATTACTGAACAGACTGATCTCCAGCCCAGCTGTGTCTCTCTGCTTCCACACCCCCATGACGGAGTCCACTCAGCACAGATGGCGCGGCCTCCTGGCGGTTCTGGGGATTAGCTCTGCCAAGCTAACGCCCCCTCCAGCAGTTGCACTGCATCGCTCTGGCTTTCTCTCTCTCCGGCCCCTCTCTCGTTCCAGGCACTGTAGCCTCCCCTCAGCGGCTCGGCCCTCCGGCCAGCGTACTCCGTGGTTTCCTCACCCGGAGTGTCTTTCAAAGTCACAGAAAGTGTCAGGTAGCCCCCATGCCCACTGCCCTGACAGTGTCACTCCATCAGTGACCCCGGCTGCCTTCCCATTCATTGCCCCAGATGCTGCTCCCTCAGCAGCTGGGCAGGGAACCAGGCCCATAGAATCATAGAATATTAGGGTTGGAAGAGACCTCAGGAGGTCATCTAGTTCAACCCCCTGCTCAAAGCAGATCAACCCCAAATAAATCATCCCAGCCAGGGCCTTAAAAACCTCTAAGGATGGAGATTCTACCCCTAGTCCAGGTTCCAGTCCAGCTCCCTGCAGTGCACAGTTCAGGTGTGCCTCTCCGCCACCGTCTTCTCTCCCCACGGCTTCTTTCTCCCCTATCTAGAGTTGCAAGGTGTCCAGTTTTCGATTGGAACACCCAGTCAAAAAGGGACCTTGGCAGCTCCGGTCAGCACCGCTGACCAGGCCATTAAAAGTCCAGTTGTCCCCAGGCAGGCTGGGGTACAGGAGGGGGTTCAGAGTGCTGGCTCCCCGCAGCGCTCACCTCAGGTGCCTCCCAGGAAGTGGTGACATGTCCCTGCAGCTCCTAAGTGTAGGGTTGGCCAGGGAAGCTCTGCAAGCTGCCCCCAAGCACTGCCTCTGCCCCTGCAACTCCCATTGGCCGCGGATCCAGGGGAGCCTGTAGCCCGAACTTCCTCCCGCACCCCCAGCCCTGAGCCCCCTCCCACACCCCAAACCCCTCATCCCCGGCCCCACCCCAGAGCCTGCAACCCCAGCTGGAGCCCTCACCCCCCCACACTCAAACCCACAGCCCTGAGCTCCCTCCCACTCCCAAACTCCCTCCCAGAGCCCACATCCTTCCCCCCCACACACCCCCAATCCCCAGCCCAGAGCCCTCACCCCCTCCCGCACCCCAACTCCCTGCCCCAGCACGGTGAAAATGTTCTAGTGAGTGAGGGTGGGGGAGAGGGAGCAATAGAGGGAGGGGGGAGGGGCCCTAGAGAAGGGGCGGGGCCTCAGTGAAGGGGCTGGGCAGGGCAAGGCTATTTGGTTTTCTGCAAATAGAAAGTTGCCAACCCTACCCCTACCTCAGGAAGTGGGGCTGGCACTGTTGTGGCAGGCCCATCTGATTGGGCCCACTTGGCCTAACTCAGCCCCCTGAGGGCCAATGTGGGGAGTATGGCCCCTCACCCCACTCAGCACGTTTCAGTGGGGTAATGATGTTCACACAACATTAGAGCTGTACAGCTAAGCGCTGCAAAGTCAATGACTGCTGAAATGGGTCTGCACTGAAACCTGCACCTTGCCCCTTGGATCGTCTCAGCCCTGTCGTATCACAGCATCTTGGGCTGTCCTCGCCGCATGAGACATTATGGACTTGCAGGAAGATTTATTAGCGGAGCATGGCTGGCAGGGTTGTTATCACTGATCACGTGTATTCTGCTGTAGTACTTGAGGAGCAGCACATGCTCCTGTCATTGAAGGCTGCGTGGAAGTTCCCCGGGGCAGAGGTGAGGCTGTGTGGGCAGCCAGAGCATTATAATTCTTCCCCTGCCCCCTTTTGGCTGGTTAACTCTACCGTTGCATTCAGGGGAAGGGTGGGGAATTCCTCACAGAAGGAGCGTCCATCTCTGGGGGAATGGGGTGGCCAACATTGCAAACTGAGCACTTAAATTGTAATCCATGGGATTGTTTGTGTGGATGGGAGCGTCTCCCAGCCGCCCATGGAGAAGGACCCAGAGCACAGTCCCTCTGAACAGATCCAGGGCTGGCGGCCCCATTTGAGAAGTGCTCAGAATGCGTCAGGACACTAAAGAACACATATAGCCACTGCCACGGGCTGGGGCAGAGCCTGGGCAGCACTTGAACCATGCAGAGAGGCTGCACTGGGGCCCAGCTGGCAGCACTGTGCCCCCCCAGCTGCATGGAACAGGCTCCACAGCAGTCTGGGCACAGCCAGCTCAGTTTGGCGGTAGCCTGAGGACAGGGCCCCGTGCAACTGATCTGGGAGGGCAGCGGGGCACAGCCCGTCACTTGGAAGCGGCTTGGAGGCCTGGAGAGGTGGCTGTGCAAAGATGGGTCTGTCTGCTGTAAAGGGGAGTCAAGAGGGGACAGGATACAGGGTACCAAGTAGAGAATGGGATGGAGAAGGTAAATGGCACACTGCTCTCACGCACACACACCACACACACACACACAAGACAAGAGCAAGGGAAAAGACAGCACATTTACACCACTCAAAGGACATCTTGTAAGATGAGCATGTCGTTATCTTGTGGAACTCACTGGCACAGGATGTCACTAGGGCCAGGAGCTAAGGAGGATTAGAGATCACAGGGATAAGGGAAACACCCATAGTTACAGGAGATGGGACCCTCCTGCTTTGGGCATGAGCTCACCACATACTGGTGGGGTCGGGAAGGCATTTCCCTTAGGGGCAGGGTAATAAATAATTGTCCACCAGGGTAATAAAAAATTGTCCACCTGTCTTTTGAAGTAGCTGGTGCTGGCCGCGGTCAGGGAAGTGGAGCAGTGGGTTGTGGGTCTGATCTGCTTATGCACCTCCTAGCTTTCTACTCCAGGCCTGGGCTCGTATGCCCCAGCTGCTGGGAAGCAGAGCATCCCGCTGCAGGAGCCAGTCTGAGCTGGGCGCTTTGACTGGCCACCTCTGCCCACTGTTGACTTGGCTTCATCGGTCTTCCTGGGAGCAGCAGGTGCATTGCCCCATGGGCTGTTTCAGTGCTGGGGCTGCGACAGGCAGAGCTGTGGGCAATGAGTGAAATCAATGGCCAGGCCTCGAGGCAGTCCCTTGTCTGGGGTGGGTTTGGAAAGCACCTGGCACACTTTGGGGGCTGCCCAGACCCCTCACAGGGCTGGGGACGTGGCAGCCAGTGCTCCCAAGAGGCTCAGAATGGGGACAGCGGGCAGCTGCGGGTCAGAGCAATGGGGCACTGGCATCGTTGTGTCTAAAGGCTCAGGACTCTGGGTCATAGAATCATAGAATATCAGGGTTAGAAGGGACCTCAGGAGGTCATCTAGTCCAACCCCCTGCTCAAAGCAGGACCAATCCCCAAACAGATTTTTGCCCCAGATCCCTAAATGGCCCCCTCAAGGACTGAATTCACAACTCTGGGTTTAGCAGGCCAATGCTCAAACCACTGAGCTATCCCTCCCCCCTATTGAATAGCTCAGCAGTGCTGAGTATGGGGAGCCCAGGGCTGGAATGGTGGGCGGCTGGTAAGGGGCATTGCCAGAGCTGTGGACCCCAGGGCTGGAATAGCAGGACAGGACTGTGGTGCCCCAGAAGAGTTCTCTTTGGGAGTTAGCACAGCACCTGGCTACGCTGTCTGGCTCTCTGCAGCACTCCCACCAGTCATATTGACAAGCACCCCTTGTCAATATGTGCCTCCCGCCCCTTTTTGATTTGCCTCTCAAAGCCGTGAATGCCTTGGAGCGCCGGCTGGCCAAAGGGATGCCTACAACTCCCCTGGCACCTGCCATCGGAGTCAGAGGGGCAGAACGCAGGAGAGAAGGCAGTTGCGGAGGACAGGAGTTATGCCTGGGCAGAATGGAAGTGGGCCCAGGTCAAGCATTGTAAAGAAGGGGCAGGAAGATCAAATGTAGAAGGAAGGCAAGATTTAGAGGGCCTTGAACTGTGCTGAGCTGATGAGCTATGGACAGCACCTAACATCCTCATTTACAGCTGCCTTCGTTGCAGAAAAGAGAGTGGACCTGGGACGAGAGCAAAATGCTGGTGATGCAGGATCCCATCTACAGGTAAGAGACCCTCAAGGTGGAATGTGGCTCCCCTGGGCTGTGATGCTGCCCAGCCAGTGTTCTGGGGGTGCCTGGAGCTGTTCTGGGCTCTCACACAGCCCAGACAGTGCCCTGGGGGTGCCTGGAGCTGCCCTGGGCTCTCACACAGCCCAGCCAGTGCCCTGGGGGTGCCTGGAGCTGTCCTGGGCTCTCACACAGCCCAGCCAGTGCCCTGGGGGTGCCTGGAGCTCCCCTGGGATGTGACGCTGCCCAGCCAGTGCCCTGGGGGTGCCTGGAGCTCCCCTGGGCTGTGACGCTGCCCAGCCAGTGCCCTGGGGGTGCCTGGAGCTGCCCTGGGCTCTGACGCTGCCCACTCAGTGCCCTCGGGGTGCCTGAAGCTCCCCTGGGATGTGATGCTGCCCAGCCACTGCCCTGGGGGTGCTGGCTCTGACACACAGCCCACTGGGCCCCATATTTAGAACCCAGAGGGGGATCATCTGCAGTGTAGGTGCTGGAATTTTAGGGCCCCCAAGGTCACCCCAGACAGGCAGCCGAATCGGAGCCAGGCCAGGAGTCACTGAGCCCCTGTGAATGAGCCGCTTCGAGGAAAAAACGTTCTCTGGTAGGGATTAGAGCTGCCCACTGGTGCTCCTCCAAACCTGGGACAGAGGAGCGGAGCGGTCCTGAACCCCAGCAGCCCTTAGGCCCACTGGTCCTTGTGTCTGAGACACGGAACTCCTGCAGCGGCAGGGAAGGGCAGGGCAGGGCAGGGCTCCATGATCTGCCAGCAACCAAGGTAGGGGTTAGCACGTGCTCTGTGCCAGCCCCTTGCTTTCCCCCACTGGGCACCATCATTGCCCGACTCTTAGCTCGCCCAGGGAGCTGGCTGCTTTGGAGAGCTCCTGAAGGGCACATGCCCCAAATCCGCCCTCTGGCCCAGCGGGGAGGCCCTCAGGGGCTTCCTCCCCATTACACCCCATCACTGCAGCTGCACAGGCAGGACTGGCCTAGCGGGTGCTGCTGGCCAGGGGGAAGAGCTGGGCTAGTGGGTGCTGCTGGCCAGGGTGGCAGAGCCCTGTGGGGGCAGGGCTGGACTAGCAGGTGCTGCTGGCCAAGGGGCAGAGCCTTGTGGGGGCAGGACTGGGCTAACAGGGTGCTGCTGGGGCACTGGCAGGGCCAGGTGTGGGGAAGGGGGAGGAAACGTGACTAGGGAAGACGGCAGGTGTCCACCCAATATGGTGGCCCATTCCCTTTCACTGTGAGGGTCTGTGGGGCCCAGTCACCCGTAAGTCACTGATGAGCTGTCGGCCAGTACCAGCTGCTCTGCTGGCTGCTGTGTGGCCCCCCAGCCAGCACGGTGCCGGTGCTGATAGGGGTAGTGGAAGGGTTGGGAGCAGGGGCAGACCATGAGTACTGCAAGCACCTGGCCCACAAGCAGCATGAGTGAGGCCTTCCAGCCCACTGAGCACCACAGATGGGGCTTGCATTGCAGACGTCCCTCCCTTCTCTCCCTGCAGGATATTCTATGTGTCCCACGACTCCCAGGACCTGAAGATCTTCAGCTACATCGCCAGAGACGGCTCCAGCAACGTCTTCAGGTGTAACGTCTTCAAGTCCAAGAAGAAGGTACCTGCGGCGGGGCTGAGGGGATGCAGGGTCTCTGGGAGGGTGCAGGGTGGGGTGTGGCAATGTTGCTGACTCAAACGCGCTGTGCCCATGGGGAGGTCCTGGGAATGGCTGTTTCTTGGATACCCCGGAGCTCCCGGATTCTCCCTCCAGCGCCACCACCAGCCTGCGGCAAGGCAGAGCCCCAAGAGCTCCAGGTATGCCTTGCCTCGGAGGCACGGTAAGGCCAGAAGCGCTCAGCCCCCTCCTCACACACCCTGCTGTACAGAGCCTTCCGGCCCTTCCTCTGGGACTGGCCAGCAAGGAGCTGCCCAGCCTCCCCACAGCCATTGTCCCATCATGCACTGGGCAGAGCCAGCAGGGTCCTCTCACTGCAGTGGAGGGTTCTTGGTACCACACCCCTGGGGTCAGCGGATTTGCCTGGCCTGGGCTGTGACAGGACCGGCTCTAGGCACCAGCAAACCAAGCACATGCTTAGGGTGGCACAATTTCAGGGGCGGCATTCTGGCTTCCGCAGTTGCGCTCTCAGAGGGTGTGACGATGCGGTTCTGGCGGAACCCAACTGAGAGTGCCAACTCAGGACAAATTGCTCAAATGGGGCAGTTACAGCCCAAGGCTGGGGTTTTTTCCACCTCTAAGGCAAACCAAACCAGCCAGACTGAGAGGACTTTGGTCTCACCCCACTGGCTAACCGCAAGTCTCACAAGCAATCTCCTTAGACGCTCCAGTTTCCCAGTATTACCACCAGTGCCACTCGTTATGGGGACAAATGGTTATGAAAACCAATACCCCAGTAAAAGAAAAAGGTTCTCCTGATCCCAAAGGACCAAGCCCCAGACCCAGGTCAATATACAAATCAGATCTTACCCACAAATCACGCTGTTGCCAATCCTTCAGAATCTAAAATCTAAAGGTTTATTCATAAAAGGAAAAAGATAGAGATAAGAGTTAGAATTGGTTAAATGGAATCAATAACATACAGTAATGGCAAAGTTCTTGGTTCAGGCTTGCAGCAGCGATGGAATAAACTGCAGGTTCAAATCAAGTCTCTGGAATACATCCCCCGCTGGGATGGGTCCTCAGTCCTTTGTTCAAAGCTTCAGCTTGTAGCAAAGTTCCTCCAGAGGTATGAAGCAGGATTGAAGACAAGATGGAGATGAGGCATTAGCCTTATATAGTCTTTTCCAGGTGTAAGAACACCTCTTTGTTCTTACTGTGGAAAATTACAGCAAAATGGAGTCTGGAGTCACATGGGCAAGTTCCTGCATTCTTTGCTGAGACTCAAGGCATATTTGCCTTCTCTCAATGGGTCCATTGTATAGCTGATGGTCCTTAATGGGCCATCAAGCAGGCTAGGCAGAGCTAACACCAGTTTGTCTGGGATGTCACCCAGCAGCATAGCATAAGTTTGAAATACAGACAGTATAGAGCCAATATTTATAACTTCAATTACAAAATTGATACACACATATAGACAGCATAATCATAACCAGTAAACCATAACCTTGTCTTAGACACCCCATTTGACCCCCTTTATACAAGATTTGCATGCCACTACAGGACCTTGGTTGCAACAATGATCTATATGGTCCCAGATTATATCAATAACGTCACACCCCCAACGCAAAATTGATGCAGGAAGGGATGACACAAACATCACTGACTGCATCCCAAGAGCTCCCCGTCCTTGAGTTTCATAGAATCATAGAATCATAGAATATCAGAGTTGGAAGGGACCTCAAGAGGTCATCTAGTCCAACCCCCTGCTCAAAGCAGGACCAATTCCCAGCTAAATCATCCCAGCCAGGGCTTTGTCAAGCCGGGCCTTAAAAACCTCCAAGGAAGGAGACTCCACCACCTCCCTAGGTAACGCATTCCAGTGTTTCACCACCCTCCTAGTGAAATAGTTTTTCCTGATATCCAACCTGGACCTCCCCCACCGCAACTTGAGACCATTGCTCCTTGTTCTGTCATCTGCCACCACTGAGAACAGCCGAGCTCCATCCTCTTTGGAACCCCCCTTCAGGTAGTTGAAGGCTGCTATCAAATCCCCCCTCATTCTTCTCTTCTGGAGACTAAACAATCCCAGTTCTCTCAGCCTCTCCTCATAAGTCATGTGCTCCAGACCCCTAATCATTTTTGTTGCCCTCCGCTGGACTCTTTCCAATTTTTCCACATCCTTCTTGTAGTGTGGGGCCCAAAACTGGACACAGTATTCCAGATGAGGCCTCACCAATGTCGAATAAAGGGGAACGATCACGTTCCTCGATCTGCTGGCAATGCCCCTACTTATACAGCCCAAAATGCCGTTAGCCTTCTTGGCAACAAGGGCACACTGTTGACTCATATCCAGCTTCTCGTCCACTGTGACCCCTAGGTCCTTTTCAGCAGAACTGCTACCTAGCCATTCGGTCCCTAGTCTGTAGCAGTGCATGGGATTCTTCCGTCCTAAGTGCAGGACTCTGCACTTGTCCTTGTTGAACCTCATCAGGTTTTTTTCTGCCCAATCCTCTAATTTGTCTAGGTCTCTCTGTATCCGATCCCTACCCTCTAGTGTATCTACCACGCCTCCTAGTTTAGTGTCATCTGCAAACTTGCTGAGAGTGCAGTTCACACCATCCTCCAGATCATTAATAAAGATATTAAACAAAACCGGCCCCAGGACCGACCCTTGGGGCACTCCACTTGAAACCGGCTGCCAACTAGACATGGAGCCATTGATCACTACCCGTTGAGCCCGACGATCTAGCCAGCTTTCTATCCACCTTACAGTCCATTCATCCAGCCCATACTTCTTTAACTTGGTGGCAAGAATACTGTGGGAGACAGTATCAAAAGCTTTGCTAAAGTCAAGAAATAACACATCCACTGCTTTCCCCTCATCCACAGAGCCAGTTATCTCATCATAGAAGGCAATTAGGTTAGTCAGGCACGACTTCCCCTTCGTGAATCCATGCTGACTGTTCCTGATCACTTTCCTTTCCTCTAAATGTTTCATAATTGATTCCTTGCGGACCTGCTCCATAATTTTTCCAGGGACTGAGGTGAGGCTGACTGGCCTGTAGTTCCCCGGATCCTCCTTCTTCCCTTTTTTAAAGATGGGCACTACATTAGCCTTTTTCCAGTCATCTGGGACCTCCCCCGATCGCCATGAGTTTTCAAAAATAATGGCTAATGGCTCTGCAATCTCACCCGCCAACTCCTTTAGCACCCTCAGATGCAGCGCATCCGGCCCCATGGACTTGTGCACGTCCAGTTTTTCTAAATAGTCCCGAACCACTTCTTTCTCCACAGAGGGCTGGTCACCTTCTCCCCATGCTGTACTGCCCAGTGCAGCAATCTGGGAGCTGACCTTGTGCGTGAAGACAGAGGCAAAAAAATCATTGAGTACATTAGCTTTTTCCACATCCTCGGTCACTAGGTTGCCTCCCTCGTTCAGTAAGGGGCCCACACTTTCCTTGATTTTCTTCTTGTTGCTAACATACCTGAAGAAACTCTTCTTGTTACTCTTAACATCTCTTGCTAACTGCAACTCCAAGTGTGATTTGGCCTTCCTGATTTCACTCCTGCACGCCTGAGCAATATTTTTATACTCCTCCCTGGTCATTTGTCCAATCTTCCACTTCTTGTAAGCTTCCTTTTTGCGTTTAAGATCAGCAAGGATTTCACTGTTTAGCCAAGCTGGTCGCCTGCCATATTTACTATTCTTTCTACACATCGGGATGGTTTGTTCCTGCAACCTCAATAAGGATTCTTTAAAATACAGCCAGCTCTCCTGGACCCCTTTGCCCTTCATGTTATTCTCCCAGGGGATCCTGCCCATCTGTTCCCTGAGGGAGTCAAAGTCTGCTTTTCTGAAGTCCAGGGTCCATATTCTGCTGCTCTCCTTTCTTCCTTGTGTCAGGATCCTGAACTCGACCATCTCATGGTCACTGCCTCCCAGGTTCCCATCCACTTTTGCTTCCCCTACTAGTTCTTCCCTGTTTGTGAGCAGCAGGTCAAGAAAAGCTTTGCCCCTAGTTGGTTCCTCCAGCACTTGCACCAGGAAATTGTCCCCTACGCTTTCCAAAAATTTCCTGGATTGCCTGTGCACCGCTGTATTGCTCTCCCAGCAGATATCAGGGTGATTAAAGTCTCCCATGAGAACCAGGGCCTGCGATCTAGCAACTTCTGCTAGTTGCCAGAAGAAAGCCTCGTCCACCTCATCCCCCTGGTCTGGTGGTCTATAGCTGACTCCAACCACGACATCACCCTTGTTGCTCCCACTTCTCAACTTTATCCAGAGACTCTCAGGTTTTTCTGCAGTATCATACCGGAGCTCTGAGCAGTCATACTCCTCTCTTACATACAACGCAACTCCCCCACCTTTTCTGCCCTGCCTGTCCTTCCTGAATAGTTTATATCCATCCATGACAGTACTCCAGTCATGTGAGTTATCCCACCAAGTCTCTGTTATTCCAATCACATCATAGTTCCCTGACTGTGCCAGGACTTCCAGTTCTCCCTGCTTGTTTCCCAGGCTTCTTGCATTTGTGTATAGGCACTTAAGATAACTCAACGATCGTCCCTCTTTCTCAGCATGAGACAGGAGTCCTCCCCTCTTGCGCTCTCCTGCTTGTGCTTCCTCCCAGGATCCCATTTCCCCACTTACCTCAGGGCTTTGGTCTCCTTCCCCCGGTGAACCTAGTTTAAAGCCCTCCTCACTAGGTTAGCCAGCCTGCTGGCGAAGATGCTCTTCCCTCTCTTCGTTAGGTGGAGCCCGTCTCTGCCTAGCACTCCTTCTTCTTGGAACACCATCCCATGGTCGAAGAATCCAAAGCCTTCTCTCCAACACCACCTGCGTAGCCATTCGTTGACTTCCACGATTCGACGGTCTCTACCCCGGCCTTTTCCTTGCACAGGGAGGATGGACGAGAACACCACTTGCGCCTCAAACTCCTTTATCCTTCTTCCCAGAGCCACGTAGTCTGCAGTGATCCGCTCAAGGTCATTCTTGGCAGTATCATTGGTGCCCACGTGGAGAAGCAGGAAGGGGTAGCGATCCGAGGGCTTGATGAGTCTCGGCAGTCTCTCCGTCACATCGTGTATCCTAGCTCCTGGCAAGCAGCAGACCTCTCGGTTTTCCCGGTCAGGGCGGCAGATAGATGACTCAGTCCCCCTGAGGAGGGAGTCCCCGACCACCACCACCCTCCTCCTCCTCTTGGGAGTGGTGGTCGTGGAACCCCCATCCCTAGGACAGTGCATCTTTTGCCTTCCAATCGGTGGAGTCTCCTTCTGCTCCCTTCCCTCAGATGGGCCATCTAGTCCACTCTCCGCATTAGCGCCTGTAGAGAGAACATGGAAACGATTGCTCACCTGTATCTCCATTGCTGGTGCATGGACGCTCCTCTTTCTTCTTCTGGAGGTCACATGCTGCCAAACCTCCTCACAATCCTTCTGTCCCTGCTGCGCCTGCTCTGAATCTTCAGAACATTGTGGCCGTAGAAGCATCTCCTGACGTCTGTCCAGGAAATCTTCATTTTCCCTTATGCAACGCAGAGTCGATACTTGTTTCTCCAGCCCTCGAACCTTCTCCTCCAATATGGAGACCAGCTTGCACTTTGTACAGACAAAGTCACTTCTGTCCTGCGGAAGAAAGACAAACATGGCACAACCTGTGCAGGTTACAACAGCTGATCGCTCACCTTCCATATCACCGTCCTCTTAGGAGCTTCCTCAACTGTTGCAGGAACTACTCGGAGAAACCTGCAGATGGAAGCCTTAGTGCGCTCTCCCTAGGCAAACTCCCGCTGTTAGCCTCTGCTGTTCGCCGCTCAGCTGGTTCGCTGCTGACTGCCCTTATATACCAGTCAGGCCCACTCAAGGCCCAGCTGGAACAAAGCACTCCCAATTCACACTTTTCAAACAAACAAGCAAGCAATCAAGCACACGGTCAAACTGACCAACTGTCCCAGCAGCAGGCACTCAGATACTCACCAACACAGCCCCCCTAATGCAGCACTTAGCGTACCTCCTCGGCTAGTATTGGGGTTAGAAGCCATATCAGAGTATAACAGAAATGGTTTATCAAAATTGTGTTCAACAACATGATTGAACCTCTTTACAAACTCAAGGTAAAACTTGGTTAGAACAATAGTGGATTGGATTTGCTCTTGCAGCATGGTTCCTGGGTATGTCTCATGTGACCTTGCCAAGAGCTAAAGAAAACCGCTACTTTATTCATACAAGCTCGGGCAAATGTTTGGAACCCAATTAACATCAAATAAATGCAGATATTAATGATGTTTATAGTACAGGAATCTTGGCATTTAGCCGTGAAAGCAATATGGTAGTGTGCCTTAGTTTCCCTTCTCATACAGCACATTAGGTCTGGAATGTCTTTTCTCCTGTGAAAAGTTCCAATACTGTTTATAGGCATCAACTGAAACATCAGTATAACAAGGCCTTTTAACATAAAGTGTGTTTTCATGTATTCCTTTTAACATGTTCAAGGGATTTTCCAACAGATTAGGAACATTGTACATTCTTACAGTTCTTGGTAATAGCAACACATTAGTTTCAAAATCACCATTAGCATTAACAACAAATCCATTGCAAGTGTCCATCTACAATTATGGGTGTCATGCCACACCTTTGGCTCAATACCATTGGAGTTTGGGCATTTTAGGGTTAACCTGTTGCTTCCCTTTGCAAAATTCAGTTTTCTCTTTCCTCCTTGTCCTGCAGGATCAAACCCTGATTTTTCTTGCTTACCAGAATTCACTGGCTGATGGGGTGGGCTCTCTGTGCTAACAGCTATTAGCAAGTCCTTCCCCTCCCAGCTAGACAAGTAATTTGCATTACCACAGACAGAAGCCAGTCCACCAGTTTTCATATCCTTAACTGCTATCATTTCCAAGGTTGGACTCTGTCTTAAAGAGATACCACACAAATCCAACGAGTTTGAGGGTGAGAGTTTGCTTGCTCTCCCCTGCATCCTCAAGCATTTAGCCATAAAACTGTTCTGCTTTGAAACACCAGTAACCAAATCTGTCCTCAGACCCTGAAGCACAGACTGCTCACTTAAAGAATTAGCATGGAGACAGTCCTGTCCCAACACCATTGTCTTCCCAACAAGCTGGCCAAACACAGCCACTTGGTTATAGGGTTGCTCAACTTTCTTAACAGCTTTTGCTCCATCTGAGACCTTCTCAAAGCTACCCACACTGGATCTTTCGAAAGGAAAGTCAGTGGATCCATTCACAACAGAAAATTTCTGGCCGTTAGGAACCGAAACTTCCTTTATTAAATCACTCTCACACCCTTCAGTTTCAGGGAACTGCTTGCACAGATTACCATGAGGATTCCTTTCCCCAGGAGCTTTTCTAAGCAGCAAATCACCCCTCACAGAAATTTTGCCCTTACCCTCTTCACCTGGGGCTTGCTCTAAAGGAACACTTTTCTGAGCAACAACAGACTTTTTCTGGGTCTTACTTACATCCAGGATCACCTTTGGCCCATCAGGCAGATTTCTACACAATCCCCTTTCAGGCAAACCCATAGATTTCCTAGATAAAAGGTTAGAAACATTTCCCTTCCCTTTGCCACACACAAGTTCAGGAATCCTTTCCTTCTTGCTACAAGTTTCCACACCATCAGTAGATAACACAACCAAATCACCTTCATGCTCTCCTTGTGCCCTGGCTAGGGTATTACCCGGATTAGACAGAGTTGCTACACCCTTTACCAACCACACACTAGCAATAGGCAAAATATAAGCACCAGAATTGTCTGGTCTCTGGGATTTTGCTAAGACACTAACTGGATGCAACTTAGTTACAGTGCCATTCTCCCCAGCAGACACAGACTTAGGACCATTCCCTTCCTGGGCTTTAGTTGAATTCAGAACCAATTCTGAGACAATTGCACTATTCTCAACCATCACAGGCTGAAAGGCACCTTCTGTCTGCTCCACAGACAAAGAAGAGCTGGAGACACCTTTTTTACCAGACACACAGCTCGGGATTTCATTTCCCTTGTCCCAGCACACAGGGCTGTTCACAGACAACTGCTTGGAGACTGAGGTAGCTTCCTCCATAGGCAAGTCAATACCCCTGACAGAAACAGGCACATTTCCTTCACTATCACTATTCTCCACACAGGAAACAGGTAAGGTATAGGGACATTCATCTTCCACTATCCCTGCCTTCCCAAACTGCTGACTAGACAAAGCCATCAGCTCACAAGGCTGCCCAGGCTCCTCCAAACTTTTCCTGCCTTCCTCTCCTTTGTCCCAGCACACAGGGCTGATTACAGACAAAGACTGGGGGAGTGGGGCAGCTTCCTTACCAGGCACCTTGCCACTCCCAACAGATAAACTGCTCTTCTTAGGACACTGAGCCACTGCCAGCAAATCACAGTTACCCTTTTCAGGTTCACTTTTACAAGCTGTACTAGCCACCAATGCATCACCCATCCAAAATCCACCCTTTCCTTCCTCAGTTAGGGCTTCCACCTGACCATCCACTTTAATCTGCTCCAGAGAAACATTTTCCTGCCCAATAAGATTTTGCTGCTCTTGATTTAACTCCAGATTCACTTCTGAGACACTAGACCAACATTCAGAAACTTCATTTACAGACAAATAGCTCTTCTCAGACAAACCTTTGGAGCAACCCTCCCCAGGCAAATCATTGCCCACAATAGACACAGGTTTAAGATCATTCCTGTCCTGTGACTGACTACCTGGACTGAACAGAGCTTTAACATTTTCCCCAATCAAAAGATCCTTAGGCAATAACTTTTTTACACCAGCTATAACTTCATGCTTAGCACCATTCCATTCAAGGTGGATTCTGGCTAAAGGCACACGGACAGTAAACTCATAGAGGACTACAACATTCACACTCTGATTTGGTAAATAATCTTCCTCTTTGACAAGATCTGCTTTAACCAGAGTGATGTTAGAAGCCATAATTTGCCCTAAACAGCTTTTACCATTGACTTTTACATTCTCTGTGAATTTTTCATTACCACTCCCATACAGAGCATTGGCACAAGTTATGGAGCCACTCTTTACTGAACACACAGTAAAACCATTTACATAAAAGGTGGCAGAATTGGGGTACATTTGGTTACACCCAGACAACTGCTCAGAGTTATACAACATACCAACATTGTTATCAACTGGACTTTCAAGAGGATACAATTTCTGCTTTTCTTCCCTTGCTTTTCTGACTGGGAGCTGAAATCTTTGCACTTTTGCCTCAGCTTCTAGTTCCTGCAATCGAATTTCTGCCAGTCTTTGTTCATGCTCAAGTTGCAGTTTACTTGCTGCCTTTTGCATTTCAATTGCTTCTGCCTTCTGACCACTGGCCATTTACAGATCTCTCAGTTCTTGATTTGTAGCTTTCTTTCTAAAGCTTATCCCCTTTTCTGAACACAAATCTTTCAGGGCTTTTTTGTCAAGGCCCTCATATGCTCTTTGCTCACCCATTGCAACTCTTCTTTAACAAATCAAACTCTCAATCCCAAAATTCAAATTTGGATAATGTGGGGTTTTGACCCAAAGCTTAATTGACCTGGTTCTGTGGATCCAAGCACGACTATGCCACTGTGACGATGCGGTTCTGGCGGAACCCAACTGAGAGTGCCAACTCAGGACAAATTGCTCAAATGGGGCAGTTACAGCCCAAGGCTGGGGTTTTTCCACCTCTAAGGCAAACCAAACCAGCCAGACTAGGAGGACTTCGGTCTCACCCCACTGGCTAACCGCAAGTCTCACAAGCAATCTCCTTAGACGCTCCAGTTTCCCAGTATTACCACCAGTGCCACTCGTTATGGGGACAAATGGTTATGAAAACCAATACCCCAGTAAAAGAAAAAGGTTCTCCTGATCCCAAAGGACCAAGCCCCAGACCCAGGTCAATATACAAATCAGATCTTACCCACAAATCACGCTGTTGCCAATCCTTCAGAATCTAAAATCTAAAGGTTTATTCATAAAAGGAAAAAAGATAGAGATGAGAGTTAGAATTGGTTAAATGGAATCAATAACATACAGTAATGCCAAAGTTCTTGGTTCAGGCTTGCAGCAGCGATGGAATAAACTGCAGGTTCAAATCAAGTCTCTGGAATACATCCCCCGCTGGGATGGGTCCTCAGTCCTTTGTTCAAAGCTTCAGCTTGTAGCAAAGTTCCTCCAGAGGTATGAAGCAGGATTGAAGACAAGATGGAGATGAGGCATTAGCCTTATATAGTCTTTTCCAGGTGTAAGAACACCTCTTTGTTCTTACTGTGGAAAATTACAGCAAAATGGAGTCTGGAGTCACATGGGCAAGTTCCTGCATACTTTGCTGAGACTCAAGGCATATTTGCCTTCTCTCAATGGGTCCATTGTATAGCTGATGGTCCTTAATGGGCCATCAAGCAGGCTAGGCAGAGCTAACACCAGTTTGTCTGGGATGTCACCCAGCAGCATAGCATAAGTTTGAAATACAGACAGTATAGAGCCAATATTTATAACTTCAATTACAAAATTGATACACACATATAGACAGCATAATCATAACCAGTAAACCATAACCTTGTCTTAGACACCCCATTTGATCCCCTTTATACAAGATTTGCATGCCACTACAGGACCTTGGTTGCAACAATGATCTATATGGTCCCAGATTATATCAATAACGTCACAGAGGGTTTTTATTTTTTTTGCTTGGGGCAGCAAAAATCCTAGTGCCAGCCCTGGGCTGCGAAGCCATCCCCTGGCTCCTCACTGCTTCTCTCCCCTCCCAGCACCTGACGCAACTCACCACGGCCAGGACAGAGGTGTTGATGCTGTGACTGATGGGTCAGAGGGTGCAGCGGGCAGCCAAGCTATCTCCATTGCACAGGAGCTGCAAGGCTCGGGCTGTGCTCTGGGAGAGCAGTCATTCCCCAGGCCTTGAAGGGACTGGCCACGCCGGCTGGTTTGGATGTGCAGGGCATGAGGCTGATGTGGCTGTGAGACCCCTTAGGGCAGGACCACGCTGCCCCGGCGTGCTGTTCTCAGAGAGCTGTGGCCATCACCTCTCCCCTCCCCTCCCTGTCAGGGCAGCGAGGAAAAGCTCCCAGCTGCTCCCCCCTCACCCTACCCTGGGCACCAAGGTGGGGCCCCTCACCGAGAGGGGATGGGCAGCAATGGATCGCGCTGTGGGGCTGCACCGGGAACCGTGTGATAATTAACATCCCTAGAGATCCTCGACAGCTGGGAGTCGGCACCCACCGAGCGAGGGGCAGAGTGCTTAGAATGACACCTGGAGCCGAAGCTGGACAAACGCCAGCTAAGGCCAGAGGCCAGTGGAGGCATGATCTGAACTGTGTGGAGGGCAGAGCTGTGCAGCGAGGGCCAGAGGTATTCGAGACAGAAATCACCCACTGTTGCCAACTCCAGTGCAGCTTTTCTGGAGGTAGCACTCAGGGCTAAAAGTTTGGCATGTTCCTAGGAGCCTCGCTGGATCAAGGCCTTAGAGACCATGATGCCACAGGGCCCCAAGGTAGATCAGAGCTCTCCCTTTGTGCCTGGACTAGGGGATGGCTGGGACGCAGCCCTTTGCAGAGCCCTGGGTCCTCGAGCCATCCAGGGCTCCGGCTCAGCCTCAGGATGCTCCCAGGGGTTCTGGTCAGCAAAGCCTCCCGTGCTGTCAGCAACTGCAGCGGTTTGGTGCACGATCCCTACGGCCCATCATCACAGCTCCTCTCTCCTCTGCCCCAGAGCCAGGCCATGCGCATCGTCCGCACCGTGGGGCAGGCCTTCGAGGTCTGCCACAAGCTGAGCCTGCAGCACACCCAGCAGGACGCGGACGGGCAGGAGGATGGTGACAGCGAGGACATGGGTGGCCCAGGTAAGCCGCAGCAGGCGGGGAGAGGCTCTGTGCTCGAGACTCCTGCTGAGGGCAGGCTATGGTCTCCAGTCATGCTCTTGGCCTGCAGGTGTTTTGTGGCTCGCGCAGGGAGAGGGCTGCCCCCCCGGAGTTGGCGCCCTCCCCCCCCGGAGCAATGTACAGGTGCCGGGTAGTGCAGGGACCCCACAGGGGCGCGAAGGCCAGCGGTGTCTGACAGTGCCATTCTGCCCCCGCTAATGGAGGGCTGTGAGAACAAGGCGTGCACACATCCTCTCCCTCTGGAATGTGAACCCAGAGATGGGAGTGGCATCCTGGCCTTCGTCCTATGGACCTTCCGCCCTGCTGGGAGCCCGTTCACGGGGCTGCGGATTGTGCCATCTGCAAGTGCTCATATTAGACAAGCCCCTGTTGGGGATGGTCTAGGTGTGCCTGGTCCAGCCTTGACATGGGGCAAGGGACTGGATCGAGGGCCCTTCCAGCTCTGCAGCCCTGAGATTCTCATTTGCAGCCCATAAACATTTACTTTGTGCACACGTAAAAGTGAGAACACCGTATTAAAGCAATTCCTGGCCTCGAGCAGATCTTCCGTCTCCGCCCTGGGTCTGGCCCTGGGGAATTCTCTGCTCCGAGTCGCAGTGAGCACCAAACAAGCAGCTCCTGAGCCGACAGAGTCTCGGAGGAGTTGCCTCAGCCGGGGCCGAGAAAACGAAGTTACACCGGTCACTGGGGTTACAATACGGCAGTGTGTGGGGAGGGGGCATGCTTGTCTCCCGAGGAGGCGCCAAGTGCCAGTGTCATGGGGCGGGGAGGATCTCGGAAAGGGGATATGCCCCTCCCCATATGATGGACAGAGATGGCACAGACTGGTAGAGGTGACGGGTTGGGGGCATGTGGAGTCACATGCCTCCCAAGATTGATCGGTCACATGGTGCGGTTGGACCCCCTCTCTGTGGGGCAGCTGAGCCTGCAAGCTGGGCAGGGAGAGGCAGAGGCAGGAGGAACAGCTGGCAGCTGCAGGGAGATGCTGCTGCTTTCCGGGGCGGGGGGCGTGACTTGAGCTGTTCCAGGGTTGCCCCCCACTATCAGCAGGCATGGGTCATCTCTGCGGACTGGATTTTGGGTGTACCACAGGTTGGGTTTGGGGGGCGTCAGCAGAGCTGTGGGGGAGGGAGGCAGCCCAGGGCTGAAGTAGAGGGGGGCTGCAGGTCAGGATTGAGGGGCATTAGCAGAGCTGGGGTGGGAAGCCCAGGGCTGGAATAACAGGGCGGCTGCGGGTCAGGATTGAGGGGCATTAGCAGAGCTGGGAGTGGGGAGCCCAGGGCTGAGATAGCAGGGGGGCTGCGAGTCAGAACTGAGGAGCATTGGCATCTCTCCTAGGCATGGAGCACGCCAGGGTTAAGCGAGTGCATTTCATGAGGAGTCAAGCCGGAGCCAGTTTGGCGTGTTCTTCCCCATGTGCCAGGTTGGGCCCTGCATACATTTCTCTCTTGTCCATCACCCCAAGGAATGGCTTGGTTCTCAGGTCTGCTCGCCCTCCTGCTCACCCTGCCGGTGCTGAGACAAGGTGTTACATGGGATGTCCCTTAAGCACAAACCTGTGCCCTCAGGGACCCACTGCCAGGCAGCCCCGTTGCAGACCCATCGCCTCTTTCTCCCGCTCCTCCTCCTCATAATTCTGAGCTCTTATAGTGGACTGAACTCAAAACAGCATCATTAGGTGTCAAAGTCATCCCAGCAGGGATACTCTCAAACCCATTGACGTCCAGTCAGACAAGGGCCCCACAAACAACAGTCTTCACGCTGTTCCTCTAGGAGTTATGTCAGCAAATACTTTAGCTCAACTGACAGCCTCAGTGTCGGCCAGCACTGCTGCACGCTCCTGTCCTAATGCTGGCCAGGGCCCATGTATCCTGCCCTCCTGCTGCCCAGTGATTGGCTGTGCAATCCCTCTGCTGCACAGCTGTACTCTGTAGAAGGTGACTGCCTGCCTTTCTCAGAGGAGAGTTCTCCAGAAAGTGAGCCGAGCACAGAGTGAGATAGGGCTGCATCCTGAGCCTGCTCACAGCCTGAAATCATCATTTGGAGGGCTGTGAACTACCCACCCACCCCCGTCTCAGAGGGGTGACCCGGAAGCCTACTGCTGACAATTTGAATTTTGCTGTGAACTGTTACACCATCAATCATTTCTGCAGGAACAGCCAGTGAACATGTTCCTCCTGCATGCCCTGTTCTCCTCCCCTGCATTTCCAGGAGCCGAGAGACCAGGTAGTGATACCGTTCCTATCCAAGGTCATTGAGAGACCTGCATGCGGTGCCATCCATTCCCCGCACTTCCCCTCATCCAGGGTCGCTCGTGGCTGGCCCACCATAACTCCCTTCTCAGCTGGCACAAGCTAAAATCTCACAATTCTGCCAGCAGCACTTCTTGACCACAGCAGTCGCACACCAGGGTAGCTGGCCCCACAGAGCCGCCCACTGATTCCGGTCCTCAACTTCCATCCAAATACAGCGACTGCAAAGATATCGTCAAACCGCCTGCAGACACCTTGCCCCCCACAGGGACTATGGCTGCCCAGTTGAGCTACAACCAGGGGTAGACATTCAGGTGTATGGACACCATGTTGGAGCCCGAACTGGCTACACTCTGCTCCAGCTAGCCAAGGGCTTTATTCCTAAATCCATTTTGCCTGCCGGAGCCCCAGTCCTTTTTGTTATTAAAAAAAAAAGGTTGGAAGCCTCAGACTATCAGGCCCTGAATCAAGTCACCATTAGAAACCAATACCCATTACCACCAATCCCCGAGCTAATGGACCACATGAGCACCGCCTGGGTACACACAAAGCTAGCCCTCCAGGGGGCACACAACCTAGTACAAGTTAGAGCTGGGAACAAATGGAAACCCTCTATTCGAACACTCTATGGGCACTTTGAATATCTCGTGATGCCCTTTGGTTTGACAAATGCTTGCGATGTTTCAGCATTTATTAATGATATGCTCTGGAACATTGTGGGCCAATACGTGGTGACATACTGATCTTTTCAGACAGTGCCAAACAACACAGCACGCACATCTGTTCTGTCCAGTCTCTATATGAAGCTAGAAAAATGTGCCTTTGATCAGTCCTCCATAGAATTCCTAGAGTCATCCTATCTCCCGCGGGTACTGAAATAGACCCACGCAAGATAAAGGCAGTCCTCGAATGGGGGAGCACCATGGAACGTTCATGAACTACAGCCTTTCCTGGGTTCCCAAACGTCTATCATCGGTTCATCCCAAAATTCTTGTAGCGGATCGCCCCTCTCATTGCCTTGCTCCTCAAAAACACCAGGTTCCTGTGGTCTCCAAAGGCCCAGCAGGCCTTCAAGCAATTAAAACTTGTGTTTATCACCACTCCCAAAGTGGTCCATCCCGACACCACATAAGCCTTCATCATCAAAGCAAGAGCTTCCAACCTGACGATCAAAGCGGTTCTACCCCAAAGGAACAATCCTCAATGATTGCTGCACCCACACGTCTCGAAATTTTGGACAAAGAACTCCTGGCAATTAAGACGGCCTTTGCAGAGTGGCACCACTATCTAGCAGAGGCCCGATAGTCTGTCCAGGTGTACCCCGATCATAAGAACTTCACATATCTGCATAGGGCCAAGGCCTCCAACCAACAACAACTTCGGTGGGCTTTATTCTTTTTGCACTTTGATTTTGCAATCTCCTGTCATCCAGGAACCCAAACTAGCAAGGCTGACACTTTGTCCCAGAAGGAACGCTGATCTTAAAGACTTGAACCCAAAAACCTCCTCCATCCTCAAGCCTCAGAATTTTCTGGGCACGGCTCCCCACCAAGATCTGCTCACCTTCATATGATCAGCCTTCACCCAGGGAGTCCCTCCAGTCGAGCAGAAAACCATAAGTAAGGACCCCCACGATGTCCGAGACAGGGAAACCTACTGAATGAGCATATATATGTTCTCCCTAGGCCTCCAAGGACTACAGCCCTACCAGTATGCCATGACACCCTCCCACGCCCCCGGCAGGACATTTTGGCTGTTTTAAAACTCAGCGCCTTGTCTCTCATATCTTCTGGTGGCCTCACATGCAGGCCTGTGTTGCAATGTATGTACCCACTCCAAGGCACTGCACAATAAACCCTGAGAACCCTTGAACTCCTGCAGTCCCTCGAGACTCCCCCGGCCCCTGGACAGTCATTGCCTTAGATTTGCTAGTAGAGCTACCCAAGTCCGGTGGTTTTTTTAGCATTCCGACGGTAGTGGGCCACCTCACAAAGATGGCACATTCAGCCCAGCACTGGCCTAACCTTCTCCCAGGAAACTGCCCAGCTCTATGTGGACCAAGTTGTCTGCCTCCATGGCGTCCCATAGCACATGGTCTCTGAGCACGATGTGTGATTTATCTCCCACTTTATGTGAGAAGCTCTCTGGATTTTGGGCATCTGCTCCTGCCTCTCTTCCACCTACCACCCTCAGACAAAGGGTCAAGTGGAGAGAACCAACCAGATTCTGGAGCAGTATCTTCAACACTACATAAACTTCCACCAGAACAAAGGGTTCTTGCTGCTACCTCAGGAAGTGTTCACGTACAATAACGCAGAACATGCTTCTACAGTGCAAAGCCATTTTTTTTTTTCAAACTATGGGTTCCATCCTTGGTTTTACCTGGAGCTAACCACAACTTCACACAACCCAGCAGCCTTGGACTAGACACAATATATGTCAAACCCAAGATGACCTAAAAGTTCACCTGAAGGACACCTAGAAGAAAGAAACAACATGTGGACTGTCAATGACAGGAGGGGCCTGCCCTTTTGCTAGGCCAGAAGGTATGGCTCTCAACAAAAAACATACACACAAACAAGCCATCTCATAAATTGGACTACCAGCTCTTTGGCCCCTACCGCATTCTCCAGCACATTAGCCCAGTCATCTTTGAACTCAACTTGCCCCATTCTCTCCAAATACACCCAGTTTTCCATACATCACTCCTGAAGCCCCACATTCAGGACCCATTCCCTCACCACTCCCAACCATCACCCCACACCAGTACATGTTCATGACCATGATGAGCATATTCTCCGTGAGATCCTTGATGCCAGAATCAGACGGGTTAGACTCTGGCATCTTATGGCTTGCCAGTCCCAAAGAGAGCTCCTGGGACTCAGCAAAGAATGTCCACTCTCCTGACCTGGTAAACACCTTCCACAAAAACCAGCCTGGAAACCCAGCCCCTACTTCCGAGGAGAGGGGTTGATGTGAGCGATCCTGGGCCTTGAACCTAGACCTGAGGGTCCCCAGGCAGGGCTCAGACCACGACCACCACCCATCAGCTCACCTGAATGATTGCAAAAGCGGGCCAGCAAAGCTCTGCTTCACAAAGGGCCCACGAAGCTCCGGATTGGGGGAGACTTCTGCCCCACCGATTGGCTGGGATGCCCTACTTAAACCAGAAACAGGAAGTTGTCTGAGCAACTAGGTCAATCCCTGGCTGACTGCTGCTGCACTGTCCCCTGCCTGCTGCCCTGAACCTTGCCTCCCAATCTGTTCCTGCCCCCTGCCCTCCTTATCCCAGACCCCACCTCTGCCCAGTTCCTGCCTCACTCCTGGTCCTGCTCCTATGCCCTACCCCTGATGCTGACTCCGACTTCAACCCCTGGCTTGCCCCTGACTGTCTCTGGCTCTGACCCCTGGCTTGGCACCTAACTCTGGCTCTGGTTCCAGGCCCAATCTATCCACTAGGTCTGACTGCCCATGCCCCAGTCCCTGCAGGCACCTTCTCCAAGCAGTTATGCCGTCTCACAGCAAACACTGAAAACAGGATACTGTGGGCCAGCATAAAATGACTGGAACTGAGCATCAGATAACAGCAAGACTGTGGCACCATGGCATTATCAGCACTGCATCCCACGGAGCTGGTCGGGAATTTAGCCAACACTGCCCCCAGCGCTCCCTCTGCCGCGCAGAATGCAGGGGTCTCACTGGAGTGGCAGGGGCAGTCCGGGGGCCCTACAGGCTTGGGGGAAGGCATCCTGTGGATTGACATGCTATATGCCAGGGGTGGCCAAACCATGGCTCGTGAGCCACATCCGGCTCTTTTACCATTAAAGTGTGGCTTGCAGAGCCCTCCATTCACCACCTACCAGACTGGGGGGAGAGGGGCCTTGGGGATTCTGCCCTGCAGCAGGGTGGTGGGGCTAGGAGCTTCTGCCAGAGGTGACTGGTGCCTGCTGAGAGTGAGGGGGGCACAATTTAAAGGTCAGGCCTCCACTCAACAGCTTGAGTCACTCCTCCAGGCACACCCTCCCTCTTACCCTCAACGGCCCCACCCTGCAGCTCCCAGGTGTTAGCTCCACATGGAGAGGCCCCAGCAAAAGCATCAGTTCTCCCTGCAGCTCCCAGCTCTTAGCCGCTGCCTCTCCTTAGGCCACAGCCCCCGGCTGCCAGTTCCAGCAGCTGCCATGCAGGGAGGGGGCCCAGCGGCACCATGTGACCAAGTGGGGCTAGCAAATCCTGGCAAAAATTGAGGGTGGGGGATGTGACCCCACATGACCCCCCATGTGTCGCCTCTGGCTTCTGTCTAGCAGAGAGGTGGGGCTCAGGGCTTCAGCCCCATAGGGCGCATCAGCCAGGGCTGCCAGCTAGGGATGCGTGACCCATGGCAGGTGTTCAGGTGCTTCCCCCACAAGGAGGAATGGGCCTTGTTTGCTAGCCAAGCTTGCATTCTCTCAGCCCCGGGGAGCTGGACTGGGGCAGAGTTGCTGTTGTCCCATCTCACCTCTGACCATGCCATTGCTGCCCCCTCCCAGCCTGTCACCCAGCCAGAGCTGAGAAGGCAGCTGTCCCCGCAGAGGAGACCGATATCGACGCAGTGGAGATCCCTCCACCAGGGAGCAGCACCCTGGAGTTCAGCCGGGGGGTGACAGACCTCGACGCCGTGGGGAAGGACTTGGGGCACTCTCCGGACACCAAGGTACGCCAGCCCCAGCCAAGAGCAGCTGTGCCCCAAAGGTGGCCCTTGAGCCCTGATACAGGTCTTGGGTCCCCGCAGATAGCGTGGCTTCCCAAGAGTGTGTCCAAGTGGCATTGCTCGGTGGCTTTGGGGGCAGGACGTGGGTCTGTGCCTGGGGGTGCCCTGCTCTCTCCCCACAGCAGCCCCAGAGCTCCCCACACTCTCCCCTTGTGGCTCACATGGGAGTCACTTCCCCCCCCACCCGACTCAGAGAGACCTTTGGGTTTCATGCTGCCTTCCAGTGGGGTAGGGAGGGAGCTCATGTCTAGATATGGGTCTGGAACAACCTGTGGCAGCTCTGTGGGGTGATCAG
Organism: Malaclemys terrapin pileata; assembly: GCF_027887155.1. NCBI lineage: Eukaryota > Metazoa > Chordata > Testudines > Emydidae > Malaclemys > Malaclemys terrapin. Next base: position 42,522,535 of record NC_071512.1, on the reverse strand, counting down.
ATGGGGGGGGGCACACCATGATCCTGAAGCTGGTACAACAGCACGTGTACTTGTGACAGCAGCTGGCATCCCCCCCACTCTGCCAAGGCATTAACAAGGGGAGCCGAGGGGCTGACCAGACCCCACAACATGGGAAATGCCTCTTCCATGAGCCGTCCCACAGACCAGGGCGAATTGCCTTTGCTGGGGCCCTGGAGGAAGCCAGGTTCACTCTCCTCTGTGCACTCCCACTTTAAGAGCTAGTGTGTGTGCCCCACACCCAGAGAGGGGGAACCTAGGCACCACGGTGTCTCCAGCAAACACACACCTTTCCCCATTGCTGGTCAGCGCAGAGCCCTGAAACCCCCGGGACATGCTGAGCCCTGAGGACACAGGCTGTGGCTCTTCAGATGGCAGACCCAGCTCTGGTCCCTGAGGGTGGCAGTGCCCGGCTCCTGCTGCGGGGTGTGCTGGGCAGGGGCAGCGCAGGGTGGGAGTCCAGCTATCATGCTTCGTTACTCTCTATTAGGGGCAGTGGCCATTCCTTGATCCCATCTCTCCAACTCCCCCCCCCCCATCCAGTTAGCCCCCCGACAATAAAAGAAGCTCATAGTCATTGGCTCCCCCTCATCCTGTTCTCACCCAGAGCTCCCAGCGCTGTGTCCTGCACTGCTGCAGTCCAAACACAAACTAGTCCCTGTGTCGCCCCCTCTCTCCCGTTGGCAGTGGCATGTCCTGGGAATGGAGCAATGTTAGTTTCCCAGGGAAAGCAGCAGGAGTGGAGCTACATCTCCCTCTGCCTGACCACACAGCCCGTGCAGGCAGTGCACAGCTGCTGGCAGGAGAGGATCGCCTGGTGCATTAACCCAGCACATCTGGGCATTGTCAGAGGCCAGCAGAGCAGAGCCGCCCTTTACCCAGGAGTTCTGCTTGTGCTTCAGAGACCAGGCCACAGCCACTCCTCTGTTGGGTCCCCAGTGCAGCCTAGGACATTGGCTTTCCACTCACCCTGCAGAGACTCAGAGCATCCCAGAACCATCCCTGTGAGCAGGCAGCCGTGCTGCTAACCCGCCTAGCTGTGGTGCTGCACATTTGTCCCACCCGCTCAGCCCTGCCAAAGCTGAGGCCAGGTCCTCGTCCAGGGCACATCAGGATTGAGTGAGTGCCATGGCAAGGGAAGAGTTGGCCAGAGCACCATCTTGCAAGGGGGGTTCAGAGAACCAGGGGCTCCCCAGGATGATAAACCTCTCCCCTCCCCAGTCCCTCTTCTCGTAGCTCACACAGCACTGTACAAGCATGCCCTAATTCAGTCACACAAACATCATCCAAGGTACATGAGTACCCACTGGAGTGTGGGGAAACCGAGGCATGGAGGGGCCGTGGCTCACATGACAAGTTGGTAGCAGTACTGGGAATAGAAGCCAGACGTTCTGGTTCCCAGTCCCCTTCTCTAGCCAGTGGGCCCAAGTCCTTCCCTGTCAGACAGCAGTGCTCTGGCACACAGAGAGGTATTGATGAGGGGACGGTCCCATCGCTCCTGCCTGCCTTGCATCCCCTAGAATGGCCACCCTCGGGGCATGAGAGTTGAACAGTCGGGGTGCAGGTGCATGGGCCCCGTGCTCATGGCACCGACGTAGCCACACAGCTGGCTATGTGGTTTGTCTGGTAGGGAAAGCGCCATGTGAATCCCCAGCTTATGAGCACGCGGCTCTGCTGGGCTCTGCCAGTGGCCCCCCTGTCATTCCTGGCTCTCCCTTTCCCTCATGGGGAGTGGGGGGCGGAGCCTGTGACCACCGCACTGTGCTGCTTAGAACTGCTCTCCCAGTGCACCAGAGGCTGTGGAGCCCTTCGCACTGGTGCTCCCAGCAGTGAGCCTCTTGTGAGTAAGGCCACATGCATTGAGGCTTGACACCTGTGTCATTAGTGGGGTGCCATGGGGTCAGGGGAGGTAGGACCCATATGGCTCTTCCAAGGCTGGGGGCTGTCTGTTCAACCCAGGGCAGGGCAGTCCCACTGCTGCCCAAAGTGCAGGAGGAGAGAGGAATGGTGCGATATAGCATGTCACAGAGCCAGCAGAGTGAGCTTCTGTGCGGCTGGCATGAAGAGCCAGGGTGCTGCCTATGTGATCCAGGCCTGCTTGGTGTGGCACTCTGTCCCACTCTTGTGGCACCTATACCAGCTAGAGCAGCGGTTCTCAACCTTTCCAGACTACTGTACCCCTGGAGCCTGAGCCCTGCTGCCAGGTGCTGAAGCACGTAACAGCATTACAGGGCCCCCTATGGTGTGGTGTCCACCCCTAACGCCAGCCCAGCACTTGTGACCCCTCTAAACCCATCCTGCAACCCCCAGGTTGAGAACACTGACCTAGATGAGTTGATGTACTCCCTGGAAGACCTCTGAGTACTCCAGGGGTGCTCCTGGTTGAGAACCACTGAGCTAAAGAGTGATGAGCTAGCTACAGCCTTGGCTAAAAGAGCTATGTTTGATCCTGGCCACCAACAACTGAGTGTGTCAGCATTACACATAGCCGTGAGACACCAAGAGCCTGTCTGGGAGCCAGTCCCCAGGGAGCATCTTGCCAGTGGTACCAGGTCTTGCCATTTTATCGCTATTTGGTGTGTTTGTAAAGCCCCAGCTCCTGGAGGCCCATGAATGCATGACAGTCTCAGCTTCCATTTGTTCAGAAGAGGAAGTGTCTGGCCACCTGGGTTGCAGAAGAAGGTCAGAAAACCCAACCTAGGGAACTCAAGGGCTCACAAGCCAGAAGGTGAAGAAACGGGTTGCTGAGGAGGGCTCACACGGGGAGCTGCCTCCTGCCCCCACCCCTGGAAGCTGCTGGCAACTAGGGCAAAGCTGTGAGCCGAGGTGCAAATCTCTGACCTCTACCCACCCCAAGTGAGGTTGGGGCCACCCTTCTGACTCTAGCTTTGGAGCATGTGTTGGCGGCCGCTGGCTCTGTGCACTCAGGTGACTCAGGCTGAGAGCGTCGTGCTCAGGGCAGCTCACCAGGCCAAGTGGCCATTCAGGGGGCAGAAGAATCCTGCTGGGAGCACCTGCTGGAGCAAAGTCAGCCTGAACCACAGAGCCGGCCCCAGTGTCAGGGAGAGCGAGCACCTAGGTATCACAGTCCGTTACAGGGTTTCTGCCTCCTGCTGGCCTGGCCAGTGGGCTGCTCTGCGCCCAGCTGGAGGACAGAGCTGCTGCTGAGGAAGGTCAGTTCCTTAGGCTCCTAGCTTGCACTGAAGTCGGAGGTGTAACTGGGGTTAGAGACTAAGTTCCCTATGGCTGTTCTGGCTCCAACGCATTAGCCTACAGCTGTGTGATGCTTTGGAACTGCAGAGCTGTGTGACTGAATCATAGAATCATAGAATATCAGGGTTGGAAGGGACCTCAGGAGGTCATCTAGTCCAACCCCCTGCTCAAAGCAGGACCTAATCCCCAACTAAATCATCCCAGCAAGGGCTTTGTCAAGCCAGGCCTTAAAAACCTCTAAGGATGGAGATTCCACCACCTCCCTAGGTAACCCATTCCAGTGCTTCACCACCCTCCTAGTGAAAAAGTTTTTCCTAATATCCAACCTAAACCTCCCCCACTGCAACTTGAGACCATTACTCCTTGTTCTGTCATCTGCTACTGCTGAGTCCATCCTCTTTGGAACCCCCTTTCAGGTAGTTGAAAGCAGCTATCAAATCCCCACTCATTCTTCTCTTCTGCATACTAAACAATCCCAGTTCCCTCAGCCTCTCCTCATAACTCATGTGCTCCAGCCCCCTAATCATTTTTGTTGCCCTCTGCTGGACTTTCCAATTTTTCCACATCCTTCTTGTAGTGTGGGGCCCAAAACTGGACACAGTACTCCAGATGAGGCCTCTCCAATGTCGAATAGAGGGGAATGATCACATCCCTCGATCTGCTGGCAATGCCCCTACTTATACAGCCCAAAATGCCGTTAGCCTTCTTGGCAACAAGGGCACACTGTTGACTCATATCCAGCTTCTCGTCCACTGTAACCCCTAGGTCCTTTTCTGCAGAACTGCTGCCTAGCCACTCGGTCCCTAGTCTGTAACAGTGCATGGGAATCTTCCGTCCTAAGAGCAGGACTCTGCACTTGTCCTTGTTGAACCTCATCAGATTTCTTTTGGCCCAATCCTCTAATTTGTCTAGGTCCCTCTGTATGCTATCTCTACACTCCAGCGTACCTACCACTCCTCCCAGTTTAGTGTCATCTGCAAACTTGCTGAGGGTGCAATCCATGCCTTCCTCCAGATCATTAATAAAGATACTGAACAAAACCAGCCCCAGGACTGACCTTTGGGACACTCCACTTGATACCGGCTGCCAACTAGACATGGAGCCATTGATTACTACCTGTTGAGCCCTACGATCTAGCCAGCTTTCTATCCACCTTATAGTCCATTCATCCAGCCCATACTTCTTTAACTTGCTGGCAAGAATACTGTGGGAGACTGTATCAAAAGCTTTGCTAAAGTCAAGGAATAAAACATCCACTGCTTTCCCCTCATCCACAGACCCAGTTATCTCCTCATAGAAGGCAATTAGGTTAGTCAGGCATGCTGAAGGGCAGCACACAGAGTGGATCAGGCTTTGCTTTTCTCTATATTTTCCAGGACTCCCTCCACTCTGAGAGTATCCTGACTGCATCGCCCAAGCTGCTGCTCCCCTCCTCCTCCCAGCTGCCAGACCTGGGGACCCCTCTCTCCGCTCATCACCAAATGCAGTTTCTCCGGCAGCTTCTGCAGCAACAGACGCAACAGACACAAGTGGCCATGGCCCAGGTGCTGCCAGTGTGGTTGTTAGAGCCCCGGCGTGCCAGGGCCAAGCGGGGCTGTGCAGGCAGCAGTGCATGCACAGGGGGCCATGTGGAGGGGTTTGTGTGAGAGGTTGGTGTGCTGGGAAGGGTGGGATGGAAATGGACACGGGCAGATAAGCCAGAAGTGGCAGAGCCCTGGAGGCACAGCCAAGGAGCTTGGCCTTGATGCAGGAAGGGAGGAGCAGGCAGAGGAGGGGTCTGAAACCGGGTGGAGGTGGAGGGAGGGTTCTGAATGGCTGCAGGGACAAGTGGACGTTGGGTTATGATGATGCGGGCGGGCCTCAGTGTGGGCCTAGACAAGGGGATAGGTCTGATCTTAGCCACGGTTGAGGGGTGGGAGTTGGGTATATCACAGGAGGAGAGAGCCCGAGGTCACCCCGAATGGAGGAAGGGAATTCAGCAGGGACAGCCTGGCGGGAGGGAGAGGACCTGGCAGATCCAGTTGGGCCACGGCACCAGTCAGTTTGAGGGGAGGCAGCTCAGAAGAGAAGTCAGGGAGACAGCAAGAGCTGTGGGACTGAAGGAAGGAGTAGAGCTGCCCCCCCCCCATATGCACTGTGCCAGGGGCATCAGGGAACCCGCAGACATCCTTCCCCAAGCCACATGCCCTGCCCCCAGCCCAGCTGCCCCTGCAGCGAGTCACCCATAGCGTTCCGGGAACCTCACTGCACTGCAAGCCAATCCCCTGTGCTATGGGCAGGGGCAGGCAGCACCAACAGCCCCCAGCACTGCTGGCCCCATTGTGTGGAGGCACACGATGGGATGCCACATCCCAGGGGCCAGAGGGACACACAGCTTAGCTCAGCCCGGCCAGCTTACTAGGACTGACAGTCAGGGGCTGGCTAATGTGTGCAGAGTGCATTGATCCCACTGTCTAGGTCTCACACCTGACAAGCGCTGAGGGCTTGTTTGCTCTGTGGGGTGTGTGGGCCAGTGAAATATCATGGGTATCAACTGCCCTTGTCGCCTGAGCTGGGGACAGGGTCCTGGCTACAATAGGGTTACCATATGTCCTCTTTTTCCCGGACATGTCCGGCTTTTCGGCACTCAAACCCCCGTCCGGGGGGAACTGCCAAAAAGCCGAACATGTCCGGGAAAATGGCATCTCTGCTCCTCCCCTGACTCTTCGGCTCTGTTTAAGAACCGAGCTGCCCGAGCGCTATGGGCTTCAGGCAGCCCTCTTGCCGGGCTCCGGCGGTGCAGGGTCCAGAGGCACGGGGGCTGCCCGAAGCTGGTAGTGCTGGGGCAGCTCGGCTCTTAAACAGAGCCGAAGAGTCAGGGGAGGAGCAGAGCCTCCAGCCGCAGCTGCTCTGCTCCTCCCCTACTCTTCGGCTCTGTTTAAGAGCCGAGCGCTACGGGCTTTGGGCAGCCTCCATACCTCCGGACCCTGCGCCGCCGGATCCCGGGAGGGGAAGTGCCCGGCCCGGGGCGCAGGGTCCGGAGGCATGGGGGCTGCCCGAAGCCGGTAGCACTCGGGCAGCCTGGCTCTTAAACAGAGCCGAAGAGTCAGGGGAGGAGCAGAGCCTCCAGCCGCGGCTGCTCTGCTCCTCCCCGAAGCCCAAGTGCTACCGGCTTCACGGTTTGCTGGGCGCTTCCCCTCCCGGGCTCCAGCTGCGCTGGGCAAGCGCCGGCCGGGGGCGCAGGGTCTGGGGGCTGCCCGGCAAACCGTGAAGCCGGTAGCGCTCGGGCAGCCCTTTCCCTGTGGCTGGGAGTGGGAGGGAGGAGGGGGCGGAGTTAGGGCGGGGAAGGGACGGAGTTGGGGCGGGGCTGGGGGTGGGGAAAGGGGCGGGGCCAGGGCCCGTGGAGGGTCCTCTTTTTTTATTTAATAGATATGGTAACCCTAGGCTACAACCCTCATGCAGATCTATGCAGCTCAGCAGGAATGTAAATGCAGCAAGGAATTGTCCAGACTGCTGTGGCCTGGGCTGGGCTAGGCAGAGCTCTTCTGGAGCAGGGCCCTGCATTCTCTGATGCTCAGGGTCGGCCATGGACCTAGAGGTCAAGGCACACTGCTGCGGGGGGAAAATCAGCTCCAGGTCTCAGGTCTCAATGGGTCTGTCTACTCTGCAGTTAAAACCCCGCAGCTGGCCCCTGCCAGATGACATGGGTTGCAGGGCCAGGCTAAGGGGCTGTTTGCAGTGTAGGCATTTGGGCTTGGGCTGGAGTCTGGGCTCTAGGACCCTGTGAGGTGAGAGGATGCAAGAGCCCAGCATCTACATTGCAAATTTAACAGCCCTGCATGGGCTGCCTGGCAGGGGGCCAGCCACACACACGGGCTGCTGCCTAACTGTAGTGTGGACATACCCAGAAACCCTTGTTTCACTGGAGGCTCCAGGGAGCCATGGTTAGGGTTGCAGGGAGAGTCTGTCTCAAGATGAGCTAGCCTGGCCCTCACCTGCAGCTGAACGGCCTTTGAAACCCACAGGGCTGCCCCTCTACGTGGGGACAGGCAGCTGTCCCAATGGGAACTTCCAGCTCCCCTGCTCCTGACAGCATGCCTTGGCGCCTGCAGCTTTGAACTGCAATTCCATCACTGCCAGCAGGTGCCAGTGCTCCTGCTTCCCTTACCCAGTCTCAGCACAGCCTCTGTGGGAGTGTCTCTCTGCTTGGGCCAGACAAATCTGCCCCATGGCTGGGTGCCCTAGTGTGAAGAAGAAGGAGCTCCATGCTGGATGCAGTGTGGACAGGGGACAGATACTAGCATGCCCCCTGTCCCGTGCTGCCCTGTGGCTGTGGGGTTCCTGTGGGACTGGACTGGGGAACGGACTTACCAGCACTCTGGGGAAAGTCTGGAAGGGCTTTGTGGGTCCAGGACTTCCACAGACCAGTATAAATCTCTTCCTCTTTCTCCTGCTTGGTGCCCCAGAGCAGAGCAGCTGGCTACATCCCCAGCCCAGGGCAGCAGCTCCCATCACTAGGGATGGCTCCCAGGGGAGAGTCTCTCTGGGCTGGGCCTGAGCTCCCGCTCTGCAGACAGCCACCCCTGTGCCTGGCTGAGAGAACAGGTTGCTAAGGGAATGGGCGTCTGACTGGAGGCACTGGAGGCTGGGGCTGCGGGCGGGGTGCATGAATCTCACTCTAGCCTGGAGCTCCGGGCTCAGACCCCTGGCTTGGGGCAGGCAGCCTGTCCTGGCACGCACCCACTCGCTGTGTCTCCGTATCTGTTCGGCAGGTTCACTTGCTGAAGGACCAGCTGGCTGCAGAGGCAGCAGCTCGGCTGGAGGCCCAGGCGCGCGTGCACCAGCTCCTGCTGCAGAACAAGGACATGCTCCAGCACATCTCGCTGCTGGTCAGGCAGGTGCAGGAGCTGGAGCTGAAGCTGTCAGGAAGCAATACCAGTAAGAGTTCATTCCCCAGCCTTGCACAGGGACCCAGGAGCACAGCATGGAGGTGTTTGCTGCTGGGCCCTGTGCTGATCCACCAGGGCACAAGGGACTCCCTATCCCTTCCCATTCTCCCCCGCTCCGGTGGTGTGCCTGTGCCATGGGCCCCAGCACTTCCTGGAGAGGGGATCCCCATGAACGCCAGTGGGGATCCCCATGAATGCCAGGCTGAGCACAGCCCATGGCCAGGGTGGGCGTGCCATGCATACATCTCAGCCCGGTTCCCAGGGGTCAGTGCCCCGACTGACTGCCTGACTCAGGCCTGCAGTGACCACATCTCCTTGTGGGGTGGGGGTGAGACCCACACCGACTAGACAGCCCCACCGCTTTGCACCCCAGGGTTTGTGGCATGCATGAGACTGCCCCATGTCTCCTGGTCCCAGCACCAGGATGCCCAGGGAGAGAGAATTTATAATGGGCACCCTGTGGGGAGAGTCCCTGCATGTACTTCCCTCAGCTCTGCAGGGGAAGCTGTGTGCGCACGTGGGTGCAGGGGCTGGGTGTTATTGGGACAGGGCCGTGTGCACAAGTTAGTAGTGTGGAGGGTGATTGTGTGTGGTGGGAGTGCGGGGGCTGGGTGTTATTGGGGCTGGGCCATGTACACATGTTGGGGGTGCGGGTGTGTGGTGTGTGTGTGGGGGCTGGGTGTTATTGGGGCAGGGCCATGTACACATGTTGGGGGGAGGTGCGTGGGGGGGGAGGGCTGGAGGGGGTTATCTTTGGGGGCTGTCCATGCTTTTCCCTGTTGCTGTTCGTTCAGCTAGATCCCCACGTACCCCTTCACCCTCCATCGGCTTCAGTTCCCCATGTGAAAAGCACCACGATCAGGGTGGGCAATGGGGCTCTTGGCCCTGGATTGAGATCTAGAGCAGGTCTGTGTGCCTGTTGGCTGTCTGCCAGCCCATGTGAGGGGTCAGTGATGCCCTAGGCCATGCCCGCTCCGACTGCCCTTCTCTTTTCCAGTAGGCTCCCAGGACAGTCTGCTGGAGATCACCTACCGCTGCAATGCCCTGCCGGTGCTGTGCGACCCCACCACCCCGAAGCCTGAGGACCTTCACCTGCCGCTGCTGGGCCCTGGCCCTGACTCCACCCATGCCCTGGGCAGCCCCATAGGTAGGAGTGACTGCTTGGTGAAGCTGGAGTACTTCCGCTTCCCCCCAGGCGCTGCGTCACCGTCAGAGCCACTCCTGGGCAGCCTGGAGCTCATCAAGTTCCGTGAGTCGGGCATTGCCTCGGAGTACGAGTCCAACACGGACGAGAGCGAGGAGCGTGACTCGTGGGCCCAGGAGGAGCCACCGCGTCTGCTCAACGTGCGGCACACACAGGGCCTGGGGGACAGCCTGGACGATGAGATCGCTGTGTAGGAGGGTGGCTGTCTCTAGACCGAGACAAGGAGGAGATAGTCCTGGGGAAGGAAGCAGCTGCTGGAGGCCAGGGCTCAGTTCAGTGCTTTAGGCCTGGGTAGGCAGTAAAAGCTCCTTCTCTGCCCCTGTGGCAGGACAAAGTCAGGGCTGCGCTTCCTGCAGCCCACACCATCCCAACAGGCTCTCAGAGCTGTAAGTGCATGTCCTGGCCTTGCTGTGAGAGAGAGAGGAGATTGAGTGAGCACCCACCCAGCACAGCCACAGAGCACACAGGAGCAGGCACAGGCACATACCCTCCTACGATGTGCAGTCACGTCCGCAGGTCCCTCACCGCGCTGCCCCAAGGCTCTGCCAGCCTGGTGTGCCAGCTTCTGCTCTGACCAGACTCCATAGGCTATGGCCAGCGATGTGTGGCTGTACATCCATGGCACAGCTTTGTCCTCTGTAATGGAACTGGGGATATTTTCATTAGCCATAAAATCTATAACCCTTTTCTGAATCCTACCAAGCTCTTGGACCCATAACATCCTGTAGCAAGGAGTTCCACAGGCTCATTGTCCATTCTGGGTAAAAATGAAGAATTTCCCTTGATCAGCATTAGATTTGTTGCCTTTTATCATCAGCGTACCTCCCCTGGTTCTCACTGAGACAGAGCTCCCACCCGCTTTCTTATCCCATTCAGTCTTTGACATGGCCCTGTCATGTCCCCTCCTATTCATCCCATCTCCAAACAGAGCAGAGTCAGGGGGAATGGTCACAGGAGCTCAGCGTACGGGTAACTCTGCTCCCAGTGGAGTCGAGCTATAGATTTCAGTGAGAGACCACCCAGTCCTTGAAACTCCCTGTCCTCAGATGGAGCCTCTCGGCATTGTGGGCACTTGCCTCTGAGCCTCCTTCGATTCCTGGGGAACCAGACCTGACCTTACTGTTGCAGGTCAGGGAATGCCCCATATCTGTATAACAGATCCTAGCTCTCTGAACTCCCCACACGGCCGGTGGCAATGGAGCATCTCCCAGCCGGCACTGTATTCATGCCCACACACCCCTGGGAGGCCAGGCAGGGCTATTGCCTGCTGGACAGATGGGCACTGAGGCACAGAGCTCAAGTCTGTGCAGCACAGGGAATTGAACCCAAGTCTCCCAGGCAGGTGCCAGCCTTGCTCTCCATGGCACCGGTTTTGGAGTTGGTCTCCATCCCAGTCTTGTGCAGCTGTTCTGCACGCTGCTGAGTGACGAGCTGGCACACTCGCTGTTCCAGTCATGCCCGGGTCGAACCTGAGCCATTCAGATCCATTTCAGCCCCCCGGTGTGAAGGAATCACAGATCAGGCATTACCATGCTCTTGTCGAGACACTTTCCCCTGCAGTCACTCCAGCCATTCTCCTCACTCAGCTTGCTGGCCTTCCTAGTCTTGACTAACCTCAGTATTGTGTCATCTGCCAGCACACTCTTTCCTTGTCCCCAGCTCCCTAGGGGTGTGCAGTGAGAGCGGGGCGGCAGCAGGAGATCCCAGCAGCAGAGCAGCTCAGCAGCACTGGCCTCTTCGTATTTTCTTTTTCCTTAAGTAAATCCAGGGAAATGAAATGCCAAAGCTGATGTTAATGCAGTGATGAAGTCAGGAAATTCCACAAGTTCAGGGAGCCGAACTCTTCAGTGGCGTGTACCCCCCACTATCTTGGCGGGGCAAAGTCCCAGGGCTTTTGCTTCACATTTTGGGCAGATTGGCTGCTCTGGCTCCCTAGCAGATAGGCGCCACTTCCTCCTGTTTGCTCTCAAGCTGTCTGGTAAGTTCTCCAGGCTGTGCAGCCTGGCTGGGTCAATGCTGCGGAGAAGACTGTACTGATGGGCCTTGCTGTCATGGGAGTGTTTGTTTGCTGTCCCCATGAGGCTGTGTTAACATTTGATTGGAGGGACAGAGCAGATTCTCAGGGAAAAGGCTTTGCTCGGAGGGCGCGAAGGCTGAAAGTGCCTGTAGGTGACTCAGTAAAGATTGGCGATTTCAGAAAGCAGACGGGAGCAAGTTCGTTAGGATGGATTGTCTTGCTGTAGCACCCAGGGCCCCGGACAGGATCTGGCCCTGTCGTGGCTGCATTGGCTATGCCCTCAAGAGGTGGCAGACTGAAAAGATAGGAAATTGACAAAAGCGGGTAGACTAGGGCTCCAAAGGCAAGCAAATGGGTTGGATGAGGGACTCCAGCAGTGCCCTACCCACAGATCTGTATTCACTGATCTAAAATTCTTTAACCACCCCCTCTTTCCCCTGACCCCTCTCTGGGGCTTGGAGCTACCTCCAGTCACTGCCTGCTCTCAGCTTTCCCCTGACGATTCGCTGTGATGCCATTAGCACTGACACTAGGGCAGGGCTATGTGCAACCTTCCCCGCTGGGCCTCCTGACCATCCCCGGAGTCCTGCGAGCCTTCGGAGTTCAGAGCTGGCTGGAGAGCAGCTTCTCTCTGGAGCCACTAATAGGGAGAGCACAGTGAGCAGGGGACCTGGGTCTAACTGCGGGAGGGTGAGTGGTGAGTTCACGGGGCAGTAGCTGGTGGGTTCCAGGCGTGTGTGGCAGTGACACGGGAAGTGGGGGGCGGTGAGTGCAGAGGTGCTGAACATGAAGGGAGCAGTGGAGTGGGGGAGTGAGGGCAGGGCATGTAAATAAATGTGCTCTTAGCTACTGTGAGGGCAGTCTGGGATAACCTTTTGGAATGTGGCCCTGAGGTTTTTGGAATGCTGGAAGAAGCGTTTTGAAAACCAGTTTCTTGATTACAATAATTAGTTGGCTTTTGTTTACCCAATTTCTGTGCATTATTTTGATTTTGAATGATGACTTGAACATGCAGGTGATTCAAGTCTGTGGGGGCGTGAGGGGCCCAAATAAGATCCAGATGGTCATGAAATTCCAGTCGTGCCCTTGCATGCCCACTGCTGCTGTGCCCCAGTGCTGTGAGCTGCCCCCTTGCTTCATATCACACGCTGGGAGGCTCAGTGTTTGAGCTAACCTAATGCAGGAGGAAACCAGCCAGAGCACCAGGGAAGATGCCATTAAAAAGATAGGCCAGGCCAGGGCCAGGTTGACAGACCCTATTGACAAAGCCCTACATGCGTCGGGGAGCCTATTCCCCACCTCCTCCCCTCCTGCATCCTGGTGAAAAACTGTTATATCATACCACTGTCTCCACCACTCAGGGTGGGACCCTGCTGACCAACAGCCTGTCCCAGTGATGTCCCGCCAGAGTGCCCACAGCAGGATGGCTGCCCCGGGGCCCCAGCCTGGAAGGTAACGTCTGCCTGAGACATCCCTCAGGGATGTCTGCCTGAGACATCCCTCCAGCCTTGTCACTCCCATGGGGCCTGCGGCTCTCCCTGCCTGTTCCTGAGGCTGTTGGTCACTGCACCAGGACCAGGAGTCAAGACAGGCACTGACATTCCCTCTGCTCCCCTGAGGACATGGCGGCTGGGGAATGGATTCTTCCTCTCTCTTCCCCCGCCGCTCCCACTGCTCGTCTGATCTCTCTTCCTTTTTGCCTGCACCTTCTGCCTGCTCCTCCTGAGCCCGCCCCCAGCATCACCTGCCACGGGCAGCATCCGGTGGCACCTTTGGGGAACTCTAACTGAGCGGGGCCCCTGGCTGTGAGAGCCATTATCTCTGGCACTGGGGGTGTAGAAGCCCCTGAGACCAGGCCTGTGAGCTGCTGTTCTGTGGGGTCAGCACAGTGAGGGGCACTGGGCTGATGGGCCCCCAGCAGGTGGGGGCTGCAGTCCACCCTAACTGCAATGTAGGCACGGGGGCCTGGACCACGGTCATCAGCTGGTGTCTGTGGAGCTGGGGGCAGCCCTAGGTGGGAGGGGCATTTAGCTGATGTTGGTGTGTCGAGCTGCAGCGAGGTGTCCAGGAGCGCCCTGGCTGGGGCTGATTTGACCCACTGGATGGAGGGAGAGGTGGTGGCAATGGCTGTGTCTTCCCACCAATGTCCCCTCCTCTCGCCAGGGCTGGGATTGGGCCAGGTGCTGTCATTCAGACAGGCAGGGCAGTGGGGAGGAGGGCCTCCTGGCCAGATGGGCTTGTGAGGGACTGGGGAGCTGCAATGGCTGGTGTGGTCCTGCTCAGAGCTCAGCTGGGCTGTTGGGCTGCCGGGCAAGAGGCTGATCTGGCCTGATGGGTGGGGTGAGCTTGCACCCGTCCCCTGCAGGCCTGGAAGGGGCAGGTGGGCACTGGCAGAGGGGGTGGGAGGTTGACCAGGCAGAACTTCAGGTGGGAAGGGATGGGAACACCAGCAGCCTGCCTAGGCCTGTTGCACAGGTAGGAGATAGGATGGGGGGCAGGATGCAGCTGGGAAAGGGAAGAAGAGAGAGATGAGAGTGCAGGGGGATAAGGGTAAGGATGGCAGCGGGATGGGGAGGGGGCTGAGGGGACTCCCTGGGACCTTTGGAGGGGCTGGAGAGGGGACTTGGCATGTGAGAGAGTTAATGCAGTGAGGGCAGGAGAATGAGCGGCAGGGCCAGATGCAATAGGCAGGAGTCAGGGTCTGGCTGACTGACACATGAGGGAGGGGCAGAGAGCAGGGCAGTGGGAGGGAGGAAGGAAGGAAGGACATTATTGTGAGGCTCTCACCCTCCCTGTTGCTTGTGGCAGGACCAGTCCTGTTCCCCTCTGTGACAATGCGGTTCTGGCGGAACCCAACTGAGAGCGCCAACTCAGGACAAATTGCTAAAATAGGGCAGTTACAGCCCAAGGCTGGGGTTTTTCCACCTCTAAGGCAAACCAAACCAGCCAGACTAAGACTTCGGTCTCACTCCACTGGCTAACCGCAAGTCTCACAAGCAATCTCCTTAGACACTCCAGTTTCCCAGTATTACCACCAGTGCCACACGTTATGGGGACAAATGGTTATAAAAACCAATACCCCAGTAAAAGAAAAAGGTTCTCCTGATCCCAAAGGACCAAGCCCCAGACCCAGGTCAATATACAAGTCAGACCTTACCCATAAATCACGCTGTTGCCAATCCTTTAGAATCTAAAATCTAAAGGTTTATTCATAAAAGGAAAAAGATAGAGATGAGAGTTAGAATTGGTTAAATGGAATCAATTACATACAGTAATGGCAAAGTTCTTGGTTCAGGCTTGCAGCAGCGATGGAATAAACTGCAGGTTCAAATCAAGTCTCTGGAATACATCCCCAGCTGGGATGGGTCATTCAGTCTTTGTTCAGAGCTTCAGTTTGTAGCAAAGTTCCTCCAGAGGTAAGAAGCAGGATTGAAGACCAGATGGAGATCAGGCATCAGCCTTATATAGTCTTTTCCAGGTGTAAGAACACCTCTTTGTTCTTACTGTGGAAAATTACAGCAAAATGGAGTCTGGAGTCACATGGGCCAGTCCCTGCATACTTTGCTGAGGTACAAGGCGTATCTGCCTTCTCTCAATGGGTCCATTGTATAGCTGATGGTCCTTAATGGGCCATCAAGCAGGCTAGGCAGAGCTAATCTCAGCTTGTCTGGGATGTCACCCAGAAGCATAGCATAAGTTTGCCATACAGACAGTATAGAGCCAATATTCATAACTTCGACTACAAAACTGATACACACATATAGACAGCATAATCATAACCAGTAAACCATAACCTTGTCCTAGACACCCCATTTGACCCCCTTTATACAAGATTTGGGTGCCACTACAGGACCTTGGTTGCAACAATGATCTATATGGTCCCAGTTTATGTCAATAACGTCACACCCTCTCCTCTCCTTGCCCCAGACCTGCTCTGCACAGCTCAGGTAGGAGCAGGAACAGCTGTGCCCCTGGGAGTCACTCTTGGGAGTCATGGCACTGGGACACCCCCTCAGGGACTAGGTGCCTTCAGGCAGGCAGGCAGCTGGCTTACTTGGCCTGCTTCCAACTCATCCTTTTTCTCAAGTATCAGAGGGGTAGCCGTGTTAGTGTGGATCTATAAAAGCAGCAAAGAGTCCTGTGACACCTTATAGACTAACAGACATATTGGAGCATGACCCATTTCGTGGGTGAATACTCACTTCGTCTGATGCATGAGTGATCCTTTTTCTCATCACTCTGGTCTGCTCCCGCTCAGGATGGGGGTAGGGACAAGGTGGTGGCTGCTGCTGGTTCTGAGAGCAGCCCCTTCTCTTGGGGGTCTTTGAAAGGCCTGTAGCCAGTGGCGTGAAGCAATGTGAAGGGGCATTGCTGGAAGGCCCCAGCATGCATCTCACAGGTGTCCCAGAGCTGGGCTGCAACTCTTTCCAGCCTTCTGCTGTGCCCTGGGCCCTGGAACTGTACAGCTGTAAATTCTCCTCCTCCCAACTCCACGCTGCCCAGGAACCTCCTCTCCAGCCTCACATTGTGGTTGTGGGTCTTGGCTGGGGATAGAGATAGATCTATTTTTTGTCCTTTCCTTTCCTACAACTGTTGTGTTACTAACTGTGTATTCAGTCTATCTGGGAAGCCAGTCTGTCAGTGTAAGTGCACTTAACCCCTGGATGGTGTTTGTCTATTGGCTTTTGCTAAATAAATCTTTCAATTTCTCAAGGCTTTCTGTCGTCTCTTCTTTCTCTCACTGTCTCTGGATCACTCCTTCCACCTCCCAAACTTCGGGGCCCAAAGCAGGGAAACCAGTTATACCCCAGCAGCCATCCCACTTGGGAACAGAGCTTTCCAGCAGGGGGCTGGAGCAATGTGTGTAATGGGGGTGCTGAGAGCTATTGAACCAAACTGTAAACCCTGTATCTGATGGAAACCACTTTAAGCCAGGGGGCATGGCAGCACCTCTAGTTCCAGCCCCTATGCTTTCCAGGCAGTGAAACTTGTCCCCAGAGAGCAGCAAAAGGCACGTCTCCCAGCAGACACTGGGGAGAGCAGGCTTGACCCAGTGCCTTCAGCCACTGGCGATATGAAGAGCCCAGTCTGCTGAACAGACACTAACCTGTTTGGGAGGGTCAAGGGGTTAGTGTCCCAGCATGGTGAGGGGAGAGCAGGCAGCATCCCAACATGATGTCCTCATCTTTGCTGAGAGAGCTGGGTTGAGTATAGATTGCCGTGAGTACCGCTCTACACTGGCACTGCCCCATCGGGCCAGGCACAGTCCGACAGCACGCGGGGCTCCGTGCTGACCCTTGTGCAGACTGGTGCTCGTGCTCTCACTGTTCAGTGGGGTGACCCACACATCCCTCTCTGTGCCAATCGCAGAGGCTGGGAGCCTGACAGAGCCCCAGCTAGGGAGCTGCAGCTGCTTATGAAAGTCTAATGTTGTGCCTATATTTAAAAAGGGTAAATGGAGTGACCTGGGTCGTTACAGGCCTGTCAGTCTGACGTAGACCTTGGATAAGATAATAGAGTCATTGATATGGGACTCAATTAATAACGGAGGGTCATTTAATTAATGCCTGTCAACATGGGTTTATGGAAAATAGATGGTGTCAAACTAGCTTTATTGTTCTTGGATGAGATGACAGGTCTGGTTAATGAAGGTAATAGTGTTGATGTAAGAGATTTAGACTTCTGTGATGTGTCTTGGAACTGCACAAAAGTGTGGTTAAAAAACTACAAAGATATAAAATGAACATGTCACACTTTAAGTGGATGGCTAACTGATGGGTCTCAAAACGTATCAAACGGAATCATCACTGATCGGAGTGTTTCTAGTGGTGTCCTGCAGGAATCAGTTCTTGGCCGTACACTGTTTAACATTTTCATTAGTGACCTGGAAGCAAACATAAAATCATCACTGATAAAGTTTGCAGATGGAACAAAAATTGGGAGGGGCAGAGTGGTAAATAGTGAAGAGGACGGGTCACTGGTACAGAGCAATCTGGATCACTTCGTAACCTGGGCGCAAGCAAACAATATGCATTTTAATATAGCTAAATGTGTACATCTGGAAACAAAGCATGTAGGCCATATTTACAGGCTGGGGGACTCTACCCTGGGAAGTAGGGACTTTGAAAAAGACTTGGGGGTCAGGGTGGATAATCAGCTGCACATGAGCTCCCAGTGCAATGCTGTGGCCAAAAAGACTAAGGTGATCCTGGGATGCAGAAACAGGGGAATCTTGAGTATGAGTAGAGAGATTATTGTACCTCTCTATCTGGCACTGCTGCGACCTCTGCTGGAATCCTGTGTCCAGGTCTGGTGCCCACAGTTCATGAAGGATGTTGATAAGTTGGGAAGGGTTCCGAGCAGAGCCACAAGACTGACTGAAGGATTAGAAAACCTGCTTTATAGTGATAAACTCAAGGAGCTCAATCTATTTAGCTTAACCAAGAGGTGGTTAAGGGATGACTTTCTCACTGTCTATATGTATCAACATGGGGAACAAATGTTTGTTAATGAGCTCTTCAGTCTGGCAGAGGAACATCCAACATGACCAAATGGCTGAAAGCTGAAACTAGATAAATTCAGACTGGGAATAAGATGTAAATTTTGAACAGTGAGAGTCATTAACCACTGGAACAAATTACTGGGGGCCATGGGAGATTCTCCATCCCTGACGATTTTTAAATCAAGACTGGGTATTCTTCTAACAGATCTTCTCTGGGAATTATTGTGGGCTGGTCTCTGGCCTGCGTCCTACAGGAGGTCAGACTAGAAAATCACAATGGTCCCTTCTGGCCTTGGGGTCTATAGATGTGTACCATTTAGTTCCTGGGGGGGGGCTGGCCAGGATGGTGGCCGTCACCCTGGCAGAGCTTCCCAATCAATGCTGGGGGCCTGCTGAGCTGCTCGTTGTCACTGTTCAGCCAGGGCCGCAGCCGTTCAGTCCTACGCAGCAGCTGGCTGGTGTCTAGAGCAATACAGAACAGGCCCCGTCTGACCCGTTACTGCCGTCACATGGGTGACTGCAAACCGCAATGGCTGAGGAGCTGACCTCAGCAAATGGGAGATCCAGCTGGGACCTCCCATTGTGTTCACTTCATGCCCTGCCTTTGTTACCAAAGCGCCGTACCTGGTGGATGGGAATATACTGCTGCTGCTTGTCTGTGTGTCTCACAGCCAGCCCTCCAGTACCATCCTGCCCATCCCCAAGCCGGATCCCCAAGTCCCCAGTACAGGGCAACCCCAGTCCTGGAGAACAACTTCTCTCAGGGCCTGTAAAATGACACAGAAAAAGATGACTTCTTATAAAACGATGAATTTTTTGTTTCCAAAGCCAAAGTGCGAGTGCACTGTGGAAAGGTGCCAGGCTGTCTTCTCCCTGCTCCCCACCAGCCTAGACAGCTCAGACAGGGAGTGGGCTTTAGAGCTATCCCAGTCATCAGTTACTGGGAATCCAGATTGCAGGAGTGAGGAATGAAAGCAGCAGCCTCCCTCGTGCTCCCCGTGCATCTCAGACCCACACCCTTCCCAGGGCTCCACAGCTCTCCCCGGAAAGCCAGGCCAGTCTGAGACTGGGCAGCAGTTGGGACGGTGCACGGAGAGGCTGCTGCCTGGAGCCCCTGCAGGATCTCACCCCTCTGCTCTCCAAACCAACCCATCCCCACTTCCCACCCGCCGACGGATCCTGGCGTGGCTTGAATAACGTCTTGACCCTTCCTTTCAACTAGCCTGGCGTTGCCTGCCCTCGCTTGTTCCGAGGAACCTCTGGGGGAAGGCTCTTTACTCTCGTGTTTGGGAAGCAGCCCAGACTTTGGCTAAAGACATCCATTCCCTCATGTTCGATGTAAGGGTCCTTCAGAGTCGCTGCCTGGTTTTCGGAAATGCCCCCCCCACACTGGACTAGTTCTGGGGACACACGCCTCCCTCAAACAGGTCCCGTGGGATCGGTCACCAGCACGCAGCGGCTCAGCTGTTGGCACTTCCTGCCTGGGCTGCTGGGCGATAGTGAAGGCTGATAAGAGTGGTCTCTCTCCCAGGGGGTCTGGAACAAGCAGTCCCAAGAAGCAGGCACCTGAGCTGTTGAGAAATAGCTTCTCGGACCCACTCCTGAAGAGTTGTTGGCTGGGGGATATGTGGGGATCTACGCCTGGGCTCTGATCAGCGCAGAGTGACAGGGGAACAGGCCTTTTCACCATAACAAAACTAGGTGCAGACAGATCCCTTGGAGTGGGGCCTGGGATGCTGGGTCAGGGTCAGGGTGTGCAGGAGTCATTGTGCTAGAGTGGGGGCCTGCTGGGAGGGTGAATGGGGGGCTGCGGGGCCGTGGAGGACCGGGGGGGCAGAGGCTGACTAGGGACTCACTCCTTAGGGGTCACACTGCTGGGGAGGGGAGGCTGTGATCCAGCAGGGAAAGGCAGGGGTTCGCCTAGTTATGTCCCAGGATGAGGGCTGGGGCTGCTGTATCCCTGTGTCTAGCCCACAGGGGCCCCTGCCACAGGGTGCTCCACAGAGAAACGCTGCCTGCTCCTAATAATCTGCTTTATTCGGGTTCTGCCGTAGAGAGTGTAAAGCGCTGCACTGCCCCCAGGCGGAATGTGCTGGGGGCTGCGCGTCCACCGGGGGCTGGGTCACTTAGGTGTTTTACAGCTGCCAAAGGCCGGTCAGTTGCTGGGCCGGGCCGTGCACTCCTTCTCCCACAGCACTTTGAGCCTGTGGTAATACACCTGGCAGCTAAAGCCCTCCTTGAAGCCACACTTGACGTGGGTCTTGAGCGAGTGCAGGGTAGGGAAGACGCGGCAGCAGGCCACGCACTTGTAGCCATTCTGTGGCGCCGGCTGCCACTTGGAGGCCATGAGGATGTCCTGGGACGTGATGCAGTCCCTGGCCTCCACGCCGGGGCTGGCTCTCCTGGTGCCCTCAGTGGGGCGAGCCTTCTCCAGGGAGCAGGAGGAGGAGCAGATGCTCTCCGGGAGCTCGTCAGGCTGGCTGGTGTCCCTGGCGCTGGCCACCAGCGTGTCCGGGAAGCTGCAGGCCTCCTGCTGGCTGACCTCGTCCATGCACACGAAGTAGCTGTAGGGGGAGAACCAGGGCCGGTAGATGGTGCAGTTGCACCCTAAGGGTTCGCTGCTCTGGCCGTCGCTGGGGACAGAAGCTGCCAAGAGAAGAGGCTGGAATGAGCCCCTGGCCCAGTGGAGGGCAGGCTGTGGGGAGGGAGGCCATGGTCTGGGCTCACCTTGCCCTTCCCCCTCCCCTTGGCAGCTTCCCTCCCCCTCGGGCACCACTTGGGTCGGTGTTCATCCCGGGATGCTCCTGACCCGCCTGCCCCGCCCCGATCACAGGGTTCCTGCTGGGCCAGACTGTGTGAACATGGGCTGGCAGCCACATCTGTCACACATGGGTGAGGCCGAGAGTCTGTCGTGGAGGATTCTGTGACTTTCCGCGACCTCCGTGGGCCCGAGCAGTGGCTGGCCCCGGGGGCTGCCTGAGCGGTGGCCGGTGTGGCTGGCCCCAGGGACCGCCCAAGCAGTGGCCAGTGCGGCTGGCCCCAGGGTTCCCCAGAGCAGCAGCGCCCAGGGCCCCCAGCTAGGATTTAGTCAGAGGTATTTATAGTAAAGGTCACGGACAGGTCACAGGCCGTGAATTTTTGTTTACTGCCTGTGACCTGTCCATAACTTTTACTAAAAATACCCGTGACTAAATTGTAGCCTTATACCTGGCAACTGGCAGCATCTCCGGGGGTTTGCTCTGTGCGTCCCAGGGACGGGCATCACCTGCCGGTTCCTCCAACACCCCCACACTCTCAGAGTCCAGAGGGACACAGGCACAGGCGCTCAGAGAGCACAGATAGATACACAGACAGTGGCTGTCCAAGTTTGCGCGCACACAAAAGGCCCCACCACGTGCTGCTGTTGTGCTGTGCCAGGGGGCGCTGGATGGGTGCAGGGGGCATTGCTTGTCCAGGGCTGGGCCCCTCAAGGAAATGTTTTGGAAATTCCTGTTACAAATACACAGAGAAAAGCCAGTGAACCAAAGGGGCACCAAGTGTGTGTCTCGGGGGGGCGGAGAGGCCCCAAACAAAGGGGTAGCGTGGGGCATGGCAGCAGAGAGGGGACCCTATGGTGCCGACAACTGGTCTGGGCTTGTCTCCAGCAGTCAGTTCCCTTCCCGGAGCATTTGGAGAGCCACGCTGGTGCCCTCCTGGAGGGGAAGCTGGGTCAGTGTGATACAAGGAGCCCCTTCCTGTCCCCAAGGGAAATGCACATCCTGCCACACTGTGACTTTGTGCCCCAAGTCATCCACTGCTCAGCTCTGCTTCGCTGAGCACTGTAGGGAGCCTCTGTAGTGTAATGGAAGAGATAGCTGGGTCTGACTGGAGCTCAGTGTTTGTGGCCCCAGGGCTGGGGAACAGGGGTGCCATGTAGTGCAGGCCCCCCGGGAAATGGTCAGACCTTTCCTCTCCCTGCATGTGCCGTGGGCAGGGCAGGGGCAGAGCTGTCCAGCTGCAGGTCCTGGCCATTCACCCAACGCTGGGAAGCTCAGAGGGCAGCGCTGATCCCAAGCAGTGGTGGTGCGTGACAGGCATCGAGGACTGGCTCAGGCACAAGCCTGTGGTGGGTCAGAAAAGCGTACGAGCAAGGGGGGGTTCTGTGGCTGAACAGTGACCGCCCAGGCCTGAGATCTTGCACGAGGCCTCTGGGCACATGAATGACAGGCCCATGCATTTTCCCTTGCCCCATTTTACAGCTAGGGAAATGAGGCCCAGAGCAGGACAGTGCCTTGTCCAAGGTCACCTGCCAATGCCTAGCCCTGCTGGAAGTAGCTCACTGGTTTCCTGACTTCCTGGGCCTGGCCTGGTTGGCTGTGTTTTGCCTAGGAAAGGTGGCGTGTATGATCCAAGGCAGGGATCAGAGCTGGCTCATCTCCTGGCCTCTGCTACTGACTTACTGTGGGACCTTGCCCAACTCACTTAGGCCACAATTTTCAAGAGAGGCCTCTGGTTTTGAATGCCCAGTTTGGGACAGCTGGCCCCTGATTCCAGAAGTGCTGGGGGCCCACAGCTCGCATGATCTCAGTGGGAGCTGTGAGTGCTCAGACCCACTGCAAATCAGGCCCCAGGGCTCTAACAATGAGTACCCAAAATCAGAGCACACTTTGGAAAACATCAGCATCTGTGTGCTTCAGTTTCCCCACCAGTACAGCAGGGATCATACCCCTCCTCCACCTCATGGGCTGTCCTGGGATGCTGCTTATAAAGTGCCCTGGGGCAGGTGGTGAGGGTGCTGGAGAAGTGCAACGTCATTCTGTTCCATGCCATGCGAGGGCTGGCTGTGGGCTCTCACTGTGGCCCCGTTACCTGGCAGACTGGGCGTGCTCCTGGGGGATGGCAGCTCACGTACGCTCTTCATGGCATAGCTGGGCAGACGAGGCCCAGAGATCGTCAGCAGGGAGAAGTTCTCCATTCCCTCTTGAGACGGGTGCAGAGAGCAGGTCCTGGCTGGAGAGTTTCTGGGGCTCTGGACAGCCTCTGGCTGGATTGCCCAGGGCCTTGGCTTTGTGACATCACCAGCTGACCTCACAGTCACCAGGTGGGTCCCCCAGCTCCAGCGAGGGATCAGCGTGGCTCTGGAGGAAAGGAGTGGAGAGTGTCTGGCCTGGGTGTTTGAATGGGTTTAAAGAGGTTATGTAGCAGCTGTTCCTGGGACTCGTCTCTCTGTAAGTCTTGAGGCCTTTGCTAGTGCGTACAGTGGCCTAGCAAGGACCATGCCACAGCCCTGAGATATCAGTGACTGCATCTGGAGACAGGCACGTTCCAGTCTCATGGCACACGCATTGACTGCGTGTGTCCAAAGTACTCGCGTTCACTCTGCCCCATGCACCCAGTACTCCCGCACACGTACAGCCATTTGCCATTAGGTCCTGCAGCCCCTTTCGTCTTGGACCGTTTGTTAGCACTCAAGCACTTGGATTATCCTGGAGCAACTCTCTCCAAAGCCCACCTGCCGGCCTCTGGTGCAGGACATTCCGGCTTCGAACACCTGATCATAAAGAGGTATTTGAAATGGCTGTTACTTGTTTTCCCAGCTGCTTGTGAGTCCCCCGACCCCTCTTGGTTTAAATCTAACCCTCAGGAAACTGAGGGAGGTTCTGTTTGCGCCATGGGAAGAGTGCTCGTTGTATTGTCTGTCTCTAAAGACTGCAGCCAAGAGTTTCAAAAATGGGAGCCCATAGCTAGGTTGCCAAGTCCCTATGTAGGCACCTGGCTAAGCAGCCAGATTTGTACAAGTGCTGCACCCACCAAAGGCTGACTTGAGACCCCCAGTTGTGCAAAGCTGGCTCTGCCCCCTGGGTGGCCATGGTATCAGCCTGGAGAGTTAAGGAGATGCCAGTCGTGATGATGAGGCTTGCCACATGGTGGTCCATGGCAATGGGTGTCCTTCCCCCACACTTCGCCATTCTGACTTTCACCATCTGTATTTTCCCCAGCCCAAGCACATTCCTAGGGCAAGCTATGTTGCGCCGTCTATAGGTTAAAAAAGCTCGCAGCTGTTATCTAGTTAGGACTAAACCTATTTACAGCTCACCTAGGGCATTTGTGCCATGTAGAGAGAGCTGCAGGGAGAGAGTTGATCTCCGCTCAGCAGTTGCCTGACTGAACCAGATTCTGCTAGGAACTTACAGGTGTGGGTCACAGGCCAAAGGGCTTCAGACACCTTGGACCAGGTCCAAAGCTGCTTCTGCAGCATGTCTCAGAAACACCTCTCTCTGGGCATGGCTACGCTGCAATTAGACGCCCGTGGCTGAGGTCTGCCTGGAGTGCAAGTCAGACTTCTATGCAGCATTGCTCTTAGCTTTACAGCTAGATCTGCTGCCAGGAGGAGAACAGCAGTGCCATCCTATTCCCTCCCCCTTCCCTGCACATAGCAGCCGCAGCTGGGTCAGATCAAGCCCCAGAAACTTCCCCTGGCTGCAGGAAGCTCTGCACCTCAGTGGGGGTCTGGGTGTGGAGTGGGTTCCAGGTGCGGGAGGTGAGGCTCAATGGAGGGGTTGGGTGCAGGGGGGGTTGGATGGACAGGGGGAGCAGCTCCCTGTACAGTTACTCCCTCCCCTCACCTATGCACCCAGAGCCCTCTAACACTGAGCCCCCCTGCATCAGGAGCCCCCCATACCCAGAACCCCCCCCCTTCAAGCCCCCCAAACCTCTACTCTGCTGAGTCTCACCCCCTGCTACAGGAGCCCCCACACTCATACCCTCACCCCACTGATCCCCAACCAGCTGCACGCTGACCCCCCCAACCTAACAAGCCCCACTCCCCCATACCTCCCACCAAGCCCTAACCACCTTCACCTGGACTCCCCTGTAGAGTTCCATTCCCCCTGCACCAGAACCATGCACTAACCCCTGTGCATCCAGATTCCCCCCTGCACCCAGACCTCCCATCATGCTACCCGCACTCAGATTGCGCCACACAGAACCCTAGTACTCTTGAGGGAATTGTGTGCCAGAAAAATAAAACATTTAAAATTCTACAAAGTCCTGCATATTTTAATTGTCAAAATAACACAGAAAAACAATAACAATATAATCACATCATTTTCAATTATTTTGGTAATAATAATTGTCGGCAAATAATTGAAAATAGTGTGATTATATTGTGTTATTCTGACAAAATATGCAGAAAGAATTTTAAAATATTGTGCGCAGAAATTTTTTATTTTTTGGTGCAGAATTCCCTCAGGAGTAACATTGAGCAGATATTTTCAAAGAATTATCCGCCACTCCAAGACTTTTCTTGAGTGATAACAGCTAATTTAGAATCCATCATTGTGTATGTATAATTGGGATTATGTTTTCCAGTGCTGATTACTTCGCACTTATGAACTTTGAATTACATCTGCCATTTTGTTGCCCAGTCACCCAATTTTGTGAGATCCCTTTGTAACTCTTTGCAATCTGCTGCGGACTGAACTATCTTGAGTAATTTTGTATTATCTGCAAACTTTGTCACCTCACTGTTCCCTCCCCTTTCTAGATCATTTATGAACAGCACAGGTCCCAGTACAGACCCTTGGGGGACCCTGCTATTTACCTCTCTCCTTTCTGTAAACTGACCATTTATTTCTACCCTTTGTTTCCTATCTTTTAAGCAATTATTGATCCATAAGAAGACCTTCCCACTTACCCCATGACCTCTTACCATTGTCCGTTCTTGGCTGCGTGTGTGTTCTCTCTGTGCTGCACCAGCTCTTGAGGTAGCTGGCCAAGCAGACCTCGATCGAACTGCCCAAGAAGACCACAGACTCAGTTCGGTAGCGAAAGGCACTTAGACAGATCTATTGCCAACGTAGCACAGTCCTAGTGCCTGGCAGACTCTATGGGGCCACTAACACGCGTATGCCTGTCACAATGGACTCAGCTCAGTGAGTGGCTGAACCTTCCTCTCCCAACTCGGCCAGACAAAGACACCCCGTGAGCAACTCCTCTTTCATACAGTGATACAAACCAGTGACATATTGCCCCTCTGACGTGGCTAGTTATCATCCTTTACCTTGTATCTGTTGGTTTGATCAAAACATCTCTCTCCATCACACTGTCATGCTGACCTTATCTTTAGGAGGGGTCAGTGTGGCCCTATTATCTTCAGGGAGTGTGTTTATACCATACTAGGTATCAGGGTGTTCTGGCACCTTCCTTCTGGAATGTGTTTATGTGCGCCTCCTGTGCCCAGCACTTCTTAGGAGTTTTTGCAATACTAGCCCTGTTCTTGTCAAGTTCATGTATTGGGATAGTGAACCTACAAGCAGGCATGTCTTGTAACAGGGCCTGGTTTTTGCTCATAGCCTGACTCTTGCTAACTTTGCTTTATAGTATCAGGGCCTGACTTTACTTCAGGCCTTAGGCCTCATACCAGGCCCTTTATACCAGGTCTCATGTCTCAGGCTTTCTCTTTCTAATACATTTATTTTGCTTAAAAGCCTTTGGGAGGGACCTTGTCAAAGGTTTTCTGAAAGTCTGAGTTCACTAGATCCACTGGATCATCCTTGTCCATGTGTTTGTTGACCTCCTCAAAGAATTCTAGTAGATTGGTGAGGCATGATTTCCCTTTAAAAAGCCATACTGACTTTTCTCCAACAAAACGTGTTCATCTATGTGTCTGATAATTCTCTTCTTTACTATAGATTCAACCAATGTGACTGATACTGAAGTTAGCTTAACAGCATGTGATCAGGAGCCTTTTTTAAAAACCAATGTTACATTAGCCACCCTCCAGTCATCAGGTCCAGGGGCTGGTTTAGGTGATAGGTTACATACCACAGTTAGTAGTTCAGCAAGTTCATATTTGAGTTCCTTCAAAAGAACTCTTGGGTGAACACTATCTGGTCCTGGTGACTTATTATTGCTTAATGTGTCAGTTTGTTCCAAAACCTCCTCTAATATGGTACAATTGCTCAGATTTATCACCAAAAAGAATGTCTCAGGTGTGGGAATCTCCCACACAGCCTCTGCAGTGAAGACTGATGCAAACAGTTAGCGTCACCACAATGGCCTTGTCTTCCTTAGTACTTAAACTATTGCTTCTCACTGTCACACCCCTACAGACCCGCACCTTTGGTTCTCCTTCCCCACTTCTTCAGAGCCTGTTCTGGGGTTACTGGCTATGTGGCAGGAACAGAGAAGCTGACACTCCAGGCATAGTCGGGGCATGGCCCTTTCTATGTTCTGATCCATGCATTGAGATTTCATGACTCGGTCCCATGGGCTGTGCTCACTCGGGGTTCTGACTTGGGACCTGGGTCAGACACATTGTGGGGTCAGGAGACTCCCTATGGAGGCTGCTGGAAGAGCTGCAGTTACTGCCCAGGGCCTGTCTCCCTGGCTGGGGAGGTCTCTGCGGGAGAGCACAGCTCCACCAGGCTGGTCCCTGCCCCGCTGGAGGGAACTGCTCAGTGCCGGTGGGGCCGGGGTGCACTGGGCTGCATGGAGCTGGGTGCATACATTTGCATGTGTGTAAGCGTGTACAGATAGGGCCTCGTGGCTGGGTTTTTAGAAGCCTTTGGTGGTAGCTGTGGAACAGGCAGGGCCGTTTCCAGCTCCCCTGGGGTGGGAAAGGCTTGGTACCAGCGGGTTGGGGGGTGGAACTGCTGACAGCTGTGTTAGGGAGCAAAGGGCAGGCCGCTGGCTCCAGAAGAGCTAGAGCACCCCCCACCTGGCCTCAGTCCTCACCTGAAGGGAGCCCAGGAAAGGAGGAAGGGGGGTCAGTTGCCAGTCCCAGGCTCTCTTTGCTGGGCTGCCATCAAGGGAGCCATATCATGCTGGCTTCCTGGGCCCTCGCTGACCCCTCAGAGGCACATGTTCCAGCTCCTCCCCACAGGGCTGAGTGGCTGAGCAGGCCCAATCCCAGAGCTGCACTGGGCTCGCTGCGTGGACAGGCTGTTGGTCAGTGTGTGGTTGCACCATGCCATGCTCGGTGTGGCAGCAGGTATCAAGCGGAGTGCCCCAGGACTGACCCCTGGGGTTTTGTTGAACATCTTTATTAATGATCTGGATGATGGGACTGATAGTACCCTCAGCAAGTTCGCAGATGACATTAAGCTGGGGGAAGAGGTAGATATGCTGGAGGGTAGGGATAGGGTCCAGAGTGACCTAGACAAATTGGAGGATTGGGCTAAAAGAAATCTGATGAGGTTCAACAAGGACAAGTGCAGAGTCCTGCACTTAGGACGGAAGAATCCCATGCACTGCTACAGGCTGGGGACCGACTGGCTACGAGGCAGTTCTGCAGAAAAGGACCTGGGGATTACAGTGGGTGAGAAGCTGGATATAAGTCAGCAGTGTGCCCTTGTTGCCAAGAAGGCTAATGGCATATTGGGCTGCATTAATAGGAGCATTGCCAGCAGATCGAGGGAAGTGATTATTCCCCTCTATCAGGCACTGGTGAGGCTACATCTGCAGTATTGCATCCAGTTTTGGGCCCCCCACTACAGAAGGGATGTGGACAAATTGGAGAGAGAGTCCAGCGGAGGGCAAGGAAAATGATTAGGGAGCTGGGGCTTATGACTTATGAGGAGAGGTTGAGGGAACTGGGTTTATTTAGTCTGCAGAAGAGAAGAGTGAGGGGGGATTTGATAGCAGCCTTTAACTACCTGAATGGGGGTTTCAAAGAGGATGGAGCTAGACTGTTCTCAGTGGTGGTAGATGACAAAACAAGATGCAATTGTCTCAAGTTGCAGTGGGGGAAGACTAGGTTGGATATTAGGAAAAACTATTTCACTAGGAGGGTGGTGAAGCATTGGAATGGGTTACCTAGGGAGGTGGTGGAATCTTCATCCTTAGTGGTTTTTAAGGCCTGGCTTGACAAAGCCCTGGCTAGAATGATGTAGTTGGGGTTTGGTCCTGCTTTGAGCAGGGGGTTGGACTAGACCTCAGGAGGTCATCTCTTCCAACCCTAATCTTCTATGATTCTAAGCTGCTCTGAAATCCGAATCAGAGTATTTACATGGGGCTTTGCAGCAGTCTGAACAGCGGTGTAAGTGAAACTGATGCAGCTCTCCCATGCAGACTTGGCCTTAGCCCCGGCTAGTGTAGCATGTTGACACGTCCCCACTGCTCCCTGACTTCTGCTGGGCAATCGTGGCTGTAGACAGCGATCTAGGGAGGGACTGCCCAATAAGAAGAGCCATCTCATGGCTGCACCACAATGTCCACTGCGTGACGTGCGACAGACATGTCTCTTAATTGCTGATGCTGGGTCTGCATAGCCCCCTGAGCAGTGGTGCCAGCGGAGGGGGAGGTGTGCCGCACAGGCAGGTCCCTCATTGCAGGAGGCTCATGGGTGTAGCCAGTGGGGGGAGACTGAGCACTTCCCTTCAGAGACATCAAGCTGTCTGCTCTGAAAATCGCTTTCTCTGTTTGGAACCTGCTTCCCAAGTCATGTTCAGTGTCAGGTAAGAGCTGACCCTGCTGAGCAACCTGCGCCTGTGTGTCTGTACCAGAGTGAGCATTTCCCCCCCTCCCCCACCTTCCTCCTGTCCTCAACCCTGCCCGCCATTCAGCCCCGGCCCCATATGGCACTGAACAGCACACTGTCCATTGCACTGCCCCAGGGTGCCTGTCTGTTCCCAGTCAGTCTGAGATGGGGGCCCAGGTGCAGCTCTCCGTCCCTAGGAGGGGGCGTCTCCAGCCAGCCAGAAGGCTGCGGTTCTTAGGGTACACTCCCAGCAAGATGTGAGAGCGGCCCCACCTAGCTCTGAAAGGGGCTAGCCCAAGACTCACCCTGTGGCTGAGGCTGACTGGCTGTTGCGCTCTGGGGAACACAAGAGCTCCCTGTTCTGCTGGCTTGTCTCTATCCACGCTGGGTTTCAGAGACAGGGAAGCTGCCTGGCAAAGATTGGTCAGAGTCTCGGCTAGGCCAGAACCCCAGGAGGGTCTATGTGCTTAATGCTGTCACTCCACCCCCCGCACGCACATCCAGCCCTGCTGCAGGTGCCCCATTGGAAACAACAGCTCAGCAGTCAGAGCAGCAGCAGTGCCCTCCACCTCCTATGCTCCATGGCTGTCTGCCACGGGGACGTCGGGGCAGGCTGCAGGCTTTCAGATCAACAGGGGTAGGGAGCAGGGAGAGGACAGTGGGACCTAGAGGCAGGGAGAGACCAGTGACCGATTCGGCACCCAGAGACCCCTTCTCCCTAGAGAGGTTGTGGGGCCCTGGGCTGTGTGGGAGCCTGGAACAGGCTGCCAGATGTTAGAGCAGCCAGAGGCCACTCTGATTTCTGCCAGAGGGCATTTTGGCAGCCAGAGCAGCCTAAAGATGGGTATGCAGAACAGTCCAATCCTGGGCCAGGGCATGTCCCCCTTGGCCTGGATGGCTCCTGCCTGGACCAGGTCACTTGGACAGAGCCCAAGGGGTGTGCTCGGGGAGGGGTGGCTGCTGTGAGTGCCCAGGCTGTTCTCAGGCAGCTGAGTAACCCACAGGCTGATTCCCCGGCACAGACTTTGGGCTAGCTGAAATGGCCCCTCTCCTGTAGCACTGAGTCTCATCGCTGCCAGGGGCTTGTCAGCTGGCTGACCTGAGCTGGCTTGTTTGTGAGACCCAGGAACAGATGCTGAGGGGGGTTGCTGAGTGGGAGCTGTTTGCAATATCACTCACAAGCCAGATTATTCTCCTAGCACCCCCACGGCCCTCTACAAAGGAGAGGAAGGAGCATGTTTCCCATGTTACAGATGGGGAAACTGAGGCACGGAGCAGGGGAGTGACTTGCCCCAGGTCACCCAGGGGGTTGGTGGCCAAGCTGGGAACAGAACGCAGGCTGCACGACTTCCAGGCTAGCACCTAGCTTGTGAAGCATGCCACCCCTCCCCGCAGGAAGTCTGTATTCACCAGCTAATGGAGGGGAGTGAAGAGTGTGTCTAGTGGCTGACGCAGAGCTGGGTGCTGGGTCCCCTGGGCTCCACCACTGACTCACCATTGGGCTTTGGGCAAGTCCTGAGGCCCACCCAGATTTTCACAAGTGGCCAGTGGTTTGGGGTACTGCGGTGGAGTACTCCCAGGCTTTGTTCTGCGCAAGTGCCTGTGACAATGCGGTTCTGGCGGAACCCAACTGAGAGTGCCAACTCAGGACAAATTGCTCAAATAGGGCAGTTACAGCCCAAGGCTGGGGTTTTTTCCACCTCTAAGGCAAACCAAACCAGCCAGACTAAGAGGACTTCGGTCTCACCCCACTGGCTAACCGCAAGCCTCACAAGCAATCTCCTTAGACACTCCAGTTTCCCAGTATTACCACCAGTGCCACTCGTTATGGGGACAAATGGTTATGAAAACCAATACCCCAGTAAAAGAAAAAGGTTCTCCTGATCCCAAAGGACCAAGCCCCAGATCCAGGTCAATATACAAATCAGATCTTACCCACAAATCACGCTGTTGCCAATCCTTTAGAATCTAAAATCTAAAGGTTTATTCATAAAAGGAAAAAGATAGAGATGAGAGTTAGAATTGGTTAAATGGAATCAATTACATACAGTAATGGCAAAGTTCTTGGTTCAGGCTTGCAGCAGCGATGGAATAAACTGCAGGTTCAAATCAAGTCTCTGGGATACATCCCCCGCTGGGATGGGTCCTCAGTCCTTTGTTCAAAGCTTCAGCTTGTAGCAAAGTTCCTCCAGAGGCATGAAGCAGGATTGAAGACAAGATGGAGATGAGGCATCAGCCTTATATAGTCTTTTCCAGGTGTAAGAACACCTCCCTGTTCTTACTGTGGAAAATTACAGCAAAATGGAGTCTGGAGTCACATGGGCCAGTCCCTGCATACTTTGCTGAGTTACAAGGCGTATCTGCCTTCTCTCAATGAGTCCATTGTATAGCTGATGGTTCTTAATGGGCCATCAAGCAGGCTAGGCAGAGCTAACACCAGTTTGTCTGGGATGTCACCCAGAAGCATAGCATAAGTTTGAAATACAGACAGTATAGAGCCAATATTTATAACTTCAATTACAAAAGTGATAAACACATATAGACAGCATAATCATAACCAGCAAACCATAACCTTGTCTTAGACACCCCATTTGACCCCCTTTATACAAGATTTGCGTGCCACTACAGGACCTTGGTTGCAACAATGATCTATATGGTCCCAGATTATATCAATAACGTCACACCCCCAACGCAAAATTGATGCAGGAAGGGATGTCACAAACATTACTGACTGCATCCTAAGAGCTCTCCACTCTGGACAATGCATCAGCTACAATATTTTCCTTTCCCCTTATGTGGACTATATCCATTTCATACTCCTGAAGGGCTAAACTCCAACGCAGCAACCTGGAGTTGTTGCCCTTGGCCCTGTGCAGCCAGACCTGAGGGGCATGATCACTCAACACAGTGAATTTTTTATTGTACAAATAGGGCTTAAGTTGCTTGACAGCCCAGACAATGGCATAACATTCCTTTTCAATGGTAGCGTAATTTTGCTCAGTGGGGGACAATTTCTTACTTAGATATGCCACGGGATGTCTCTTCCCTCCTTCCCCCTCTTGCATTAGCACTGCCCCCAGCCCAATATTGGAAGCGTCTGTACATAATAAAAAGGGCTTTTCAAAATCTGGGCTGGCCAAAATAGGCTCTTTGGCCAAAGCGCTCTTTATGCTTTGAAAACCCTGCTCACAGGCCTCCGTCCATAGCACCCGGTCTGGTTTTTCCTTTTTCGTCAGGTCTGTGATGGGAGCAACAATGTCGCTGAATCCCTGCACAAATCTCCTGTAATAGTTGGCCAGACCAATGAAGGATTGGACCTGCTTTTTAGTTCTAGGGGTTGGCCAGTTGTTAATGGCCTCTACCTTTACAGGCTCTGGGCGCAGTTGCCCATTGCCCACCCTGTGCCCCAGGTAGGTCACCTCAGCAGCTCCCATTCTGCATTTAGAAACCTTAACCGTTAGATTGGCCTCCCTGAGCCGGTGCAGCACAATCCCTATGTGGTTCAGGTGATCTTGCCACGAACTGCTGAATACGGCCAGGTCGTCTATATAGGCCCTCGCAAAAGATTCTAACCCCCGTAGGACCTCATTTATAAGTCTCATGAACGTAGCCCCTGAATTTCGCATCCCAAAGGGCAGCACTTTGAACTCATATAGGCCCGATTCCACTATGAAAGCGGATTTTCCTTGTGCCTCGGCATCTAGGGGTATTTGCCAGTACCCCTTAGTCAGGTCCAGGGTGCTTATAAACCTTGCCCCTCCCAGTGTATCCAGTAGATCCTCTATTCTGGGTGTGGGGTAAGGGTCAGGCTGGGTGATAGCATTTAGCTTCCTGTAATCCACACAAAACCTCATGGTCTTATCCTTTTTTGGCACCATTACAATGGGAGAGGCCCAGGGGCTCTGGGATCTGGTGATTATTCCCATTGTCAACATGCTTTCCACCTCTTCCTGGATCTGTCTTTGCATCTCTCCCTTGGCCCTGTAAGCTCTGCTAGGGGCTGGGCGGGGACCCACCGTGTGAATGGAGTGTGTTATCCTATCTGTGAGCCCTGGCCTATTGGAGAATGTTCGCTTATGGTGTCTTAACAGCATCAGCAGTTCCTTTCTTTGAGGGGGGGTTAAATCCTCCCCCATCTCAATGCTCTCAAGAGGCGTTTCCTCCTGGCTTTCAGCAACCATGTCAATTAAAGGGGCAGACCCTGCCTCTTCCTCAGCATAACAGATTGTGTTCACATTTACCTCCCTTGCATGGTAGGCCTTCATTCTGTTCACATGCACTGTCTGCACACTTCCCTGGACTTGGGGCTTCCTCACATCATAGGTAACCTCATTAATCCTTTCCACTACCTCCATGGGTCCAGACCAAACATCTTTCATTTTGTTCTTCCTGACAGGATCTAGCACCAATACCATGTCCCCTATTTCAAACGCTCTCTTTAGCATCTCTGTCATACCAGGCTTTCTGAGTATCCTGGCTCTCTTTCAGATTCTGCTCAACCAACTTCATCATCTCCTGCAAGCTCTCCTTGAATTGAGCCACATACTCGGCCACCGGCTGCTCTGCCTCCTCCACATTACCTTCCCACGAGTCACGAACCAAATCTAGGGGCCCCCGGACCTGCCTCCCATAGAGCAGTTCAAATGGAGCAAACCCTGTAGACTCTTGGGGCACACTCCTGTATGCATACAATAGATACGGCAGCATAACATCCCAGTCATTCTGGCGTCTATCCACATACATTTTCAACATAGACTTCAGGGTTCCATTGAACCTCTCCACTAGACCATTAGTCTGGGGGTGGTAGGGAGCGGCTTTCAGGTGCTTCACCCCACATAACTCCCACAACTGTTTGAAAACGACAGACATAAAGTTAGACCCACGGTCAGACAATATTTCCTTGGGAAAACCCACTCTGCTAAAAATAGAGAACAAGGCCACTGCCACCGTCTCTGCCTCGATATTAGCCAAGGCTACAGCCTCCGGATATCTGGTAGCAAAATCTACCAACACCAGGATGTATTTCTTCCCATTTCTGGAAGGTTTTGGGAGTGGCCCCACAATATCCACAGCTACTCTGGCAAAAGCCTCCCCAATAATGGGCAGAGGCTGGAGGGGCACCTTGCTAGGCCCCCTTAACCCCTTACGCTTCTGGCACAGCTCACAGCTCCTGCAGTAATCTCTCACTGACCCCGATAGGTGAGGCCAGTAGAAATTCTGCTCTAGCCTGTCACACGTTTTGCCTATACCCAGATGTCCTGCAAAGGGACTATCATGAGCCAACTTCAACAAATCATTGCGGTAACTCTCAGGTACCACAAGCTGTTTGCGAGCTGCTGCTTGGGAATTCTTCCTTCCCCTAGGTGGTTCCCTATACAACAGCCCATCCTGCATAAAAAACCTGCCTCTCTCTTCACAGGCTGGGACCTGACTCTGAGCATCATTCCTGGCCCTCTCTAGAGATACATCACTCTGCTGAGCCACAATAAATTCACTCTGGGTTTTGTTTGGATTCAGAATCATCTCTGATATTTCAGACAAACCCTCACCTGATCCATCTTGAGAGGCACTCTCTGTCTGTTTGCTGCCCCCCTCACTGCCATCGGTCAGGGTATCTGCCACAGCCCCAAATTCTTTCTGAGACCTGGTCACTACATTCACTTGGCCAGGCGCCCCCAATATGTTATTTCCTACCAACACATCAGCCGGAATCAAATCCCGGACAGCAGCCTTCACATCCCCTTTAAAGCCATCCCACTCCAGGTGGATTCTAGCCATCGGCAGGTTCACAGAATACTCGGATAACGCCACTACCGTCACATACTCCCCCGGCAGCATGTCCTCCGGCTTCACCAGATGTCCCTTGACTATAGTTACATCCGAGCCAGTGTCTCGCCATCCTGTGCATTCAACATCATTGACCTTTGCCTCCATGATAAACCTCTCACTCCCCTGCCATGCCTCAGTCCTGACATAACTGGTGAGCTTATCACCTCCTCCCATGCCACTGGAGACATGGGGTTAACATTAGCTACTGCTGTGCTTGCACCTGAACTTAAGGTGGAGCTGTTGTGGCTTGGTTCAGCCTGAGTGCTCAGGGTAATGGAGTTGGCATTTATCGTGGCATTTGGGGTTGCTGGCTTTGGGCTGCCCTTCAGGGTCGGGCAGTCTGGTCTCATGTGGCCCAGCATACCACAGTGATAGCATGTAATCTGTTCCGTCCTGGGATGAGAGTTCCTACCCTCCGGGCCCCCTTGAACTCCTCTAGAAGAGTCAGGGACAGATTTACTTTTAAATCCCTCCCTCCTCTTGAACTGGGGACAATGGTGATTAGTTTTCCCTGGGGTTTTATACCCTTCTCGAGCCCTGTTTTGGGTATGGGCATCCGCAACCTCTGCTGCCCGTAGGACTGACTCAGGGTCCCTGTCACACACAGCTGCTCTCACATGGTCAGGCACAATATCTAAGAACTGCTCCAACGTTATTAAATCCAGCAATTTTTCAAAACTCCCATGCGCCTTGGCCCCCACAACCCACTTTTTAACAAAACCCATCAGCTTATGAGCACATTCTACAAAAGTACAATCCTTAGGCATTTTAAACTCTCTAAACTTAACTCTGTAAGATTCAGGAGTAACCTTGAATCGCCTTAACACAGAATCTTTAAACTGCCCATAATCCAAGGCTTCTTGTTCCCCCAAGTCATTAAATACCTCCCTGGCTTTTCCAGTCAGTCTGGTCAGCAGGACAGGCATTCGCTGACCCTCAGGGATCTGGTACAGATTGCAGAGGCGTTCAAAGGTAGACAAAAACTCCTCTATATCCTCAGTATCGTTGTAAATGGGACACATCCTTTCCCAGTTTTTCTCATGGCGGGGGGGAAGTGGAGTACCAGGTGGGGATGACTTTCTCCGCTCTTCCATTACTTGGAGCTGAAGTCTGGCCGTCTCCTGTTCAGAAACGAGCAGCTCTAGATGCCCCTTACGAGCTCTCTCTTCTCTCTCATCAGCCTCTTTCTCTCTCTCTCTTTCTAACTCTGCTACTTTTTGCTTCTCCAGCAATCGAAGATCTGCTAGCTTCTGTTCATGCTCAAATTGCAGTTGACTTGTCACCCTTTGCATTCTAATTTTTTCTGCCTCTTCTGCAGCCTCAGGTAAGGGCTGTGCTCTTGCCCCCTGATCACTGGCTATTAACAGATTTCTCAGTTCTTGATTTGTAGCTTTCTTTCTAAAGCTTATCCTCTTTTCTGAACACAAATTTTCCAGGGCTTTTTTGCAAAGTCCCTCATATGCTCTTTGCTCAGCCATTGCAGCAGCTCTTTAACCAACAAAACACTCAATCCCAAAATTCAAATTTGGATAACGTGGGGTTCTGACCCAAAGCTTAATTGACCTGGTTCTGTGGATCCAAGCACGACTACGCCACTGTGACAATGCGGTTCTGGCGGAACCCAACTGAGAGTGCCAACTCAGGACAAATTGCTCAAATAGGGCAGTTACAGCCCAAGGCTGGGGTTTTTTCCACCTCTAAGGCAAACCAAACCAGCCAGACTAAGAGGACTTCGGTCTCACTCCACTGGCTAACCGCAAGCCTCACAAGCAATCTCCTTAGACACTCCAGTTTCCCAGTATTACCACCAGTGCCACTCGTTATGGGGACAAATGGTTATGAAAACCAATACCCCAGTAAAAGAAAAAGGTTCTCCTGATCCCAAAGGACCAAGCCCCAGATCCAGGTCAATATACAAATCAGATCTTACCCACAAATCACGCTGTTGCCAATCCTTTAGAATCTAAAATCTAAAGGTTTATTCATAAAAGGAAAAAGATAGAGATGAGAGTTAGAATTGGTTAAATGGAATCAATTACATACAGTAATGGCAAAGTTCTTGGTTCAGGCTTGCAGCAGCGATGGAATAAACTGCAGGTTCAAATCAAGTCTCTGGGATACATCCCCCGCTGGGATGGGTCCTCAGTCCTTTGTTCAAAGCTTCAGCTTGTAGCAAAGTTCCTCCAGAGGTATGAAGCAGGATTGAAGACAAGATGGAGATGAGGCATCAGCCTTATATAGTCTTTTCCAGGTGTAAGAACACCTCCCTGTTCTTACTGTGGAAAATTACAGCAAAATGGAGTCTGGAGTCACATGGGCTAGTCCCTGCATACTTTGCTGAGTTACAAGGCATATCTGCCTTCTCTCAATGAGTCCATTGTATAGCTGATGGTCCTTAATGGGCCATCAAGCAGGCTAGGCAGAGCTAACACCAGTTTGTCTGGGATGTCACCCAGAAGCATAGCATAAGTTTGAAATACAGACAGTATAGAGCCAATATTCATAACTTCAACTACAAAAGTGATAAACACATATAGACAGCATAATCATAACCAGCAAACCATAACCTTGTCTTAGACACCCCATTTGACCCCCTTTATACAAGATTTGCGTGCCACTACAGGACCTTGGTTGCAACAATGATCTATATGGTCCCAGATTATATCAATAACGTCACAGTGCCCCCCTGCCCAGCTTCTGTGGGTCTCTCAGTGCCACTGAGGAGCACAGCCTGGGTACCTGTTCCTGACCCTGCTCATCCCAAGGGAACAAGCTCCCTCAGCCAGTGCCCGGAGGCCCTCCAGGGGCCCAGCGCCCCACCCCAGCAACCAGGGCCAGGCTTAGGGAACCAGAGAGCTCTCTGGGAACATCAGCCTCTTGGTGCCTGTCTAATGGGGTATATCTCTAATGCCAGGCTCTCGTGCTGGCATTCCTGTTAGGGCAGCGCCTGGGGCAGCAGCTGCGGGAGCTGGAGAAGGGCCGAGCACCACACAGGTCCATGCCATGTCTCCTCCCAGCCTCGCTGCCTCCCACAGTGATCCCTGTGCTGCCTGTGGCGATGCCCAGCCCTGCCTGGCACAGTGCAGCCACCCTCTTGCCCAGTGTCACTGATCACAGGCCCCACCAGTAACCCTGGCTGTGGGACCTGCTGCACCAAGGAACCGAGTCTCATGTCCCTACATGCGTCCCCCAGGACCCCAGCGTGTCAGTACTGCCACCAGGAGAATCACTGCCCTTTTCTTTGTCTGGCCCATGGCTCATGCCCACAAGGCAGGTAAATCCTCCTGGGACACCGGGGTGTCTGGCAGTGACACCAGCGCTCGAGCCAGTAGCAGGAGGTTCTGCAGCCTTGGAGCAGGC
This sequence comes from Malaclemys terrapin pileata, assembly GCF_027887155.1. NCBI lineage: Eukaryota > Metazoa > Chordata > Testudines > Emydidae > Malaclemys > Malaclemys terrapin. The sequence goes on along the minus strand of NC_071512.1, from coordinate 42,484,003 downwards.
CCAGCCTCTTGGATTCAGGGCCTGCTGCTGGGCATGGAGGCCTGAACAACAGGGAGGGATGCAGAGCCCTGGGCTAGGGGTCAGTGGCTGCCATTGACATTAGGGCTCTGCCTTGTCATGTACTGAGCAGAAGAATTTGTAGCCTCTGGGCCCAGAGCAATGCACCTCTTTGTCTGGCAAGAGCCCCGTCTTGTGCCAACCTTGTGCATGCGCCACCCCTCTGCCCATGTGCCAGCCCCTTCTGCGCACACCACCTCCCCATATGTCAACCCCTCCACGCACACCGCCCCTTGCCTGCATGCTGTCCCCTGCCTGCACGCGCTGCCCCTTGCCTGCATGCCAACCGCTCCCCGCATGCCATTCCCTGCCTGCATGCCAACTGATCCATGCGTGCCACCCACTACCCATATGTCACCCCCTGCCTGCATGCAGCCCTTCTGCCTACATGCCAACCACTCCATGCACTCCAGCTACTGCCCACATGCCACCCCCTCCACACTCATACCAGCCCCTCCCCGCACACTGCCCATGTGCCACCTACTCCTCACAGGCCAACCACTCCATATGCGCCACCCACTGCCTGCATGCCACCCCCTTCCCGCACACCACCCCCTCCGCACATGCCACCTCCTCCTCATACACCAGCCACTCCCCATGCACCATGCACTCGCCCCTCTGCCCATGCGCGCCCTTCCCCTGCACACCAACCCTTCAACTCTTCTCTTCTCTTCCAGTTGACCAAAGCATGTTTGAGAATTCAAACACAGCCCCCACGCCAAAGCTGCAACCCAGCCGGTCTGTCTCCAAAGCCTCGCTGGGCCCCCCCCTGGCAGCTCTGCCAGCCGCGGCTGAGACTGGACTGCGGGTGGGGAGCAGCCAGCACCTCAAGAACCTGAGCAAGGCTGTCGGGGCCAAAGTCAACGACTTCCTGCGCCGGAAGGAGCCTGCCAGTCTGGGTGAGGTGGGAGTGACCGAGGTCAATGCCAGCGTGGGGGCCGAGCTGTCGGGCGGGATACTCGCGCTGCTGGGGGACCAGGCCCACGATGCAGGGTGAGTCTCCCCTCAGGCATTGGCTGGCTGACTGCATGCTGACCCCCTCCCCAGCTGGAGCACATGCTGGGACTGCAGGGCCATGCTGCAGCCGTGGCACAACGGCCCTGGCTGGGGGATGCTGCGCATTGTTGCTCCCACCTCTCTGAGCCCCTCCTGTCCCACTCTCCCCCAGCTGCATGCCCTGCCCTTCCCCCATCCAATGGCATCTGGGACAGATTGGCTGCAGGGAGCTCTTCCTGCTGAAAGGGGGTGACTCCTGGCCCAGCTTGGGACTCACTGCAATGTCCGAGGAGGAGGGGAGCTGCTGCTTTAGCCCCTTTCCCATGGACCCGTCCCTACATTGAAGCCCCATCTCTCCAGTTGGAAGCGAGGGCTGTGCCCCTCTCTAGTGCTGACAGCAGGAACTGATGCATCCCAATACAGCAGGGAGGGATTTGAAGCAGTGGGTGGCCGCGGTGAATAAAAGCAGCCCTAGGAACTATTTGACTTACTGAATTATTTCTACACCAGTAGTTTCTGCTCCCAGAGCCTGCCTGTCCAAAGGGCCTTCACTGCAGCACCCTACAGATGGGAAACTGAGGCATAGAGTGGTTGAGTGACTTGCCCAAGGTCACACAGGGTATCTGTAGAAGAGCAAAGAATTGAACTCAGGTGTCTTAAGCTAGCACCCTCTCCTGGCCCTCTTTCCTCTCTGCCATTCAGTTTGTGCGGTAAGCAATCAGCACACACGAGTTGTCTAGCTGCTGGGAGTGTGCTTGTGTCTGTGTGAGCTGATACCATACTGATGCCTTAGACTCCATCAAGCGGGCTCAGCCCTTGGATGGGAGACCATCCAGGGAACCCCAGGGCAGCTGTCAGCGCTGTGTTGGGTGTTATTGTCGCTCACCGAAGGGCCATTGTGCTTGCAGGCGTGTGCTGTTGGAAACCTTTCCCCGGCTCGACCCACCACCCCCAGCAGCCAAGAAGCGCACACCCCGGGCTTTGAAGACCCCTCTGGACATGCTGATCTCCTCCCAGCCGGTAGTGAGCAGCCTGGAGTGCAGCGCCGAGGCGCTACCTGAGCAAGGCCAGGAACACCCCAAGCAGGCTGTCCAGGGGGAGCAGTGGAAGGTGGCATGGGACATGTCTCAGCCAGAGGGCAGTGCTGAGCTGAGTGCTCCTGGCACAGCGGTGCCAAACGGGGATGGGCCCTCCCACAGCAGGGTCCTCTCAGTGCCTGACCTCATCCACGAGGAGAACCTGGAGGGCAAACTCAAAGCTGCTGACAGGCGGGCAGTGTCCACACCCTGCCCAGAGAAACCCGCCCTCAGACTCAACTGCCTGCTGGAGTACCAGCCCCCCGTGGGCAACGTGCAGCCTGTGGCACAGCCCTCCGGCCTGGAAAATGAGGGGCCCCACCCAGACCTCCTGTCCTTTGAGTAGCAGCCCCCATGTCCCAGGGGAGTCAGCCACTTCCCCCCTCAAGAACACCCCTCCCACTCTGCTGGGGAGGGGGCATGCTGACTGCACTCTGGGGGCGCTCAGCAGTGACTTCTGTCCAGGGGGCTCGAAGAGAAGCCTGGCCCCTGCCCGCTTGTCCCCTCAAACAATGGCAGGGCATGGGGGTGATCCTCGGGGCTGTCCATACAGTCATTGCCTACCCTCCCCCCAGGCCTTAGTGCAGGCTGTGCAAGTGAGCACTGTTCACCGAGGCCAGGACTGCACAGGCACCCTGGGCAGAACTTCCATTCTCCCCCATCAGGGTCTCCAGCCATGCCCTGCACCCCCTGCTGCCCTCCTGTCCCGGTACCTGTCTCACAAGCAGCCCTGGGGCTGATGGCAGGGGCAGGCCATGTGCCATTTGCCGCGGGCCCCTCTCGAGTCCCTCATACATGGTTCCTGCTCCTGCATCTCCAGCAGCACCTTTCCCTGAGCTGTGCAGAGCGAGGGGCACTGGACCTCGTCTCTCGGGGGAAGCCAGTCTGCTCCTTGCACACAGATCGTCCCACTCTAGGGCTCCCTCGGGCTGCTCTAGCCCCTCTGGGCCATACCCCATCTGCAGCAGGGACTGGTCTCTGCTGGGGGCTGGGAGAAGGGAAATGACTTGATGATGGCTCACGTGCCTTGAAGGCTATGGCCCTGAGGCACAGCCCACAGGACTGGTGTCTCCCACCTGCACTGTAAAATGCCCAGCGGCTGTTCCAGCTGGGGCCACGCACTCTCTGTCAGCCACAGAGGCAGGATAACCCATTTCTGCCTGGGGGAAATCTTCCCCTCCCACTTGATCCATCACTCTCCCAGCATGCACTGGGTACCGCTGACCGGGCAGTCTCCGTCCTATGCCCCTTTCTTACAGTGCGCTGGTGCCTACGCCCTGCGCCTAGTGTGAGCCCTCAGCCCCCTCACCTGCCTGGGCCCAGAAGGGCTGGGGTGAGGCCTAGCATCCTCATCTCTTGCCAGTGGGCCAGGCCAAGCATGGAATGTCAGGTCTCTGTATCCTGTAGGTGGATCCCAGGCCTGGCGCGCAATCTCCTGTCCTGCTCTCCTGCCAGATACCCTCCGGCTCTGTGTGGCAATGAGCAGACAAATGAAGTTTTGTGGGTGGAGACAGTTTTGTACCATCCAAATCCACCTCATCGTCCTACTGCGGTAATGAGGCCATGGCTATTGATGGGCCCTGTGGTTTGGGAAACAGACACTACGAGTAATGTACTAGCCAGGCTGAGTGCCAGCTGCTGGGAGGATGTCCTCTTGATCTTTAATTCCCAGTGAAAGGCACCATCTAAAAATGAATGATACATACAAAAGAGTACAATGAGTGCTGCAATGTGCCAGGTAATTTTTGATACAAAATGAACCATGTATTTGTGTGTAGATTCTGTATATGTCCAAAGCTACCACACAAATAGAAATCTGTATAGAAGTATACAGCTTCTGTAAGCACCTATATAATGTATTACAGAAACACCAGAAAGTCCCTTTGTGTAATGAAGCAGAGTCTTCCACTGCACCTACGTTCTGAAAAGTCCAGAGTTAGCCCACTGTGTTTGGAGAGCCTCTCTTTATATCGTTTAGGATGTGTAGGTATTCTGGAGGAAATACACAGATTGCACAATAAAGACTTTTTCTCCAGTGTGATGAGTTTTCTCAAGGATCGCTGAGTCCAGGGAAATGGGCTTGTTCTTCAAGATGTGTTGCTCATGTCAATTCCATGCTAGGTGTGCATGCACCCCATGCACTGCTGCTGGAGATTTTTCCCCTGGTGGTATCCTTGGGCTGGCTGTGGAGGCCCACACTCATGCACTGGTATAAAGGGCGTCTCCAGCCCTGCACCCTCTCAGTACCTTCTTGCTGCCCGTGATGGTTGCTGGAACAGTGCTTTTGCTTCAGCAAACCTCTAGTGTTTTTTCCTGATTCTCGTTGTAAATCGTTGTTAGTAGTTGTTGTTACAGTTTAGTTTAGGATCGTTTCTCATTGTTAGTTAGTCCCCTTACAGGACGTTGTTCCTCAGCCTCGTGGTGGGTCACAAACACTACCAATTTATGGTGCTCTGCTTCGGATTCTCAGCAGCCCCAAGAGTCTTCATGAACTGTATGGCAGTGGTTGCTGCCTTCCTTAGATGCAGAGGAATACAGATTTTCTCATACTTCAATGACTGGCTGATAAAAGGCTGCTTGACGGACCAAGTTCAGAACAGCATCTCGGTAGCAATGACCACCTGCAGATCTCTGGGTCTTCTCATAAATGAGCAAAAGTTGACACTGATCCCTGTGCAAAGGATAGAATTTATAGGAGCCAGGCTCAGCCTCCTAAGCCCAGGCGTTCCTCCCAGAAGCCAGGTTCAAAGCCATCATAGACTTGATCTCTGCTGTTAGCTCTCCTGCTGATGACTGCCCAGGATGTTTGCAGCTTCTGGGCCACATGAAGGCATGTACTTATGTCGTGCGACACATGCACTTGCACCTCAGACATCTACAGATCTGGCTTGCCTCGATCTGTTCACCAAGCTTGATCCTCACCATCCTAAGGTCAGTCCTAGCTTCCTGCCATGGTGACTGGACCCAGTGGCAGTCCTCTCAGGTGTGCCCTTCGAGACCCCGCAGCCTGCGATAATGCTGGTTATCCGACATGTCAGACCTGGGGGTGGGGAGCCTACCTCAGCAACCTCAGGACTCAGAGTCTCTGGGTAAGAGACGAGCTGCCTCTCCATATAAATGTGAAGGTGCTCAGGGCAATCCGCTTGGCATGCGAGCTGTTCCTCCCCCAGCTTGCGGTACAAGTGTTGACGGACAATACAGCAGCGATGTTTTATGTCAGCAAGCAAAGAGGGGCCTGCTCCAGTGTCCTTTGTCAGGAAGCCCTCGGGCGAGGGAACAGCTGATGTGCTGAAATTACTTCTGAGCCCGTTTTCCCGCCAGCTTGGGACTCCAGAACTCTGCCTTGTTGAGCCAGACACGCTAGCCTGCTGCAACACAGACTCAGGGTCTGGGCCACGCCCACAAAGCTGCAGACTTTAAGCAAAAACAGTTTAGCAGGTTACTGCTCCAGCACCCAGACACCCAGTTCCCAATGAGATCCAAACCCCAAATAAATCTGTTTTACTCTGTATAACGCTTATACAGGGTAAATTCATAAATTGTCCACACTCTATAACACTGATAGAGAGATATACACAGCTGTTTGCTCCCCCAGGTATTAATCACTTACTCTGGGTTAATTAATAAACAAAGTGATTTTATTAAAACCGGGGTGGGGGGAGGAGATACCTCAGTGGTTTGTGTATTGGCCTGCTAAACCCAGGGTTGTGAGTTTAATCCTTGAGGGGGCCATTTAGGGATCTAGGGCAAAAATCTGTCGGGATTGGTCCTGCTTTGAGCAGGGGGTTGGACTAGATGACCTCCTGAGGTCCCTTCCAACCCTGATATTCTAAGATTAAGTATAAAAAGTAGGATTTAAGTGGTTTCAAGTAATAACAGATAAAACAAAGTAAGTCACAAAGCAAAATAAAATGAAACATGCAAGTCTAAGCCTAATACATAAAGAAACTGATTACAGGTAATCTCACCTCCTCAGAGATGTTCCAATAAGCTTCTTTCACAGACTAGACTCCTTCTTAGTCTGGGGCCTGGTACAGTCCTTTTAGTTCCAGCAGACATCTCAGGTGGTAAGCAGGGATTTTGTCATGACTGGAAGCCTCTTTTGTCCTGTTCCACCCCCTTTTATAGCTTTGGCACAAGACGGGAGTTTTTTGTCTTTCTGGGTCCCCATCCCTCCTTCTAACTGGAAAAATACCAGATTTAAGATGTATTTCATTATCAGGTGACATATGTGATGGGTTGGATCACAGAAACCCCCTTGGGAGCTGCCACCTGATGTACCAAGACTACCCCTGCTCCTGTTTTCCCTGCCAGCTCAGGACGCCAGCACCCTGTCTTGCTGAGCAGACACTCCCATCTGCTCCAACACAGACCCAGGGTCTGAATAACTTGCCCCAAAGCTGCAAGTTTACCTGAAAACAGCTCACAGAAGTGTGCTTGTCTTTAGCACTCAGATGCCCAACTCCCAGTGGGGTCTAAACCCAAATAAATCCGTTTTACCCTGTATAAAGCTTATTCAGGGTAAACTCATAAATTGTTCGCCCTCTATAACACCGATAGAGAGATATGCACAGTTGTTTGCTCCCCCAGATATTAACACATACTCTGAGTTAATTAATAAGGAAAAAGTGATTTTATTAAATGCAGAGAATAGGATTTAAGTGGTTCCAAGTGGTAACAGACAGAACAAAGTAAGTCACCAAGCAAAATAAAATAAAATGCGCAAATCTATGTCTAATCAAACTAAATACAGATAAGATCCTCACCAGTTCCAGAATGCTCCCTTTTACAGGCTAATCTCCTTTTAGCCTGGGTCCAGCAATCACTCACAACCCCTGTACTTACTGTCCTTTGTTCCAGTTTCCTTCAAGTATCCTGGGGGGGGGGGGGGTGAAGAGGCTCCTTCTTTAGCCAGCTGAAGACAAAATTGAGAGATCTGCCACAGGTTTAAATAGACTCTCTCTTGTGGGTGTAGACCCCCGCTCCTATGCAAAGTCCAACTCCAAGATGGCGGTGTCCCCACCCAGCCTTTTTGCCCAAGGTGGTGTCACAATTTCACATCAAACAGGATATCTTTCTGCTTGTCTTCTGCCTGAAACCTCAGAAGTCAGAAGAAGAATGGCGTCTGCATTCTCTGGATGTAAGAAGGGCCCTAGCCTTTTATATTGACAGGACAAGACCCTGTCACAAATCAATACAGGTTTTTGTTGCGGTAGCGGACAGGATGAAGGGCCTTCCAGTGTCAGCCCAGAGGATCTCCTCTTGGATCACAGACTGTATCTGAGCCTGCTACAAAAAAGGGGTTCCTGTCACCGACCATTATAAAGACACATTCCACAAGAGCTCAGGCATCCTCAGGGGCCTTCCTGGCACGTATACCAATACAGGACATCTGTAGGGCCGCAACTTGGTCATCAGTGCATATGTTTGCATCGCACTACACCATCACCCAACAGGCCAGAGATTACGCCAGCTTCGTCACAGCAGTGTTGCAAGCTGCACATCTGTGAACTCGGAGCCCACCTCTAGGGTGCTGCTTGTGAATCACCTAGCATGGAATCGACATGAGCAAGCACTCGAAGAAGAAAAAATGGTTACGTACCTCTTGTAACTGTTGTTCTTCGAGATGTGTTGCTAATGTCCATTCCATTACCCGCCCTCCTACCTCGCCGTCAGAGTTGGTGGCAAGAAGGAACTGAGAAGGTGCAGGGCTGGAGGCACCCCTTATACTAGTGCATAAGCACAAGCCTCCAGGGATTTGCCAGAACCAGCCCTATGGATACCCCTAGGGGAAAAATCTCCAGCAGCAGTGGAGCACTGCGCACACACCCAGCATGGAATTGACATGAGCAACACATCTAGAAGAACAACAGTTACGGAAGGTAGGTAACTGTTTTTTAGACACAAAACTGTGTTACAGACACAGATAGGAAGTGCCTGTGTAACCTATTGCCTGGGCACTGTCACTGTCACCGGACATTGATGGTGCTGGATATGCCCACTCCTTGCTCCAGAGAGAGGTGCATGACTCTCTACACACACACACATCTCTGACAAGATGTCCTCTTGTGCGGGGGGATGGGGAGAAATGCCTCAGATCCAGCTTTGCTGATGAGTTCAAACCTGCACATGTGAGTAAGGGTGAGTAGATATCTCAGATTAACAACAACAGACCCTCACTGAGGCCTTGATCCCAAGCTTCACTTCACATGAGTCGCCCCATTGCCTTCAAATCCTGTGGGCAGGGCCGGCTCCAGGCACCAGCCCACCAAGCATGTGCTTGGGGCAGCGCCTGGAGGGGGGCGGCGTGGCGGGGCGCTCCGCCCGAGAGCGGGGTGCGACTGGGCTTGCTGCCCTCCCCATGGCGCTCCTGCCGCCGGGGGCTCTCCGCCCTCCCCTTGGCACTCTGGCCGCCGGGGAGAGCGGAGAGCCCCAGTCGGGCTCTCTGCCCTCCTCCGGGCGCTCTGGCTGCCGGGGAGAGCGGAGAGTCCCGGTCGGGCTCCCCACCCTCCTCCGGGCGCTCTGGCCGCCAGGGAGAGCAGAGCCGCGGCGGGCTCGCCGCCCTCCCGCCGGCGCTCCGGCCGGTGGGGGATTGCTCGGCGCCCTCCCCTGCCACGCTGGCCCTGCCTGTGGGTGGTGGTGTGTTGGGGATGGGGGAATATACAGCAGCTCTCCAAACTTGCTCTCTCTGTCTCACACACACAAGCAGATCACTAGCTTTCACCCAGTTCAGTAGACAGTTGCATATTCAATAAGTATAGAATAGACAGTATTGTCAACCTGATCCTTTTCCAAATAGTGAGTTGGGTACCAAAAATCATGAGATTGGTTAAAAATTATGATATTTAAAAGAAATCATCAGTGTTGGGCTCTTTTTCTTGGTATGAAGATTTCTGAGTCTTTAAGGATCGCTTGGGTCATGTTTTCAAACATTTCTCCACCACCTGGCGGGCTAGAAACTTATTTTTTAAATGAAAGTTGACAATCTCCCCTAATGACAGGCCTCCAGAACCTAAGGCCTTAAGAAACACAATTACCAGAATTGGCAACATAGGAGTCTCTGGAGGCACAGCGGATATGGGAATTACAGAGGAGCATAGGGATAGATGAGGGCATTGGGGTTTATAGGGACCTATGGGTAGTGTAGCAGGTATGGGGATTCTAGGGTGGCATAAGTGTAGGTGGGGTTATAGGATAGTGTGAGGTATAGGGATCTGAGGGGAGGTAGTATAGGATGGATATTGGGGTGCATAGCAAGTATGGGGCTTATAGGACGTCTAGGGAATACAGAGGTTATAGGGGGTATAAAGGCAGCCAGGAGCTATGGAGTATTGGGATATATGGGGGCCAATGGGCATTATAGGAGATATAGAGGCAGTTGGAGGTATTGGGGCTGTATTGAGGGATATAGGTGTGTACATGGAGTGCAGGGTATAGAGGTATAGAATCATAGAATATTAGGGTTGGAAGAGACCTCAGGAGGTCATCTAGTCCAATCCCCTGCTCAAAGCAGGACCAACACCAACTAAATCATCCCAGCCAGGGCTTTGTCAAGCCAGGCCTTAAAAACCTCTAAGGATGGAGATTCCACCACGTCCCTAGGTATCCCATTCCAATGCTTCACCACCCTCCTAGTTAAATAGTGTTTCCTAATATCCAACCTAGACCTCCCCCACTGCAACTTGAGACCATTGCTCCTTGTTCTGTCATCTGCCACCACAGACAACAGCCGAGCTCCATCCTCTTTGGAACCCCCCTTCAGGTAGTTGAAGGCTGCTATCAAATCCCCCCTCACTCTTCTCTTCTGCAGACTAAATAACCCCTGTTCCATCAGCCTTTCCTCGTAAGCCATGTGCCCCAGCCCCCTAATCATTTTCGTTGCCCTCTGCTGGACTCTCTCCAATTTGTCCACATCCCTTCTGTAGTGGGGGGACCAAAACTGGACGCAATACTCCAGGTGTGGCCTCACCAGTGCCGAACAGCAGGAAATAATCACTTCCCTTCAGATGCTGGCAATGCTCCTACTAATACAGCCCAATATGCCAGGGCTGGTGGAATTTATAGCAGGTTATGGAGTTATTAGGAGTATAGGGTCTGGTGGTGAGGGTGTCTGTAGAGTCAGGCAAGGGTCCATAGAGTGCATAGGGCCTGGTGGTGAGCCTATAGGACCCAGTGGGGGTGTATAGGATCCGGCAAGGGATCTATAAGGTGTATGGAGCCTGGTAGGGGATCTACAGGGTCTGGTGTTGGGGGGTGTATAGGGTGTCTAGGATCTATAGGGTCTGGTGGGGGTATAGCGTCTTATGGGGGTATAGCGCAAGCTGGAAGTCTATAGGATCTGGTGGGGGTGTATAGGGTCCAGTGGCAGGTATCGATAGGGTCTGGAAGGGGGCGGGGTCAGTGGGGGCGGAGTCATAGGGGCGGGACCAGGGAGGCAGGGGTGGTCCGTTGGCGGGGGCGGAGCTCCGGCTTGTTCCCGGCGGGCGCTGTGGCAATGGCCGGGGCCCCGCTGTTGGAGGCGCTGGGCCGCCTGTGGCAGGTGCAGGCCCAGCTCGGCAGCGGTGCCTCCGCCTCCGTTTTCCGCGTGCGGTGCTGCGGGGACCCGCGCGCTCCGCTCGGCGCTGTCAAGGAGTTCGTGCCCCCGGCGCGGCCCGGGCCTGTCGCCCGCAGCGCCCCGGAGTACTGCTTCGGCAAGGAGCGCGCCGCGCTGGAGCAGCTGCGGGGCCACCGCAATATCGGTAACGGGACCCCTCCACCCTTCCCCCCCGGCAACATCGGTAACGGGACCCCCCCCCCATTCCCTCCCCCGGCAACATCGGTAACGGGATCCCCCATCCCTATCTCCCCCCCCCCCCCCCGGCAACATCGGTAACGGGACCCCCCCACCCCTATTCCCTCCCCCGGCAACATCGGTAATGGGACCCCTCACCCCATCTCCCCCCCCCCCCCCCCCGGGCAACATTGGTAACGGGACCCCTCACCCCCGGCAACAGCGATAACAGGACCCCCTACCCTACTGCCCCCAGCAACGGGACTGCCCCCCCCGGGACCCTGCACAACATCAGTAATCAGGACTCCTTCCCCCCCTCCCCCGCGCCTCCCAGCAGCGGCACTGGCCAGGACACCCAGCACCTCTCTGCAACATGTATCCTGAACCGCCCCCACACACAACATCAGTAAAGGAACCTGTGGCCTGGGACTGACCCTGTTTTGGGGGCTGGGTGGTTGGCCGCAACTCTTCCCCCCTTGTAACATCAGTAAGCAGAACAACCTCCCAAAAAATTAGTAACAGACAGCCTCTTGTGCTACTTGATGGGACCCTCTGCCCCCCACCCCAGCATCTGTAACCAGGGCCCACCCTGCATCCTCTGGGCCAGGACCCCACCACAGTAACCAGGACCAGCTGGGGCCTTCTGCATGGCCAGCCCTAGACTCCCTGTCCCTCTAATATCGGTAGCCAGGACCTCCTGCCCCCTCCAAGTCCCCATAATTGGACCGACTGGGAACCCCTGTGTGCTCCAGCCAGGACCCCCTGCACTCCCTGGCAACATTGGTAACCGGGGCCAGTTGGGACACCCCTCATCTTCCTTCTCCCCCCCCGCGTTTAGCCCCCATACTCTACCCCATCCCTGCCGCAACATTGGTAACCAGGACCCCACCCCATTACCCCCATACTCTACCCCATCCTACCACCGGCAACATTGGTAATGGGACCCTCTGACCCCCTAGGCTGTGGACCCCCCTGAATTCCATGACACACACACACACACACACACACACACCCAGCAACATCAGTAACCGGGATTTGCTGAGACATGCTCCACACTCCCCCAGCAACATCAGTAACCAGGATTCCCCTGAACTCTCTGGCCAGGACCCCTGAGTAACTGGGACTGGGTCTGGACCCCCCTGCAACACAGGTACCTGGGACCCCTGGCATCCCTCTCCCAGGACAGGACCCCCTACATGCACACATCCGTAACCAGGATCCCTGGCACTGCCTACAGGCCAGGCCTCCATGGTCATGACCCTTCCCACAACATCCGTAACCAGGATCCCCTATGCAACATGGGTAACCGGGACCACCTGGGCCCTTCTGCATGCCTGGACTGGGACCCCCTGCACTCTCCCCCAACATTTGTAACCAGGACCCTCCCTGCATCCCACAACCTGGACCCCCCACCCCAGTAACTGGGACGGCCAGGACCGCTCCTCCTAATCCTTGCAACACCTGGACTCGGCCATGACCTCCTGGCCAGCACCCCCCCATACTCCCACCCCACAACTTCAGTAACTGGGCTGGGACCCGACCTCCATCTAGGACCCTATGTAAAATTGGTAATCAGGACCCCTGCTAGTCCTCTGGGCTAAGACCCTCCTGGGCCCCCTACTCCCTCTCCCAGTAACTAGGACAGGGTTGGGACAGGACCCCCATACCCCACCCCAACATCAGTGATCAGGATGCAGGACCCCTGCACCCCAGTCTCCCCACAACACTGCTAACTGTGGTACCCCCACGCTCCGGTACAGAACCACCGACCTCCTGTCCCTACTGCAACATCAGTAGCTGGGTTCCCTACTGCCTCATAAACCAGAACCCCCCAGGCCTACCACTGCATCAGTAACCAGGGCCCCCCGACCCCACTCTGCAACATCAGTAACAGGGACCCTGCCAGACCTGGCCTCTCTCTCCCTGCACCCTCATGGCATCAGTAACAGGGACCCTGAACCCTACTAGTCCTGGTCCCCCCTCTCCCTGCCCCTCCACAGCATCAGTAATGGGGACCCTGGCCCCTGCCAACCCTGCCCCCACCCCTTCCCACTGCACCACCACAGCACATCCTCCTCTCCACATGCTACAACATCAGTAATTGGGCTGGTCCAACTGGGCTGGAATGCCCACCTCCATTCCCCACCACCACAGTATTAGTGACAGGGCCTGTACCCCCACCAGGCCTGGCCCCCCCACCATAACATCAGGGACTACAACCCTCCAACAACATTGGTAACCAGGGTCCCTTCCCTCACTAGCTCACAACCCTGTACCGCCAGGCCAGTGGTGCTCTATCTCCAGCTATAATGTCAGTAATCGGAAGGGGCTCCTCTTACTGCAGCATGAGGTAACTGGGACCCCCTGCATGGGCTAGGACCTCCCCAAGATAGAGACTGCCACTCCCCTACTGCAACATCGGTAACCAAGGTTCTTCCCTCCCCTCCCCCCCGTCTTTGATCCCTCTGCAATATCAGGAGCCAGGACCCAACTGCCCTGGGACAGAGATCTACCCACCATCACAACACGAGTTAATCTCCACACCAGATTATAACATTGAGAGGGAGGACAAGAAATAAGAACGGATATAGCCGGGGGGACAAGATTGGTCATGGGGGGTGTGTGTGCGGGGGGGGAGGGATACTAGACTAAAAGGTCATACTAGCAATACAATGTGCATACCAAATGGGATAACAAATGTGAGAGAGGCCAAACGGCATAAATTAAGATGTTTAGACACCAATGCAAGAAGCCTAGGTAACAAAATGGAGGGATTAGAGCTCCTGGTCCAAGAAATGAAACCGCATATCATAGGAATAACTGAAACGTGGTGGAACAGTAGTCATGACTGGAGTACAGGTATGGAAGGGTATGTGCTGTTTAGGAAGGACCGGATTAAAGGTAAAGGTAAGGGAGTAGCATTGTATGTCAGTAATGAGGTAAACTGTAAAGAAATAATAAGTGATGGAATGGATAAGACGGAGTCTGTCTGGGCAATACTCACATTGGGTAAAAGAACTACTAGAGCCTCCCCTGGGATAGTGCTTGGGGTGTGCTATAGACCGCCAGGATCTAGCCTGGATATGGACAGAGAACTCTTTAATGTTTTTAGGGAAGTAAATACTAATAGGAACTGTGTAATGATGGGAGACTTTAACTTCCCGGATATAGATTGGGGAACAAATGCTAGTAACAATAATAGGGCTCAGATTTTCCTAGACGTGATAGCTGATGAATTCCTTCATCAAGTAGTTGCTGAACCGACGAGGGGGGATGCCATTTTAGATTTGGTCTTGGTGAGTAGTGAGGACCTTGTTGAGGAAATGGTTATAGGGGATAACCTTGGCTCGAGTGATCATGAGCTAATTCAGTTTAAACTAAATGGAAAGATTAACAGAATTAAATCAGAGACTAAGGTTTACGATTTCAAAAGGGCTAACTTTAATAAATTAAGGGGACTAGTTAGGGAAGTGGATTGAACTAACATATTTAGAGATCTAAAGGCGGAAGGCGCCTGGGATTATTTCAAGTTGAAGTTGCAGGAGCTGTCGGAGGCTTGTATCCCGAGAAAGGGAAAACGGTTCGCAGCCAGGAGATTTAGACCGAGCTGGATGAGCAAGCGTCTCAAAGGGATCATTAAGAAAAAACTGAAAGTGTACAGGGAATGGAAGATGGGAGGGATCAGCAAAGAAACCTACCTTATTGAGGTCAGAGCATGTAGAGACGGAGTGAGAAAAGCCAAAAGCCGTGTACAGTTGGACCTTGTGAGGGGAATTAAAACCAATAGCAAGAGCTTTTATAGCCATATAAATAGGAAGAAAACAAAGAAAGAAGAAGTGGGACCGCTTAAGACTGTAGATGGAGTGAAGATTAAGGATAATCTAGGCATGGCACAATATCTAAATGAATATTTTGCATCGGTATTTAATGAGGCTAATGAAAGGCTGAGGAATAGTAGAAGCAAGACGGATGGGAATAAAGGAGTGGGGATTGACATTACTGTATCCGAGGTAGAAGCCAAACTCGAACAGCTTAACGGGACTAAATCGGGCGGACCGGATGATCTTCATCCGAGAATATTAAAGGAACTGGCGCAAGAAATTGCAAGCCCGTTAGCGATAATTTTTAATGAATCTGTAAACTCGGGGGTGGTACTGTTTGACTGGAGAATAGCTAATGTGGTTCCTATTTTCAAGAAGGGGAAAAAAGTGATCCAGGTAACTACAGGCCTGTTAGTTTAACATCTGTAATATGCAAGGTCTTGGAAAAAATTTTGAAGGAGAAAGTAGTTAAGGACCTTGAGGACAATGCCAATTGGGACAAATTACAACACGGTTTTACGAAAGGTAGATCGTGCCAAACCAACCTGATCTCCTTCTTTGAGAAAGTAACAGATTATTTAGATAACGGAAATGCGGTGGATCTAATATACCTCGATTTCAGTAAAGCGTTTGATACGGTACTGCATGAGGAATTATTGGTTAAATTGGAAAAGATGGGGATCGATATGAAAATCCAGAGGTGGATAAAGAACTGGTTAAAGGGGAGACTGCAGCGGGTCGTACTGAAAGGTGAACTGTCAGGTTGGAGGGAGGTTACCAGTGGAGTTCCTCGAGGTTCGGTTTTGGGTCCGATTTTATTTAATCTATTCATTACTGACCTTGGAACCAAATGTAGGAGTGGGCTGATAAAGTTTGCGGATTACACAAAGTTGGGAGGTATTGCCAATTCGGAGAAGGATCGGGATATCCTGCAGGGAGATTTGGATGACCTTGTAAACTGGAGTAATAGTAATAGGATGAAATTTAATAGTGAGAAGTGTAAGGTTATGCATTTAGGGATAAATAACAAGAATTTTAGTTATAAGCTAGGGACGCATCGGTTGGAAGTAACGGAAGAGGAGAAGGACCTCGGAGTCCTGGTTGATCGCAGGATGACTATGAGTCAGCAATGTGATGTGGCCGTGAAAAAAGCTAATGCGGTCTTGGGATGCATTAGGCGAGGTATTTCTAGTAGGGATAAGGAGGTTCTGGTTCCGTTATACAAGGCACTGGTGAGACCTCATTTGGAGTACTGTGTGCAGTTCTGGTCTCCCATGTTTAATAAGGATGAAATCAAACTGGAACGGGTACAGAGAAGAGCCACTAGGATGATCCGAGGAATGGAAAATCTGTCATATGAAAGGAGACTCGAGGAGCTCGGTTTGTTTACCTTAACCAAAAGAAGGCTGAGGGAGGGATATGATTGCTCTCTTTAAATATATCAGAAGGATAAATACCAGGGAGGGAGAGGAATTATTTCAGCTCAGTACTAATGTGGACACGAGAACGAATGGATGTAAACTGGCCGTCGGGAAGTTTAGGCTTGAAATTAGACGAAGGTTTCTAACCATCAGAGGGGGTGAAGTTTTGGAACAGCCTTTCGAGGGAAACAGTGGGGGCGAAAGACCTCTCTGGCTTTAAGATTAAGCTTGATAAGTTTATGGAGGGGATGGTTTGATGGGATAAAGTGATTTTAGTCAATAGGTCAATAACGTGCCATCGCTGGTAATTAGCAACAATGGTCAATGATGGGATATTAAAAGTTACTACAGAGAACTTTTTCCAGAGGGTCTGGCTAGAGAATCTTGCCCGCATGCTCGGGGTTCAGCTGATCGCCATATTTGGGGTCGGGAAGGAATTTTCCTCCAGGGTAGATTGGCAGAGGCCCTGGAGGTTTTTCGCCTTCCTCCGCAGCATGGGGCAGGGGTCGCTTGCTGGAGGATTCTCAGGGATTTGAAGTCTTTAAATCATGATTTGGGGACTTCAACAGCTGAGTCAAGGGATCAAGAATTCTTCCAGGAGTGGGTGGGTCAGCTTTTGTGGCCCACATCATGCAGGAGGTCAGACTAGATGATCATAATGGTCCCTTCTGACCTTTGAGTCTATGAGTAACCTGGACCCCCCACCATTCCCTGGGATCTCCCACCAAGCCGAGACACACACGCCCCAACTGCAACATCAGGAGCCGGGACCCCTCCACAGCAGTAACAGAGACCCTGGCTCCCCCTCACCCCTGGCCTGGCCTCCCATTCCCCTCCACAGTGTTGGTAACTGGGACCTCCCCCAGGCTGTGTTGGGGCCCCTAGCCCCTCCCAGAAACATCTCTAACCGGAGCTCTCCTGAGCCAGGATGGGGACATCAACCTCCCTGCCCCAGCGACATCCTGATGGGGGGGGGGGCCCCCACTGCAGTGTTGGAAATGGGCTGGGACCCCTTCCTGGGGAACTGGATACACCTGCTCCCTACAGCAGCCTGAGGAAATATGCCAGGGTCACCTCCTAGGGCTACCGACCAGTCCCCTGCAGCACTGGGCATGGGAATGCCCTCTGCACAACTCGTCCACTGCAGCAGTGGTAATCAGGTCAGACCAAGGACAGCCCACTCCACAGCCTCCAATTATCAGCCCCAGGCCCCCACGTGGGCAGGCTGTGCTTTGGGCCAGGTTGGGATCTGAAGCTGGGGGGTGCTTTGTATCCTCCTGTGTTCTAGGGCTTTTCATCCTGCAGCATCTAGCAGATCAGTGTGGAGGGGGGTCTGCCCTGAGACCAGGTGCCACCTATATGCTGCTGCAGGCTGCTATGCCCTGCCTCCCTGTGCCCATGCTGGGTGGGGGAAGGGAAAAGTGATGAAGCATGCATCCAGCCTCTGGCAGAACCAGTAGGAGTTTTGAATAATCTGCTGGTTCCTTGCTTGGAGTCCAAAGTGCAAATGTAGCAAGAAAAGGGTTAGCAGGCTGGCTCTGTATGCTCCAAAACCAGCCCGTTCCCTCTTCCTCTCCCCACCACGACAGTGCAGGTGTCATGTGAGGGGAGAGGCAGGCATCAGAGGCCTGTCTGTGCTGGGGGATTTCCAAGCCCAGCTGAGCACGTTCTTTTTCAGCCTCCGTACGCTCCCTCACTGATCTAAAGGGAAGCAGAACGGGTCTGATGCTCAACTTGGAGTCACTTTGAATTCACCAGCTTTGCCCTTGTCTGATTCCAGTGACGCTGTATGGCGTGTTCACCAACCACTTCTCTGCAAATGGCCCTTCTCGCTGCCTCCTGCTGGAGCTGCTGGACATCAGCGTGTCAGAGCTGCTTCTCTACTCCAGCCATCAGGGTTGCTCCATGTGGATGATCCAGCACTGTGCCCGTGATGTGTTAGAGGCCCTGTCTTTCCTTCACCACAAAGGCTATGTGCATGCAGACCTCAAGCCACGCAACATCCTGTGGAGTGCAGAGGAAGAGTGCTTTAAACTCATTGACTTTGGGCTTAGCTTCAAAGAGGGAAATCAGGTTTGGAACACCGTTTATAGGAGCACTTAATTCTGTTTCTGTCACTGTGCTGTGATCCTGTCAACTCTCGGCAGCTATGAGGATTTGCTGGGCTGGTGACTCTTTAGGGGTTACCCGTCTCTGTGGATCGTTACTGAGCCAATGGTCCAGCTCTGTAGGAATGTAGGGATTGAAGACCCAGTCAGACCAGTGGTCCATATTGTGGCCGGTACCAGATGCTTCAGAGGAAGGTGCAGCTAGGAAGTAGTAGGCCCCTAGGGTCAGTTTCTTCCTAAACCCAGATAGCTAGTGCCTGGCCTGTGCCCTGGAACATGAGCTTGTATCTCATCTAACAGGATGCAGATGTTCCCATTATCCATGTAAATGTCTAATCCTTCTCTTGATACCTTGTGGCTGTGTATTCCTCAGGGTGATTAAACATTGGGTTTAAATGCCTTTTTTAAATGTGTTGCTTTTCAATTTCACAGACAGTCCCTTGTTCTTGTATTGTGCAAGAGGGTAAACTGGGGTGCATAAATCTACAGGCTCTCCTCTAGCATTCCTTATTTTATGTACGACCATTACCCTATGTCCCTTCTTATTCACCTTCTGCTTAACAACCCTCATCTTTTCAGTCTCTCCTATGAAAATCCCACTGTCACTCAGTTTTCACCCATCTTTTGACCTCTTTTTCTGCTATGTGCCTTCCAAGATAGGGTGATGCTATTAATGAATCCTCGCATTCTGTTTGATCTTTTGACTGCCGCTTCACATTGAGCAGATTTTCATTGAGCTCTTTGCAGGGATGCCCTGGTTCCTTTTCCATATGCCTAACATTAATATGGAGCCCGCCCACCCCTGCCCCTGGTGTATGGACAGTTCAGATTATTTATCCTGATGTGCACTACCGTGCATTTATCAACACAAACTTTCATCTGAAACCATGCAGCCTTCATTCACCCAGCTCTGTTAGACCCCTTTTGGTGCTTCAGGCTTTACTTGTCTCAGCTAACTTAAACCATGTTGTCATCTGTAAATCTCATCATCTTCCTGGGCAGCCCCTTTTCTGGATCATTCATATGTTAAACAGCACTAGTCCTCCTAAGGAGCCATAGGACACCTGACTGTTAACATATGACACTAATTTACCTCTCATCTGGGACTACTTAGTTTCCTTAATAGCTTCCTGTGAGGGGTCTGTCAGAGGGATTTTGAAGTCCAGATTGCCTGTCAGCTGGTTCTCCTTCATCCACCTTGTGGCTGACACCCACTAAGAATAGTAGTAGACAAGACTGACATGATTTCTTTTTCAGAAGTGGTGGTGGTTTGTGCCTCTTGTATCCTGCTCATCTAGATGTTCTATGATTCAATTATTTCAACCACTTGGCCTGGTACTGAAAACAAGGCTCACTGTCTGATTGCCAAGGTCATCCATTTGATTTGCTATCTTTGAGCTCTCTGGTACAGTAGCTGATTTTAATGAGCATATTTTAGTTAGTGGCATGGCCAATTTGCTCTGAAGTGCTTTCGGGACCTGTGGCTGTCTGCCATGCTGTGCTAGTGACTTGTTACTCTGCCTATCAGAATGTGTTGTGGTTTTCCCATCGTGTTTGCTCCTCTAATTCCTTCTTAACCATCCTAATTCACTTCTTGTATTTGGACCTTTCTGCTGGGCTGAATTTCCTGGTTTTGGTGTTGGGAACCATCCAGGTTGACCTGAATAACCTCGAGCCTTGCCATGAGAACAGACTGAAGCTGGCTTGTCCTCTTCCCCCTGTTGTTTAGGTGCGTAAGTGCCTTCTGTGACCACTAGGGCTGCTTGTCTGATTTTTAATTTCCTCACTTCTGACTCTTGGGCCTCTTTGACATGGTTCTCCTCTTTTAAATAAAAATATCTCCCTTTCTATCACTTAAAGCTAGGGGGTGCTGGGCTTTTAGAGAGGTTCTCTGGTAAAATGAGGTCTCGACCACTTGTGGTTACCAGTGATCTTGGCTCTTCCCGGTGGCAGAGGTGGCTAAATTCCAGATTTGGGAATTCTATTTGGCCTGTATCCTCTCGGTTTTAGCTAGCCAGTGTTATCTTTCTGCCCTAAGCTGCTGTTTAGTTGGGTGGTTAAACCTCGGCTGTGTTTTGCTTCAAACATGTCTGCACTTAGAGTGGGTGAAGGGATCTTTTTATACAGCTCGTATGTCAGTTTGAAGTTTACAAGCCACTTTGGGCTCCTTCAGATGAAAGGCACTTTGTGAGAATAAATCTGCAAGAGATGTACAGTCAATTAGTTGAACTGAAATGAATTCTCTTTGAATGGGTTCCTGGTAAAGTTGTCTGGCTCCACACTTTGCCTGGAGAATTTAGTTTCAGACTCTTCTCTTCTGCTGGCTTGACTCTAAAACGATGCTCCTGAGCAGCCCTATAAAGGCAAGGGGGCATGTAGTTTATTTCCTCTGCTGCCATCTCTCTTTTCTTTGAACAGGCAGCGTATAGGCATTTTACTTTCTCTTCAGTAGCAAAAGGCAGAGCTGTCGCTGCTGAACAGGAATTGATTGCTGCAGGTTTTTCTGACTGCAGGGGGAGAGGAGAGCTGGGGGGAAAGTATATTTAAGTTCCCTGCCTGCATATTACAGATGTTTGTTTAGGATTTAGCTTTTAAAATATTAGTATTTGAACAGAAGCCATTATCCGTCCTCTCTGCTCTATGACATAAGCCGATCATGAGCTAGGCCCAGAAGTCCTCTCTGTCCTTATATACTGCATTAGTTTTTGGAGGAGCATTATGGGGACTTGACACCTTACTCTGAAGCGTCTAGAATTCTCCTTGGCAGGAGACTGGATATCTGTTCAGAAGATCATTGGACTGGTCCAGGATGACACTGCTTTCATTGATATTGGTGCTCTGCCTTTCACTTTCATCTCCAATACAAATCACTGATGTCAAAATGAGCCACTAGCTTTCTTACTGGGAGGTGGTTCTCAAAGTGTCTCACCAAACTGCTGGCTGGGCTACCAAAACAGACTGAACTTTCTAAACTTGGCTGGCTGTTTAACACCTGGAGATTTAGCAAGCTTTTGTTAAGCTGCCCATCTCAGTGGTTCTCAAAGTTTTGTACTGGTGACCCCTTTCACATAGCAAGCCTGTGAGTGTGACCCCCCCCTTATAAAGTAAGAACACTTTTTTTAATAAATGCTGGAGGCAAAGCGGGGTTTAGGGTGAAGGCTGACAGCTCATGACCCCCCTATGTAATAACCTCGCTGACCCCTGAGGGGTCCCAACCCCCAGTTTGAGAACCCCGGCCTATCTGGAAAGGACTCTAGAAGCTGGGATAAGGGGGAGGGGAGGGAATTGGCTGAATCCTGGTTCTAGTATTCTATGTTCTATCTTCCTTAGGATGTGAAATACATTCAGACAGACGGGTATCGGGCTCCAGAGGCAGAGCTGCAGAACTGCCTGGCTCAGGCGGGGCTCCAGAGTGAAACGGAATGTACCTCTGCTGTAGATCTGTGGAGTCTAGGAATCGTTTTACTGGAAATGTTCTCAGGAATGAAACTGAAACATACTGTCCAATCTCAGGAATGGAAGGTGAGGAAAAGCTGTTCTTTGGATTCCCAAATCCAGGGTCATTGTTCATGCTGGAGGAGCTTGTGCTCCCTGGTTTTATCCTGCTTATATGATGCTATTCCCAATGCCCAGAAAATGCATTGAAACCATCCCTTTAGTTCTTTCTTCAGCCTTCTTGGGAGTTACTGTTCTGGAGCACTAAAATTGCACCTGTCCATAGTATGGGGATGTCTCTTTGGGGCCTGAATTCACACTGTGGGACGGGTGAAATGCTAAGGCTCCAGGACTGGGTCTTGTCTATACTGCAGAGTTTTGTTGCCAAAAGGCAGCTTTTGGCGACTAAACAATGGAGGTATACACAGTGCAATACCACTTTTGGCAACAAAACTCTTCAGTTTCAGTGACAAAATCAAACCACTTCCACGAAAGGCAGAGAGCTTTTTGTGGCAAACTTAGTGACAAAGCATCAGTGTAGATGCTGCTGTTCATTATATCACCAGAACTAGCCTCCCCCAGTATCCCACAATGCCCACTGTGACCGCTCTGTTCACTTTTTTGAACTCGACTGCCATGCAAAGCCCTTTTCAAAGCTCCAGGAAATGCTGACAGCTGAGCATGCCTGCAACAAAGACAAAATCATTAACATAGAATGCTGCTGTCTCCTGCACTACACACAGAGGCAGGCAGGCAGGAGTGCATGTGTGTGTGCATGAGAGAGAGAGAGAGACTGCTGTGCAGAGCCAGGGAGGGAGGCGGGGGCTGATGTCGGGGATGTCCCCCTGCCTCGGGACTGGTTGCTTCCGGCGGCTGTCAGAACTTAGAGACAGCGTGCCAGCACACTCCCTCTCCCCCAACACACACTCTCCCCCCCCCCCCACACACACACCCTGTCACACACTGTCCCCCCGCCCCTCCCCCCCACACACTTCAGTTGAAAAGAGGCTGCCAATCTAGCAAGATGGCCAAGAAATCTACATCATATGATGCTGTACCTGCCCCAGGAGGCATTGCAAACCCTTCCCAAAGTACCCTGCGGCCAGTTGCACAGAGGGATAGCTACCCACAGTGCACTGCTCTGTGTCAATGCAAGAGCTGCTAGTGTGGATGCGCTTCACTGACACAAGGAGCATAGCATGGATATGCAACAGTGGCTTAATTAGAGCGACATCACTTTTGTCAACACAATTCTGCAATGTAGACTTAGCCTAGATCTTGGCTCTGTTTGTAAGACTGCCAGCTTTGGTGTAACACCAGAATGGAAAGTGAAATAGATCAGTTACATTTCTGCAAACTAGTTCAGTGGCATGGTGACAAAGCAATACATTTCTCTGGCTTTTAGTGTGACTCTCACAATGTAGGGCCGTTTATTAGCTCTAGGAGTGTACTGAGGACAGGAGAGTGCTGCAAGGCATGTCTGACTGACTGACTCCACGTTTCTGCTCTGAAATGGTCACTTTTATTTCCAGTTCCTCTCTTGGCAGTAGGCATCATTCAGAAAGACTCCCAGTAAGGAACTGAAAAACGTGTCACAGACCGTGAAATAAGCTCATCCCTGTGAAATCTGATCTCCCCCTTCTGCTGGAGCCTCCCAGCTGGAGGCTCCTAACTGCTAGTCCAGGCTGAGCTGGGGAGAAACAGGACTTGTCCTTCCCCAGCACAGCTGCTCTCAGTGGGGAGATCAGACTTGCCTCCAAAGGCAGCACAGAAGTGAGTGTGGTACACCCTCACTTCTGTGCTGCAGCAGCCATGTAGCTGGGCTTGGGGCTTCCACCCCACAGCTTCTGCCCAGACTCAGGGCTTCCACCTCCCATGGCTTGGGATGCTGGTGCTTGCCCCCGTACCTGCAGCTCAGGGTGCCCAAATTGGCCAGGACCCATGCTTTAATCCGCCACTGGCCAGTGCTAGCCTTTAGTAGCCCCTGCCTGGGGTGTTCCCACCAGCACTGGGAGATCAGACTCACCTCCACCTCTGGGAGCCTCCTCCTGCTGCAGGAAGCTCTGGGGCTGCTACTTTCAGAGCCCAGCTCTGCAGGCAGCACAGAAGTGAGGATGGCAATCATGTGACCTTCCTACAACAGCTTTGCGACACCCCCTCTCCCCCGATCCCCTTTTGGGTCAGGACCCCCATGATTACAACAATGAAATTTCAGATGTAAACATCTGAAATTGTAAAATTGACCAATTTTAAAACCCTCTGGCCATGAAATTGACCATAATGGACCATGAATTTGGTAGGGCCCTACCCATAGGAAATGCCCCCTCAGTCTCAGCATTTTGGTGAATGTTCACCCCAGGATTTTATTTTCCTTCTAACCCTGGCTGCTTTTGCTTTCCAGACAAACAATTCTGCCATCATTGATCACATTTTTGCCAGTGAAGGTGTGGTAAATTCAGCCATCCCAGCCTATCACCTCAGAGATCTTATCAAGAGGTATATTGCAAATAGCAAATGTTACATGTTACTCTGAGGTACATGTATGCTGATCCAAGCAGTACTGTTCTACTTGTAAAGGTTTGTCTTGCATTCAGATTCCAAGGAGTCTTGCAGTCCTTGTCTAGGCTGCCTACTCTCCTGAAACTTTCCCATGGTTGTGCTGGCAGTGCAGCCCCAGGAGTGCCTGACTCCTGGTATTCTAATTACTGTGTGAGCAGGGCTGCACAGAGTGGGTGTAGAGAACATTGGTGGCCTGCCTATGCTAGCACTCCCATTGTTGCTGTCCGGGGAATGGTGTGATGGGGAACTTGTATAAAAATATTGATGGTGATGAGGTGTTGGCAGCATCTCTTTGAGCCAGTAGATGAAACATGTTTGGAAAAATGCCTTCCCTGTGATGTCAATAAGGTCCAAATAGGAGCATCTGCAGTTCCTAAGTTAGTAGAGGAGAGGGCTCTGATCTTTCCCAAGTAGCAGCAGAGTAAATCAATAACTCTAGCAGCAAAGAAACTGACTTGACTGCCTGGTGGGCTGCAATGGAGCTCTAGTCATGTCACTTCCCTGCTGCTAGTGGGGGAAGCTCTGAGCAGCAGCTGAATCAGAGTTCCCATGGGGAAGAGAACTTAAAAAGAGGCTGAGGGAGGGGATAGATGTTTGTCCCTGAGCATCCAGTGTTGTGAGCCCCAGTGATCACAGCTTTCCCCAGAAGGTTCTAGGTCACTGTGGCATGGTCGCCTGCCATCCTGTAAATGGGAATATGCAGAGGCTTTTCAGAGAACAGCCATCTCACTATGAAAGGGTAGACTCTGGAGCAGCTATAGGGCAGCATCTGTAGGAGAATATTCAATCATGGACCTGTAGCTAGAAATGGTTATAACTGATGGTATAAATGAAACCACTCATCAGCATGGCCTGTGCTAAAATCTAAGTGTCGCTTTCCAAACTCAGTTTTGGTAGAGGAGTCTGGAAAAGTTACTCACCAAACACTCCTGTAAGAAGCCCTTTAAGGTGCTTGTAATGCCAAAATTCTCAGAGACTATGGGCAAAAGAGAGTGCACAGAAATCCCATGTGTGTGAGTGCTGTAAGGGGGCAGATGTGCTGTGGGGTTTGTACGTAAGGTTCCAGCCTCACTTGAAATGCAGATCTCATCACTGCCTTTGCTGTGGGGATGCTGTGTGCAAAAACATGACATCTCCCTTTGTCTTGTAGCATGCTTCATGATGACCAAGCAAAAAGAGCCACTGCTGCAAAGGCCCTGTGCAGCCCCTTCTTCAGCATTCCCTTTGGTAAGTTGTGTAGTTCCATCCGCCTCAGGCTTCTAACATCAAGGGCAAGGAGCCCTTGTGTCCAGCTGGAATTGTTTTGCCCCTCAGGCTTCCTTCACTTATTCTCCCTGGGTTGGTCTTTTGTGCCTGATGGCAGCCACCAGTCCTCTGCAGCACAGCTGCTTCAAGCTTTGCCCATGCTTCACCCTGTGCACAGGATCTGACTGTGGCCTGTCTCCCTAGCTGGAGGCCACAAAGTGTTGGTCTCCCTCTAGAAGGGCAGGCAGGCACTTCTCACAGATTCTGCTTAACTTAGACAAAACCAGCATTTACTTGACCACCCAAAGAAGAAGAGTAACCAGTAATATGTGCCTGTTATGGGTACTATGAAAAGCTCTTTTGGGTAGCCTTGAGCTCTAGGTAAGCAGATATAAAAAATATATATATATGGTTACCTTGTTTCCCACTTAGGCTTGGTCTACACTAGTAAATTAGGTCAGTATAACTACATCGCTCGGGTGTGAAAAATCCACAGCCTCTGAGCAATACAGTTAAACCAAACTAACCCCTGGCGCAGTCGTTGATGGGAGAATTCTCCCACTCTCCCGTAGAGGTGGATTACCTACATCAGTGGGAGAAGCCCTTCCATCGGGGCCTAGGTAGTGTCTTTACTGCACTACAGCTGTGCGGTTGCAGCATTTTAAGTGTAGACAAGGCCTGAGTATGAATCTTGGGGCTTTTGAAGCACCGTGGGGGGCGGAGGGGAGAAACTGTCTGACAGTGGCTTCTGTTAGTGCCTCATCAAATTAAGCTTGTTAGCAGCTGAGCAATGTCCATATACTGCCCACTGAAGGCAGCAGTGTGGTCCAGTGGATCAGGCACGAGTGGGAGTCAAGTCCTCCTTCTGGGGACTACACAGCAAATCACACTGCATGCTGGTGTTGGTCACTGCGTTGCTCAGTCAGCACTGCCCTCTTGGATCCAACAGTGTGATTTCCTCTTCAGTTGAAATGGAAAGGCCATCTGCGCCAAATCACATGCTGGGTCACAAGCTTCCAGCTGGAGAAAAGTCAGGAACATTCCTGCCTCTTTGGAGTCTTGACCCTCTCCATGTTGTGTCCAATTACCCTGCCTTCCCCTCCTCCCCCCTGAACGACTGTCAGTCCCCCCAGGAGCTGCACACATGGCTTTGCATTCTGCTGCTTTTAGTTCTTTAGGCAGCACAGCTGTACTCCTTATTCATTAGTGACAGTGTAAATTATTAGCAGCTGTGGAGCCTCTTGCCTCTGGGCTGGCAAGTGGCTTCTGGTGAGTCTCTGCAGCTTTCCCTGAGCTGTGTGAAGTGTGGGGTGGATAGGCTTGCAGAAGAGGAAGCTTCTCAAAGTTCAGAGTGGCCCTGGAACATAAGAACTGCCATAATGGGTCAGACCAAAGGTCCATCCGACAGGGGCCAGTGCCAGGTGCCCCAGAGCGAATGAACAGAGCAGGTAATCATTGAGTGATCCAACCCCTGTCACCCATTCCCAGCTTCTGGTAAACAGAGGCTAGGGACACCATCCCTGACCATCCTGGCTAATAGCCATTGACGGACCTATTCTCCATGAATTTATCTAGTTCCTTTTTGAACCCTGTTATAGTCTTGGCCTTCACAACATCCTCTGGCAAAGAGTTCCACAGGTTGACTGTGCATTGTGTGAAAAAATATTTCCTTTTGTTTGTTTTTAAACCTGCTGCCTATTAATTTCATTTGGTGACCCCCTAGTTCTTGTGTTATGAGGAGTAAATAACACTTCCTTATTTACTTTCTCCACCTCAGTCATGATTTTATAGACCTCTAGCATATTCTCCCTTAGTCATCTCTTTTCCAAGCAGTAAAGTCCCAGTCTTATTAATCTCTCCTCATATGGCAGCCATTCCATACCCCTAATCATTTTTGTTGCCCTTTTTTTGAACCTTTTCCAATTCCAATATCTTTTTTTTTTTCCTGAGATGTGGCATGCAATAATATGTGGATGTACCATAGTTTTATATTGAGGCAGTATGATATTTTTATATCTTATCTATCCCTTTCCTAAAGATTCCCAACATTGTTTGCTTTTTTGGCTGCCGCTGCACATTGAGTGGATATTTTCAGAGAACTATCCACAATGACTCCAAGATCTTTCTTGAGTGGTAACAGCTAATTTAGACCCCATCGTTTTATACGTATAATTGGGATTGTTTTCCAATGTGCATTACTTTGCTATTTTGTTGCCCAGTCACCAGTTTTGAGAGATCCTTTTGTAGCTCTTCGCAGTCTGGCTGGTACTTAACTATTTTGAGTAGTTTTGTATCAGCTGCAAATTTTGCCACCTCACTGTTTTCCCCTTTTTCCAGATCATTTATGAATATGTTGAATAGGACTAGGCTCAGTACAGATCCCTGGGGGACCACCCTATTTACCTCTCTCCATTCTGAAAACTGACCATTTATTCCTACCTTTTAACCAGCTACCAATCGGGAACCTTCCCTCTTATTCCATGACAGATTACCTTGCTTAAGAGCCTTTGGTGAGGGACCTTGTCAAAGGCTTTCTGAAAATCTAAATACACTATATCCACTGGATCCCCCTTGTCCACATGTTTATTGACCCCCTCAAAGAATTCTCGTAGACCTTGGTAGAACACCTTGGTTTGTGAGGGCTCAGGCCAATAGCTTCATTCGAGCCGGCAGCCTTGGGCTGAGGACAGCTACTCTGGGCAGGCTCAGTGCCTGGCTGGTTGGGGATCATGTTAACACTTTTCCTGTTTTGTGAGGGATTTGGGTTGCATTTGAAGTATTATCTCCCTAGCTACCTGGAAGTGCTCTGCCTGACAGACTTTTTGAGCCAGGGCTCCTCCCACTTTTAGAGAGTACAACTTCTGCATCTCAGGGTCATTTTTGGCCCTTTCCTGCTGAAAGACAGCAGCAGGCTCTAGATGGCTCTTCTGTCCACCTGCCCTCAAAGGCATTACAGTCAGACTGCACAACAGCTCTTGAGCCCAAAAGAATGAAGGCATGTGTATGTGAAGGTTCGGGGCTTTGGGAAGGCAAGGAACTTTGATGCATTGACACTAGGGCATTGTGGTTAAAGCACTGGACTGCGACCCAGAAGATCCAGGTTCGGTTTGTGGCTGGCCAAAGGTTTCCTACGTGACCCTGGGCAAGTCTTGTAATTTCTGTGACCAGTTCTCCATATGTAAAATGGCGCTCATACTTCAGAAGGATATAGCTATGACTGCTTGCAACACTACAGCTCTAGGGCTGTGTAAGGTCTAGTGTAAGCTCATAGCGTTTTAAGGCATTTAGGACCCTCTGGGCTGCCCACCTAATAACACAGGCCATACGGTTGCGCTAGAGCAGATCTTTTAAAAGGCCATCACTTAGTCATGCTCTAAAGACTCCAAGTGCAGGAGACCCCAGCCCAGCCTGTGAGAGTTGTTCCAATGGCTCAGCACCCGAGGTGTTTCAAAACACTTGTCATATTTTCAGTTTGAAATTTGGTGATTTCCATTTCCAGCTGGAGAATCTTATTCTGCCTTTTTGTCTGCTAGATTAAAGAACCTGCTGCTCTCAAGAGTCTTCTCCCTACACAGGGTCCATCTACACTGCACTGAAAAACCTGCAGCGCTGAGTCTCAGAGCCCAGGTCAACTGACTCAGGCTGAAAATAGTAGTGTAGACGCCTGGGCTCTGAGACCCAATCATCTCATGGGATTTTGGAGCCCGGCCTCCAGCCCAAGCCTGTCTGCACTGTAGTTTTTAGCCCTGCAGCCTGAGTCCCAAGAGCCTGAGTCAGTTGACCCAGGCCAGCCGCAGCCATGCCCATGGGTCTTTTGTTGCAGGGTAGATGTATCCATAGGGACTTGTAGACCATGATCAAGTCATCTGCTAACCTTTTCTTCAGTAAACTAGACAACTGTTAGGTCGGCTTTCCAGACCTCAGATTATTTTTGTAGCTCTGTTCTGAACTTCTCCATTTTGTAACCTCCTTTTTGAGTTGTGGACACCAGAGAACATGAGGTGGTCCAGGGCTTTTGCGTTGTGTCGATGTAGTAAAGACACTGGCACACCCACTGAGGCCTTCTGGCAGGTTGGCGTGTTGGTGCCAAGCAGCAGAGATGCTCCATCACAGCAGTGTTACTGGGCTCTAAAGTGGTGAGCCTCTGGAGAAATGCCCAGGGGCTGAGGCCTGAGCTGTCTTCTGGGAAATCTGGTAGCTATCACCATTGAAAGCATCATCCTCACTTCCCCAGACTCTGAGGTGCCCACCAGCTGAGGCTTTTCTAGCCACAGCAGCAGTACAATGTCTTTTGAAGTGCTGGACAGCGGGAGGCAGCACAGATACATCTGTGGTCATCCCGCCAGGCTGTCTCCCCCTGCATACCAGCCAGGCTGAGCTACAGTAATAACTTGACAGGAGAAGTCAGCTGAGCCCCTAAGAGCTAGGTCACTGCACCCAGATCTGTCAGATTCTGCTCCCAGATGAGCATGGAAAGCAGAGAGGCAAGGCTTTCCAGCGCCAGGAAACAGGCTGCAAGAAATCCACTTTCCCTAGGCCACCACCACGTGGGAGCTATGTAACCTCTCCAGCGGTCTAGGCCAGTGCGTATCTCATTAACAAAGGAACTGAACAGTGTTAGCTGGCTAATGCTAAATAAAAGAACTTGCATTTCCACAGCCTGAGATGCAGAAAAGCAGCACTTCTGCCAGGTTAGACCTGTCAGCTCAGCCCTAGGTCCCATTTCATCATCAAAGCTCCTGGTGCCTGATTCACTGAAGTCTTGGGCACCATGTGGAGGCAGAGCCTCCTGGGAATGACAGCAGTGGGAGTCCAGGAGGGCTTGGTATTGAAGGCTTCCCAACAGGAAGAATTGTGGATTTCCACTGCTTAGTGAAGCACAGACGCTCACAGTCTGGAATTAGGAGTTGCATTCCACAGCATTGTTCAAGGGGCTGCGCATTGTGGGGTCTGCAGGGGTCCCACTTGGGATGAAGCATTGAAGATTTCAACCTGGGAATGTCTTAGGCTTGGTGTTTGATGCCTTTGTCCTATTGATGAAGCAGCAGAAGCACCTTTTCCCCACCAAGACACTGACTCAGGATAGTAGACCAATGAGTTCTTCCATGTCCTGGTGCCATGCAGGGTGAAGTTTTAGGAGTATGTGTGTCTATGTTGTTCTGGGTCACTGACAATTCCAGGGGGACCAGCATCTCAACAGTCCGCTCCCGGTGCTGTTTTACCCAGTGACCGCTCTGTCTTCTGGGATCACTGCGTGGCTGGTAGGTCAGTGCTTCAGATTGTGATTCCTATATTGCAATTCCATTATAGCTTAGTTCCTAGCTCTGCTCCTTGTGACTGGTATTCAAAGCCTTTCTCTGCCTGTTTGCATGGTGTGAGGCGGTGCTGCAGAAGGAAGCATTGGTTGGTGCTTTCTTAGAGAGTTAATCTAGAATATCGCTTGAAGCTTTTGCTTTCACTTTTGACACAGCTGGGTCAGAGCTCCCTACAGTCCAGTTCTGCTGGGAAGTTGGCTGCACTGGGGATAGACTTATCTACAATTGCATTGTGATACCCTCACTCCACAAGTCAGTTCGTTTTGCTGGAGCTACACATGGGTAGGGCCCTACCAAATTCACAGCCATAAAATATGCATCACAGACCGTGAAATCTGGACTTTTGTGTGCTTTTACACAATACTATACAGATTTCATGGGGGGGGGGGGAGAGACCAACATTTCTCAAATTGGGGGTCCTGACCCAAAAGGAAATTGCAGGGGAGTCACAGCATTGTCACCCTTACTTCTGTGCTGACTTCAGAGCTGGGCGGCATACCATACCATGCTACCCTTATTTCTGTGCTGCTGCTGGCAGCGACTCTGCCTTCAGAGCTGGGCTCCCAGCCCGCTGCAGCCACTCTCCAGCTGCTCAGCCCTGAAGGCAGCGCTGCCGCCAGCAGCAATGCAGAAGTAAGAGTAGCAATACTGCAACCTCACCTACAATAACCTTGTGACCCCCTCCACAACTCCTTTTTGGGTCAGGACTCCTACAATTACAACACCATGAAATTTCAGATTTAAATAGCTGAAATCATGAAATTTACCATTTTTAAAATCCTATGACCGTGAAATTGACCAAAATAGACCGTGAATTTGGTACTATTTGCTGTGAGCTGTATTGTGGGCTGGCCCCTCAAGACAGGGACTGGGGTTGGAGACACTTAGTAGCTAGCTCCTGAACTAGGCAACAGTGGGGTCTCTGGAGAAATGCCATTTCTGTCATTTACATGTAGGAGGAGCTGCTAGTTGGCAGTTCATGGTACTGGGCTATTCCATGCAGTCTCTGTGTCCAGCAGAAAAAGATGCACCTGTATACCCGTTCTCCACTTCCTTGGTAGCAAGGGTCCTGTCCAGGAGTGAGACACCATTTGAGCAGCCCTTCAGTTCTGTATTTACCTGAGTGTTGCCTTTCAGTTCGGTTGCAGGTGTCGGTGACTGGTCCCATAGCAATGAGGGAATGATCACAGCATCAATCAGCATCTCGGGCCAATGAGTCAGTACCTCGCATAGATGTTGAGTGTCTGGTTTGAGAGGTTCATACTGAGAAAGCAGGACAATCAGCGAGCTATCTTAAGTGCCTGTACACAAATGCAAGAAGCCTGGGAAACAAGCAGGGAGAACTGGAAGTCCTGGCCCA
Source organism: Malaclemys terrapin pileata (assembly GCF_027887155.1). Taxonomy (NCBI): domain Eukaryota; kingdom Metazoa; phylum Chordata; order Testudines; family Emydidae; genus Malaclemys; species Malaclemys terrapin. The sequence continues at coordinate 42,451,840 of NC_071512.1, read as the reverse complement.
GTCAAGGAATTATGATGTGATTGGAATAACTGAGACTTGATGGGATAACTCACATGACTGGAGTACTATCATGGATGGATATAAACTGTTTAGGAAGGACAGGCTGGGCAGAAAAGGTGGGGGAGTTGCATTGTATGTAAGAGAGCAGTATGACTGCTCAAAGCTCTGGTATGAAACTGCAGACAAACCTGAGAGTCTCTGGATTAAGCTTAGACGTGTGAGCAACAAGGGTGATGTTGTGGTGGGAGTCTACTATAGACCACCAGACCAGGGGGAGGCGGCTTTCTTCAGGCAACTAACAGAAGTTACTAGATCACAGGCCCTGGTTCACATGGGGGACTTCAATCACCCTGATATCTGCTGGGAGAGTAATACAGCAGTGCACAGACAATCCAGGAAGTTTTTGGAAAGTGAAGGGGACAATTCCCTGGTGCAAGTGCTGGAGGAACCAACTAGGGGCAGAGCTCTTCTTGACCTGCTGCTCACAAACAGGGAGAAGCAAAAGTGGATGGGAATCTGGGAGGCAGTAACCATGAGATGGTCGAGTTCAGGATCCTGACATAAGGAAGAAAGGAGAGCAGCAGAATACGGACCCTGGACTTCAGAAAAGCAGACTTTGACTCCCTCAGGGAACTGATGGGCAGGATACCCTGGGAGAATAACATGAGGGGGAAAGGAGTCCAAGAGAGCTGGCTGTATTTTAAAAGAATCCTTATTGAGGTTGAGGGGAAAAAAACATCCTGATGTGTAGAAAGAATAGTAAGTATGGCAGGCAACCAGCTTGGCTTAACAATGAAATCCTTGCTGATCTTAAACGCAAAAAAGAAACTTACAAGAAGTGGAAGATTGGACAAATGACCAGGGAGGAGTATAAAAGATATTGCTCAGGCATGCAGGAGTGAAATCAGGAAGGCCAAATCACACTTGGAGTTGCAGCTAGCAAGGGATGTTAAGAGTAACAAGAAGGGTTTCTTCAGGTATATTAGCAACAAGAAGGTGGTCAAGGAAAGTGTGGGCCCCTTACTGAATGCGGGAGGCAACCTAGTGACAGAGGATGTGGAAAAAGCTAATGTACTCAATGCTTTTTTTACCTCTGTCTTCACGAACAAGGTCAGTTCCCAGACTGCTGGACTGGGCAGCACAGTACGGGGAGGAGGAGAAGTGGTTCAGGACTGTTTAGAAAAACTGGACGAGCACAAGTCCATGGGGCCAGATGCACTGCATCCGAGGGTGCTAAAGGAGTTGGCGAATGTGATTGCAGAGCCATTGGCCATTATCTTTGAAAACTCATGGCGATCGGGGGAGGTCCCAGATGACTGGAAAAAGGCTAATGTAGCGCCCATCTTTTTAAAAAAGGGAAGGAGGAGGATCTGGGGAGCTACGTGCCAGTCAGTCTCACCTCAGTCCCTGGAAAAGTCATGGAGCAGGTCCTCAAGGAATCAATTTTGAAGCATGTAGAGGAGAGGAAAGTGATCAGGCACAGTCAGCATGGATTCACCAAGGGCAAGTCATGCCTGACCAACCTAATTGCCTTCTATGATGAGAGATCTGGCTCTGTGGATGAGGGGAAAGCAGTGGACATGTTATTGCTTGACTTTAGCAAAGCTTTTGATACGGTCTCCCACAGTATTCTTACCGCAAGTTAAAGTAGTATGGACTGGATGAATGGACTATAAGGTGGATAGAAAGCTGGCTAGATTGTCAGGCTCAATGGGTAGTGATCAATGGCTCCATGTCTAGTTGGCAGCCGGTTTCAAGCGGAGTGCCCCAAGGGTCGGTCCTGGGGCTGGTTTTGTTCAATATCTTCATTAATGATTTGGAGGATGGCATGGACTGCACTCTCAGCAAGTTTGCAGATGACACTAAACTGGGAGGAGTGGTAGATATGCTGGAGGGTAGGGATTGGATCCAGAGGGACCTAGACAAATTAGAAGATTGGGCCAAAAGAAACCTGATGACATTCAACAAGGACAAGTGCAGAGTCCTGCACTTAGGACAGAAGAATCCCAGGCACTGATACAGACTAGGGACCGAGTGGCTAGGCAGCAATTCGGCAGAAAAGGACCTAGGGGTTACAGTGGATGAGAAGCTGGATATGAGTCAACAGTGTGCCCTTGTTGCCAAGAAGGCTAATGGCATTTTGGGCTGTAAAAGTAGGAGCATTGCCAGTAGATCGAGGGACGTGATCATTCTCCTCTATTCGTCATTGGTGAGGCCTCATCTCGAGTACTGTGTCCAGTTTTGGGCCCCACACTACAAGAAGGATGTGGAAAAATTGGAAAGAGTCCAGCGGAAGGCAACGAAAATGATTAGGGGGCTGGCGCACATGACTTATGAGGAGAGGCTGAGGGAACTGGGATTATTTAGTCTGCAGAAGAGAAGAAAGGGGTGGGGGGTTGCTAGTTGCTTTCAACTACCTGAAAGGGGGTTCCAAAGAAGATGGATCTAGACTATTCTCAGTGGTAGCAGATGACAGAACAAGGAGTAATGGTCGCAAGTAGCAGTGCGGGAGGTATAGGTTGGATATTAGGAAAAACTTTTTCATTGGGAGGGTGGTGAGGCTCTGGAATGGATTACCTACGGAGGTGGTGGAATCTCCTTCCTTAGATGTTTTTAAGGCCCAGCTTGACAAAGCCCTGGCTGGGATGATTTAGTTGGGGATTGGTTCTGCTTTGAGCAGGGGGTTGGACTAGATGACCTCCTGAGGTCCCATCCAACCCTGATATTCTAGGGTAGTCCTGCCTCAGCAAACTCGGGGCTTGTCTACAGGAATATTTCATTTACAGCAAGCTGGGGTGTGACTCTACCCCATACTAGTCTGCTGCAGAGTAACTGTCCACGTTGACCCTGCTGAATCGCTTTAACAGTTTATTAGTGCACTTCAATCTAGTCCACTTTGAACTGGGACTCAATCAAATCACGGTAATGAACTGTTCATGCGAATCAGCAGAGTCCACATGGAAACTTAGTCCATGGCAGGCTAGTGTGGGGGTAGATTCACACTCCAGCTTGCTGTGAACTAAATTTTCACATAGGCAAGCCCTCGGACTGGTGGTTTATACTAGAGCTTTTCCCCCTTCTCCGCTGCATTCGGTCTGACACTTAAGTGTTCGTTCCTAAATTGATCAGCTTCCTTTGGAAGCAGGCATTGCCTGTTAACTCTTTGTTCCTTCCGCTCACACTCTGGACTGCAGCACCTCCTGACACAGGTCTAGCGAGGTGGTGGTGGTCTTGAGTCATTCTAGGACAGATAGCTGCTTAGCTGGTTTAACGTTCTCCTAACGTTCTCCATCCTAGAGAGGCTGCCCCCTCCCACTTTAATTGGGAAGGCCCTAAGGGTGTATCTTACATGGAATAATGCCCTTAAAGGAGCTCATCTCCAAAACTTTTCTCGACCCCCAACTAGCTGGGCAGAGTTAGAGCTGAGTGAAAACTCCAGGGACTGCCTCTTTGTTTTCCCGGCTGCTGTAACCTACAGATAAGGGCCCTGAGGGAAGGTGGGTCAGACTGCCATGGTCTCAATCTACAATCTGCCTCATGGTCAGTTAGGGAATTTACCCCGCCTCATACCTTTGAAGGCATGGGCAGTTCTTGTTGCTTTAGGGTTTGTTAGAGGTCTTGGTTGTCTGTTGATGACGAACCATTCATTAGGATCTTACTATTCTGTGCTGGCCTCGCTGGTCACACTGCAGCAAGAGTGCACGTGGCAGGATTTCTAGGCATCCCTTGAGCTTCTTGTTCTCCAAGAGTGGCAACTTGCCTTTAAAGAAGGGATGCTTACTTTGTAATTCTGCTCTGTGAAGAGCCCACACAGGGTTCTAACTCACCCATCCTTCCACCTCCCCAGAATACGGGGCCCTACACTAAGGCAAAGGGTTGCATTTTAAAAAAAACAGCACTTTTCTTTTGCCCTTGATACTGTGAACTGTGCAATTCTCACGGTGCAGTGGTGCACAGCTAGATTTGTAAGGGAGCTCTTGCTTCACATGCATTCAGGAACTGACAGAAAATATTCTTGGGGGAACTGAGGCTGTGACATTGGGAATAGAAGGAGCTGGTGCAAAACACTGGTCAAGGGGAGTAGGTACCTGCTTGAACATGGTACCCACGAGTGCAAATCCTGCAGTGATGGTACGTACAGAGAAGTAGAATTGCAAGATGAGTAACTCTCCTTTCATTGATGGGGTAGAAGGGCTTTATATCCTGCTGTATAAGTAACACCTGGTCCAGCTACTTTGGCCATGGGGACCCTTGTCAATGTCTGAATCCAAGCTGAATAGCAATAATTTCAGACTTGATTCACACTGCTTCTGTGCCTTTAAAAGCACTTTCAGCCACTGTTTCTGGGCAAACTAACCTTCTGGCCTTTGGGTCTCATAGGTTGCACTCAAAGCCTTCCTGGAAAAGAGGCTGGTCAATCTGAAGATTGAGGCCAGCTGCACACAGCATGGCTACAGGGTGTAATGCATGTATGTGGTGAGGGGAAACAAAACTGTACCTCCAAAAGTCTAAATACTGATGCAGCCTTTCTTGCCCTCCCCCTGCTTTCCCGTTTAATGCCTTTCCTTCCATGGAACTGGGTGGTGGCAAAGCAGCTCCCCATATTGAAGATTTGGTGATGCTTCCAACTCCAGTGCTAAGGCTGCTCAATGTCTTGAGTGACGCTTCTCTTCAGAGTGAAGAAGAATATGAAGGTTGGTATCTGTATTACAGACTGCAGTGCAGTAATGTTGTCGTACAAATCCACATCCCAGAATGCTGTTGGGATCAGAGTGGGATGAGAGTTTAGAGGCATAAGGAAAAGGGAGCAAAGAAACTCAGCTGGGATTTGAAACAAGTGCACAGGTACAGGAAGGCTGTTCCAGATGGCAGGAGTTGCAGAGAATGCTCTGAGAAGAGACTGGGCCTAGCCGATTAGAGAGGGTGACCCAGAGATTGGAGTAAGTTCATGGATGGCTAGAAGGGCTGCTTGAGCACATAACCCATGGGTCAAAGCAGCGCCAGATGCCTGCATGTGCAGAACAGGGTGGGAGGGAGGGGAGAATGCTGAAATGCGTTGAGTGATGTCATTCAGACAGCAGCAGAGATTTTCATAGATTCATAGATTATAGGACTGGAAGGGACCTCGAGAGGTCATCGAGTCCAGTCCCCTGCCCGCATGGCAGGACCAAATACTGCCTAGACCATCCCTAATAGACATTTATCTAACCTACTCTTAAATATCTCCAGAGACGGAGATTCCACAACCTCCCTAGGCAATTTGTTCCAGTGTTTAACCACCCTGACAGTTAGGAACTTTTTCCTAATGTCCAACCTAGACCTCCCTTGCTGCAGTTTAAACCCATTGTTTCTGGTTCTATCCTTAGAGGCTAAGGTGAACAAGTTCTCTCCCTCCTCCTTATGACACCCTTTTAGATACCTGAAAACTGCTAGCATGTCCCCTCTCAGTCTTCTCTTTTCCAAACTAAACAAACCCAGTTCTTTCAGCCTTCCTTCATAGGTCATGTTCTCAAGACCTTTAATCATTCTTATTGCTCTTCTTTGGACCCTTTCCAATTTCTCCACATCTTTTTTAAAATGCAGCGCCCAGAACTGGACACAATACTCCAGCTGAGGCCTAACCAGAGCAGAGTAGAGCGGAAGAATGACTTCTCGTGTCTTGCTCACAACACACCTGTTAATGCATCCCAGAATCATGTTTGCTTTTTTTGCAACAGCATCACACTGTTGACTCATATTTAGCTTGTGGTCCACTATAACCCCTAGATCCCTTTCTGCCGTACTCCTTCCTAGACAGTCTTTTCCCATTCTGTATGTGTGAAATTGATTTTTCCTTCCTAAGTGGAGCACTTTGCATTTGTCTTTGTTAAACTTCATCCTGTTTAACTCAGACCATTTCTCCAATTTGTCCAGATCATTTTGAATTATGACCCTGTCCTCCAAAGTAGTTGCAATCCCTCCCAGTTTGGTATCATCCGCAAACTTAATAAGCGTACTTTCTATGCCAATATCTAAGTCGTTGATGAAGATATTGAACAGAGCCGGTCCCAAAACAGACCCCTGCGGTACCCCACTCGTTATGCCTTTCCAGCAGGATTGGGAACCATTAATAACAACTCTCTGAGTACGGTTATCCAGCCAGTTATGCACCCACCTTATAGTAGCCCCATCTAATTTGTATTTGCCTAGTTTATCGATAAGAATATCATGCGAGACCGTATCAAATGCCTTACTAAAGTCTAGGTATACCACATCCACAGCTTCACCCTTATCCACAAGGCTAGATTATTTAAAATAATCTATCTGTATTGTCATACATTAGCAGCGTTGTGTACAAAGTGCAGACGCTCGGAGAAAGCTAGGAGAGCATGGTCCTGCCATGCGGGCAGGGGACTGGACTCGATGACCTCTCGAGGTCCCTTCCAGTCCTAGAATCTATGAATCTATGAAAGCCCCCTATGGGAGTAGGCTATAGGATGAGCTCTCTTCACAAAGAGCCTGGCTTGTAGTAGCCGGGTTTCCTCCCTGCTTTAAGTGATATTATAACCCAGTACAGAGCACTCATGGAACTTCCAGCTTCTAGCTGTGCAAAACAATCAGTGAGTGTACACATCAGGGAACAAGACTGGCCCCACTCCTGTGAGCAAGCAGTGCAGCCACACGTGTCTAGTCCGTGACACTAATGTTTTCCCTCTGGGGACCCAGGCTCTCACCCTTGTCCTAGACAGGGCTTGTTCCCACTGTGATGTAGCAGAGACTTGGTGACTGAAGGATGCAGCGCTCTGCCAGACCCTATATGTCCTCTGTCTGGAACTGAGACCCCTTTAAATAACACTATTTTTCTGTTGATGCTTCTGGGACAAGTAGAATCAGTGGGTGGCCCACTGAGTTCAGGCATTTCTGGGGGCTGGGAATACTCCAGGTACAAAAGCCCCCTTGCCATGTGTTGGGAACAGAGAGCAATGCCCCTCCCCAGCCTCCATGCTCCTGGGTCTGACACCAGGTTGCTGCTGCCTCCCAGCAGCAGCCTTATCTAAATGCTCCTGTACGTCTCCTGTGGCAATCTTCCAATCCCCTCCCTCTCCTGGTGGACAGGTGGGGGGGACAGTCGGCAGCGGGGAGGCAGACAGCAGTAGGGCTGTCGCCACCTCCCAAGTAGCAGGGCTATGGAGCAGAAAAGTCATTGAGACACCCCAGTGTCTAGGGAGAAATAACAGTTCCCCACCCCCACACCAAGGGTTGTGGTAGCATCTTCCCTTCAGTGCCTGACTCCTGGTGGGGAAGGTGAAGTTAATGGGGTTTAAGAAGAGCTGGAGCATCATGGGATAAGTACTCTCCTGGGCACCATGATGGGATTGCTGCCTACTATTCGTGCAAGAGCGTAGGGTGCCTCAGGACCACCATGTGCTTCAATGTGCCCAAGTGGGTAACAGGAGGGAGCTGGAGCTGGATTCCAGGCTCCCTGTAGCACCCCTGAGATCCTGTGCTTCCTATGGCCTGCCTCCCACCACATTGCAGAGTTCGGGGAAAGCACGCTAGCTGAGCAGATTCCCTGGCTCCCCAGCTGGTATCCCAGTTTGCCACTTGCTTCCCCAGGTTCTCCCCCAGGACTCTTGTTTTTGGTTCCAGACTTGCCTCTTTAAAATCTGCAGGAGCTGCTGAGAGCCACATTGAGCACCTGGCTCCTCCTGGGCCTAGCGAGATCTGCAGAAGATCCTATAGATCGGGGCAGGTGGAGTAGGTATGAAGATATGAAGGGTGGGGAGAGCTGGGTGGCTGCTCTCTGGAATTCCCTCCTATAGGCTTAGCGCTTTCTTCCAGTATGTGTCCTTGCCGAGCATTGGCAGCCACTCTGTAGGCTAACCCTGATATTGCCCCTTCCTCAAAACCTGCAGCAGAAGTTCTGCCAAACCAGGGGCCAGCAGAGAATTTTTTCACCAAACTGGAGGGTATTTGGGCAAGTCATTTTTATTGAGGTAGCATTTCAGTCCATCATAAGAACTCTCCAGTGCTGGCTTAGCCACGGCCTTGCTCGGGCAAGTCACTTCACTATCTGCCCAGCCTCTGGCACGCCTTCCCTCTCCCTGCCAGGATTCTCTTGATCTTAGGTGGGTCGCTGCCAAGCCAGCTCCGTCCAGATTCCGGCTCACTCAGACATTGGGACATCTCTGGTGTACGCAGACAAAGAAGGAGAATTAAGTGTACGATGAGAAGTGACTGATCCAGACTCAGTCGGGACTGCTCACATTCCACACAGTTGGATTGCCCTAGTGTGGTTTATAACTGGTAATAGTTTGCAAAGCACAGGCCACATGGCTTTCTCTTCCCTCAGATGTGCTGGAAGACATAAGAGAGGAGTGTCAGAAATACGGCACGGTGGTTTCCTTGCTTGTTCCAAAGGAGAATCCTGGCAAAGGCCAAGTAAGTGTGGAGGGGAAGGGGCTTGATATTTACACTACCAGCCTCACTGTCAAGCATTAATCCTGCTGGATGAGGGCAGTACTGTGCAACTAGAAGTATCTGGTTCTGTTGTGCAGCAGCATGAATTTGTCAAGGTAGCTCAGTGTTTCCTAGCTTAAGAGATGCCAGACTAGTTTTAGGGGAGGCTTTGGGGTACAGAGTGGAGGATGAGGAAAGTGGGGTGAGAAAGGGGTGTGTTAAGATGCTCAGCGCCAACTTGCTAAATGTCTAGTCCAGAGAAATGAGGAATGGTAGGTAGAAGCTTAACTGGCCTTCCCTACAGACTCAGGCTGTGTGACCCCCTTCCCTGCTGTTCTAGTCCCACGGAGTCTGCTGAGGGCACTCTGGAGTTACAGGCAAGGAAATCAGTTCACTAGCGATAATTCCTCACTAAGGAGGAGAGGAATAAAGCCAAACTTACCCAATCAGTGGGTGATGGATGAAATCCCTGGGGTCTGTGACTCAATGGCAGTGATGCCCTTGTCTCTGTCTTTTCAGGTCTTCGTTGAATATGCAAATGCTGGTGATTCCAAAGCTGCCCAGAAATTGCTCACTGGAAGGATGTTTGATGGCAAGTTTGTTGTGGCTACGTTTTACCCCCTGAGTGCCTATAAGAGAGGGTATCTGTACCAAACATTGCTCTAGCAGCAGCAGCCATCAGGAGAGTCGGCAGCGCCTCTTCTTCATTTCAGTGTGTTCTGCAGTTGAATGTACAAAGAGCTTCCCAGCCCTGCTTTTGAGTAGTTTTGAAAGGAGATCTGCACAGGACAGAACTGGACTTTTGCCTTCTAGTGCTGCTTTGTCCTGTACAAAGGTAGCCCATGCGGCTTTAAAATGATCTGTGTTCTGCTTGTTTGGTTACATTAGAGATGTGGCTCTTGCCTACCCTGGAAGGCTCTCGAGTGACTGGAGTAAGTAGTGGCATTGCCATCACAGGAGACTCGATATCTAAGCAATTGAGGTTAAGTCTGGTTCAGACTGTGAAAAACGTTGCTTCAGTGTCTTGACACTAATGATTGACTAATGTTTGGGGAAAGGATCTCTCTGTTAACTATTCATTGCGGAGTGAGAACCCCTCCCCCCCCCCCCCATACACTTGTTCTGAGACACCCAGGAGGCCCTCCGGCAAGAACAGGAAAGACTACACTTTTTTTCCCTGTTATCTAAGGTAAAAAGACAAGCAGAAACCCCTGCATCTCTGGGGTGGGTGGGGGAGGCTTCAGGTCTCTCCACCCCATAAAGTAGTGGCCATCTGGCCTTTGGGGTTACGCTGTCACTGACAGCTGGCCCAGGGAGACCTGTAAAATTTCCTCCGCTCTAGCGTCCGCTGTTGTCTTGTTGGGAAACTGATTGTCAGTGTCAGTGAAGGCAAACTGCTGTCTGAGAGCAGGGCACCTGCAGCAAAGTGAGTTCACTTGTATGGACAGGCTGGGCAAATGTGGAATCCATTAAGCATCTTCAGGGAAAGGACAGTGTTAGTCCTGACCCCTGTAACACCATGTAATGTAGAGGTTACAGATTGCCATAGTATGGAGTCATCTATCGCAGCTGACCTCCATTGCTCTTAGTACGAGTGCCAAAGAGTGCATAATGGAGAGGCATTCCCAGCCTCAGCAGGATGTCTATTCTGAAGACTTTTTTAAGGGAGAGCAAATTTGTACCTGTCGTCATTTCCTTGTTTGGCTTCTGTTGTAACATGTGTGGTTTTTTTGCTTTAGCCAGTGTTGATTTATTGGAATTGTGGCAGTAAGCAGGAAGCACTGACACTTTGGGCTCTCCATAGGGTACACAAAGGGCCTGAGACAATACAAGATCCTTTAGAACAAGAATCCTTGAAATAATCCTACTTGACTGCTAAGGGCCTCCTCCAGGGTGATGCATTCTAGTGCTAGAGGGACTGTGGGGTTAGCAAGCACATTAGTTGGATGCTGTTCAGGAGCGCCGCCAGCTTTTCTGATGCCCTAGGCAGCGGGAAGGTCCCGCCCCAAAATGCCGCCCCCCCACAGAGGCAGCGGAAGGTCCCGCCACCGAAATACCGCTGCGGTCGCCGCCCCCCGAATTGTAGCGCCCTAGGCCGCCTAATGGGTTGCGCCGGCCCTGATGCTGTTAGGAAAGAAACAGATTGGGTGTGGCCCATGTCACTGCTTCTCTCAACAGGAGAGCAGCCTAAATTCGACTCATGCTCTACTTGCAGTGCTTTAGCATTGAGAAAGAGCTGCTAGAACAGTAGTTCTCAAACTTTTGTACTGGTGACCCCTTTCACACAGCAAGCCTCTGAGTGCGACCCCCTCTTATAAATTAAAAACTTTTTTCTATATTTAACACCATTATAAATGGTGGATGCAAAGCGGGGTTCGGGGTGGAGGCTGACAGCTCGCGACCCCCCCATCTAATAACCTCGCGACCCCCCTGAGAGGTCCCGCACTAGAATGTAATGTTTACAAACCCCACATGCACAGACCCCTTCCTTTGAGTGATAGGCACAGGAGGCGAGGAAGTAAAATAACCCTAGAGGGTGTGGAAGCTGCTGCACCAGTTTTAGTGCCGAGGAGAGGCCTCTGATCCCAAGCCCTGTCTAGAGAAATCTGGGGCAATTGTTGAAGAGATGTCCCTACCTCACCCTGCATTGAGGCCGCTGCGCTTATCCGGGCAATATGCTGCTAGCATCCTGCCCAGGCTGGACTTCCAGCATTCTGCACTTGATCTTTCCTGCTGATATTGCCAGTGTGTCATGCGAGAGTCAGTCTGCAGCATGTCATAAGTCACTTGTCTTCATTCCTTCTCTGTGCTGCTGTGGAAGTGGCTACTGCCATGCTGTAGTTAAAGTGGAAGCTGGCTTCCCATTATAAGCCCCATATTTAACCCTTCCCTAGCTCCTCCAGAAAGAGCCTGATCTTCCTGAGTTTTTCTGTGCCGCTTCTCACTCAAGGTAGAGGCTTTTCTGAGGAGTTTGGTAAAAATCCCAAAAGGAATTTTGATGTTTTAAAAATGAGCCTGTGATTCATTGATCAGACTGTTCCGAAGTGTGGTTCAGAGTATCCCAAACAGGGTTTCACCTGGGGACTCCAGCTGTGCGTGCTTTGTTTGCGTGTCCTTGCTGAGACATGCCTCTGAGTGTCCAGGAGCTATATTAGTGTTGGGTTTTCAGTGTGTGAAGAGCTGGGTTTATATTTATGGATGTTTAGTATTTTGGTAGTTTAAACTGCCATGCTACTGACCTGACTGCTGCTATCTGCCAGGCTGAGCCACAGGGGGAGGACACCAAGGGCTGTCTGGGCTGGAGATGAGGTCATGTTAATTAACACAACATTCAAACACTCTGGATGTGAAGATGGCCCTGTTCAGATCATTGTCAGCTGGCCCGACTTCACACTCACCTTCACCCTCTGCTTAGACCCAGACCATCCTGTTTAAATGTGACCTTCCCCAAGACTGACTAGCTCTGGCTGGGGGAGCTGTGCTGTGATGGGAGGGCTCTGAGAAAGATGGGGTATGGACTGGGGAGCACATAGAGGGGTGGCGTTAAGCCAAGGGCTTGGGAAAGGGCATGCATGGGGGGAGGGGGTGATGGGAGCCCAGAAAGGGACCGTGAGGAGGAGACAGTAGGGCATGCACAAGCATGGTAGGAACTCAGGATGGGGTACCGAGGAGTGCGAAGAGACCATGGGGTGCCTGACTAGCACAGAGTGGGGGTGGGTAAGATGCAGTGTTTTGTCTATGGTAACTTTAAGAGCTCAGTCTTCTAGATACCAACCTTGAGGTGCGTAAAGTGTCCCCGTGCTAAAATTCTCCTTGCCCACCCCCAACCCCGATGGGCACCCAGACATAGCCTCAGCACACCTTGCTGTGGCCTAGAGCAGCTGGTCCTGGAGGGAGCACTGCTCCACCAGCCCTATGGAAACGGGCCTTGTTTGGGAACCCTAACCCATCCCTCCTGGGAGAGTGTCAATGGGATCCAGCTGCACACCAGTCCCAATGTCACTGGGACAGGGAGCTTTCCTTGGGCAGCAGGTGACTGGCGTCTCCTCAGCCTGCCTGGCCAAGGGGGTGATTTGGCCCCACAGTTCAGCGAACTTTCCCCCCTTGGGATTTGCTCCCTCTCAGCCAGCCTCCATGTCAGAGAGGCCCCCGAGGCTCCCTCAGGTCTACCCATCTTTCTCTGGCTGTCAGACCATGTCCCACCCCTCAGGGGCCTTTTCCCCAGACATTGGCTGCCCTCATGGCAGTCCATTTGTGTACCTGATGTGGGCTGTGTGCCTGGGGAGACCCTGACAAGTGCCACAGCTCCCCCCAGCTCTCTAGCAGAAAGTCCCCCGAGATTGTGCCCCGTCATGGGTCTCTCCCTTGCTGGGAAGGAGGCAGCCTCTGTCCCCCAGCTTTGCCCAGCATTCCTTGATTTCCCAGCCCCCATTCTGGGGAACAGGTTATGCTGGGTCTGTCTCTTTCCCCCCAACCTCCATTAGGGGCTGACCGCACCCTGTCAGAGTTACAGGGTTCAGCTGCTCCCCCAGTGCCAGACATGCCTTTGCTCGCTCACTGCCTCACCCATCCAACTCTGTGCCCCCTACAGAATGCAGAAATGGAAGCAAAGGTCAAAATAACCATTTATTAGGAGACTGGAATCTCATTTCCTGTCCCAGGGGCCCATCTCCTATGACCTAGACACTAGCTTTGACCTTGGGGTATCTTACAAATTTGGAGGCCCAGCTAAGCCTGTGGGGGATGTAATGAGTAGGTGAAGGATTATGCAGCAGGGCGGGAAACAGCAGCTGCTTCCCAAACAGGCCATTTCCAGGCCACACAACGCTGGGGCTTAGGTGCTTTGTGTTCAGTGTGTGTATGGGGGTGCTTTGCTCGCTGGATCCCAGCCTTTGCTCCTTTGCAAGGCCTGGTTTTGTTAGGTGACTGTTCTAAGTAGCAGAGCCAAGCTGTTACTAACCCCTAGAGGGGAGACAGGGCTTCCTAGTGGAGCATAGGGGGCGTTCTTGTTCATCTTGGCAGAGTTAGCTACCAAAGATGCTGGCTGGGTTTTTGTTTAATAGCTTTAATAGATTTGAACCAAATAAACCTGCAAAATGCAAACCACTTTTACTAGCTTTTGTCTCTTGGATGCCCTGGGAAAGCAGGGCCTGAGCCAGTAAGGATCCTAAGAATTTGTTTCTGGATGTTGGTCCTGGCCACACCCCAATGTGAGCCTTTATGTTCTGCTCCCTCATGTCCCTGTGCGACTTTAGCTACATACAAACATTGCTAAAGCAGAACCAACAGTGTGTTGGAGGGAGGCCTTCCCAAGCGCCCACCTAGTAAGCACTTGGTCGTCTTTACTCGTGGCTGTCCTGTTTGCCTTTGAGCCTTGCTGTGGAGCAGTCAGGTTAAAACCAGATCTCTCGGAAGAGCATGTTGATTGGTGCACCTTTTGCTGGTGGTATTTTAGCATGATTAAGGGCATGTCTTCACTACCTGCCAGATTGGCGGGTAGCAAACGATCTATTGGGGATCGACTTATCGCATCTAGTGAAGACCCGATAAAATCGATCCCTGATTGCTCTGCCGTCGACTCCGGAAATCCACCGCGGCAAGAGGCGGAAGAGGAGTCGACGGCGGAGCGACAGCGGTCGACTCGCCGCCGTCCTCACAGCCAGGTAAGTCAACCTAAAATACGCAACTTCAGCTACGCTATTCACGTAGCTGAAGTTGCGTATCTTAGGTCGACTCACCCCTCTCCCCCTCCCCCCGTAGTGTAGACCTAGTCTAAGGGCAGCAGGAGTCTGTCTCCTGTACTGCTGGATCATAGCAGAGCCAGGCCCCCAGTATAAGCAAATGCATTAGCTCTCCTGTTCATTGTCTGATCCCTGGCAGCTCTCACTTTTTTTGGTTTCCGAACAGGCTGCACACTCAGGTTATGTCTATACTACAGATCTTACAGCAGCACGGCTGTACTGCTGCAGCTGCACCACTGTAAGGCCTCCTGTATACCTGCTCTATGCCCACAGGAGAGAGCTTTCCTGTCAGCATAATTAAATCAGCCCCAATGAATGGCGGTAGCTGTGTTGGCAGGAGAGCGTCCACACCGGCACTTCCATCAGTGTAACTTATGTCGGTCAGGGTGGTGGCTTTTCACACCCCTGATGGACAGAAGTGCTAGTGTAGACAGCCAAAGAACGCTGCTGCCAAAGCACTTTTCAGCTGAGCCTTTTGCTCAGAGCTGGGATCTGTGTAGACACAGCTTTCTTCGCAGCCGAGCCATTCCGTTCCTACCATTGTCTCTGGCCTGCTCTCGCCCTAGTTACGCACCATGCAGAACCCCAGCTTGCTGGGCACAGTTTGTATCTCCTTGGAGCTGAACATGGCTCTAGGGATGGAAGAGAAGATTTAGTGCCCTCATCACAAACACTATCATCCCCTCCTGATCTTCTACCTCCCCACCATTCACTCACTGCTACTAACACCCCACACGCTCAGACACGCTCCACCTCGGTCCCCTCCTCTTTGCCACCAGGTTCTTCCCCCCACAAAGACAAAGCAGTTCTCTCCCTGGCCCCACCAAATTTGCCTCTGTCTTCAAAGCTTAGCAGCCACCGTAGCCTACTGGGACTCAAAGCTTCCTTGCTGGCAGGAGTCTCCTGTCTCTTCCTCCCTGCTCTGCGGAGTCAGTGTCATGTACCTACAGTAACTCTCCCTGCCTGTGCCTAGGGATGGGGCGCCAGCTAGGAGGAGTCTGGGGCAGGTAGTAAGAGCTTGCCAGGACTCCTCCATTGACTAGTGCTGAGACAAGGAATGGAGCTCCCCCTAAAGGTTCCATGTCGTAACAGCAGCCGCTGCACTATTCACACTTCATTCCCATTTAAGGTTTTCCCTCCAACCAGCAGGACTAGAAAAATACTCTTTAAAATGAAAACGTAGTTTCAGCAGCATGGGCCATGTTCAGACTGGGCAAGTGGGATTCAGTCAGGCTGGACTATCAGGTGCTACGTGCGTACATCAATCAATGTGACAATGCTGTGCATTTCAAGGAGAGCGGATTGCTGAGTCAAGTACTTCAAGCTCTCCACAGAAGAAACCAGGACTTTAGTCTGGAGATCTTGGATGCTCATGGTTGATCTCCGTTGCCTCAAGTCTCTGCCCTGTGAGCTGTTACGTTTTCATCCCAGCCCTTTGCAGCCTATTGTTCTGCTCCAGTCTGCAAAGATCTGTGCCTGAAAGTATCATGTGCAGACGTCACAGCTTCAGTCCTAAACTCTGGGAATTCTGGGATCATATAGAGCAGGAGTACTGGGAAATTGTTGATCCTCTATCTATGCCTTGTTTGTTAGCTCCTGCTAGCCGTCAGACATTCAATGGCAGCTCAGACTCTGAAGTTTCCATATTTATTTACCATGTTTGCACTCTGGAGGACTTTGTAGTGCCCATAACCTTCAACTAAGACTGTTCTCCACCAAGAACCTCTAGTAACTTCACTGATTGCTCTCAGGGTGGTGAATGTGGAGTAGAAGATATTTAGTCACGAATATCCATATGTAAAATGCATTCCATTGATGTAGTTTAACATGGGCATGATGGCCATGGGTATAGGTACAAAGCTGGCTATTAGCCATAGTGCACAGTCTTTAGGGACTTAAGGTCAATCAGACATGACCTTTGGGATAGTACAATACTGCGTCAGCAAAGAAAAAAGAATGGTGCATCAGCTCATGCTCTGCCAGTGTACTGGGGAAAGATGTCAGCTGTAGACTCAATGCTGCACTTGTAGCACAATACAGTTGGAATATGTAGGAGACTTCCAGGGGTTCAGTGAAATGGGGAGAAAATCAGGGCATCAGCAGAGAGTTCACTTTCCATGGTTGTGCTGAGATGGTCGTCAAAGGAGTGTTTGGGGCAGAGGGATACGTGCATGGAGAGGAAGTGGAATGAAATGCTGTCACCAGTTTGTACAAGGGAGACTGGGTCAGCAGAGGGGAGCTGTCAGATGAGGGAACAGTCTCCTGGCCAGTCAGGACAATGAGCGTCACCCAGCTCCTGCTGCGGTTTGTACAAGAGTTGTCTGACTAGAGCAGAGCAATGGCCGAACACACACACCCCACACGCCCAGTCTCCTCCAGCGCGCAGGGCTGGCTCTAGGCACCAGCGCTCCAAGCATGTGCTTGGGGTGGCAATTTCCAAGGGGCGGCACTCCAGTCCCCCCCACTTTTTTTTGCTTGGGGCACAAAAAGCCAGGAGCTGGCCCTGAAGCAAGATGTTCCCTGTCAGCTGAAGCTTTCCGTCTGAGCTAGAACTGACACTGCAGTTCTGGCTTCAGTAGCTAGATGGCGCTCATGGCAGCCTGAGTTGCACAGGCTGGACTGCAGTTCAGGCTGCCCTGCTCCTGGAGAGCCAGAGCATCATCCCCGGAGCTGAGCCCGGGCTGCGGTGGCGAGAGGGGCTCAGCTCCGGGGGATGATGCTCTGGCTCTCCAGCGGCAGGGCAGCCTGAACTGCAGTCCAGCCTGTGTGTGAGGAGCTGGGGAGGGAGGGAAGTGGGGCCCGGGATGCAGGGAGGGGGGAGGGGTCCTGCTGCTCTGCTCGGAGTCTACCCAGGGCAGCTCAGCGTTTCCCCGCTCGAGTGGGCTGTGCAGGGCGCCGCCGGGCTGGGCAGGGGGCGTGGATCCTGGCTCGCGCGCTGACAGGGCAAGTGGCTGGGCAGCCCGAGCTGCCAGGGAACTGCCCCCTCCTGCCCCTGGATCCAGCCTGCTGCGCACCTCCCCCACCTCAGCCCCGCGCTGCCTGTCCTGGGCAGGGAGAGGCAGAGCCTGGCTTCGAGCGGGGCAGCGGATACTGCCCCTCCAGGGGATCCTCACAGCTCGGGCACCCGGGAGGGTCAGTGTCTGTCCTCTCGGCTCTGTCAGTGCTTGCCCCTCTCAGCCCTTGCACCCCCCCATCCCACTTGCAGCCTCTTCACTTGTACCTCCCCCCATCGCTCCTTCACCGCACCCCTTCCCCTTATACTTCACCCGCATCTCTCCCTTTGTACCCTCCCCCAGCCCTCTCCTCCCACACCTTCCCCTGCAATTCTTCTTCCACAACCCTCCTGATACCCCCTCTCCTCCTCCACCCTCCTCTGTGAGTACATCACACCCTGCTTCTCTGCCAGTGTAGAGCCCCCAAGCACCCACACCCGCTCCTCTGCCTGAACCCTTTTTACTAGATTCCCATTCCTTTCTGGGTACAAGGTTTGAGGGTTAGTCCCTATGCCTTCCATGTGCATTTGGAACACTAAAGATGGGGTTGCAGGGGACGGGGGGGGGGGGGGAGATTTATACTAAAGTGAAATAAAAATAAGAGAAATGGTTTGATCCCCACTACAAGTGTAAACAGGGATTGCTGTGATGAAAGAGGAGGTCACGTTTTGTGGGGAGAGCTCAGGGCTGGGGCGGCGGGGGGGAGGGCCCAGGGCTGTGGGGCAGCCAACAATTTTTTTGCTTGGGGCAGCAAAAAACCTAGAGCCGGTTCTGTCAGCGCGTGATGCTGCAGGCAGGATTTTCACATGTCACTGGTGGGGTTTGTATTGCTGGGGTGGTGGGGGAAGGGCACTGATTTATTCTTTGGGGTCCTTTGAATGGAGTCTGACCTGCATGACAGGCAGGGAGACTTTCCCGGCAGCACTTTGGATGGATGTCTGACAGTGTTTGCACTAAAATGGGGTTGGCACTGGCGTGTAGCGCACTGTCTGTAATACTATCGCTGGGTTGGTGTTTGCTTTGCCTGCTAGAGACTGGAGCAAGTGGAGGCCATTGCTCTTATTATGCTAAACTAGCTAACTAACAAAATGCCTGTGCTTTCTTAACCACTCTGTTCTCTAAGCTACCTTTTCCATAGTGCGGGACTTAATGTACAGAGCAATGGGACTGGTAACTGTGAAGCAGCAAGGCACAAGCTGTGGGCAGTAAACAGTGTCTTGGGGAAAATCTGCCCAAGTGTAACTGTAAGTAGAGGTGTGTCTACTTAAACAGCTCATTGCTTGTGGGGTTCAGTGCAACTGTGTTAGAGGAGATGCAGAAACTGGTGTTCCCTAACCTGTCATCATATTGATGAGGGACGAGGGTGCGAAGGTAATATTTTATTGGACCAACTTCTGTTGCTGAGAGACAAGCTTTGGATCTACACAGAGCATATTTAAAGAGCTCTGTGCAGCTCCAAACCCCCCTCTCTCTCTCTCTCTCTCTCTCTCACCAAGAGGAATTAGTCTAATAAAAGATATTCCCTCCCCCACCTTCTCTCTCTGATTCTGGGACCAACAAGGCCACAACCCTGCAAACAACAGATATATTGGTTCCATGTCTTTTTTTTTTTTTTTTTTTTTAACTGCTGGGCCAGTGGAAATCCCTCCCCAGAATATTTTGGGGCCCTGTCTAGTTAGTATTGACGTAGGACTCTAACCTTGAAATGATGAATCTGCTCCTAACTTAGGCTATGTCTACACTTAAACCACTTCAGCAGCACCGCTGTAGCACTGGAGCTGCACCACTAGAGCAGTTTAAGAGCAGACCCTTACTACAGCAACGGGGGAGGGTCTCCCATCGCGGTGGGTACTCCACCTTCCTGAGAGGTGGTAGAAGAACTAGTGAGCTGGATTCTTTTCCTCTTTGTGCAGCAACAGAATTGACTCTGCTCCTGTCACTAACACACTAACATCTCTGCCAATCCATTGGAGGTGGTAGCATTGCCCATGTATAACTGTGGCCCTGGTTTGGCCTACAGAGCCATTGTCGCTGGTGCTGAAGCAGGAGAGGGAAGGAACCCATCTTAACTCTGGGCCCAGGCAGAATTTACAGGGTTAACTGTTGGAACACTTTCCTTGTAAATTGCTTCCGTAGGGAAATCAAGGCAATGGTGTGGGACCAGAAATATCACTGAGTCCCGGTTAAGAGGAGAACATGAGGGAATGTGCAATGTGCTCTTCTCTGTGTAGATTTCCTTGATTGTATGACAGGAGTGTTTGAAACAGTCTGCTCCCTCCCAAGTGTGCGTTGACCTAAAAATGTTTGGATGTAACTGTTTCTTGGCCTCGTCCAAATCTAGCAACCTAATCAGGTAAAAAATGTCAAACCTGAGCTGGAACAGTTGCTTCCCAAGCTGAAGGCAAGCTTCCAGCACGACCCTGGTTTTGCTCTGATTTTCTCACATTGCTTCCGCCCATGCATGGTGTTCAGAAATTTGTGGGAGCCAGGCGTGCTCCCCTCTCTGGGGTCACATGGCGTTCTGTGAGCTTGTGCCAACTCCAGTGAACAGCACGCTTCTGGAGTGGAAGTCTGCTACCTGTGCTTAGGCAGCCCAACTGCTGATACAGCAACTGAAGAGGGATCCTGTTTATGCTGTACAATCCTCAACTACACCGAAATGTGCCGCAGCTCATGCTGGAAAGATCCATTAGGTCCAGCTTGGTTTCTGGCTGATGTTTCTAAAGAAGGGGCACCTACCCTAGCTCTCCATTATGTGGTACTGACTAATGACACCTGGTTACTCTTGTGCCAGACTGTGACCTAGAGGCTACTCTACTGACACCCCAAGGTAGCTGTATAGCAGCACTCAGAGATGCAAACAGTCTGCAGCCTGTTTGTCAGGAAATGCAAAGGCCATGATTCTGGGTGAAGAGCTGTGTAGCTGTTCACTGCCAGTTACTCCTCAAACCAAACACAAGCCCGAGCTGGTTTAATTTTGCTCCGCACTAGCCTCCATCCACTCTTCGCAGGAGCACTGTATCTACTGTGACAGTCTCTCAGCCTGTTTCTTATCTTTTCTTTTTGCTGTAATCTGGTCTGTAAACACATGCCTTTGTTCAGATTAGATCTAAGCTGATGTACTCCCTTATGCACTGTTGCTGAGCTGATGTGTGCTTGATAAAGGTGATTAAAAAAAATAAAGCTTCACTACAAGGAAGGTAATTCATTCAGTTTTTCTTAAACCAAGCATTGTTGAAATACCATGTTATGGGTCCTCCCATTAGCTAGCTTCGGAGGTTCCATGCCTACTGTGCTGACTTTTGCAAATCCCATTCTTAGGCTCCTCTCTCCCCCCATTCATTGTACAGGGAGAGTAGGTGCCAAACTCAGGCTGTGTGGATACCCGTGTATTCCTGTGACTTTTGTAGGCACCTATATAGTTAAGCATTGCAACGCTGTGTCACAACACCTCTTCCCTTCAGGGAGCCAGGCCTGCCTTTTCAAACTTCAGCTTTAACTCTGCCCTGGAGTGACTGGGGAGGGGCAGTGAGGAGAGAAAATCTGCTGGCTCTAAAACTCAGGGCAGGTCTACACTACAGCAGGGCTCAATGCTCTGAGATTGATCCACTGGCAGTCGATTTAGCGGGTCTAGGAAAGATCCATTAGGTCCAGCTTGGTTTCTGGCTGATGTTCCTAAAGAAGGGCACCTGTCCTAGCTCTCCATTATGTGGTACCCTCTAGGAAAAACCCGCTAAATCGACTGCAGATCGTTCTCCAGTTGACCCCCTATACTCTACCCCTGCTGAGAAGAGTAAGGTAAGACCCCGCGGTAACTCAACCTCACGGAGCTGGTCTTGCGTTGCATAGCATAGGTTGATTTACTGCGGTAGTGTAGACATAGCCTTAGTGTGATCAAATCTGGGATCCCAGACACTAAATGCCTTAATCCCAGTCATTCATATGGCTATAATGGGAAGTCACTGCAGAGCAAAGCCAAAGTTGTTTGGCTACCCTGACTGTGCAGTTCTAGACCTTGACATGTTTGGATTCAGGTTCTACCTCAGCTCTCAATTTCCTGTATGTGTAATGCTTGTTCTTGGGCTAATTACACTAGTCATATTTTACTCCACCATTTCTGATGACATGTTTTCAGTCATACCTCCATCTGAATATGGTGTGTCAAGGCATATTCTAGTACAAGGAGGGTTCGGACCCTCTCCACTAACAGCAGTGGCTTTGCTGAACACACCTGAAACGCAGTGGGCATGTCTGTGGGGATCACTGCAGTCACTGGGCAATAGGAAATGCTGCCCTAACAGCTGTATTTCCTCCCCCTCTTCTAAAACAAAGCACCATTACAAGGTTCAGTTACTGCACAAAGAAACTAAAGGGGGAGGTGGGGAGATTGATGCCTTGACTTTCAGCTGTAGCAGTGTCTTTCGGCTCCTTAACTCCTGACTGTCCCTGTGTACTGGGGCAGCCCAAGAAGAGGTGCTGTCAGTGGGTTGCTCAAAGAGCAGCGTTGTACTAGGTGTGTGGTCTCACCATGTGAAAATTCCTCTTCTTGCCTGAGGAAAGCTGGATTCTGCAGGGTGGCTGGGTCAGATCACAGAGGGGCCTTTTGCTTTCTGGCTACTTGGTAACTAATGTTACTGCTGTTCTGCACATGGGCGCTGCCCTACCCCTAAGGAAGAAGGTTAGGAATATCTGCAGCAGAACAGTGCTGGCCCAGCAAAAGGAATCATCTAGGCATAGGCGTGTTTGGCAGACTCAGATGGGCAGCCGAGGCAGCAGCACTCAGGCAGGCAGGTGCCTCCTGACCTTGGGGAAAGGCTGCCCAGTTTGCTGGAGAAGCAGCCGTACTGGAGAGATTTCTCCTCATGCCCAGAGCTCGGGCAGCAAATCCCACAACTGGGAAATCGCCGCAAGGCAGAGCTGCAGCAATAACTTGCCTTTTCTAACCCCTGTGGGGCCCAGGATGTACTTTAATTCCAATGTGGGGTGGGGGTCAGCACAGTACCAGTGTCAAAGCACAGCTGGCTCTGCCCTGCGTGCACTCGGCGGAGTCAGCACAGCTGAGATCCAGCCACGTTATCCTGCCTCATCAATGGGATTGTTTACTGGCCAATGCGAGGCCCCGAAGGCAGGGGGCTGGATGTGTGCTCAGCTGGAACTGGAGGCAGTTTGCCTGCAGAGCCAGTATTACAGTATTTGAGGAGGGAGAACCAAGCTTGACTGTTTCCAGGCAAATTGACATTCAGCCTGGCCCAAGCTCTGAGCAATTTGGTCTCCTCTGCCCTTTACCCCAGCACCAATGAGCCAGTGGCTCCCCTCCCTCACACAACCCAAGTGGGTCTGGTTCCCCTGTTTAGGGCTCTTTTGTCTCTGCCCTAGAGAAAGGCTCCAGCTCAGTCCCCTCCTCCCAGCAGCTGGGCTCTGGCTGGCTGGAAGATGACAGCTGGAGAAAGGCTTGGCCTGCCTCAGCCCACATAGTCAATGGGGCACATCTCCTGCCCTGCAGGCATGGTCCCTGGAGCAATCAGCAGGGACAGGGTAGAGCAGCAGCAATAGGGAGTAAGAGCACTTGTTCATGCTCCTGCAGGGGGCAGCTGGTGGGTGCTTTGGGGAGGTGAGTGTGAGCAAGTCCCTCACTCCCATCCTGAGCAGCAGGTCCCATACCAGCACCAGCAGCCAGGGTGTCTCATCATCATGCCCAGAACTAGCACAGGGGCACCAAGGAGGGAGGAGGCCTCTGGTGCAGTGCTGCAGAGACACCATAAGTAGGGGGTGGGCCCCAATCCAACAGGGACAGCACGTTGCCTGTGCTGTGTGCATGCAGTGCACCTGTGACCCAGCCAGACCCTCCCCACCTGTGGAGCAAGGACTGACCTTCTCCCCCTGCCATTGTTAGTGCCATTTGTGGAGCTGGAGCAAGACCTCCTTCCCTGGACCCTCCTTTCTCCTCCTCCCTGCTACTCTTCATGCCACTGGGGGGGTGTCAGGCAAACCCACACGATTCACTGAGCCCTGGGAGGAATGGAACAATGAATGGATGTGGGTGTGGTGGGTTAGGTCACAGAGACCCCCTTGGGACTGTCACCTGATGTGCTGAAATTACCTCTGAGCCTGTTTTCTTTGTCAGCTTGGGACTCCAGAGCCCTGTCTTGTTGCTGCAATACAGCCCCAGGGTCTGAACCACAGTCCCAAAGCTGCAGACTT
Source organism: Malaclemys terrapin pileata (assembly GCF_027887155.1). Lineage (NCBI taxonomy): Eukaryota > Metazoa > Chordata > Testudines > Emydidae > Malaclemys > Malaclemys terrapin. The sequence continues at coordinate 42,428,466 of NC_071512.1, read as the reverse complement.
AACTGAAAACAGCTAAGCAAATACTCCTGTCTACAGCACCCAGACACCCAGTTCCCAATGGGATCCAAACCCCAAATAAATCTGTTTTACTCTATATAAAAGCTTATACAGGGTAAACTCATAAATTGTCTGCCCTCTCTAACACTAATAGAGAGATATGCAATGCTGTTTGCTCCCCCAGGTATTAATCACTTACTCTGGGTTAATAAAATCACTTTTGTTTATTAATTAAGTATAAAAAGTAGGATTTAAGTGGTTTCAAGTAATAACAGACAGAACAAAGTAAGTTACCAAGCAAAATAAAATAAAACACGCAAGTCTAAGCCTAATACATTTAAGAGACTGAATACAGGTAATAGCTCACCCTCGGAGATGTTCCAGTAAGCTTCTTTCACAGACTAGACTCCTTCTTAGTCTGGGCCCAATCCTTTCCCCTGGTACAGTTCTTGTTAGTTCCAGCTCAGGTGGTAACTAGGGGTTTTCTCATGACTGGCAGCCCCATTTGTTCTGTTCCACCCCCTTTTATAGCTTTGGCACAAGGCGGGAGTCTTTTGTCTCTCTGGGTCCCCACCCCTCCTTCTAAATGGAGAAGCACCAGGTTTAAGATGGATTCCAGTTCAGGTGACATGATCACATGTCACTTTAAGACCTTCTTCATTACCTAGGAGCTGGAAGATGTGTACATAGGAAGGCTTGCAGGTAAACAAACCCATTCACAGTTCATTGATTCTGAAGCACCCTTAATGGCTTCCACTTAACATGTTTACATCAGTAACACAAGTTTATATCTTATTCTCCTAACTCCAGACATAGAAATAATACATGCAAACAAATAGGATAATCACACTCTGTAGATCATAAGCTTTGTAATGAAACCTTACAAGAGACCTTTTGCATGAAGCATATTCCAGTTACATCATATTCACATTTATAAACATATTTCCATAAAACATATGGAGTGCAACGTCATAGTGAGGACAGGATGAGGAACCAACCCAGAAGACTGAGGCCTGGTCTACACTACGGGTTTAGGTCGACTTTAGCAGCGTTAAATCGAATTAAGCCTGGACACATCCACACGACGAAGCCCTTTCTTTCGACTTAAAGGGTCCTTTAAACCGGTTTCTTTACACCACCTCCGACGAGGGGATTAGCGATAAAACCGGCCTTTGCGGGTCGGAATTGGGGTAGTGTGGACGGAATTCGACGTTATTGGCCTCCGGGAGCTATCCCACAGTGCTTCATTGTGACCGCTCTGGACAGCACTCTAAACTCAGATGCACTGACCAGGTAGACAGGAAAAGACCCGCGAATGTTTGAATTTCATTTCCTGTTTGCTCAGCGTGGAGAGCACAGGTGACCACGCAGAGCTCATCAGCACAGGTAACCGTGATGGAGTCCCAGGATCGCAAAAGAGCTCCAGCATGGACCGAATGGGAGGTACGGGATCTGCTCGCCATATGGGGAGATGAAGCAGTGATAGCTGAACTCTGTAGCAGTAAAAGAAATGGCAAAGTATTAGAAAAGATCTCCAAGGCCATGAAGGACCGAGGCCATAACAGGGACACACAGCAGTGCCGCGTGAAAATTAAGGAGCTACGGCAAGCTTACCACAAAGCCAGAGAAGCAAACGGAAGTTCCGGGGCAGAGCCGCAAACTTGCCGCTTCTACGCTGAGCTGCATGCGATCCTAGGGGGTGCAGCCACCACTACCCCAACCGTGTGCTATGACTCTCTCACTGGAGAAACACACAGGGAAGACGGTTCGGGGAACGAGGAAGATGAGGATGGAGGTACTGTAGGTAGCTCACAGCAGCAAGGAAGCGGAGAAACCGGTTTCCCCAACAGCCAGGATATGTTTGTGACCCTGGACCTGGAACCAGTAACCCCCGAACTCACCCAAGACCCTCAGGGCACACAGGAGACCTCTGGTGAGTGTACCTTTGTAAATATTTGTAAACATTACACATGGTTTAAAAGCAAGCGTGTTTAATAATTAACTTGCCCTGGCAATCACGGCCAGTACAGCTACTGGAAAAGTCTGTTAACGTGTATGGGGATGGAGCGGAAATCCTCCAGGGACATCTCCAGAAAGCTCTCCTTTATGTACTCCCAAAGCGTTTGCAAAAGGTTTCTGGGGAGGGCTGCCTTATCCCGTCCGCCATGGTAGGACACTTTACCACACCAGGCCAGTAGCACGTAGTCTGGAATCATTGCATAACAAAGCATGGCAGCGTATGGTCCCGGTGTTTGCTGGCATGCAGACAATATCCATTCCTTATCTCTCTTTGTTATCCTCAGGAGAGTGATATCATTCACGGTCACCTGGTTGAAATGGGGTGATTTTATTAAGGGGACATTCAGAGGCACCCGTTCCTGCTCTTCTGAACAGAAATGTTCCCTGCTGTTAACCATGCGGTGGAGGGGAGGGGTGAAGTGATCATCCGAGAGAATCGTGTGTGTGTGGGGGGGGGGTTTACTTGTGTTTGTGCCGCATGTTAACCGGGAAACCGCAGCCCCTCCTTTTACATTGAAAACCCATTTTAAATGGACAACCCAATTCATCCTTGATATGGGAAATGCGCTGCTGTTTGCAACCTTTCCCGCATGTTAAGAAGGTTAAAAAAGCCAAAACACTGTGGCCTACCATGGCTGCCTGCAAGCCAAAATATGCGACTTTGTAATGAAAGAGTGTACCCATTGTTCTCTAAAATGTGTCTTTTTTAACCACCTCTCCCTTCTCCTCCACCAGCTGCAAATGTTTCTCCTTCGCAGAGGCTAGTGAACATTAGAAAGAGAAAACGTAGGACAAGGGACGATATGTTCACGGAGCTGCAGATGTCCTCCCACACTGATAGAGCACAGCAGAATGCGTGGAGGCAGTCAATGTCGGACATGAGAAAAGCACAATATGAACGAGAGGAGAGGTGGCGGGCTGAATGGCGGGATGAACAGAGCAAGTGGCGGGCTGAAGACGATAGGTGGCGTCAGCTTGCAGACAGACGGCAAGAGTCAATGCTCCGTCTGCTGGAGCATCAAATTGATATGCTCGAGCGTATGGTTGAGCTGCAGGAAAGGCAGCAGGAGCAGAGACCGCCGCTACAGCCCCTGTGTAACCAACAGCCCTCCTCCCCAAGTTCCATAGCCTCCTCACCAAGACGCCCAAGAACACGGTGGGGGGGCCTCCGTCCACCCAGTCACTCCACCCCAGATGATCGCCCAATCATCAGAAGGCTGGCCTTCAATAAGAGTTAAAGTTTTAAAATGCAGTGTGTCCTTTTCTATCCCTCCTCCCCCACCCATCCCAGGCTACCTTGGCAATTATCCCCCTACTTCTGTGAGGAACTAATAAAGAATGCATGAATGTGAAAAAACAATGACTTTATTGCCTCTGCAAGCGGTGCTCGAATTGGGGAGGGGAGGGTGGGGTGGGGTGGTTGGTTTACAGGGAAGTAGAGTGAACCGGGTCGGGGGGGGGTGGTTTGGAGGGTTCATCAAGGAGAAACAAACAGAAGTTTCACACAGTAGCCTGGCCAGTCACAAAACTCGTTTTCAAAGCTTCTCTGATGCGCACCGCGCCCTGCTGTGCTCCTCTAACCGCCCTGGTGTCTGGCTGCACGTAATCAGCGGCCAGGCGAGTTGCCTCAACCTCCCACCCCGCCATAAAGGTCTCCCCCTTACTCTCACAGATATTGTGGAGCGCACAGCAAGCAGCAATAACAATGGGGATATTCTTTTCGCTGAGGTCTGAGCAAGTCAGTAAGCTGCGCCAGCGCGCTTTTAAACGTCCAAATGCACATTCCACCACCATTCGGCACTTGTTCAGCCTGTAGTTGAACAGGTCCTGACTCCTGTCCAGGCTGCCTGTGTACGGCTTCATGAGCCATGGCATTAAGGGGTAGGCTGGGTCCCCAAGGATCACGATAGGCATTTCAACATCCCCAACGGTTACTTTCTGGTCCGGGAAGAAAGTCCCTTCCTCCAGCTTTCGAAACAGAGCAGAGTTCCTGAAGACGCGAGCATCATGTACCTTTCCTGGCCATCCCACGTTGATGTTGGTGAAGCCCTTGTGATCCACCAGGGCTTGCAGCAGCATTGAAAAGTACCCCTTGCGGTTTAAGTAGTCAGTGGCTTGGTGCTCCGGTGACAAGATAGGGATATGGGTTTCGTCTATGGCCCCGCCACAGTTTGGGAATCCCATTTCAGCAAAACCATCCACTATTGACTGCACGTTGCCCAGAGTCACTACCCTTGATATCACCAGGTCTTTCATTGCCCTGGCAAATTGGATCACAGCAGCCCCCACCGTAGATTTGCCCACTCCAAATTGATTCCCGACTGACCGGTAGCTGTCTGGCGTTGCAAGCTTCCACAGGGCTATCGCCACTCGCTTCTCAACTGTGAGGGCTGCTCTCATCTTGGTATCCTGGCATTTCAGGGCAGGGGAAAGCAAGTCACAAAGTTCCATGAAAGTGCCCTTACGCATGCGAAAGTTTCGCAGCCACTGGGAATCGTCCCATACCTGCAGCACGATGCAGTCCCACCAGTCTGTGCTTGTTTCCCGGGCCCAGAATCGGCGTTCCACGGCATGAACCTGCCCCAGTGACACCATGATTTCCACATTGCTGGGGCCTGTGCCTTGTGAGAGGTCTATGTCCATGTCAATTTCCTCATCACTCTCTTCGCCGCGCTGCAATCGTCTCCTCGGGTGGTCCGGGTTTCGCCTTGGCATGTCCTGGCTCTGCATATACTCCAGGACAATGCGCGTGGTGTTCATAGTGCTCATAATTGCCGCGGTGATCTGAGCAGGCTCCATGATCTCAGTGCTAGCTATGGCGTCTGGTCAGAAAAAAGGCGCGAAACTAGTATCTGATGGACCAGGAGAAGGAGGGAGGGCCGAGTGACGACATGGCGTACAGGTACAGGAACAGGGAATTAAAATCAAGAAGGGTGGCTGTGCATCAGGGAAAAACACAAACAACTGTCACACAGAATGGTCCCCCCAAAGATTAAACTGAAAACCCTGGGTTTAGCAGGCCGTTGATTTCACGGAGGAAGGGGAAGCAAATGAATACAGAACAAATCTATTTTTTACATCTTAAACTGGCAGCTGACGGTGCAGCATGAGTGATAGCCTCTCCAGTATGATGATGACGGATACCAATCATAATATACCATCGTCTGCCAAAAGGCAAGGGGCTGCTGCTGTGTAGCAATGCAGCCCCACGTCCGCCAGCACCCAGCATCGCCTTCGGCCTCTTCTGGGTGCTTAGCAGACAATACTGGGCAATTGGCAGAAAATAGTATACTACGACTGGTAGCCATCATCATCGAAACAGTAGCATGTCTGCCCAGGTGGCCATGATTGACAGCCACTCCAGTACGACGACGATGGGTACCAGTCATAATATACCATCGCCTACCAAAGGGCAAGGGGCTGGTGCAATGCAGCCCTACGGCTGCAGCCCCATGGCTATCACTCATGCTACACCGTCTACCGCCAAAAGGCAGTTAGCAGCTGCTGCTGTGTAGCAATGCAGTCCCACGTCTGCCGGCACCCAGAGGACATATGGTGACGGTGAGCTCAGCTGAGCTGAGCGGGCTCCATGCTTGCCGTGGTATGTTGTCTGCACAGGTAACCCAGGTAAAAAGGCGCGAATCTATTGTCTGCCGTTGCTGTGACTGCGGGGAGGGGCCTGACGACATGTACCCAGAACCGCCCGCAACACTGTTTTGCATCATCCGGGCATTGGGATCTCAACCCAGAATTCAAAGAAAAGGCGCGAAAGTAGTATCTGACGGACTAGGGGAAGGAGGGAGGGCGGGCCGAGTGACGACATGGCGTACAGGTACAGGGAATTAAAATCAAGAACGGTGGCTGTGCATCAGGGAGAAACACCAACAACTGTCACACAGAATGGTCCCCCCAAAGATTAAACTGAAAACCCTGGGTTTAGCAGGCCGTTGATTTGACGGAGGGAGGGGGAAGCAAATGAATACAGAGCAAATCTATTTTTTACATCTTAAGACGACGGTGCAGCGTGACTGATAGCCCTCGGCATCTTTCTGGGCGCTTGGCAGTTAGTGTATGACGATGGTCTTCAGGCCTATTGCACGATCTGCTGCTCGGGGAAGACTCTGCTAATGTGCGATGACCCAACTTGTAATAGGACGGTTAACAGTCGTAATACACCATCTACTGCCAAAAGGCAAGGGGCTGGTGCAATGCAGCCCCACAGCTGCCAGCACCCAGATCGCCGATGAAGGCTACCAGTCTACTACACCGTCTGCCACCAAAAGGCAGTTAGCAGCTGCTGCTGTGTAGCAATGCAGTCCCATGTCTGCCGGCACCCAGAGGACATATGGTGACGGTGAGCTCAGCTGAGCTGAGCGGGCTCCATGCTTGCCGTGGTATGTTGTCTGCACAGGTAACCCAGGTAAAAAGGCGCGAATCTATTGTCTGCCATTGCTGTGACGGGGGGGGAGGGACCTGACGACATGTACCCAGAACCGCCCGCGACACTGTTTTGCATCATCTGGGCATTGGGATCTCAACCCAGAATTCCAAGGGGCGGCGGAGACTGCGGGAACTGTGGGATAGCTGTGGGATAGCTACCCATAGTGCAATGCTCCGGAAGTCGACGCTAGCCTCGTACTGTGGACGCGGTCCGCCGACTAGAGCACCTAGAGCATTTTATGTGGGGACACACACAATCGGCTGTATACAACCGATTTCAATAAAACCGGCTTCTATAAATTCGAACTAATTTCGTAGTGTAGACATACCCTTAGAGAACCAGCCGCTGGCGAAGGAAACCCAGCCTGGAGCTCATAGGAGCTGAGAGCATGTCACCCACCCACCACCCTGCGCTCACACCACATGCTAGAACCAGAGCAGAGCACAGACAAGTTAGACTGACCCAGTGGGGGAGGGATCACACTGGTGCGGAGCAGAGTTGATGTGTGTCTAACCAGGCATGCGGGGGGGACTGTTTTGCTGCATGCTGTGCTAGGGCACGGGAAGCTGTAGCCCCTGCCAGAGATCCTGCCCTGGGTCTGATGAGGGAGGTGCTTGTCCCTCGGTTAACGCTGACCCCCCTGGAAGGGAGGGCTGGTGTGTGTGCCAAGGTGCATGGCTACGATCTGGGAGTCTCCCTCTGACAAGGAATGACACAAACAGGGATCCCTGGGGACCATGGCAGAGGCACTAGGGGCACTTTGAGTCAGACGGACTCTCCCATTCCAGCCCAGACCCCCACCCCATCCTGCCAGCGCCACACCTAGGGGACCAGCCTGGGAGATTCAGAGACAAAACGAATGGAGGAGCTGCCCTGGTGCGGTGCAGACCTGGCCTGCTGACCAGATGCCCACCACTGCAAATATTTGTAAGTGGCCAGATTGGATTTATGGGCCCCTGGTCCCCTGGAACAAGTGAGACCCTTTTGCTCGGGCCCAAACATCTACCAAGACACACGGGGCCTTTGCTAGTCAGCTCCAAGGGAGCCTCTGCTGCAGCACCTCCCTGGCCCAGGGCCTGGCGCGGAGATGAGCAGGCAGGCCTGTGACCCTGGTGCGCTCCCAGGGGGTCCCACAGCCTGATACGAGCTTGGAATTGGGTCGCAGGCTTCTGAGAGCCAGGGCTGGGCAGCCACCCCCCTGCTGAGCTTGGGTTACTTGCATGTAACCCTTGGGAGCCAGTTGGGGAAGGGCTGACGTTTCCCAGAGAGACCCACCACATCTCCCCCAGCCCCAAGGCAGCCTGGCAGCAAGTGGCTCAGCTTTCTGGATTGGAACTGGGTGCCACCTCCTCCACTCCCCCAGGACTGGCCCAAGGGAACGGCTGGCTGAGTTGTCCAGACACATGGAGGGTCTGAGCACACAGCTAGAGATGAAGCTGCAGAGACTGGCCTGAGGCAGTCCAGGGTGAAGGGCCAACAATCAGTTTGCTCAGGATGGCCAGCACCTCTGCTGGGAATGCGGGATGCCAGCCACAGCACAAGGGGGTGCTCCCAATGGAGGGTGGCTTTAAAGAGGGGGATTCTTAGGGCATAGGACTGAACTCCAGGGATAGCCACTAGGTTCAAGGCCTGACTGGGAATGGTCTAGATCCATCAGCAAGTGCCCAATGGTTACCATCGTCCTCAGCGCTATGTGGCCGGCTGCCCCAGTGGAGACCAGTTCCCAGGTGAAGACTGTCCAGAAAAGGACATTCTGCCAGCGCTGGTGGCCACAGGACTTATTGAACCCTCCCAAGAGCTGGAGCCAGCTAGCTGCTGGGAACTGGCTCAGCAACCCTTATTAGGGTACGTACAGCTGGCTCCAAGCTGCTTCACCAACATGGGAGCGTGGTGACCTGGGTAGCCATGCTCTGACCCAGGTTGTGCTCCAGCACGGCCGTGACAAACTGCTACAGGCTCATGAACCTTGGCGACGCCCACGGGGGGGGAAGGGGGCAGATGCCAGCATGCACAGTGAGATGGGACAGGCTCAGAGCCGAGACGCCTGCCGTCTGTGGATAGGACAGAACACCAAGACCGTCCTCCCATGCAAGACAAGAGATTGGCATGGAAGCAAGGCCCACGTGGAGCCATAGCCTGGCCCCATGAAAACCCGACTGTGGTGGCCTGCAGCCTGATAACTGTCAGGAAAGGGGTGCTGCCAGTGAGAGGTCTGAACCGCACCCATCAGCCCATGAGGCTGTACCCCACTCAGGTCAGTGCAGGGGTCCGCACCTTGCCTGAGAAGCCATGGTGATCCCCGGAGAGAGACCAGATGTGGGAGTCTCCCCCAATTTCCCTGATATGCTGCATTGTAACACAGTGGGGGTGGAAAAGGACTGTTTGCTTATGGGAGGCTAAGATACATGGGTATGAGTGTCACCTATCTGTCAGGGCCTTAGGCTCCATATCAGTGGAGCATCAGAGAAAACCATGGCAAATCGGTTGCCTGGACATTGATACCTAGCATCCAACGAACCAGAGGTATTTGGATCTCCCCACCTCTCTGCACAGAGGCTGAGCAATTTTCCCCAGCTGGAGAACAAAGGCCTGGGAAGGTGTGAGGTGGAGGGGGAGGGTGTGAGAGCTGGCTGCTGGAATGCATCAGGGCTCACCTGGAGTCTGATGAAGGAGGCTGGAGGGATGGTTCACTACAGCTTGGCTGTGCTCTGGGCTAGCCTGAAGGGATGATGCTTTAACCGCCAGTTCTCTCATGGAGGAACTTTCAGGGGAACGTGGTGGGGCCTGGACCAGATCCTCTGGACAACAGGGAGGGAGCACCACCCAGCCTCTCCCTGGCCCCAGCTTTGCTCTGTCCCATCGGCAGCCGCGTCCCCAGCTGTGCTCCCGACCCCAGCCTCCGCGCAGCTCCACTTTCAGACCCACCCCAGCCTTGACTGCTGTCCATGGCTCTTTTCAGCTTATGCTCAAATAAATTTGTTAGTCTCTAAGGTGCGACAAGTACTCCTGTTCTTTTTGCAGATACAGACTAACATGGCTGCCACTCTGAAACCTATAGTTAAGGTTGCCTGACATTTTCCATTATAAGACCCTGTTTTCATTTGCTTATGACTTTGGTCAAACTGTAAGTGTTTGGACTGAAATTTCCCATGCTGGGATCCTGCCTTAGGCTGACTTTTTTTTTTTTTTTGACTGTCAGTGGAATTGTTCCGGCATTTCTGAGAATGAAATTAGGGGAAAGTACCTTGCTTTGCCCATGTTATAAAATTCTTACAGTGATTTATGGTGAGAAGCTCCTGAAAATCTCTGTTCTCTCGTGCTCAGTAGAAGTTTGTTAGTGTCTAAAAAGCCTCTCTTCTCTGAGGAGTCCGTCTGCACTGAGTGTGCTCCATCCCCTCACAGCTCCTACATGCTGACTGGAGTGGGCATGCGCCATCCCCACAGTGTTGCAAAGTGAAGCCATCAAAAGTTAAGAAATGCCAGAAATAGGGCTCTGTGTGCAACCCTGTGCCTAGTATGGTCACATAATATTTGCAACTTTAACATGCTTTTCATATAGTTTTTCTGGGTGTAATTAACAGCACAAGCACAGTCTTGCACTGGCAGTGGGACTAACTTTTCAGAGCAGCATCTTAGAGTTTGCAGCAACAAACAGAACGGACACCATTCTCCCTCTAAGGGCAAGCTGCAGCTCTGCTCACTCTAGGATCTTTCTCCATATTCAGACCCCTCTATGGGTGTGGGGAACAGACCGCCCCATTGGTTGTCCTTTCCCATGCCTCCACCTCCTGTGAAAGGGCAGCCACCAGAGCTCCTGGACATCTTGAGTTTCCTGTTTCTTCAGCACATGGAGTAGCTAGTGCTCCACTGGCACTGCAGGGCTGGGAATGCTTCTGTGTGCTGCCACCCCCAGGGCCATGGGTATTCTTGCCATCTCTGCAGCTGCCCCCTGGCCAACACTTGTGACCATTTTGATGGGGACAAGGGAGCTAGATGCCTGTGGAAGAAGGAACTCTCCAGGAACCCCCAACCCCTACATGGCAGGATGGAGAAAGAGGGGGCAACTTCTAAAGGTTAGGAGGCAGAAAATTCAGGGGTGGTGCAGGGGCTAACTACTAAATGCTGGGCTGTGGGATGTGGGGGTGAATAAGAATGAAGTGTTGGGGCAGGATATGAAATGGTTGTGTGGTGAAGCTGAAGGGCAGGGACTGGGTGGAATGGCACAGGCCAACAGTGACAGGGTGTGACCGCACACCCAGACTGGCTGCACACCCCTGCCAGGAACTGGGCTGCGGTGCGGTTTGTTTGTTACATAGCTGCTTGTAGCTATGCACATTGCAGGGCCCCACCCATCCTTCCCCTGAGATCACTGCTGTAGATGGCTCATTCATGACACAGACGCCTCCGCCCTCTCCCTGACTGAACTCACCCAGGTTCCTTGGCTGCGATAGTCTGAATTAGAGTCGGACCAGAATGAAAAATCCAGGTCCAAACTCTGTAGCCTGGTGGCTGGATTAAATGTAATCCTATACCATGGCAAGGAGGCTGTTTGACAGGAACCATTGGCTGTGCCCTCTGCCTCAGAAATGCTGAATTCATAGTGGGTGGTCAGTTCTGTCTGAATGCCCAAAGTGTGCAAGGTACTGTCCACGTGAAGAATTGGTCCGGTCCCCAAAGACTCACAGTGTAAGGTCAAACATGCCATAAGCAGACCGGGGGAGAATGAAGCAGAACAAGAGTTACAGTAAATAGAGTAACACATCTGCATTTACTTTCTCCACCACCACTCATGATTTTATAGATCTCTATCATATCCCCCCTTAGTCATCTCCTTTCTGAGCTGAAAAGTCCCAGTCTTATTAATCTCTCCTTATACGGAAGCTGTTCCATACCCCTAATAATTTTTGTTGCCCTTTTCTGAACCTTTTCCAATTCAAATATATCTTTTTTGAAAGGGTGTGTGGGGGGAAGGGGCACATCTGCAGTATGTATCTATCCCTTTCTTAATGATTCCCAACATTCTGTTAGCTTTTTTTTTACTGCTGCTGCACATTGAGTGGATGTTTTCAGAGAACTACCCTCAATGACTCCAAGATCTCTTTCTTGAGTGGTAACAGCTAATTTAGACCCCATCATTTTACATGTATAGTTGGGATTATGTTTTCCAATGTGTATTACTTTGCATTTATCAACATTGGATTTCATCTGCCATTTTCTTGCCTAGTCACCCAGCTTTGCAAGATCCTTTTGTAGCTCTTCGCAGTCTGCTTTGGACTTAACTATCTTGAATAGTTTTGTATCATCTGCAAATTTTGCCACCTCACTGTTTACTCCTTTTTCCAGATCATTTATGAATATGTTGAATAGGACTGGTCCCAGTGCAGTACAGACCCCCTCTCTCCATTCTGAAAACTGACAATTTATTCTTACCCTTTGTTTTCTATCTTTTAACCAGTTACCAATCTATGAGAGGACCTTCCCTGTTATCCCATGAGAGCTTACTTTGCTTAAGAGCCTTTGATGAGGGACCTTGTCAAAGGCTTTCTGAAAATCTAAGTACACTATGTCCACTGGATCACCCTTATCCACATGCTTGCTGATCCCCTCAAAGAGTTCTAGTAGATTGGTGAGGCATGATTTCCCTTTACAAAAACCACGTTTACTCTTCTCCAACAAATTATGTTAATCTATGAGCCATTTTTATAAAATTGGCATCACATTAGCTATCCTCCAGTCATTTGGTTCAGAAGCTGATTTAAATGATAGGTTACAGACTACAGTTAGTAGTTCTGCAGTTTCACATTTGAATTCCTTCAAAACTCTTGGGTGAATACCATCTGGTCCTCGTGACTTATTACTGTTTAGTTTATCAATTTGTTCCAAACCTTCTTGTGACGTTATTGATATAATCAGGGACCATATAGATCATTATTGCAACCAAGGTCCTGTAGTGGCACTCAAATCTTGTACAAAGGGGGTCTAAGACAAGGTTATGGTTTGCTGGTTATGATTATGCTGTCTATATGTGTGTATCAATTTTGTAGTTGAAGTTATGAATATTGGCTCTATACTGTCTGTATTTCAAACTTATGCTATGCTTCTGGGTGACACTCCAGACAAGTTGGTGTCAGCTCTGCCTAGCCTGCTTGATGGCCCATTAAGGACTATCAGCTATACAATGAACCCATTCAGAGAAGGCAAATATGCCTTGAGACTCAACAAAGTATGCAGGAACTGGCCCATGTGACTCCAGACTCCATTTTGCTGTAATTTTCCACAGTGAGAACAAAGAGGTGTTCTTACACCTGGAAAAGACTATATAAGGCTGATGCCTCATCTCCATTTTGTCTTCAATCCTGCTTCTTACCTCTGGAGGGACTTCGCTACAAACAGAAACTCTACACCAAGGACTGATGACCCATCCAGCTGGGGATGTATTCCAGAGACTTGATTTGAACTGCAGTTTATTCTATCTCTGCTGCAAGCCTGAACCAAGAACTGTGCCATTACTGTATGTAATCGATCCCATTTAACCAATTCTAACTCTCATCTATATCTTTTTCCTTTTATGAATAAACCTTTAGATTCTAAAGGATTGGCAACAGCGTGATTTGTGGTAAGATCTGATTTGTATATTGACCTGGGTCTGGGGCTTGGTCTTATGGGATCAGGAGAACCTTTTTCTTTTATTGGAGTATTGGTTTTCATAACCATTTGTCCCCATAACGAGTGGCACTGGTGGTGATACTGGGAAACTGGAGTGTCTTAGGGAATTGCTTGTGTGACTTGTGGTTAGCCAGTGGGGTGAGACCGAAGTCCTCTTAGTCTGGCTGGTTTGGTTTGCCTTAGAGGCAGAAAAACCCCAGCCTTGGGCTGTAACTGTCCTGTTTTTAGCAATTTGTCCTGAATTGGCACTCTCAGTTGGGTCCCGTCAGAGCCACATCATCACACTCCTCTAATGGCCTCTATCTGGGCCAGTTCCTCAGATTTGTCACCTAAAGAGAATACCTCAGGTTTGGGAATTTCCCTCACATCCTCAGCTGTGAAGATGGATGCAAGGAATTAATTTAGTTTCGGCGCAACGGCCTTATTGTCCTTGAGTGCTGCTTTAGGGGTGGGGTGGGGGCAGGGAGCAGTGCTGTGGAGCCGGGAGGGTTTGGGTGAGAGCAGTGCTGTGGGGGACTGCGAGTGGAGGAGGAAGGGGTTGGGTGGGGGCAGGGAGCAGTGCTATGGGGGAATGGAGGGGGAGGGGTTGGGTGGGGAAGGGGAGTGGAGGCAGGAAGGGTTGGGTGGGAGCAGGGAGCAGTGCTGTGGGGGAGTGGAAGGGGTAGGGGTTGGGTGGGCTAGGGAGCGGTGCAGTGGGAGCAGTGCTGTGGGGAAGGTGAGTGGGGGGGAGGGGAGTGGAGGGGGAAGGGTTGGGTGGGGCAGGAAGCGGTGCTGGAGGGGAGGAGTTGGATGGGAGCAGGGAGCGAGGTGCGGGGGAGGGAAGTGGAAGCAGGAGGGATTGGGTGGGAGCAGGGAGCAGTGCTGGGGGGAAGGGCTGGAGGGGTTAGGTAGTAGCACGGAGAGGTGCTGTGGGGGAGGGGAGGGGAGGCGGGGTTGGGAGAAAGCCTTTGTTTAGCCCGCGAGTCGGCGACGTTGAGTGTATGTGACATCACAAACATCACCATGGCAAACAGCTGCGGAGTTAGCAGAAGACAGCAGCGGCTCCCTTCCGCATACGCTAGGGCCTGCCACGTGCCCCAGGAAGAGAGTGGGCGGAGGTGGCTGTGACCCCGCCCCTCGTGGGCTCTCAGCCATTAGGACGCGTCCCCGCCGCCGAATGTGAAGTCAGGGTCAGTGGGCGCGTCGTGGCCCTGGCGGAAAACGGCGAAGTGGTCCGCCCCTGAGCGCAGCGATTGGTGGCCGTGAGGGGCGGGGCTTAGCCGCCTATATGAGCGCGGTAGCGGGGGGTGTGCTCAGGTCTGGGGGAGCGGAAGCTGGGCAGCAATCGGGCTCGTGGGCCGGGTGCATGCGGGTTGGGAGCCGTGAGCGGCGCCGTTGGTTCGCGGGCGGGGGCTGCCCGGGGCTGGGCGACGCTCACTGCCCATGGAGCCCGAGGTGCTGCGCCGCCGGCTGGCCACGGCCGGGCAGGGCCACCTGCTGCGCTTCTGGGCCGAGCTGGGCGGCGCGGAGCGGCGGGCGCTGTGCGAGGAGCTGCAGAGCCTGGACTGCGAGGCGCTGGGCGCCTGCTTCCGCCGGGCCATGGAGGGCGCGGACGCGGCCGACCGCGACAAGGTGGACGGGCGGATGGAGGCGCTGCCGCGGGCCGTACTAGGCAGCGTCATCCGAGACGCGGACCAGCTCCCCGAGTGGGAGCGCGAAGGTACGGGTTGGGGCTAGGTTGGCTCCCCGCCTCTGGGCGCCGCTTAGCGTCTGGCGAGGTCCCTGGCGGGAGGGAGCCCCTTCGGATGCCACTGCTCTCAGCCCTTGGGGGTGGTGGGCTCTGCTGTCCCTGCTGTGTTACTGCCCGACCATACACTAGCGGGCCTCCCCCGTTAGCCTCTGGCTGAGCCCGGGGTCTCCTCTGCGTTCCAATAGGCCCCGAGCTATTGTGACCAGATGTCCTGTTTTTACAGGGACAGTCCCGATTTTTGGGTCTTTTCCTTATGTAGGTTCCTATTGCCCCCCCCCCCCCCCTTCCTTCCTGTCCCGATTTTTCACATTTGCTGTCTGGTCACCCTAGCCTTAGCAGTGCGGAGGCCAGCTGAGCCGGGCTGCCAGTGGTGGCAAGCTGTTCAGGAATTCCCTGGGCACGCTCAGCTCTAACAGCCCTTCACTAAGCATCTCGGGAAATCCAACCTCCGTGCCTGGGAGCCCTTCTCCCGAGTGCTGCTCTGTGAACAATGACAGACCCTGGGGCCTGAAAAGCTTGCGCTGGGCACAAGCCTCTTTCTTTAAATTCTCAGCTTTAGATTTCATTAACATAAATACGTTTAAACTTGTTCCAGTGGCTGTTCCTCCATGAGGGCCAGTCAGGCACTTGTGGCGCTTCACATTTGCGCACAAACATCAAACCCAGCTGAAGTGAAGAACATTGTGCTGTAAAGAAGGAGGAGTAAATACTAATGATCCTTCCCCCTCATCAATAATGCAAGCTGGTATATGGATGTGGCTCAGTGGAAGACAAATCACTGTGGACGGAGTCCAGGCGTGTAATATCTTAGCCACAACAGAACCCCCTGGAAGTGGTGTTTGAAAACTGGGAGAGGGTTATAATGGAAGCAGAGTTGTAGTGTTAGCTTAGGGCATGGGTACACTTGGAGATGTAGAGCGCTTTGAGTTAAACCGGCCTTCGTCGCACGCAGTAGGGGAAGTGCTGCAATCTGTCCACACTGACAGCTGCAAGTGCACTGGCGTGGCCACATTAGTAGCTCTTGCAATGGCCACAGAGAGCAGTGCATTGTGGTAGCTATCCCAGCATGCAAGTGGCTGCAACATGCTTTTCAAATGAGGAGGGTGGGGTGGAGTGTGACAGGGAGTGTGTTGTATGTATGTGGGGGAGAGTGGGTTTTTGGGGGGCTGAGAGCATGTTGGCATGCTGTCTTGTAAGTTCAGATAGCAACAGACACACTCTTCCCTCTGCCACTGCTCCTCTCTCTCACACACAGCATTCCACAGTAATGGTTGCTTTGTCTCAGAGTAGATAAGCATGCCAGCTGTCAGAAATGGAGCTTTCAAAGGGCATATTGGCATGCCTGCAGTGATTCCAAAACAGTGACCGGAGTGGCCACTTGACTTAAGGGGATTATGGGACGCTTCCGGAGGCTGATCAGAGCGCAGTAATGCAACACACTGACGCCCGGGTGTTTCAGCCAATGCGCACCAAGTGTTAATCTTCTCGCCGAGGTGGAGTACCAGGAGTGCTCTAGGCCTGGAGTCAGAGCGCTGTATGGGCCTTGCCAGTGTGGACAGGTAGTGAGCTAGGGTGCCCGCGGCTGCTTTAATGCACGCTAACTCACAAGTGTAGACAACCCCAAGATCTGCTGCCTTCAAATACTGCAGTTCCATGTGAAAGGCAGCATTAACACTGCATATCCGAGAATGTAGACATCCCTAGTAAGGCTAGGATTGGAATGATAGCTTAGATAGAGACAGCAGGAGTGATTGTGAAATGAGTCTTGTAGCTGCTATGTAACAGTAATAGAAGGATAAAGCTTACACTTAAATGTAGTGGGTAGAGCACTTCACTGAGACTTGAGGGAGCTGAGTTTTGGTCCCAGCTCTGCTGCTGGGTGATTTTTGGTGCATTGATTTCCCTCTCTGTGCCTCCATATCCCTATCTGTAACAGGAGGACTGTGATACTGACCACCTTTGCAACGCTTTCGGATTGACCGATGGAATGTGCCATAAAAGAGTTGGCATTAATGTATCGAAACACAATGGCCCTGCTTGTTTTATTTGCTCTCTCGGTATGACACTATGGTGTGGCTGGGTAAAGTGGGGAGAGCATAACTGAACAGACTACTAAGCTTTGCACTGACCTACTAGTTACTATGCATATGGTGTCCTGCCAGTGCACCTCGATGTGTGGCACCCTTTGTTCCATTCCTTAACAGATGGTTAAAACAAATTTGAGGCATGAGTCCAAGCAGGAAGTTATCCAGGAAGCATTTGACCTTTGGAGGTTCATTGTAAACTCTCAGCTGTTTGCTATCAGGAAAAAACAGCCATACCACATAGCTTTTGCTGGTGGAGAAAGCTCTAATGTTGCAAAAGGCTTTTCATTATAAATGCCTGTCTGCAGAAACCTGCAACTTTCTAAACTCTTCTGGGCCAAAGTGGGGTTGGGGGTAGCTGTATCAAGAGGGTGACATACTTTTTCCATTGGGAGGGTAGGAGAATCTGGACACTAATTACATGCAAAAAACTTCACACACAACTCAAACTTAAGTGGACATTCCTCAGTGAGGGCTACTGATCTGAAAATGGTATTGTCAAACAATTTCCAGCTATTGTGGATTTTTTATTGTGCACTATTCTAGGTAGCAGTCCTGTAAATGTAGACCGTTTGGAAAGAGCACAACTTAGCTGCATAAAATTGACTGGTTCAGCTTTGCCTTATTTGAATGCTTTTCTCTTGCAAAAGTTTTCATTTTTGCTGAAATTTGAGTTGACTGAAACCAGAGCTTTCTTGGAAAATGAACTTCTGTGAATTGGTCCAACCACTTTGTTTGCGAAGAGGGGACAAACGTTTTTGCAGATAGAAAATCCAGGTGCAGACATCATAATATGCTTAGGCAATGGCTGGACTACATGAAGAACAGTCACTGTTGGGTTGAAAAATGATTGCATAGCTTTCTAAATTGAAATGTATTTGACTTTACCTTTACCATTGTTTGGAGTCTTGTGACAACAGGTGAAACCCAAACTCTTCAATTACATTGTGGCACGGTTAGAGAGCCAAGGGCCAATGTCTTTGTGCTTGGGGTGGGCACCTAATTAATTGGTTAAATTTTATGAAGTGCTGAAGATTGAAACTCCCATTGAAGTTGAACCCTTCACCACAAACCCTATTGATAACTACTGTGTCTTAAGCACCTATTTAGGCTCCCATAGTCAAAAAAAAATTTAGACCTAGACTCTTAACAGTGCTATATAAATCCCTAAATGTCCAGTTATTTGTAACTTTAAATTCTTTTGGTCTGTCACATCACCTGCTTGGACATTGCTTGAAGATGTGCACTTCTTTGTACAAGTTCAGAACTGTCTTGAATTCTCACTCTTGGAATAGAGCCACCCATGTATGCTACACAACTGAGCACATTCTGTTGCTGAAGCTATTGTGATAGAACTGCCTAGCTGTGTAACATCTAGCATATACAAACCCTCTGTGAATAACTGCTTCATGTCTTAGCCCCACATACAACCTAGCACTCCTAACACTTGGCATTCTTCTAGTACTTTAAATGCTGAGTATCTTTTGCTATGCACCTACAAAACAGCATTTATACTAGCTCCTCTGAGATGAGAGCATGTGTCCTAGGATATGGGAATGGACGGGGGGAAAAATGAGGTACAGATTTACCCAAGCTGCTGGCGGAACTGGGATTAGAACTCCAGCATTTGTGGCTCCCATTCATTCCTATGTTTAGGCCATGCTTCTCTCTAATGCAACACAGGGTATGTCTACACTACGGGATTAATCCGAATTTAGATAATTTGGATTTGAGAAACAGGTTGTATAAAGTCGAAATGAGTGCGGCCACACTAGCACAGTAATTCGGTGGTGTGCGTCCAAGTACCGGGGCTAGCGTCGATTTCTGCACCGTTGCACTATGGGTAGCAATTCCATAGCTATCCCGCAGTCTCCCGCGCCCATTGGGATTGTGGGTTAAGATCCCAGTGCCTGATGGGACAAAAAACATCGTCGCAGGTGGTTCTGGGTACAGCCTCACTTCCTCCCTCCCTCCCTCCCTGCATGAAAGCAACGGACGGCAGACAACCATTTTCGCGCCTTTTTTCCTGGGTGGGTGAACACTGCAGACTCCATACCACGGCAAGCATGGAGCCCGCTGAGGTCAAGACAGCACTCATGAATATTGCAAACACCTCGCGCGTTCTCGTGGAGTTTATGCTCAGCCAGGACCAGAAAAACGAGGCGAGGAGGCAGCGGCGGCGGCAGCGCAGCGACAAGCATGATGAGGACATGGACACGGACACAGAATTCAGTGAAACCACAGGCCCCGGTGCTTTGGAGATCATGTTGTTAATGGGGCAGATTCTATCCATGGAACGCCGATTCTGGGCAAGGGAAACAAGCACAGACTGGTGGGACCGCATAGTGTTGCAGGTCTGGGACGATTCCCAGTGGCTGCGGAACTTTCGCATGCGTAAGGGCACTTTCATGGAACTTTGTGACTTGCTGTCTCCTGCCCTGAAACGCCAGAATACCAAGATGAGAGCAGCCCTCACAGTTGAGAAGCGCGTGGCGATAGCCCTGTGGAAGCTTGCAACGCCAGACAGCTACCGGTCAGTCGGGAATCAATTTGGAGTGGGCAAATCTACTGTGGGGGCTGCTGTGATGCAAGTAGCCAAAGCAATCACTCAGGTGCTGCTACGAAAGTTAGTGACTCTGGGAAATGTGCAGGCTATAGTGGATGGTTTTGCTGCAATGGGATTCCCTAACTGTGGTGGGGCAATAGACGGAACCCATATCCCTATCTTGGCACCGGAGCACCAAGCCACCGAGTACATAAACCGCAAGGGGTACTTTTCAATGGTGCTGCAAGCACTTGTGGATCACAAGGGACGTTTCACCAACATCAACGCGGGCTGGGCGGGAAGGGTTCATGACGCTCGCGTCTTCAGGAACACTACTCTGTTTAAAGGGCTGCAGCAAGGGACTTACTTTCCGGACCAGAAAATAACTGTTGGGGATGTTGAAATGCCCATAGTTATTCTTGGGGACGCAGCCTACCCCTTAATGCCATGGCTTATGAAGCCATACACAGGCAGCCTGGACAGGAGTCAGGAGCTGTTTAACTACAGGCTAAGCAAGTGCAGAATGGTGGTAGAATGTGCATTTGGCCGTTTAAAAGGTCGCTGGCGTTCATTATTGATTCGCTCTGACCTCAGCCAAAGAAATCTCCCCATTGTTGTTTCTGCTTGCTGTGTGCTCCACAATCTCTGTGAAAGTAAGGGGGAGACCTTTATGGCGGGGTGGGAGGCTGAGGCAAATCGCCTGGCTGCTGATTACGCGCAGCCAGACACCAGGGAGATTAGAAGATCACACCATGAAGCGCTGTGCATCAGAGAAGCTTTGAAAACCAGTTTCATGGCTGGCCAGGCTACCGTGTGAAATATCTGTTTGTTTCTCCTTCATGAAAACCCTCCCCCTTTACTGACTGATTTTCTGTAAGGAACCCACCCTGCCCCTTCCCCCATCTTTCTTTCAAACCAAATAAAGTCACTATCATTTAAAAATCATTTATTCTTTATTAATAGATTAGAAAAAGAGGGAGGGAACCCGGGTGGTATTTGGGAGGAGGATTGCTGGGAAGGAAAAAGCCACAAAGAAAAGGTTAAAAAAATGACAGCTTTTTGCTTGGGCTGTCTACTGGGGTGGAATGGGAAGGTGTACGGAGCCTCCCCCCCCCGCGTTCTTACACGTCTGGGTGAGGAGGATATGGAACATGGGGAGGGGGGAGGGTGGAACAGGGACTGAAGCGGCAGTCTGTTTTCCAGCAGCCGTTCCTGAACCTCCACCAGACGCCGGAGCAGCCCCAGCGTTGCATCCTTCATCCTCTGGTCTTCCTGCCGCCATCTCTCATCTCGATCGTCTCTCCTCTCCTCACGTTGGTCCCTCCTCTCCTCACGTTCACTGACTTCTTTCCTATACTTTGAAACTGTTTCCTTCCACTCATTCAGATGAGCTCTGTCACTCCTGCTGGATTGCATAATTTCAGAAAACATGTCCTCCCGCGTCTTCTTCTTACGACGCCTTATCTGTGATAACCTTCGGGATGGAGGAGGGAGGCTTGAGGAATTTGCAGCTGCTGTAGGGAGGGGAAAAAAGAGAGAATTGTTTTAAAAGCTACATTTTGCAGAACAATGCTTATACTCTTTCACGGTGACCAACACTGTTCACATTACATAGCACATGTGATTTCTGTGCAAGGTCGCATTTTGCCTCTTAATGCTGAGTGCCTGTGGCTTTGCTGCTAGAGATCACAGGTCTGGGCAACAGAATTCGGCTTGCATGCGGCCATGGTAAGCCATTGTTTTACAGCTTCTGCACCCTCCTTTCCCACATACCAAGCATAGCCTGTAGAGTGCTGCAGAAGCCTGGCCAATCTCAGCCAGGTGGGGGGGGGGGGCAGTGTGGGGGGGCTTGTCTGGGCCCCTTCAGGCAAGTAGAGTGCTGCGGTTTTTCTGTTAACATTCAGCAGCACCAGAAAACAAAGTAACCCCCCCCCCGCCATGAATTCTCTGGGATGATCACGGTACCCCTCCCCCCACCGCGTGGCTGGTATCAGGGAAGATCCCTGCTAGCCAAACGCGAAAAACTCAGGGCCAATTTCCCATCTGCGCTTGGCTAACTGCAGGGAAGGATTTATTTTCTGCCACAGGCAAACAGCCCAGTAGGAACGGCCACCTCTGTCCCCTTAATTAAGTTCCCGTATTTCAACCAGGTTACCAGGAGTGATATCACTCTCCTGAGGATTACACAACAAGATAAAGAACGGATGTTGCTTGAATGCCAGCAAACACCGGGACCATACGCTGCCAGGCTTTGTCAGGCAATGATACCAGATTACTTGCTGCAAGCATGGCGTGGTCAAGTGTCCTACCATGGAGGAGGGAATAAGGATGCACTGCCCAGAAACCTTCTGGCAAGGCTTTCGGAGTACCTCCAGGAGAGCTTCATGGAGATGTCCCTGGAGGATTTCCGCTCCATCCCCATACACGTTAACAGACTTTTCCAGTAGCTACAGACTTTTCCAGTAGCTGAACTGACCGCGAATGCAAAGTCAGGCAAAGTAATCATTAAAAACCGTTTGCTTTTAAACCATGTTTTATATTTTAAAAGGTAAACTCACCTGAGGTCCCTTCCATGGGGTCAGAGTCTTGGGTACTGGCTTGGGAGGCTTGGGAGGGTACTTCAGTCAGGGTGATAAAAAGATCCTGGCTGTTGGGGAGAATGGAGTGCTGTGTGCTCTCTGCAAGCTCCTCCTCTACCCCATCGGCAGAATCCTCAGGCATCGAGACTATCCCCGACCCAGAATCCACGAACAAAGGTGGGGTAGTGGTGGCAGCCCCCCCTAGAATTGCATGCAGCTCGGCGTAGTAGCGGCATGTCCGCGGCTCTGACCCGGAGCGACCGTTTGCCTCCTTTGTTTTTTGATAGGCTTGTCTGAGCTCCTTGACCTTCACGCGGCACTGCTCAGAGTCCCTATTGTGGCCTCTCTCCATCATGCCCTTGGAAATTTTTTCAAAAGTTTTTGCATTTCGTCTTTTAGAACGAAGTTCTGCAAGCACTGAATCCTCTCCCCATACAGCGATCAGATCCAGTACCTCCCTCACGGTCCATGCTGGTGCTCTTTTTCGATTATCAGCCTGCATGGTTACCTGTGCTGATGAGGTATCTGTGGTCACCTGTGCTCTCCACGCTGGGCAAACAGGAAATGAAGTTCAAATGTTCGCGGGGCTTTTCCTGTCTACCTGGCCAGTGCATCCGAGTTCGGATTGCTGTCCAGAGCGGTCACAATGATGCACTGTGGGATAGCTCCCGGAGGCCAATACCATCGAATTGCGGCCACACTAACCCTAATTCGAATTGCTAAAATCGATTTTGGCGCTACTCCGCTCGTTGGGGTGGAGTACAGAAATCGATTTAAAGAGCCCTTTACATCGAATTAAATGGCGTCGTTGTGTGGACGGTTACAGGGTTAATTCGAATTAAAGCTGATAAATCCGAATTAAAGTCGTAGTGTAGACCAGGCCACATGGGTACTCTTTCCCTTCTTTCGGTCTTCCTTTTGTTTGTTGAATTCCTTTCTAAACTTTCAAATAGGAAAATTCCATGTTAGCTGTGCAATCTTGATTATTTTTTTAACTTACATACTCAGTTCTGTAAGTAATATAGTATTCGAGGGGTGGGTTATTAAATACAAAAATCTACACGGGTGCAACAAGAAGGGTGCATAACTGAAATGCCAGTTAGGCAATAGGAATGCACAGGTTCCTTATCTGTGTTAACTTGCCAGACTGCATTTATCTTAGATCAGGCAGCATTGTCTAGGGAATTAAGTTCTGGGCTAGAAATCTGAGTCTGGGAATTCTGTTTTTGACTCTACTTCCCTCCCATCCTCCCTGCTTTCTGCCCTTGGGCAAATCCCAAATGAAGATAAAGCCATGTACCTCACAAGGGATTTGAGTGTTAATTAATGTTTGTATAGTACTTTGAATACATGTTGGATTGGCCACCTCTTACCACTCCTTATGATGTGGTTAGTCTGGGCTAGTGATACTCTGACATCAGTGGTTCAGGAGCTAAATTAGTGATCAGCATTACTCAAAAGAGCCACGGTAGTGTGTATTCATTATTTCATTAACTATAGTACTATATAGTCATATTTAAACAGTATCAAGAATATTTGCTATATATATATATATATACACAGTAACTCCTCACTTAGCATTGTAGTTATGTTCCTGAAAAATGCGACTTTAAGTGAAACAATGTTAAGTGAATCCAATTTCCCCATAAGAATTATTGTAAATGTGGGGGTTAGGTTCCAGGGAATTTTTTTTCACCAGACAAGACTAAAATATACATGCACAGTATAGGTTTTAAACCAACAACTTAATACTGGGTACACCGTGATGATGATTGTGAAGCCTGGTTGAGGTGGAGGAGTCAGAGGGTGGGATATTTTCCAGGGAATGCCTTACTGCTAAATGATCTAGCAATTGGCTGAGCCCTCAAGGATTAACTCTGTCTACAAGGCAGCAGGAATGGAGGGAGGGGAGAGAGGATTGCAGACAGACACACACACTGTGTGTATGTGAGAGAGATGTGGATTTCCCCTTTAAGTACACTGTCTTGTTAATTAGATCAGTTTGAGACTGCAGCTGCTGCTGCCTCGAAGCTCCCTCTGTTGTGTGCTCCCCCTGCTGTATGGAAGATGGGGGTAAGCGGGGTGCAGGAGCAGGGGGGAGGGGGACACCTTGACATTAGCCCCCCTCTTCCTCCCCTCCCCCCGCACAGCAAGCAGGAGTCTCGGGGAGCAGCTTCAAGGCAGAGGGCAGGAGCAGCACATGGCAGTGCGGGGAGGGACAGCAGCAATTGCTAGTCTGCTGGGCAGCTGCTGCACAGGGATCTTAGGGGGGCTGCCAGTCCACCCTGGTTCCAAGCCCCCACCAGCTAGCTGCAATGTGCTGCTCTTCCTGCAAGCAGTGGATAAAGCAAGCGGCTGCCAAACAACATTAGAAGGGAGCATTGCGCAACTTTAAACGAGCATGTTCCCTAATTGATCAGCAACAAAACCACGTTAACAGGGACAACTTTAAGCAGGAGTTACACTGTGTGTGTGTTCTCAACAAAATGACTGACCAAGTATTTTAACACAATTGGTTAATAACATAGTAAAAGCATCCTGATTGGTTAATTAAATCTGCAGCACCTGTTAAAACACCGAGAGCTGCAGGAGACACTCAGACTGAGGCTAGTGAGCCACATGTCACTGATCTAGGCTGTCCTTGTAATCTCTGCAAGACCTGGGAGTTGTGAGGACAACTGTCTTCCTGGTTCTGTGAAGCCCAGCACTAAGAGTCCCAATGATTTTGGGGTAAATAGAAATCTAAAGAGACTTGGCTGAGCCTGGATTACACTCCTGCAACAGGATGATTTGAAGATCCTTCCTGCACACTTACTACATGAAACTGCCAGCTGAGCTTCTGTACCCCCAAAGGATAATCTATCTGCCCCTCCGCAAGGCCACTCCTGGGTGGAGTGGTGTGATCCTGGTGGACAGGAGCTGGCTGTTTTCAAGAAGGGTGCGGGGTAAACACCACACGCATGCCCAGAACTTAGTCTAGTGCTGTTGGGGCTGCTCTGAAGCTCATTCTTGTCTTCTCCAGACAGAGCTCCTTTGCTGTGACTGAGCCAGTACACGTTCCCTCAGACCATCCTGTCCCCCTACCAATAACCGGAGAGTCTTTGTTTAACTGGGATTGGCTGTGCTGCCTTCCTCCCTAAAGCCAGCCAGCTTGGGTGCTGGAGGATTATGGTTCCAATGATATTGTTCATAAACTGGAAGGCATCACATGGTTTCCCCTCTGCAGGGGGAAAGCTTTTAGTCACTTTTTTCTTTTTTTCTTTTCTTGTTTAGGTCTCCATCAGATTTCTCAGAGCAAAGTAGCTGTCCTCCTCCTAGCTGGTGGACAGGGGACAAGACTGGGTGTTTCTTATCCCAAGGGAATGTATGATGTGGGGTTGCCATCCCACAAAACGCTCTTCCAGATCCAAGCAGAGCGCATCCTGAAACTACAGCAGCTGGCTGAAAAACAACATGGTACCAAGTGTGTCATTCCATGGTAAGGGGTTTGCATTGTCAGTCCATCCTGATGGTAGTCTGGTTTGCCTGCAGCAGGGGTCTGGGGGAGAGTTCTAGGTTCTGGTCCTGGCTCTATTTCCTTTGTGTAAACTTGGGCATGGTAACTAATCTCTGCCTTGGCCCTTCCTAGATGAAGGCAATTGGCAGTGGTATAGAATTATAGGACTGGAAGGGACCTCAAGAGGTGATCTAGTCCAGTTCCCTGCACTCACGGCAGGACTAAGTATTACCTAGACCAGTAGTTACCAATCGGTAGATTGTGATTGACTGGTTGATCGCAGAGCCTCTGCCAGTCAACCGCAGTCTCGGGCTGCTAAGTTTGGCGGCGCAGCAGGGCTGAGGCAAGCTCCCTGCTTGCACTGGCCCAGCACTGGTCCTGGAAGCAGCTGGCACATCCCTGTATTGGGTGGGGAGGGGGTGAAGGGAAAGGGGTCTCCAGGCACTGCTCCCCCCTGCAGGCACTGACCCTGTAGCTCCCATTGGCCGGGAATGGGGAACTGCGGCCAATGGGAGCTGCGGTCATGGTCCCTGCAGGGATGGGCAGTGCACAGAGCCAACTTCTCTCCCCTCAGCCCCTCCTCTTCTCCTCTCTCTCTCTCTCTCTCTCTCTCTCTCTCTCTCTTCCCTCCCTTCCCCCCCCTGCCCTAAGTTGCAGGGATGTGCCGGCAGCGTCCAGGAGTAGCATGGGGCTAGGGCAGGCAGGGAACCTGCCTTAGCTCCACTGCACTGCCACCCGAGCTAAGCGCTGCCCAGTGCAGCCCCGCACCCTGGCCCAGCCCTGAGCCCATTCCCAGAGCCATCACCCCAAGCCTTCTCCTGCACCCCAATCCTCTGCCTGAGCCCCCTCCCAGAGCTTGTGCCCTGAGCCCCCTCCCAGAGCTTGTGCCCTGAGCCCCCTCCCTCTCTGAACCCCTTGGCCCCAGCCCGGAGCCTGTACCTCAACCCCCTGCCCCAGCATGGTGAAAGTGAGTGCAGGTGGGGGAGAGTGAGCAATGGGGTGGGGTGGAGGGAGTGAGGTGGGGTCTTGGAGAAGGGGCGGGGTAGATCCTGGGTTTCACTTTAATTCAAAAAGTGATAATGTGCTTAAAAAGGTTGGCAATGACTGATCTAGACCATTCCTGGCAGGTGTTTGTCTAACCTGCCAGGTGCCCATGCAGAGAGCAGCCTATGCTGAGGCTGTCCTCTCAGTAAATTACAAGTTTAAGCTGCACTGGTGCAATGTCTGTTTTAGAGGGTTGCACTGGTGATACAGCATAGTCAGTCATGTCCGTGTGAATTTCCTTAATGTAGCTGTGGCCCGAGTCTGCCCATCTAAATTGTTCTGCAAGGCATTGGTGACTGAAAGACACTATACTCAGGCAAAATATTGAGTTATGAGTTGTAATGCCATAGTTAAGGTTGCAACCAGACTTCCATTATAAGCCTTCTTCTAATGGTATATCTGTGCTACAGCGACACAGCTGTGGTGCTGCAGATGTGCCACTGTAGTGTAGATAAATCCACCTCTGAGAGGCAGTACCTAGATTGACCTAATCATTGTGCTCAGGGTGAGACATTGTCATAGCCCTGAGTGGGGTAGCTAGATGAATCTAATTTTTGTGTGTAGACCCAGGCCTCGATCCTCTCCCCTCTGGGTGGGGGAGATGGGTGTCTGCCATTGTTTCTTTTCTTTCTTGGTCTTTAAGCTGGTTTTCCCAGCCTGGCTCAAGAAGGATGTGGACTGTGACCTTTCTGGGCCATCACTCTCATGGGTGGGGGTGATGCAGCTTTTCAAAGAGCTGCTCTCCAAATTGTATGTCAGGTGTCTGAGTTCAGGAGGTATTTCAGTATGTCTACACTGCAATTAAAAACCCATGATTGGCCCATGCCAGCTGGCTCTGGCTGTTGGGCCTGCAAGGTGGGATGGTTTCAGAGCCCGGGCTGCAACCCAAGCCAGAACGTCTACATTGTGATTAAATGATCTCACAGCCTGAGCCCTGTGAACCTGAGTCAGCTGGCATGGGCCAGCCAGGGGTATCTAATTCCAGTGTAGACAGAATATACACCTTTGTTCACAATCTACAAAGTATGTATTGTAAAGTATAACTTAAAACTGGCTTCAATATTTCAGACTGTGATGACCCCCTCAAAAGTGATAGCAAATTACTGTAGATGCTCATAGGAGCATACTCATGGTATTGCCACCCTTACTTCTGTATTGCCACTGGTGGTGGCACTGCTTTTGGAGCTTGGTGGCCAGAGAGCAGCAGCTGCTGTATCTCTCCCCCCCCCCCCCCCAGCTCCCCTTCCTCTTGGCAATATTTTTTGTGATCTTGTGACCCCCTTTTGTGTCAGGACCCCTGGTTTGAGGTGCACTGATTGGAAAATGCATAATTTGCTGATCATCATTGTCATGGCCAAATACAAATAGCAGCATTATGTGTGAAACTATAAACTTTTTCATATATAAACAAGCTGAAATCATGACCAAAGTATGTCTTCTGGAGAAGTCTGGGGAGTGACCTAAAAGTTTCTCAGAGACAAAGGGCAAGCTGATGCCTGAGCCATGTGTAAACAAGACTAGACAGTTACCTGCCAAGTGGCCATTCTTTGGCAGGAAAGGGGGCAGGGCAAACTTCTACATCTTAGTGAAGAAACAGCATGGATTTTTCCTTCCACACTGACTGCTTGTTGCCTTGTTCCCAGCTGGAAATGCTTCTCAAAGTGGGGACAGGACTATAGAAAGAAGGGACAGACACCCCAAGACAATTCTCTTCCCTGCCCATCACATTCACTGCAACTAAAGAAACAAAGGAAGCAGCTGTTGGACTCTGGGGGAGGGGTCCTGACTTAGTTTGGTCAGTAAAACTGCTGAAAGCATGTGGCAAAAGATTTTTGTTTCCAATCTAATATAGATTGGTTAGGCACCAGTAAGCATTTTACTTTTTTTTTTCTTGTAGCATTTGGACTTTTATACCTCGTAACTTGTACTCAAAATCTCTCTGTGGAGTAAACAGTAAAACCAGTTTATTATCTAATTAGCACGTTCAAGTTGAAGGGTCTGGGTGACTCCATTTGGGGTAACAAGTTATGTGCATATTATTCCTTTAAAGGAGTAACAGATTTAACATATTTGTACTATTCAGGAGAGGACTGGGCAGTACAGGACATATATTCCTGGGGAATGATCCAAGACTGGGGCTGTGTTGGGGTCACCCTGCAGCATAACCAAAGCTGGTAGGTGCCAAGGTGTGGCTGGCTGGCAGCAGCACATACAGACATTGCTGGGAGTGATTTACATGCCAAAGGCTGTTTGTGAGCGGGCCAGGCTGGAGACTACAATGCCTTGCTGCTGTAAAGGGCAGCCCAGGTTACAGGGCAGGGGTGACACATCTACTCATTGGTCTGGATTGTACCCTGGTATGTCTCTCACCTAATGAACTGAAATTGTAAACAAGTAGCTTTGGGATTCCTTTGTGTGGTTTCTGTCACAAGCCTGGCACTTCAGGCACCCTTAGAGCCTGTGAAGAAAAATGGGGGAGAAAAGAGACAAATTTCGAAAGCAAGGGAAAATCCCAGGAAAAGCCATGAAAGAATCCCAAGAGATTGCCTTCAGTTGATGGTGGTTCTCTGCACACTGTGTCTTTCTTCACATACAAGTCTAAATAATAAAATGGGTGAACTAGTGCCTCATATTAAATGAGGATAATCAATGGGATACAGCAATACCAAATAGATTGGAAAGACAGAACAGGTCATGCTGGTTGGGGAAGTGGCATTATATGTGAAAGCATAGAATCAAATGAAGTAAAAATCATAAATGAATCAAACTGCACCATAGTGTCTCTGGGTAGAAATTCCATGCTCTAATAAGAATATAGCAATAGGGATATATTACCAACCACCTGACCAGGATGGTGACAGTGACTGTGAAATGCTCAGGCAGATGAGAGAAGCTATTAAAATAAAAAAACTCAATAATAATAATAATTAATTGAAATACCCCATTATTATCCCCATTTTGGCTGGTACATATCACCTCAGGATGAGATGCAGAGATAAAGTTTCTAGACACCTTAAATGACTGCTTCTTGGAGCAGCTGGTCTTGGACCCCACCAGAGGAGAGACAATTCTTGTTTTAGTCCTAAGAGGAGCACAGGATCTGGTCCAAGAGGTGAATATAGCTGGACCACTTAGTAATAGTGACCATAATATAATTAAATTTAATATCCCTGTGGCAGGAAAAACACCACAGCAGCCCAACACTGTAGCATTTAGTTTCAGAAAGGGGAACTACACAAATGAGGAGGTTAAACAGAAATTAAAAGGTACAGTGCCAAAAGTGAAATCTCTGCAAGCTGTGTGGAAACTCTTTAAAGATCCCATAATAGAGGCTCAACTTAAATGTATACCCCAAATTAAAAAAACATAGAGAACCAAAAAAGAGCCACTGTGGCTAAACAACAAAGTAAAAGAAGCAGTGAGAGGCAAAAAGGCATCCTTTAAAAAGTGGAAGCTTAATCCTAGTGAGGAAAATAGAAAGGCGTATAAAGTGAAGTGTAAAAATACAATTAGGAAGCCAAAAAAGAATTTGATGAACAGTTAGCCAAAGACTCAAAGTAATAGCAAATTTGTTTTAAGTACATCAGAAGCAGGAAGCCTGCTAAACAACCAGTGGGGTCACTGGACAATTGAGGTGCTAAAGGAGCACTCAGGGACGATAAGGCCATTGCAGAGAAACTAAATGAATTCTTTGCATCGGTCTTCGTGGCTGAGGATGTGAGGGAGATTCCCAAACATGAGCCATTCTTCTTAGGTGACAAATCTGAGGAACTGGCCCAGATAGAGGCCATTAGAGGAGTTTTGGAGCAAAGTGATAAACTAAACAGTAATAAGTCACCAGGACCAGATGATATTCACCCAAGAGTTCTTAAGGAGCTCAAATGTGAAATTGCAGAACTATTAACTGTAGTCTCGGAGTAGCAGCCATGTTAGTCTGTATCTGCAAAAAGAACAGGAGTACTTGTGGCACCTTAGAGACTAACAAATTTATTAGAGCATAAGCTTTTGTGGGCATATTTAAATCAGCTTCTGTACCAGATGACTGGAAGATAGCTAATATGATGCTAATTTTTTAAAAGGGCTCCAGAGGTGATCCAGGCAATTACAGGCCTGAAAGCTTAACTTCAGTACCAGGCAAACTGGTTGAAACTATAAGAACAATGTTGTCAGACATATAGATTAACATAATTTGTTGAGGAAGAGTCAACGTGGTTTTAGTAAAGGGAAATCATGCCTCACCAATCTACTAGAGTTCTTGGAGGGGGTCAGCAATCATGTGGACCAAGGGGATCCAGTGTGTACCTAGTGTATTTACATTTTCAGAAAGCCTTTGAAAAGGTCCCTCACCAAAGGCTCTTAAGCACAGTAAGCTGTCATGGGATAAGAGGGAAGGTGCTCTCATGGATTGGTAATTGGTTAAAAGATAGGAAATAACTGACTATACCTACGTTTTTTCAGAATGGAGAGAGGTAAATAGTGGTGTCCCCGAGGAGTCTGTTCTGGGTCCAGTCCTGTTCAACATATTCATAGATCTGGAAAAAGGGGTAAACAGTGAGGTGGCAACATTTGCAGATGATAAAAAATTATTAAAGATAGTTAAGACTCAGGCATACTGCAAAGAGCTACAAAAGGATCTCTCAAAAATGGGTGATTGGGCAACAAAATGGCAGAAGAAATTTCATGTTGATAAATGCAAAGTAATGCACGTGGGAAAAACATAATCCCAACTATACATATAAAATTATGGGGTGTAAATTAGCTGTTACCACTCAAGAAAGATCTTGGGGTCATTGTGGATAGTTCTCTGAAAATATCCACTCAATGTGCAACGGCAGTCAAAAAAAGCAAACAGATGTTCTAAATGTGCCTGTGCCTGGGGGGGGGGGGGGGGGGGGGAGGAGAGGAGAGTGTTCAGAAACTTCCAGTAAGCAGTGTGTCTGGGTCTACAGTGCATTTCCGCCATTTCTGCTGGGACTGAAGGGTGTAAAGGGGGATGGCTCCAGCTGCCCTTAAATTCATTCTGAGGTGGCTGCTCTTTGACCAGGGAAGTAACAGGATGAACTGATCTAGTTTAGCTCCCTCTTGTTAGTTCAGTCTTCTCTGAAAGTGGTTTTTCTAATTGCTGGTTGCAGGCACTACTGCGGCCTTGCCTTCTTAAGCTGCTTGTGCATCCTCATCCCTCTGGGATAGTCTCCCATCCTGTACAGTTGATCTCTGCTTGGGGTCTGACTCTCTGGTATCCTGGCTGGAGCGGTCAGCATCAAGCACTGATTTACCATATTCCTGGTAGCCATTGCTAGTGTTTCTAGAACCTGAGCCATAATCCCTCTAGTTCTCTGTGCTGCCTATTCAAGCAGAACCCCAAAAGGTCAGGAGATGAGCCTCCTCCAGCTGCAGTGGGGCTCAAGGGCCAGTAAGTCAGCAGTGCCAGATGTTGCTGACAAAGGGTCTTCCAGCCAAATTACCCAGCAAAGTATTGTCCAATGCTGCTCAAGGAGGTTCCAGTGTCTGTTTCTGTCAGTGGAAGTGTTGCTCAAGGCCTGTGTTAAGGTTCCTCACTGGCTTGGGGCAGCTAGTCCTCATCCTCCCTAGTGCCAGTAGATCATACCGCAGCAGATACAACTTCCTCCTGCATGTTTGTTCTAACCATGGGCTCCTCCCAGCTCATGGAGACCACCAGCACCATCCTCCTGGCTCCCTAGGTCCCTGACATGGCCACTCAGACAATTACTGCCAAACCTGTGGCTGCAGAGAGCTTACTGGTCAGAGGTGAAATGTTGATGTGATTCATTGTTAGATGCGAGTGAGAGCTGTTCTGTGATACATCCTGATCCCAGGGGGTCCTGATCTCTATCCCACAAGTGCTCTACGTGGGCTTCAAAAGCAATCCTGTGTGAAGATCAGACAGGAGCAGAGTCTGATTATCTTCCTATTTACTTGGGTTTTTCTCTTCTTCCTGTGGCAGGTACATCATGACAAGTGGCAGAACAATGGAATCTACAAAGGAGTTCTTCTTGAAGCACAATTACTTTGGTTTAAAGCAGAAAAATGTGATCTTTTTCCAGCAAGGGATGCTGCCTGCTATGGGGTTTGATGGCAAGATTTTTCTGGAAGAGAAGGGCAAAGTTTCCATGGCACCAGGTCTGTGCTGTTGAAAGCCCATTAGTCAGAGTTTAGGGGAGCAAACCTATCCAGCAGACTGGATTCAGCAAGGCTCTGAATGGAGCATCAAGGTCGTTCAGATTAGAAGGTCTCAAATGCAAGATCTGGAGCAGGAGTTCTCAAACGGGGTTGCAAGGTGTCAGCTTCCACCCGAAACCCCGCTTTGCCTCCAGCATTTATAATAGTGTTAAATACAAGAAAAGTGTTTTTAATTTATAA
This sequence comes from Malaclemys terrapin pileata, assembly GCF_027887155.1. Lineage (NCBI taxonomy): Eukaryota > Metazoa > Chordata > Testudines > Emydidae > Malaclemys > Malaclemys terrapin. The sequence goes on along the minus strand of NC_071512.1, from coordinate 42,395,485 downwards.
GGGGGTCACACTCATGGGTTTGCTGTGTGAAAGGAGTCACCAATACAAAAGTTTGAGAAACACTGATCTGGAGGGTGATGGGGATAAGCTTTGAGGAGATAGGGTAAACCATGGTGGGGTGAAAGTTCATTCTAATTCCATCAGACACATGTAGCCAGAAGCTCACAGGTGTTTTTAGATGCAGAAATGCTTTGTTTGGAATCCTGTTTAACTTACAAAACGTTTCATGGTCTGTGCCAAATCCAGCAACAATCCCCCAATTTCCCATGGATTTCCAGTGTTGCTCAAAATCAGCCAGAGCAGAGGGGAGTCACAGAAATGGCTGGACTGAAGAGGCTTTGAGTGGGAGGGAAGGAGCTTGTTAGACTGCAGCCTAGGGATACCCCCTTTCTCTCATCCCAGAACGTCATGCAGGAGGACAGGTTAGATGGGAGGGACAGAAAATACATAAGTGGGATAAAACTCACTCTAGGGACTTCAGAGGGTGACTTGTGGAAAGGTTGGTTCTAGGAAACAGCAGAGAATCACTGCTTATCCTTATAGATCTGGCAGACCTGGCCTTTCAGAAAGCAACTTGCAGGCTTGGTGTCATTAAACATCTGTATCGCAACAGTAAGTGCCTGCCTGTCCCTTTCCCTTAGACAGATATGGCTCTAACAAAGCCAGGCATCTTGCCTGCAAACTGGGGAGTGACCCTCTTAGTATTCTGCCTAGTTATCTAGGTGTAGTAGTTTGCTCTGATATAGCACAGCTGGGTTCCTGTTTTCTCTCTGGGACAGGGGAGTGAATTTGCACAGTGTGGCTTGTGCCTTATCACTCATCCATCATCTTGGGGATGGAGTTAGCACTGAGATGCCAAAGAGCCTGCTTAGGTCATAAGTGAATGGGGAGGGGCGAGAGAGAGGCTTTGCAGGGCTTTAGTAGTGACGAGGGGCTCAGTATCTCCTGGTCCTATTGGAATAAAAGCCACTGTTAGTCCGATCCTTCCTGCAATTGGTGCCCTGCAGCCCAATGGCATTTTTATTGAGCTGAGTGGAGTCCTTGCCCTGACTTGGCATCTCAGTGTTGCAATGAACCCTAGGATCTTCACAATTCCATCCTGCATACCATGACACAGCCCCTTCCCCATAATCACCTGTCTTGTGTAGTTCCCTCTTCCCCCTAATTCCATGCATATGCTGCTCCTGCTAGGACTATTCCTCCTCCTCCTCCCCCACAGAGCAGACAGACTGGTGCTGGCCAGTCAGGGTTGTGTCATGGCTTCTCTTTGGCCCAGCCTCTGCTGCAGGGTCACAGTGCCAGGCCCCAGCCTGAGGGATGGGATGGAACAGGGCATCAGGGAAACAGACCAGGGGAAAGGATATTTGGTCTGGGGTGCGCTCACAGGGGCCAAGGTGGGGACTTTGGCCTCCTCTTACTACAGTCTAGTCTGTTCCCCTGGCAGCTTCCCTCAATCTCTAGGAACATGCTGATCCCTGTATGGCATCCAGCTGGGGACTGGCTTAAATACTCACTCCTGCTGTATGCTTCTGGTGCAGTAATGTGTTCTCGCCTCACCAGATGGCAATGGGGGGCTGTACCGAGCCCTTGGCGCCCATGGCATCGTGGAGGACATGGAGCAGCGAGGCATCTGGAGCATCCATATGTACTGCGTTGACAACATCTTAGTGAAGGTGGCTGACCCCAGGTTCATTGGGTTCTGCATACAGAAGGGAGCTGAGTGTGGTGCAAAGGTAATGGGGCTGCAGTGGGGTGGAGAGGGCAGAGGAGCTGGCTCATACACCCTTGAGTACGCTGGCACAATTGTCGTAATCACACCATTGGTTGGCATCAGCAGCTTGCTCCCCATCAAGGCTGTATCCAGGCTCTTCTGGTTCCTCCATCAACATGGGCTCTCTAGATCCTAGAGGAGTTGGAACTGCTCTTATAGCAATGAATGCTGTGTGGTGCTGTTTTTTCAGGCTGCAACCACGTTAGCCCCTGTAATTAGGAATTGGATGTGGTACACTCCAATCTCTAAAAAGCAACAGAGGGTCCTGTGGCACCTTTGAGACTAACAGAAGTACTGGGAGCATAAGCTTTCGTGGGTAAGAACCTCACTTCTTCAGATGCAAGACATCTGAAGAAGTGAGGTTCTTACCCACGAAAGCTTATGCTCCCAGTACTTCTGTTAGTCTCAAAGGTGCCACAGGACCCTCTGTTGCTTTTTACAGATTCAGACTAACACGGCTACCCCTCTGATACTTGACTCCAATCTCTGTGCATGGCACCATGTAATGCCACTGTCAGGAGACTGCACATCTCCATAATAGGACAGTGCCTCTCCTTTCTCACAACTTGATGACCAGATGAATAGCTGATAGTTTGTTTAAATTATAATCCCTAGACTTCAGCTTCAGCATGGCCTTGTGGTTAAGAGGCATGAATAGTCATCTTGAGCTATGTTTCAGAAAGCCTGTGCACCCAGGCAGGTGGCAATGTCTCTGTTTATATGTGGTCAGTATTGTGAAGCTTTTCTCAAGTGCTAGATGTCAAACTCTAATATAAAGTTTAGGTTCTGGAGCCTGATTCAGCCCCAGGGGAGCAGTATTGGCTCACTGAGCTGCCACAATCCAGCCCCTGCTTCCGTGTTCTTGTTTCCAGTTGGTCCTTTTGGATGGCTGAGCTACTCGAGCGCTCCCTTGAGTGGGGAGTAGAGTAGGTGGCTGTTGCTATTTCAGGCATCTGCTCCTTAGTGGACTGGCCATCTGCCTGGCACCTGCTCTGTTTGTGTAGTGCGTCCAACAGAATTACATTAAACATATTAGGATTGCAAAGTTAATCACTCAAATTAGGAGATGCCTGTGCACCCTTAATCCAGTCCTCTTGTGTATGTAGTATAGCTGTTAATTACTTGATCACATACTACTACCACAAGACCCCACCTCACTCCGTGCACAGGATTGATGATGCACGTTGAACGGGTATTGAGGATTTTGTCCTCATTCAGTGCAGAGCCCATGTGTTTACTGTTCGCCGTCCAAATCCTGCCAAATACAGAATAAATTACTCATGGGTTCTTCTGTGGTGCTCGCCTCATAGTCTTAGTTCTGTGCAGACATTACTGAATGTGGTATCTCACCCCTGTGAGATGAGTGGGTGATAACCCCATTTTACAGCTGGGGAACTAAAGCACAGATTATAGCAAAGTGTCAGCTAACTTTCAGTGCCAAATTTGAGCAGCCTAGGACCTGATTTTTGTTCAGAGTACTTAAAACTTCATAACCTTTCACATGTTGAAAGCACAGCTCTTGTTGATCTCATTTGCAATTGAGAGTGAGAGAGCACTCTGCAAATCAGACCCCACGATCTCAAATCAAATACCTAGAAAATGAGGACCACAGTTAATGCCAACCTGCAAAAAATCACTTAGGTTAAAATGATTCAAAACAAACCTATAAGAACAGCCATACTGGGTCAGACCGATGGTATCCTGTTTTCTGACGGGCCAGTGCTTCAGAGGGAATGAACAGAACAGGCAATCATTGAGTGATCCAAATTATCCATACTTGTATACAATTAAAGTTGAAATTGACAGTCTGAGGCCCAAACTTACTTTGATCTATTAAAACCATTTAAATAAATGCTTGATCAATGAGCTCTCAAACTTCAATGAATTAAAGGGTGCTGCTTTTTTACATCTGAGGTGATCTCAAAAGTTAAATTTATAATGTCAGTATCATAAAGTACATTAAGTATCAATTTCAGGCTTTCCAGAAGAGCAGATGCTTGTATTTCAGTTCCTGTTGTGCAGAAAACCTTTTGCCTTAATTGCTTTTGCCTTCAGTTTAGCTAGCAGTTACAGGGAACACTTTCTCCATTTGGACTAGTTAATTCAAAGTTGAGAAATCGACTGGGAGTTGATTTCAGTAAGTTAGGTGTTCAAAAATCCTGTGAGGCATGTATGTGCATCTTTAGGTGCTGAAGTAATTTGAAAAATATGGCTGTGGGCAATTTTACTTATTTGTTTTTATATAGTTAAATAAAATTACCTTATACACCTGTACCTTGATATAATGTGACCCGATATAACACTAATTCTGATATAACGCAGTGCTCCAGGGGGGGCAAGGCTGCACACTCTGGCAGATCAAAGCAAGTTCAATATAACACGGTTTTACCTATAACGTGGTAAGATTTTTTTGGCTCCAGAGGACAGCGTTCTATCGAGGTAGAGGTGTAGTTAATAAAAAAAACAACTTTAAAATGTTTTTGTGCATTTTAAATTGAATTCTTATTTCTATCCAAATGCAGTTTGACATAGATCTCAACCAAATTAAGAAATACATCTTTCACCATTTTCTAACAATCAAAGTAAATTAAGAATCTGAATAAATGTATGTTGAGCTGTCATTTAAATTTATATTAATAGTGTGTCCTCCTTAGCACAAAGTAGCCATCTATCTACTGTATCTATTTAAAAATGAGAATTTAACTGCGCTTTGCATGCGTACTTTATTTTCTTAAATAAAAGTACGCATGCAAAGCACAGTTAAAGCCAATTTTAACCTAATCCACCCTCTCTGGGAGAGAAGGATTAGAATTCTGTTTCCAGAGCAGCATTCAGCTACCTTTCTTCCTGAAATTCCCTGTTTCATTCAGTACAATCTCCCACCTTCTGCAACAGCTGAGGCAGAGGTCTGTCAGACCACAGCCTTGACTCATCCCCAGACCAGGTCTGTCCTGTACACTGAATGAAGCAGGGGTCATGTGGAGAAAACAGTATGATCGTGTAATTAAAGAAGCATCATAATGTATATGCACATGGGGCTAAATAAGTTTCCTGGGAAACCATAGATCTGGCACTTCCAAATGACCATGTTCAATTTTGTAATCACAAGTTTCTTAACATTTTTAATGTAATTTTCCAATTTTTGTTAAGCTTAAATGCAAACTTCATCCTGTAAAACCATGTTAGCTCTCTCTCATGGCTCATCAGCAAGGTCAGGACCTTTCAGATTCACTACACCAGTAATGGCATAACTGATATCTTTGTTGACCTGCTCCTAAGGAGGAAATAGACACATTTTACCCATGGTCTAGCTATGTGCTACAGAGCAGAAAAATGGTGGGACTAACCAATAATGAGTTCAGTTCAGGTTCTGAAGGTTTAGCGGTTACAGATCCTTCTGTTTCTGCCCATGGTCCCCCTTCCCCTGTACATTTCTTCTTTGTCCTCCTTCATCCCTTTGCATTACAGTCATGCAGATATGGGACCTGGCAGCATTGAAAACACAAGTCAGCTGTTATCACTGTACCCTGCACCACAGAGACCCCTGGCTTCTGGAAGAAGCAATTGTAGGGAAGTCTTGCTCAGGCCCAGCAGCCTGGGATCAAGTAGGCTCAGTTGCTCTGGGGATGGCACATGGTTAGCCTGGCATGTCGAGGCTGTGAAGGGATGGAGCACGGTTGGTGCAGATGGACTCTTCAAAGATTTGTTGGGCCTGATTTTGTGTTAATTCTCACAGGGAGAGCAAAAGGCACCTCCCAGACTCCAGCATTATGATGCCCCCACCTACATAAGCTGCTAGCGCTTCTCTGGGGAATGGCTGCAAGTCTTCACTGAGCATGGGCAGAACATATCTCCCTGTCTTCTGAAACCACTGAGCTATCTGTGCTGTATCTTTTAATAAGAGACAGTCACCATGGAAAACTTCAGCCTAAATTGGTTAAGTTCAGCAAATGTATGACCCTGTTGGCTTATAAAATGGGAAGTGGTAGGCACTGTAACTGTGTTGCTATGTGTATTGTCTATAACGGGGTGGGCAAACTTTTTGGCCCGAGGACCACATTGGGGTATGGAAATTGTATGGTGGACCATGAATGCTCCCGAAATTGGGGTTGGGGTGTGGGAGGGGGTGAGGGCTCTGGCGGTGGGCTCCAGGGTGGGATCAGAAATGAGGAATTCAGGGTGTGGGATGGGGCTCTGGGATGGGCAGGGAGGGTGGGGTGTGGGGAGGAGAATGTGAGAGCTCTGGGTGGGGGTGTGGTCTCTGGGGATGAGGGGTTTGGGGTGTAGGAGGGTGGTCCAGGCTTGGACCCAGGAGTTTGGAAAGCGGGAAGGGGATCAGGGCTGGGATAGGGGGTTGGGGAATGGGGAGGTGAGGGCTGTGGATGGGTGGGACTGGGGATGAGGGGTTTGGGGTGCACAAGGGTGCTCTGGCCTGGGACCAAGGGGGTTTGGGGCATGTGGGGGGGCAGGTGTTACTCAAGGGGGCAGGCTCTAGGCGGTGCTTACCTCAAGTGGCTCCTGGAAGTAGTGGCATGTCCCCCCTCCGGCTCCTATGCACAGGTGCTGCCCCACAGCTCTTACTGGCCGTGGTTCCCCTCTGCCCTGATGCATAGGAACCGGGGGGGACATGCTGCTGCTTCTGGGAGCTGTGCAGAGTGGCCCCCGACCCATCTCCCCAGCTGGAGCACTGGAGCAGGCAGAGCAAGCCCTAGGCCCTGCTCCCCAGCAGGAGCTGGAGGGCTGGATTAAAATGGCTGGCAGGCCAAATGTGGCTTACGGGCTGTAGTTTGCCCACCCCGCTCTATAAAAAATATTTGGCTACAGTAGTGTATGGGTGGAGCTTACCCTGGGAAACTGGTGAACCTTAACCAACCAGTGGGCTTCTAGGATGTCCAGCTAAAATCCTGACAAATGTAAACTCTCTGGGTTAATTAAATAATGAAAGACTAATTCCTTGGGATGCCAGGTTAGCAATGCGAAGCCCAGATAAAGGGCACAGTCCACATCAGTGCTTCTGGAGCAAGGCTCTCACCTGCTGGAGACTGCTAGGAAGAGCAGTCAGGAAACCGTTCCACTCCAAGCAAAAAACCACTTGCCCACCCACTTAATAAATACTACTACCATGCTTCCCTCTCCAGACACTTGCCATGTCCCTGCTGACTGGCTTTCTCTTTCCCTTATGTCTTGGGCTAGTTTTTCATTTATGTGCACAAAATTCTTTTTCTCTGCTTCCAGATCCCTGCTGCACTACTGACTCCTCACATCAGTTGTGTTTCTCTCCACCAAAGGCTTAATGCTTTTAAATCTTCCCCCTCCCCCCTCCCAAGCAAACTCACCTGTGCTATCTCTTCGCAGCAGTGGTTTAGAGCAGGGGTGGCTACTCCTGTCCTCAGTGGGGAAGGACTGCTTGGGGCAAACAGGTCAACTCACTGCCTGGATGTTCCCCTTGGTGTACAGTTTCCCTAATGATCCTAGAGGACGTGGGGTCTGTCTCTACCTTCTCTTGTGCCGAAGGAGGTGTGCACTGGAGCAACCATACTCTTTCCCTCTCACCTAGAGAGGGATGAGGAACTAGTTCCCTACTGTTCACCTCCCTGAGTAGGAGGGGGTTGCGGGGAGGCAGAGCTGGAGTGCCCTGCTGGCCAAGGAGGGCAGAAGGGAAGAGCTTTGGTCCAGGGCAGGGGGAATCCAGTGAAACGGCAGCTCTCCACTCCCTCTCAATGAACCCAGGGTCTGGGAGTCTGGAAAAGAAAAGCTGCTGGGATGTAACTGCAGTAGCCTGCAGGGTGAAGTGCAAGCACTCTCTCCTGATAGCAGTGGCAGTGGGTTTATAGGCAGGTGATAGAACACATTTCTGCTTTTCCCCCTCCACTGCACCTCTACTTGGGGGCAGTAGACAGAGTGACTGGACTTATGAACAAATTAGAGGATGTTGTATTAGGCTGTGAGGTAGTCATAACAGTGCAGTAAATAAAGACTGGTTTCAGAGTAGCAGCCGTGTTAGTCTGTATCTGCAAAAAGAACAGGAGTACTTGTGGCACCTTAGAGACTAACAAATTTATTAGAGCATAAGCTTTCGTGGGCTACAGCCCACTTCTTCGGATGCATATAGAATGGAACATATATTGAGGAGAGGGGTGTGTGTGTGTGTGTGTGTGTGTGTATCTATACACACACACACACACACACACACACACACACACATATACAGAGAGCATGAACAGGTGGGAGTTATCTTACCAACTCTGAGAGGCCAATTAAGTAAGAGGAAAAAAAACTTTTGAAGTGATAATCAAGATAGCCCAGTACAGACAGTTTGATAAGTGTGAGAATACTTACAAGGGGAGATAGATTCAGTGTTTGTAATGGCTCAGCCATTGCCAGTCCTTATTCAATATTATTACCTCCGGAAACTCCCCATAATCCTTTTAACTGAAGCTTCCTCTCTTTGGTCTGGTCTATACTACCCACCTGAATCGGCGGGTAGAAATCAACCTCTCGGGGATCGATTTATCGCGTCCCGTTGGGACGCGACAATCGATCCCCGAATCGGCGCTCTAACTCCACCAGCAGAGGTGGTAGTAAGCGCCGCCGACAAAAAGTGGCAGAAGTCGATTTTGCCGCCGTCCTCACAACGGGGTAAGTCGGCTGCAATACGTCGAATTCAGCTACGCTATTCACGTAGCTGAATTTGCGTATCTTAAATCGACTCCCCGCTGTAGTGTAGATGTACCCTTTGTTTTGTTGTGAACTCCCAAGGCTTCGTTTGGGGAGCTGCTTATCAAAAAAACAAACACAGCTACTGTTTGCTGTGAATGAGTAGAGGCAGGCAGGGGGGCTCCCTTTGGAATGCCCACAGCTAATGTTTGCTTGAAGAGAGAGGCGGGGAGGGGGTTGGAGTCAGTTTTCAGCAGCTGTTTATCTGGTCTATGAGGGGGAAAAAAAACAGCTGCTGTTTGCTTTCAGTGAGTGAGAGGGGGTGGAGGAGGGAGGGGGGTCAGAACTTACAGGGCAGCCTGCTGACACTCTCAGCACTTCAATAAACCCACTGTCTCTCCCCCCACGCTCCCTGTCATGCTCCACCCCACCCCCACCCTTTTGAAAAGCACATTGCAGCCACTTGAATGCTGGGATAGTTTCCCATAATGCACCGCTCCCAATGCCACTGCAGATGTGGCCACGACAGTGCGCTGGCAGTGTGGACAGACTGCAGCGCTTTCCCTACTCAGCTGTACGAAGACCGGTTTAACTCACAGTGCTGTACAGCTGCAAGTGTAGCCATACTCTAACAGTCAGTGAGGAGTAGCTGCTTGAAAGATGTCAGTCTGCAAAGGTCGACCACAATCATTGTGGGTTTTTTCTCATTTTTTGCCAAACTGAAGGGAGGAGGAAATTGTGCTCAAACTCCACAGTTTGGGCTGAGATCAAGCAAGGGAAACTTCATTCAAAAGCAAATATTTCTGGAGGTGATGGACATTTGAAAATAATGAGTTATAATGGAAGCCTGGACATAATACAATACCTGATACGCATTCTAGTGCTGCCTGGTACCATATGCTGTCTCTGGGGGATATGTGAACCTCTACAGAGTTCTGATTTTTCTAAACACAGCTGAGTACTGTCGTGTTGGAGGGGGTGACTGCCTGCTGCTTGGCTGACTGAAGTGATTTGATTCTGGCCCATGTCTCAGTGCAGCTTGTGCTAGCCCCCATGATCCCTCCCCCAAAGCACTTGTGATTGGACACTTCAGTTTGCACCAGAATGGTCTTCAGATTCCATGCAGGCAAGGAGACTCATCCAAGGAGAGACCTGGTACTTTGTAGTTCTGTGTGGGGAGTGCCCTAGTGGTAGGAAACATAGCTTTACCCTGTAAGACTCTTCTCTAGTGCCACACGAGGCTTCCCATGCACTCCTCACCACTACCGAACACTAGATACTCTGGGGATATAAAGCCGTGTCTGCTGTGACTTACCGTATCCATCTCTAACTAAAGATCTCACTGGAAGGACCTTCAGGGCATGCCTCCGTCCATTCCTAGGAAACTCCCTCCTGCCAAGCCACTTTTATTTGCATCCAGACTCTTTTGACAAAGAGCACAAGGGGGAGCTAGCCCCACGAGCCATGTCTAACAAAGCTCAGCACCCACAGCCGGGACCAAGTTTTTAGAAAGCCCAAGGCAGCAGCTGAGCTCTTCCATATTCCAATAGCTGGCCCAGATTCTCTAGTGTTCAGCACCAAGGTGAGCAGCCAGCCTGCCACAGAGGGCAGTCCGAGACCTGCTGCCTCCGCAGATGACACTTGTGGGCAAGGCCTGTTTCAGTGTGAGTAGACAGTCTCATTCAGCTCCTGTGCAAAGCAGCCCGAAGGGCAGGCCACTCGCTGCTCCGTTTTCTCTCCCCAGCTCCATGTCCTCTTTGATTCTCCATGGGCAATGTGAGCATGGAGTGTCCTACCAACTGCAGAGCCAGTTCCCCTAGCAGGAGGGAGACAGCAGTATTCTGTCCTTCTTCTGGTGCACCAGATGCTGCCACAGGAGAGGAGCTGTCTATGGGAGTGAAGTCCTCTCCTGGCAGAACAATGTTTCTGGGAGAAGGAAGCAGAGGACTGGATAGCCTGTGAGGGAGAGGGGCAGGTGCCAGGGAAGCACATGCAGGGGACAGGGCTTGGATGGAGGGGGAAGAACTGTAGAACAGATTGGGATAAAGAGGGTTGATTTATCTTCTTTTTTTTTTTTTTTTTTCCTTTCTAAGGACAAGCATCACCTAAAAGCCAGTGTAAAAGTTGTGAACCCCTGTGTGAGGTGCTCCCACTCGTGCCCCTTTCTGCACTGGCTGTGGTAACCCACTTCACCCCCTTACAGGGGCTTCCTGGACAAATGCCCTTTCATCTGAGTTCTCCTGTGTGTGTTCTCTGGGCAGGTGGTGGAGAAGACAAACCCCATGGAGCCAGTGGGTGTGGTGTGCAGAGTGGATGGCATGTACCAGGTGGTGGAGTACAGCGAGATCTCCCTGGCCACAGCACAGAAACGTAGTTCCGATGGCCGGCTACTGTTCAACGCAGGCAACATTGCCAATCACTACCTCTCAGTGCCCTTTCTGAGAGATGTTATCAAGTACGGGCAAGCTTGGACCAGGGGCTGTGTATTAGTGCAGTGCCAAAGAGAAGAGCTGGGACTTGGAAATCTAGCCTGGTCCCATTGCAATCAGGCAAAAGCTCTTGTGCAGCATATCACTCTGTTAAACACTACAGGGGTTGCAGCTTTCCCAGAGCAGAGTAGGATGAGGCGTGGGGCCTGAGTGTCTCCTTCTGGCACTAGTATTTCTCCTCCTAGCCCCTTTCTTCACAACCACCTTACCTCTGCAGCAGCCCAGTGGCTGTGTTCACGCTCACCATGTGTAGTAAAGTCCAAGCTAATGGTGGAAGGCAGGAGACTTTCATCTCTTGTCAGAATGAGGCTGTTCTCTGAACTTTGTGGCACCCCTCAGGAAGTAGAAAACAACCGCAGAGTGCAAGATAGGTAAAGTACCCTGCTGCTGCTGTTCTCGCTATAGAGACAGCTCTCAGAACCAGCAATCCAAACCCCCGCCCTAAAGTGACATGGCTAAAATGGCAAACTACCTCTGCCTTCACTAGGTTTCTGCTTCGGTGAGGTTGGGACCCCCTGCCACCGGGGAACAAAAGTCACTTACATCCTTGCAGACAGGACGGTTGAGAGTCCGGGCATAATGAACGCTCTCCCATTATGTCTGGAATGAATTGTAACACCTGTCCCCAGGCCCACAGTCCCTCACTGCCCTGACTATATTGCACTACTGGCAGAAGCCCTAGCTGTCATTACTGAGCAGGGACCAGCTGCAGTATGCATTGTTGCCATTATTGTAGCCTCAGGTGGCCTTCTGGCATGTCTATTCACATGGTCATCATAGCGAAAGCTGGCACTCCTTGGAGCAGACATCACACTGTTATTCTCCAGATGTCTCGCCACTTTAATAGTTCCTCTTGCTCTCAACCCCCTAAATTCTCTTTTCCATCACCCCTGTACGTTCTCTGTCCCTGGCAAGACTGTGACTGGTTAATATTGCTTCATTCCTTAATGTAAATGGAGCATATTGTTTTGTGGGTATGGGGCAGCTGGGAGGTGGTTGCTGGGGCTGGGAATATATGGACCGGAACGGTCACTGACAGGTAAATAAGGAAACAAAACAAAACTGCTTCTAGAAACTGAAGCACAATTAGCAAGGGTTGAAACCCAACTGGACTGTCTAGCAAGATTAATAACATGCACTAGGATGCATATGTGCAGCCAACAAAGCACTGAGACAAGGGACAAGATCTGGCCCTGTACATGAACTTCTTCCCCTCCACAAATCCCTCAGGAGCATCGTGTGCACAGCACCAGGCCTGGAGTATCAGCATCGTGCTTTGTCACCCTCTCATGCTCTGTCCACCAGTTTGCTCTGCTCTGCTCTCCTGTCTTTCAGCAGGAGGCGGAAGCACTGGAGTACCTGGGCTTCCTCCACTCCAGCTGCACAACCTGCAGAGAAGGTTGTGAGCCTGCCAACACTCCCAGAAGCTAGGGAAGAGGGGGACAGAATGGTTTGATCCAGGGGGCATTAAATGGGCACCAACAGCAGGAGGAGGGCAGGTTGTAGGGAGTTTGGTTTTTTTGTATTCTGGCCATAGGGCAAGCAAAGTGCAGGCAGCTGTGGGACCAAAAGAGGAGGCAGCTGGGAGGACGATACACCCCCATCATTACCTTCTGCTCCTGGGCCAGAATGACTAGAGGACAGTGGCGGCTAGATCATGCCTTCTAACTGTAGGAGGTTCTGACTCCTCTTTCTTGCCCTGCCAGCATTTACGAACCTCAGCTGAAGCACCACGTGGCCCAGAAGAAGATTCCGTACGTGGACATCACCAGTGGGCAGTTGGTCAAGCCAGACAAACCGAATGGCATCAAGATGGAGAAGTTTGTCTTTGACATCTTCCAGTTTGCCAAGTATGCCCTGGGCTCTGCTGCTTGTTACTCAGATGGTAGAATATTGCTGTACCCTCTTCCTGGGGCTGCTCCAAGGAGGAGCTGGGTATGCCAGTGTTACTGGCAATTACTGTATTGGTGTTGGTATGCTATAACCCAGCACGGATTCGGCCGCTCAGCGGCAGTGGTCTCCCAACAAGGACAACATGGCTTGGTCACAGGGCTCCTCCCCCTGTGCAGTTACACTCTGGATTCCATTACAAACCGTGTAGGAAGCTGCGCTGTCACATGCTGATGACGTGGCTCTCAGCACAGTGTTGAGGAGGGCTGACTGTGGTGACTCTGGCCTGTACAGATAAAGACTCGGGGTCCAGCTGCAAGAGCCAGTTTTGGTGCCCAGTCCTGCTCTGAGTTCTGCCCAGGCTTTGTTCCCTGGTTTGTTCGTTTGCCTCCTTGCAGGCTGGCAGCTGCCCTGTCACCTCTGTCTGGTGCACTCTGCACTGCCCTTTAGCCAAGAGAGGAAGCAGCAGGGCAGGGTTGGAAAGTTCTATGCTTCCCGCTCCAGCCCCTACATGGTCTCTTCAGGTTGGGGAGTGGGACCAGAAACCACCTTCTGAGATAGGCCATTCTCCTGGAATTGGGATGAGAAGCTTCTCGAACTCCCTCTGGTGCATTGCCAGCGATCTCAGTCACATCCTCTGCTGGGAACAGCCTGAATCATGGAGCTCTTGTCAGAGCAGAGTGGTCTCTGGACTGACAAAGCCACCTCCAGCAACAAGGAAAATGTGTTGTACAGTAACTCCTCACTTAAAGTCATTCCGCTTAATGTTGTTTTGTTGTTACGTTGCTGATCAATTAGGGAACATATCCAATTAAAGTTGTGAAATGCTCCACTCTTACGTTGTTTGGCTGTCTGCTTTCTCCACAGCTGGCAGCCTCCCTATGCCCCCCCCCCGCCCCCCATGCCTCCCGCCTCCTGGCAGACCCCGCGGATCAGCACCTTCCCCCTCCTGCTGGCGGCAATCAGCTGGCTTGCCGTGTTTTGGAGGGAGGGGGAGGAGTGAGGACTCGGCACACAGGCGCCCTCTTCCTTCCCTGCCTCCCGAACCCAGCAAGCCAGTTGATTATCCTGGGCAGGAGGGAGGGGGGAGGACTCAGCGCGCAGGCTCCCCCTCCCTCCCCTGCTTCCTGAACGGAGCAAGCCAGCTGATTGCCCCGGGGAGGGGGAGGAGCAAGGACTCAGTGCGCAGGCTCCCCCTCCCTCCCCTGCCTCCTGAACGTGGCTTGCAGCGTTTAGAAGGGGCGGGGGGAGGAGCCAGGACACAGCGTGCGAAGTAAAGGGGGGGGGGGAGAAGAGGCGGGTCAAGGGTGGAGGCTTGGGGGAAGGGGTGGAGTGGGCAGGCTGAGGGTTGAGCCCCGCCCCTGGTGCTTTCAGAGTAGCAGAAGCTGCCCTGGAACCTAACCCCCCTGTTTACATTAATTCTTATGGGGAAATTGGATTCACTTAACATCGTTTCACTTAAAAGTCGCATTTTTCAGGAACATAACTACAACATTAAGTGAGGAGTTACTGTACTCAGAGCAGGGGACACAGGCTCAGGGCTGTAAGGCCTAGGTGGCTACAGACTTTACAGACTGAGTGGGTGCAGTATCTCGGCCCAGAGGAGCTAATTGTGACGCCACTGGCATTATCTGTGCTGCCGGTTGCTGACAAGTCTCTGGGATGGAGAGAAGAGGGGAGGCTTCCTTTCAGCTCCAGAGAAGCGAGAATAAAGGGAATCTGTAGCAAAGCTCTTCTCTTTGACACCAAGCTCTTCCCTGCCTTATCCCCGCTCTAGACAGTTTGTGGTGTACGAAGTGCTGCGTGAAGATGAGTTCTCTCCTCTGAAGAATGCAGATAGTCAGAATGGGAAAGACAACCCCACCACTGCCCGACATGCCCTCATGTCACTGCACCATTGCTGGGTCCTCAATGCTGGGGGCCACTTTGTGGATGAAAATGGCACCCGCATCCCTGCGATTCCCCGGTAAGTTGTTGTTAGCTGCCCTACCTCTGCTCCATCCCCACAGAGCAGGCTCCTTTACCGTCTCAATGGTGGGATCAGAGCAGAGACATTTCATTCCCAGTTGGTGATCTAGCCTTGGGAACACAAGGGAGCCCCATTGGCTGTCCTACCGGGGAGCACTCTTCCTGTCCTCAGGGTTTAAAGGTTTCTTCTGGAGAGGCTTGGCCGCTTGTGACTCGTGTCGTCCAGTTGATGTACTGTTCTGTTATTCAGCTGAGCACCTGTCTTGAGTAGGGGGCAGCGACTGGTCTGTCTGTACACTGAAGAGAATTCTTTTCATCCCATGGGTTCAGAGCAGAGAAAATATTAGCAAATAGTCCCCAGCCGCTGTGCAACCATTCAGTAACCAGCAAACAGATCCTTTGAGAGCCTGTGCAGACTCGTTACCTGGAACTGATGGCTAATTGGTCCCTACTCCGTGGTGGTCAAAGTGCCACCCACAAGTGAAATATGGCTTGTGGAGCTCTGTCATGTGGTCCATGGCCACTGCTACTGGCGGAAGTGCAACCTGCAGAGATCAGTTGTGTATTGCTAGTCTCCTTTTGGCCGACCTCTGCATTAAGGGTAGCTGCACGCAACTTTGCTAGTGTGAGCTGCCCTCCCCTGGCTCCTGACCAGCTCAGGCAGTTGGGCTGAGTTTGTTCAATACAGTGAAGAGGTTACTAGAGTTCTCCACCACACAGCCCATCCTAAGGAGCAGCTAGAGTTATAATGTATCCTTGCCAGCAATTGTGCTCTCTGCTGCTGGCCATCCCCCTCACCAGCTCTTCACCGCAGCCACCACTACTAGGGGGTTCCAGGAAGGGGCTGATGAACAGCTTTACCTCCTAACTTGGTTTAGTTCCGTTTCAGTTTGTTTCCGTCCTCTTTAACCCTTATTTATTCCTACATAACAGCTTCACAAGTGGAAAGCCAGATGCCATCACAGCTGATGTCAATTGCAAGTAAATATCCAGTGCCAGGCTGTGCATCATGCATGGTGATGGGGCTATGCTTAGGTACTAACAGGCTCTGCATTTCACTGCAAGGCCAGGTGCCTGGTGAGTGGCAGTTCGCACTGGTTGGTGTGCACTGCTTTCATGGTGACTGGCTTCTGATTGGGAGCTACTAACAGAATGGTAGCGAGGGTGCATGCTGGGAAACGGAGAGCATGTCCTGCTAAAGAATCCTGTATCTGTTGCTTCTCACGGTAGCTAGATCCAAAATCAATGATTTATAATATTCTGTGTGTTCTTGCCTGGACCTGTCTCATGTCCAGGCCTTTGTGTGTGTTAATTCCTACTGCTCCTCTCAGCAATGAGACTGAGTGGTGTAACTTGAGGCAGAACTTAGCCTGGCAGTTGGAATTTGGATTTACAGTTTTGCTGATGCAGGAGCCAGGAAAGACTTCAGCTCCCTTCTGTGGCTGTGCTGTCTTTCTCTCTAGGAAGTGAATCTGAATCCGATACACACTAGGAAAAGGTGAGAGAGTGAACCATGTAAAAATGGCATGGGAGCTCTTCACGTCCTTGCAAAGTAGGCAGGGGTTGGTTGTGGCCTTCTGTCAAACTGTTCTTCCTGCACCAGAGACTGGCTGGAACTCTAGCCACCATCTACGGGCCCAGCTGAGCTTGCTGGCATTTGCACTTGTACTTCCAGAGAGTCTGTGTATTTCAAGCCATAAATGGAGACCATCCTCTTCAGTGTTCATCATCTCAGGCCTCACACTAGGGAAACTAACTGGAAAACAGTTTCCTTAGAACGTTAGGAATTGGGGCTATTTGCCACATGAGCCTTGTACTGTACGTGTTTGGGAGAAGGTCTGCCTTGGACTCTTTGGGAGACAGTGGTCATTCAGGCTTGCTTCTGTGATTCATTTAAATGCTATTCCTGGGGGACTTCTGCACCACTGCACGTCTGCAGAAACATGTTCCCCCCCTACACACTCACTCTCACACTCTCTCTCTCTCTCTTTTTGCTTTTCCACAGAAAAATGGTTTCTGTGGGGAAGCAAAGAGAAGCTGCACCAGTGCTCACTCACCACTCCCTGGCAGCACAGTTGCGTCTGTTTGGCCACCCCGGGCTGCCAGGGGAGAGGTAAGTCTCCGGGGATGCCCTGGCTGCCCAGGGACGTTAGTCCCAGTTAGGCAGAGGGGGAGGAGGAGGACGATGGAAACAGAGTTCTCCCTCCCCTGCATGGAGCAGCCAGGGCTGGGTCAGATCAATCCCCAGAAACCTCCCCGGCTGCAGGAAGCTCTGCACCGCTGGGGGTGGGGCTTGGCAGGGGAATCTGGGTTCAGGGAGTGAGTCTTGGTGGGGTGGGGGTTCCGGGTCTGGGCAGGGCAAGGTTTGGTTGGGGGGGGTGTCCAGCTGCATAGGGAATGGGCAGACAGGGGGAGCAGTTCCCTGTACAGTGACCCCTTCCCCACTTCCTGGCTCCATGACTCTTCAGCCACTGGGGGAGGGGTCACTACAGGGAGCTGCTCCTCCTGCCTGCCCATTCCCTATGCAGCTGGACACCCCCCCCCCCCGCCCAAACCACCTGTATCGGGAGCCCCCTCCTGCACCTCGACCCTCCCCCCCAATTCCCCACTCCCAAACTCCCACCTCCCCAGTCTCACATCCCCTGAATTGAGCCCCCCCCCATACCTGGACCCCCGCCACACTGAGCCCCAACCAGCTGCACCCTGAGCCCCACTCCCCCAGCACCAAGACACCCCCCCCCCCCCCCCCAAGACATAACCACCTTCACCGGACTCCACTGCAGAGTTCCATTCCCCCTTCACCCAGAACCCCCCAACGAGCCCCTGTGCATCCAGATCCCCTCCACCGAGCTGCCTGCACCCAGATGGCGCCACACAAAACCCTGGTACTCTTGAAGGAATTCTGCACCAAAACATTAAAAATTTTAAAATTCTGCATATTTTATTTGTCAAACTAACACACACCATTTCAATTATTTTGGTAATTTAATACTTGTCAGCAAATAATTAAAAATGATGTGATTTTATTGTGTTATTTTGACACACAAAATATGCAGAATTTTAAAATATTGTGTGCAGAATTTTTTATTTTTTGGCGCAGAATTCCCTCGGGTGAAGATGGAGTGTTTGGGAGCTAAGAACTGGGCAGAGAGAAAGACACACCTCTCCCCTCTTTAACTGCTTGATCTATGTCAGGTGATAAGGATGTCAGTCACTGTGAAGCTGGGCAAGATAAAATCAGTAAACGAAGGGAAAACATCCAACCCCTTCACCTTTCATCAGAGCAACGCACTGAGAGTGCTCTAGTACCTTGTGGTCAACTTGTCCAGCAGCTTGAATTCAAACTTTTCCATTCCCGCCTAACAGGTAAGGCATGGGAGAGGGTGCCACAACAGTGAACACTGCTAGATATGCTAGATCTTCCTGAGGTCTCATTTAATAATCAGCATAGCCCTACACATGCCCGGCCACATAAAGAGTGGAATTGCTGAGTCTGACATGCTTATGTCCCGGCCCTTCACATGTAGAGACCACATCCTTTTTCCCCTTTCCCTCAATCTCTACTTCTACAGCATATTTCCTCCTCTACTTCTGTCCTGAGATGCCGTGAGTTCTAGTGTCACAGAAACAGATTTCCTGAGGCTCTCTTTTCTGTGCTTTGACATGGGGTATGGTTAAAGAGAGGTCTCCTTCTGTTTGTACTGTAGTAGAACCAGAAGGTACACCCATGGGATCTAGGTACTATACAAACACCAAAAATCAGTCCCTTCCCAGAGAGCTTAGTCTGGCTACTGCTCGTGTTTCCTATCACCCAGAATCTACTTAATTCTCATATGAACCCCTTTTTGATACCGTCCGCCCTGCAGAACCAGTACAAGTTGATATTTGTATTACAGAAACAGTTGAAAGACCACAGCTGAGATCGGGGACCTATTGTGCTAGGTGCTGTACAAACTTAGTGAGCCAGCCCAAGCCCTGCTGCAGGTCTTAGTCTAACCAGACAACAAAGGGGGGCAGGAGATGGGCACAGACATGGGATGGGACTGCCCCAGGTCACCCACCAGGCCAGTGGCACAGCTCGGGATAGAACCCAGGTGTCCTGAGTCCCAGATCATGCTGCCTCCCAGAGAGAGTAGGATTCTGTCCCCCTTGCATTGCATCAGGTAATGACTGCCACTGCCAGCATTAGCATTGTTCAACACAAAACAGAAAGAACTCATGTTGAGCAACTCTTTGCTCTGGAAGTAGCCTCGCTGATTTAGGTCTGGTCTACACTAGGAAATTTGGTTGGCATAACTACATTGCTCAGGGCTGTGAAAAATCCACACGGCTGAGCAGCAGTGTTAAGCTGACCGAAGTCCCTGTGTAAACAGCACTAGATGGATGGAAGTCAACCTAGCTACCGCTTCTCAGGGAGGTGGATTACCGATGCCAATGGGAGAACAGCTTCCATTGGGGTAAGTAATGTGTACACTGAAGCACTACAGTGGTGCAGCTGTGCCGCTGTAGCATTTTAACTGTAGACAAGCCCTATGTGGGCCTGCTTGAGGACTGCATTTCTACCACCTGACTCATGCTAAGTAGTATCTGGTCCTCAAGTACAGGGGTGATACTTACAGAAACTTACAAATTGAGCAAACTGGATCTGAGAACCACTCAATGGTGACTAAATATGGGAAAGCAGTGGACAGGAGATCAGTAATTTTTAAAGTCTTTTAAAATATCTGCTTGGGAAGTTCTCCATCTCGTGTGGCTTCCTGGTAGAAATTTCATGTTAAAAAAGGTGAGCTGCATCTAAAAAGTTTTGCTAACAATTGTTGGAATCAGAAAAAACAAACAGCACATGCACCACTTACAGCATAAAACACACCTCCAGCTTCTGAATTAAGACTAAGAAAAACCCTGATGTTAGACTGGAGTCCCTGCATGCCCCAGAGACAGTCTGAGGCATCCTGAAACAGCTACAGCTCATGCACCTTTACAGACAAGTAGTCTGATATAACATGAGGGTGGGGCTGATCATGAAGAACAAGAGAACAGGGTCACACTATGTCACTTCACTGGGTCTTCCCCAATCAGTCACTGCCTCTGTCTCAGGCTTAGCAAGCATTAATCCTGCATGCACAGCTGAGGCTTGATGAATCTGTGAATGAGCCAGGCATTGGAAGGCAGTGCATGAGTACAAGCCATGTTCGTTCTTTAGTATACTGTGTTCGCCCCTTGCATTGGCATCAGGGGCTACTGTACACACACAGTCTGCGTATATAAAGTGCAGCTGCTTGCACGTTGAAGGCTGCTGGTGTTTAAGGGCTGAATTCTCCAGGGCTCTTACTGATAGTCACCACAACTAGAAGCATCTGTTTCTTAACACAACTTTTCTCTTTCTGCCTTAGTTTGAAGGATGCTAACGACTTGCCCATTCAGTGTGAAATTTCTCCTCTCACCTCGTATGGTGGAGAAGTAAGTATTATTCCCCCCGCCTTTTCTTTCTAACTGAAAATGCATTTGTAAACTAGCTTAATGAGGTTTTCGGGTGACTGAGGGATTATGCAGATTCTGTAATTGAAGGGGGAGGTAGTGAGGGGTAGAGTTGGCTTGTTAGAGACACTGAGAATTTCTCCTGTTGTGAGGTTACCTAGGCTTTACTGAATTAGGCAAGGTACATCCTTGATCCTCTGGAGGTGGAGTGTTTGTCTAGTCAGGGCCTGACTTTGCCCATGCCTAGTGTATCTGCATTGTGTATCTGCTGAGCAGGCAGCTGTGCTTTGGCCTTCTGGAAATATCACCCCTTCAGCTGTTATTTAGTGAATATGGCAGTGAGTTTGCAGCTGTTGGAACAGTCTTACAGTCACTGGTGTGTCTCATTGCAACTGGATGCATCAAAATTCTGCAACACCTTACAGTACATGATGGTGCTGGCTTCTTATGTAGGCCACACATTAGTAGCTGAAGGGAGTATTGCTGGATTCTCTATGCAGCTTAGAGCCCTTGCTTTGAGTTTCATTAAGACCAGCTCAGCGAATCTGAAGCTGGCATTTATTGGAAAGAACCAATTCAGTCCACAGGATGCAATGCAGTCCCTTTGACTGCTGGCATTACATGCTCATCAGTTCAGTACAACTTACCTCTTATGTCCTGTCCACACTGCCTTTTAACCAAGCTGGTAACCAGTTACTGCCATGGCTTGCGCTAATCAGCATTGGCCAAACTTGGCTAGGAACCGTGGCAGCAAGGTGGCCCAGGTTGACACGTTTTCTTTCTGTAACTGGTACCATATGGTCAACTGGGGACAGAGCAAATGGGGACCGCCCCCAGCCATGTTCTGGCTTGGCCGTTCCTCCTTGTGCAGGAGGACATCCCAGAATACCTTGCTGCAGATGCTGCTCTGCATACATGTCTTCGGAGCGCTTTGTCAGAGCTGCCCAAACTTCTCCAGAACTCACTGAAAAACCACTCTTGGGCAGCATGGTAGATGGGACATGCCCCCAGAGCTGTGATGGCAGGAGCCCTGCTGTTTAGACCAGTGGTTCTCAACCAGGGGTACATGTACCCGTGGAGGTATGCAGCAGTGTTCCAGAAGGTACATCAACTCATTTAGATATTTGCCTAGTTTTACAACAGGTTACAGAAAAAGCACAAGTGAAATCAGTACAAACTAAAATGTCATACAGACAGTGACTTGTTTCTGCTGCTCTGTATACTATACATTTCAGTGTAAGTACAATGTTTATATTCCAGTTGATTTATTTCATAATTATATGGTAAAAATGAGAAAGTAAACAATTTGTCAGTAATAGTGTGCTGTGACATGTCTGTGTTTTTGTCTGATTTTTGTAAGCAAGTAGTTTTAAATGAGGTGAAACTTGGGGTATGCAAGACAAATCAGAGTCCTGAAGGGGTACAGTAATCTGGAAAGGCTGAGAGCCATTCCTTCAGACAAAACAGAACCTTGTATCTTATAACTGGTTAAGAGGATGGTTGCAATATTGCAGTTAAAGGTTGTCATGCGGATGGGCCCAGAACATTAACTATTTAACCAAGCCTTCTGCTCTGGAATGTCACTTTAATTTGCTCACCCCACTTGGTTAAGTATCTAGCTCTTGTCTGTTGGCAGGTAGAGCCATTCTTAATGCTGCTAAATCCATTGCGCTGTTGTCACCTGGTTCCTAACGGCAGCTATCTTTCTCCTTTTAGGGTCTGGAAAAGTATGTGGAAAACAAAGAATTTCATGCGCCGTTGATCATTGACGAGAATGGGATCTATGAGAGGGTGAAGAACAGTGTATAGACTCTTTTGCAGGAAGCCAGCAGACCCAGCATAGCTTGTGACTTTAGCTGTCAGACTGTAAATCCAAACAGATGAAGATTGTAGCTGTAAATGGTAGGGGCTAGTCTTGCCCTCTGAATTCACTGGCTCGTGGCACATGACAGTCTCTATATTTTAATTTAAAAAACAAACATTTTAGTCAATCCCCTGAAGCTAAGTACAGATGTGGTGTTGCTCTCCACGCTTTGAGCATAGGCATTTATTTTAAATGTGTATAAAATAATAAACAATTGTACATGCTGAAAGGTTTTTATGGTACGAGGAGAGGTTCATATTAAATTTTATTTTTTCCTCAAATAGATATGACTATCTTTAAAAACAAAAATAGGATCGCTGTCACTGTCCACATTCTGCCTTTTTAGAGTCTCATTTTGTTAGCTAGTACATCTGTTTTGGCTTCTTATACACCACATTACTAGGTATTATGTGCTTGGTATTAATATAACATACATTATGTATATGGGTGTTGGGAAATTACGTTAACTGATTGTATTATGCTCTTCCCACAGTTTTGTTCACCTATGTCAAGTATCCCACAACATTGCAAAGCTGAAGTCAGCTTTGGCATTAGAAAATAGGAAACCTGTCAAAGCAAAGCTGCATAAATACCTTGTACCAAGTGCAGTTAGGGAGTACTTTCCTGGCTCATCAACACTTGGAATGTAATATTCAGAACAAGATATGGGAAAGTATAGGGAGGTACCAAGGACAAAGCTGGCACAAACTAGTGGGTTACATTTAAACTTTAACTGGACGTACATGGGTCATTTAGCTTGTAACAATCACACTATAAATAGAAGTGGGTTTGAGGGCATATCTTTGAAGCACACCTCCTGTGAAAGGTGAACATGCTGCGAGATAAGAATTGCGTCCCAGAAGGAGGGTATGTATGTTTCATCTTCGTATTATGGTGTTTTGTCTTTAGGCAATAAATTTGGCTAGGCTTGTTTAGTTGGTCCCTTGAACATTCTTAGGCCTGGTTTACTCAGGAGGATTAGGTTGGTTTAATTGTGTCAGTCGGGCGGGGGTGGTGGTGGAAAATCCACTCCCTTGTATGGCGTTGTTAAGTTGATCTAAGTTGATCCATCGCCTTAGCTACTGGCTCTCTGGGAGGTGGATTACCTATGCTGATGGGTGAATCCCGCCCATTGAGATAGTGTCTGGACTGAAGCATTACAGTGATGCAGCTGTAGCATTTTAAGTGCAGACAAGCCCTTAATAATGAACCATAAGTGTAGTCAAATCAATTGGTTAGACCATTAATCAATAATTTGGCAAACCAGGCCAGGGGACATTAGCCAAGCATTAGTCAAACCCGTTTGTCCTGAGGTCATGAGCTAGCCAGTTGGATTTGGAGTATCAGTTTCCTAGAGGTTGGACTTTGGGAGTCCTTGCTCTCGGGGGGAAATTATATTAAGTGTTACTTTGGCAAATAACTGGTTAACAAAGATTATGGAAAGCAAAAACTGCTTTCTGTGCCATAATAAAGCCATATTTTAAGAATATTTAAAGATTAATTATAAGTAAAATGTTTTCTGCACAAAATACCCAGATAAAGCAAAGGCTAAAGTGGCCACTATTTGCAACAGAATACTATGTTGTGCTAAAACACCGAGTAGAAATATAAAAATATAAGCCATAGCAAATGAAAGGGAGAAACAGGACGTTTTAAAGCATGTTATCATACAGTACATAACAGACCATGGCAGTGATTTGGTCACATTAAAGGCAATCCAAAAAGTGATCCATGGAGTCATGTATGTAATTTGTTTAAATTGTAGATGGAGGGAAAAAGCAAAAAGGGAGAAGACAAAGAAATGGGTGTTTATACAGTGACACACAGTCTATTAACCAAAGCAAGAAAGGGCACTACTGTAAACAATTTGGAGTGCAGACAAAAGCAGCAGGTACTTGGGGAACAAATACAGGTTTTGCAGGGACAGGTAGCAATCCCCACACTCCTCCCGGAGCCAGGATAAAAACCAGAGGTCCTGGCTCCCAGCCCTCCTTCCCCCCTCCCCTCTCAAATGCACAGAACCACTCCTCTCCCAGCCAATGACATAACCTTCTCTCTCTAATATTTTTACTTTTAGTTCTAGTTTTTTCTTTATGTCCTTTCTCTGTCAAATCCTCCCCTTTCCTTTTATATTCTTCACATGGCTCAGTTTGCTGAACTCGCTGCTGCTGTCTGTGCTTTGGAATGCCCTCACAGAATTAAGTATCAGAGGGGTAGCCATGTTAGTCTGGATCTGTAAAAAGCGACAGAGTCCTGTGGCACCTTATAGACTAACAGACGTATTGGAGCATAAGCTTTCATGGGTGAATACCCACTTCATCAGACACATGTGACATGCTTCTCACAGAATTAATTAATTTCCCTTGGCTTGTGCCTACTTCCTTTCCTATAACGATTCTGTGACTTCTTCCCTTCCTGCAATTTAAAAAGTGATAGTTATTACAGAAACCCCTATTGCAGAAAGAGACTGAGAAACTAAAATAAACAGATTACCAAAATGCCAAAGGTAAAAGCTTTACTTTAAATAAATTCAGTAAAATTAATAATTTTAACCCTTCTGGAAATCAATAGCTAAAGAAGATATGGTTGCCAAGCAACAGAATGCTAACTTGCTTTTGATCCTAAAACTGCTCTTTTTTTCTTTTAACTAGACACTAACTAATGAATATATACATGGATTTTTCTTATTTCTATATAGTAGTATTCTTAAGGTAAGAGTATTGTAAAGTAATGTAAGTTGCCTTAAGTTAACTAAATTAATACAACTGAGTGGGCAAATAAAATAGGGATTTTAATCAATTCTTATTAAAAGTTTTTTAATAAAAAAAACCCAACCTGCCTAATTGTTTAATTCTTTTAACTTTTTGTTTTGTAGTATACCTTGCATAGTAACTTTTTTAACTCTTAATGCTTCATCATGTATATTTAAAAATAACAATTTTGGCACCATTTGTCTTTAATTGTAAGTAATCCTATGTGTCATATGTTGTCCTGTGTGTTATGTTTTGTGGATCATGTGACTTCTTGCTTTTATTTTACTATATTTTTCAGTTTTGTTGCAACAAAATCAGTTTTGCACGCATAATTATAAAAATATATGTTTTTAACATTAGTGGTACCACACTATTTTGATATTATGGTTGCACTTCATAATACCACTTCATTTTTTCTGCAAAGTTCAAAATGGGGTCAGTTTATAAGTATATGTACATATATTTCTGTCTCAAAGAATAATTCAACGGCAAACAAATAAAATGTTTTAAAACGGGGGAAAAGGCCTCAATGCAAAAACAACATTTAATAAGATCATAACTTTTTTGTTATAAATTTGGTTGCACCTTTATTAAATATTAAAATATACTTACATTATTTTATAACCAGTGTTTAAGCTATAACAATATATATTACGTCTCATTATGTTGCACAATGTTAAAGTTAACCAAATAAATTTCAGCAGATTTCTGTCTTTGTCTCCCAAGCATAAGCAAATGTCATAAAAATTTATTAACCTCAAGGGTTATATAAACCTTCATTTAAACTTCATTTTGCTTTAATTTTTATACTATTTTTTGTTTTGTGCTGTGTTTAACAATGTATTGTTATAAAAGTTTGTGCTTTAAAATAATTAACAAAGTTTAATTGCTATAACATACAAATTAACTCTAAGAACCTTGGGTAAAAATTCTGTTGCTAACTTATTAAGAGTGTCCTGGTGGTAGGTGGGGAGAAGTGCAATTCATCTCACAGAACATTGTGATCACTGTCTTGGCATCAAGCACTATATTTATTATGGAAAACCAGTAATGCACATGTTAAGGAAGTAAGAAATAATGTCTTTGTGCAAAAACTGCAAAAGCATCTAAAACAGGTATATTTGTGCTAAAGAATTGGGAAACTCAAAACAAACAGCAAAAATTATTTTAACAAATGAGTAAAAGAAAAATAATAAAAGAATAGAAAACTAGGCCCTGCATCTGTCATAGTCTATGCCGAAGCATAACTTGTTTCATCAATAGCTTGGTCCCCATCGCATTGTGAACAAACCGAGCTCATCTGTGTATAAATTTGGGTTACTGGAAACAAAGAAATGTGGAGAAGTCTATCGTATTAAGAACATAAGAACAGCCATACTGGGTCAGACCAAAGGTCCATGTAGCCCAGTATCTTGTCTTCCAACAGTGGCCAATGCCAGGTGCCCCAGAGGGAATGAACAGAACATGTAGTCATCAAGTGATACACTCCCCATCTCTCATTCATTATGTTAGTTATATTAACCAGCATAAGCAGTTTAAGGATGCATACCACAGACTGGAGCCCCCAGAATACATCAGTGTGAAGTGAAGAAGTTCCCTGGGCATCAGAAGAAGAAAAGACAAAGTGCTTTATATATTACAGACTGGTCAACTATACTTTAACCTACGATACACAGACAATTGAGTATGCAATTAAGTATAGAGGCATAAAAACCACTATCTGGGCCAGGTCTAACTGTTATTTAAACTGTATATTATTAAGGAAAGTGAGTTCATGCATATAACTGGTTTTAAATCTCTCTCATGGGCATATGGATGAATTTGATTATTGCTTGTAAAAGCAAATATATATTTCATTGTTAATAGCATCTTATCAGGAACATGCACAAGATTCAGTGGGAGCTAGTGTACAGGAGCAGCAAATGGGAGTTTTGCAAGGGAATTCTCCAGGTGACGGAGGAGCAACTACGTGACCTTGCGGTGAGTTTATTTGTGTGCATGTTGCTTGACTAAAGTATAATATGGTCTGTTTGGGGGCTGTGTGCTGTGCCTAGTGGTCTGCTTGGGAAGGCTGAGACCTTCTTAAGGAGACTTTGATCCTTCATCCTTTTAGGATCCATTAACCAGGGGGCAGGTCTTAGAGAGAACGGGTCTAAATAGCCAGCCACTAAGCGACCAGAGGAACTAGTGAACAAGGCAGTTTGCAAGGGAATTTAGAGAGAGATACACCTAACATTCTCTAAATTGAGGCCAACAACCCCCCCATTCAACTCCCCAAAAAAGGCTGCAGGAGTAAAGGAATGCAGATAGAAGTCCAGCAGCAGAGTGGGGGATATTCAGGTTATAGCCCTGACTGCAGCATATACAATTACCTGCCTTGTGGGCAGGTGGCATATGTGTGCATTCGGTGCAAGCAGCTCATGGCTCTCAGAGACAAAGTACAGGCTCTGGAGACCAGAGGAGCTGAACTGGAGGAGCTGAGGGAGACAGAGAGGTACATAGAGGAAACTTTCCGGGACCCAGTAGAGCGGGTCTCACCCCCAGTCTGACAGCCTCTGTGCTGTTGAAGAGGATGAAAGTCTCAGGGAAGGAGAACATCAAGCTGGAGCAGAAGGCAATGACCCATAGTTGGTACTCTTCTTCCCAGTAATGCCATGGTACCCTCTCACACTGAGGACACCCCTCCAGGGGAGGGAACTCCAGTTATTAGGAAGAGACAGGTAATAGTTATGGGGGAATTTGCTCTTTAGAAATACAGATAACTGGATTTGTGATGACTGGGAGAACCACATGGTGAACTGCCAGCCAGGTGCAAAGGTTGCAGATCTCTCAAGACATCTAGACAGATTTATGTGCAGTGCTGGGGAGGAGCCAGTGGTCATGGTACATGTAAGTGCCAATGACATAGGGAGGGATAGGAGAGAGGTCCTGGAGGCCAAATTTAGGCTGGTAGGTAAGAGATTGAAGTCCAGGACCTCCATGGGAGCATTCTCTGAAAGGCTTCCAGTTCCTCGCGCAGGGCCAGTTAGACAGGCAGAACTGGATGGTCTCAATGCATGTGCAATGGTGTAGGGAGGAGGGATTTTAATTTATTAGGAAATGGGGAACCTTTTGGGAAAGGGGGAACGTATACAAGAAGGATGGGTTCCACCTAAACCAAAATGGAACCAGATTTCTGGCATGTAAAATTAAAAAGGTCATAAAGGTGTTTTTAAACTAAGGGCTGGGGGAAAGGAAAACTTTTTCACAAGGAGGGTGGTGAAGCACTGGAATGGGTTACCTAGGGAGGTGGTGGAATCTCCTTCCTTAGAGGTTTTTAAGGTCAGCCTTGACAAAGCTCTGGCTGGGATGATTTAGTTGGGAATTGGCCCTGCTTTGAGCAGGGGGTTGGACTAGATGACCTCCTGAGGTCCTTTCCAACCCTGATATTCTATGATTCTATGAAAGGTGACAAGTGCAGAGGAGCACATGGTTCAGAGAGAGACATCCCTTAGGGGCAGATTTATTAAAGGGGATTCTCTGTATTCTATTAGAGAGGAGAGGATATACGTTGATAAAGTACAGGGAGAACTGAAGAGAAACAGTCAAATGAAAGAGTCCCATTCAATTACATCACATGGAGGACAGACAACTAAAAAGTGACAAAATTTATAAGTGCTTGTGTACAAATGCTAGAAGTCTAAATACTAAGATGGGTGAATTTGAGGGCCTAGTATTAAATGAGGATATTGATATACTAGGCATCATAGAAACTTGGTAGAAGGATGAGATATCAATGGGCTATGGTAATACCAGGGTAAAAAATATATAGGAATGACAGAGTAGGTCATGCTGGTGCGGGAGTGGCACTATACGTGAAGAAAGCATCCAGTCAAATATAGTAAAAATCTTAAATGACTCAAACTGTACCATAGAATCTCTATGGATAGAAATTCCATGCTTGAATAATACGAGTATAGTAGTAGGAATATACTACTGACCACCTGACCAGGATGGTGATTGTGAAATGCTCAGGGAGATTAGAGAGGCTATAAAAATTTAAAAAAACCCTCAGTAATAATGGGGGATTTCAACTATCCCCATATTGACTGGGTACATGTCACCTCAGGATGGGATGCAGAGATAAAGTTTCTAGACACTATTAATAACTGCTGCTTGGAGCAGCTGGTCCTGGAACCCACAAAGGGAGAGGCAATTCTTGATTTAGTCCTAAGTGGAGCACAGAATCTGGTCCAAGAGGTAAATATACAGTCAGTGTATACAGGCTGCCTTAGCAGCCACCTCTGAAGAGAGACCACCTTTCATGAGCAACTACTTGCAGAGGCCACGGAACGTTTTCCTCCCTATAATTTAACTGAAGAATAACTACCTGTCATCTGCAATCAGCGACTACATTTTCTTACTCCCATCCATAAAAACAAATCTGTAGGAGAAACCAATCTTCCGTACTTCTGTGCTGCTTCTGCTGGTGGCAGTGCTACTTTCAGAACTGGGCGCCCAGCCAGCAACTGCCGCTCTCCAGCTGCCCAGCTCTGAAGGCAGCGCAGAAGTAAGGGTGGCAATACCGTGACCCCCCTACAATAGGCTTGCAACCCTCTTTTGGGTCAGGAACCCCCATTTGAGAAACTGTGTACTTTTCTGTACTGTACTACTGTATTAATAAACCCATAGTACAGTACTGTATCGTATAGTGTATATAATGTTCATTTAAAAGGCAATTCAAATTAAACCTGAAACATGGCTACCAATTGTAGCCTTTGAGTACATAGTATAAATGCCCATTTTACAGCAAACCTTTGAAGAGAGACCACCTCTAACAAGTGACCACTTGCTAACTCCCATGAATGATCATTCTTGGTATGTTTTACTATAGCTGAACCATTCAGTGATAGCACCATAATATAATTAAATTAACATCCTTGCGAGGGGAATAAATACCAAAGAAGCCCACCACAGTAACATTTAACTTCAGAAGGGGAAACTACACAAAAATGAGGAAGCAAGTTAAATGGAAATTAAAAGGAACATTCACAAAAGTGAAATGTCTGCAAGTTGCATGGAAACTTTTTAAAAACACCATAATAGAGGCTCAATTTAAATGTATATCTCAAACTTTAAAAAAAGGGCAGACCAAAAAAAAAAAAATGCCACCATAGTCAGAGTTAAAAAGTCATCCTTTAAAAATTGGAAGTCAAATCCTACTGATGGAAAATAGAAAGGAGCATAAACTCTGGCAAATCAAGTGTAAAAGTATAACTAGGCAGGCTCAAAAGAATGAAGAGCAACTAGCAAAAGACTCAAACTAATAGAATTTTTTTTTGGGGGGGAGGTACATCAGAAGCAGGAAGCTTGCCAAAAATCAGTGGGACCACTGGACAATCATGGTGCTAAAGGAGCACTCAAGGAAAATACAGCCTTTGTGGAGAAGTTAAATGAATTCTTTGCATCGGTCTTTACTGCAGAGAATGTAAGGGAGATTCCCAAACCTGAGCCATTCTTTTTAAGTGACACATCTGAGGAACTGTCCCAGATTGAGGTTTTGGACAAATTGATAAATTAAGCAGTAATAAATCACCAGGACCAGGGTGCATTCACCCAAGAGTTCTGAAAGAACTCAAATATGAAATTGCAGGACTCCTAATTGTGATATGAAACCTATAACTTAAATCAACTTCTGTAACAGATGGCTGGAGGATAGCTAACATGATGCCCATTTTTTTTTTTTTTAGTTACAGAGGCAATCCTGGGAAGTATAGGCTAGTAAGCCTAACTTCAGTACCAGGTAAATTGATTGAAATGACAGTAAAGAATGGAATTATCAGACACATAGATGAACACATTTTGTTAAAAAGTCATTATGGCTTTTTAAAGGGAAATCATACCTCGCCCATCTCTTAGAATTCGTGTGAGAGGGTCAGTAAGCATGTGGACAAGGGTGATCCAGTAGATATAGTGTACCTGAACTTTCAAAAAGCCTTTGACAAGGTCCCTCACCAAGGGCTCTTAAGCAAAGTAAGCAGTTATGGGATAAGAGGGAAGAGCCTCGCATGGATCAGTAACTGGTTAAAAGGCAGGAAACAGAGAAGGAATAAACGGTCAATTTATACAAAGGAGAGAGGTGAATGGATGGGCCCCTAAGGATCTGTACTGGGATCAGTACTGTTCAACATATTAGTAAAACAACTGGAAAAGGGGAAAAGGAAACAGTGAGGTAGCAAAATTGTAGATGATACAGTCCAAAGCCGACTGACAAGAGTTACAGAGGGATCTCACAAAACTGGGTGACTGGGCAACAAAATGGCAGATGAAATTAAATGTTGATAAATGCAAAGTAATGCACCTTGGAAAACATAATCCCAACTATACATACAAAATGAAAGTCTAAATTAGCTGTTACCACTTAAGAAAGAGATCTTGGAGTCATAGTGGATCGTTCCCTGAAAACATCCGCACAATGTGCAGTGGCAGTCAAACACAGAATGTTAGGAAAAGGATGAAGTAAACCTCAGTTCTTCTTCGAGTGATTGCTCCTGTGTATTCTACGGTAGGTGTGCGTGCTCACCACATGAACCGATGCCAGAAATTTTTCCCTTAGCAGTACCCATACTGGGGGAGCACCGCGGCAACCCCTGGAGTGGTTCCTGTATATCGCACTATAAGGGGAGCCACGGGCTTCCCCCATCCTCAGTTCCTTCTTGCCTCCAGTGAAGGTAGTTGGAACTTTTGTGCTCCAGCTCTGCTGCAGCCCTTCTTGACTTTAGTGGTACTGTGGTAGATTGTTCTTCAGTTGTTAAAGTGGGCTCGGGACATGCCCCGTGCCCCAGGCTTCAAGTCGTGCGACTCCTGTCACCATTCTATGCCCAGGAATGACCCTCACGCTGAGTGTCTTCGCTGCCTGGGTGAGACTCACATCAGCAACTGTTGCAAGATCTGCAGGTCGTTCAAGCCAAGAACCAAGAAGGAGAGAGACTTCAGACTTCAAGCTCTCCTGATGGAGTCGGCGCTGACTCCAACACCGGTGCGCAGATCGGACTCGGCACCGGCCACCGCGTCGTCAGTACGTAGCGAGGCCCCTTCGACCAGTCGGCGCCACTCTCCCTCCAAAAAGCAAGGGAAGGGCTCGGCCTCGCAACGCCACCGCGATAAGGACAAGAGGGAGGCTGGTCCTGCCCTGGGCACCCCTCAATCCCCCCCAGGCTCAAAGGCTCCGACTCGTGTGGAGCGGAGCAGTCTGGTACTGTCGACCCAGGCATCCCCACCGGTACGGATGCCGTTGACGCCGGACACGGTGCAGGCTATGAAGGACATTGTCTCTACCCGTCCCAAGCTCGCAAACAGGTACAGGTCCTAGGTCGCAAGGCAAGCCCCCTTTGGGTGCCCACCAGACCTCTCCGAGCAGCCGCAGTTCCCGCTCCGAAGAGCACTACCCGCACCACTTGGTGCGCAGTGACTGCTTTTCTGACAGCTCCCGGCCACCCTCGACGCCGGCCAGACCAGCCAGGCCGCCATCAGGACGGGAGTGGCGGGGACCCTCTACGCCGCCTACCAGCGAGCAGAGGCACCAAGAGAGGCACTGGGAATGCTCACCTGCTAGACGTGGGTACCGGAGCTGCTCTCGACAGGACAGACATCGGCACTCCCGTTCCAGCTCCCGCTCGTCTAGACGTTATGCCAGAGGCTCCCCTCGGGGTACCTCGGCGTCACGGCACCGGGCTTCGCCTTGCCATCACGTGTACCGAAGCAGTTTGTCGCATGGGTACCGTTCGTCGTCGAGATCCTGGTCCCGAGGGAGACGATGCCACAGACACCGCTCCTACTGCTCCCGCGGCACCGAGCATTCTTCGGTGACCTCAGCACCTGTCCACCCAACCTCGGCACGCGCCATTCCACCGGGGCACATATTGCCATCCCGTGCTCAGCTGAACCAATGGCAACGGACCCCGTGGCAAGGACAGTGGTGCCAGTGGGCACCGTGGCTGTCGGTGCCAGCCCAAGCAGAGGCCCGTTAGGTCGCGGGAGCGTCCCAGGCTCCATCGGCCTCCTCTGGCCACCCACGGGACAAGTCGGCGGGTCACAAGTCGGCGGACCCGCGCCAGGACTCTGACCTTGGTCTCAATGCCCTGGCTCTGACCGAGGTGCCCAGCTCTGTATGGGCCCTCTCTCCGGTTCCGGATGACACCATAGTGGTGCCTCCACCATCGGTCCTGCAGGAGGACTTCAAGGCGCACCAGAACCTGCTAAAGTGTGTGGCTTCCAACCTCCAGCTGCAGGCCGAGGAGATGGAGGGTCCGTCTGATTCCCTCTTTAATGTTCTGTCTCCCTCGGTGCCGGGCCGCGTGGCCCTGCCTCTGCACCAGGATATTACCAACATCTCAAACTCCCTGTGGCAAACTCCCGCCTCCTTGGCCCCATCTCGAAAAAGGCCGAGAAGAAATACTTTGTGCTGGTGAAGGACCATGAATACTATATTCCTACCCGGCACACAACTCGCTCGTTGTGGAATCAGTAAACCACAGAGAGCATCAGGGCCAGCCCGTGCCCACCCCCAAAAACAAAGACGTCAGGAGACTGGACTCCTTTGGCAGAAAATTGTATTCGTCGGCTAGCTTCCAGCTTCGCATAGCCAACCACCAGGCCTTACTGAGCAGGTACGACTTCAGCCTGTGGGAGTCCCTGCCTAAATTTGAGCCCCTCCTCCCGGACCGGGACAGGAAGGACTTCAAGGCTCTGATAGAAGAGGGGTCGGCGGCGGCTAACGTGGCCCTGCAAGCGGCATCCAATGCTGCTGACATGGTGGCCCTCCCAATGGCTTCCGCGATCAATATGCGCAGGCTGTCGTAGCTCTTGTTGTCCAGGCTGTCAACAGAGGCACAATCTCTGATGCAGGACCTCCCATTCGATGGCAAGGTGCTCTTTGCGGAACAGATGGACATCAGACTGCATGGGATGAAAGATTCCCGCACCACCTTGCAGACCTTGGGCCTCTATGTCCCTCTGGCTTAGGACAAGGCCAAATCGCTTCCGGCGGCTCAGCCTACGAAGAGCAGATATGAGCCCCCGTACAAAAAGCCCAGAGACCAGAAACGTCAGTCTCACCAGCAGTCCTGCTCTGCCCCGCAGCCTGGTCCCTCCACGGGCAAGAGGCAGGGAAAGAGGCAGTTTTGACTATCTGCACGGGGGCACCGGGCCTGTTGCCAGGGAGACCCCCCCGCGATTAATAAAGTTTGTGTTCTGCAACAGATTGTTTGCCTTCCTCAGGGTGTGTTCCTGTATAACTTCGGACCAATGGGTCCTCAGTACCATTTCCAAGGGCTATGTGTTGCAGTTCTCCTCACCCCCGCCAAATCACCTACCCTCCATGATGGCCCTGGGGGACCCAGACCATATCTGCCTCCTGCGTCAGGAGGTGGATCAGCTGTTCCACCTAAGGGTAGTGGAAAGAGTACTGGTTCAGTTCCAGGACAAAGGGTTCTACTCTCGATACTTCCTGATCCCGAAAGCGAAAGGGGGTCTCAGGCCTATTCTGGATCTGCATGACCTGAACAGGTTCCTAACCCATTCCAAGTTCTGCATGGTGTCCCTGGCCTCTATTATCCCCTCCCTGGACCCGGGGACTGGTAAGCAGCCCTGGATCTCCAGGACGCGTACTTTCACATCCATATTTTCAAGGGGCACAGACTCTTCCTCCGATTCATGGTAGGGATGGACCACTACCAATTCGCGGTCCTCCCCTTTGGCCTATCCACGGCTCCCAGGGTTTTCACGAAATGTATGTCTGTGGTGGCAGCCTATCTCAGGTGGGAGGGCATACAAATCTTCCCTTACCTGGACGACTGGCTCCTCAAGGGGGAGTCTTGTTTCGAAGTGGAGTCCCATGTGGAGCCGCTCCTC
This sequence comes from Malaclemys terrapin pileata, assembly GCF_027887155.1. Lineage (NCBI taxonomy): Eukaryota > Metazoa > Chordata > Testudines > Emydidae > Malaclemys > Malaclemys terrapin. The sequence goes on along the minus strand of NC_071512.1, from coordinate 42,360,724 downwards.
TTGACATGCGCCGATCTAGGCCTGGTCATGAATGAGACCAAATCAACATTAGTGCCTGTTCAGCCCATAGAGTTCATTGGGGCCCTGCTGGACCCCTCCAGGGCCACAGCCTCTCTCCCCCTGGACAGGTTTGAGACCGTAAGGGATCTCATCACCTCAGTCACAGCCTTCCCGGTGACCACAGCGAGGGCGTGTCTTCAGATTCTGGGACACATGGCGGCATTCACTTACATGGTCCGCCATACCAGGCTCCGTCTGAGGCCCCTCCAGATATGGCTGGCCTCCCAGTTCTCCCAAGCTTGGGATGGTCTGGACAAGGTTCTCATGGTCCTGTCCCCGATACTGGCTTCCCTCCTATGGTGGTCCTGCCCAAGCAATATGCTGCAAGGTGTTTCTTTCAGGGAGGCCAACCCATCCATAGACCTGATGTCCGATGCTTCGGACCTTGGCTGGCAAACCCAAGGAACGTGGTCGGCCCCAGACTTGCCCCTTCACATAAACATCAAGGCGCTCAGGGCGGTACGGCTGGCATGCTTGGCTTTCCTCACGCACCTCCGAGGCAAGGTGGTCAGATTCCTCATGGACAACACCGCTGCCATGTACTATATCAACAGGCAAGGCGGGACTCGCTTCCTAGCTCTCTGCCAGGAAGCCCTGAACCTATGGCAGTTCTGTATAGCCCACGATATCTCCCTGAGGGCGGCTCACCTCCCAGGCATCCACAATATGCAAGTGGACCGCTTCAGCAGGGTCTTCTCCCCCCCCACCCCCACGTACGAGTGGTCGCTCCACTCGGAGGTCGCTCACCGGCTTTTCCAAGAGTGGGGAGCTCCCCAGATGGACCTGTTTGCAACCTGTCAGAACCAGCGTTGCCCCCGGTTCTGCTCCAGGGGAGGGGTGGCGGAAGGCGCGATCTCCGACGCGTTCCTCCTGAGCTGGTCGGGTCAGCTCCTTTATGCCTTTCTCCCGTTCCCCCCTCATCGCCAAGGTCCTTCAGAAGGTGAAAGCAGACAAGACGAAAGTCATTCTCATACCCCCAGTGTGGGCCTGCCAGCACTGGTACAGGTCCCCCTCCTACGCCTCTTAGCGGCCCCCCCAAGGGCGCTACTGCTCCACCTGGACCTCCTCTCCCAGGACGGGGGGCGCCTCCTCCATCCCAATCTGGCCACGCTTCACCTGACAGCGTGGCTGCTCCATGGCTGAATGAGGAGGAGAATAGTTGTTCGGAGCAGATAAGGCGAGTCCTTCTGGAAAGCAGGAAACCGTCCATGCATCGGATGTACGTGGCGAAGTGGTCCAAGTTCGCCAGGTGGGCGAGTGAGAGGGGAGTGTCCCCCTCCACCGCACCTCTCCAGTTTATCCTGGACTACCTCTTATCCCTTAGGACCCAGGGACTGGCACCTGCCTCCATCAGGGTGCACCTGGCGGCCATATTGGCCTTTCACCTGCCGCTGCAAGGCCACTCGGTCTTCTCCCACTCGATGACCTCCCGTTTCCTGAAGGGCCTTGACCGTTCGTTCCCATACGCTAGGCCCCCTGTGCCACAATGGGACCTCAACCTGGTCTTGTCCCATCTCATGGGACTCCCCTTTGAACCCCTGACCACGTGTTCCTGGTCACACCTCTTGTGGAAAGTGGCCTTCCTTGTGATGATCACGTCGGCCCGATGTGTCTCGGAGCTCAGGGCCTTAACCTCAGAACCCCACCATACGGTTTTCCATAGGGATAAAGTCCAGCTCCCCCCACACCCAACGTTCCTCCCGAAGGTGGTCCGCGCCTTCCATATGGAGCAGAGCATCTTCCTCCCCGTGCTCTGTCCTAAGCCCCACTCCTCTAACGAGGAACACTGCCTACACATGCTCAATGTGCGTAGGGCATTGGCTTTTTATCTGGATCGGACTAAACCGTTCCGCAAATCCTCTCAACTCTTTATTGCCTCAGCCAAGCGGGCAAAGGGGCAGCCCATCTCCACCCAGTGGCTCTCCCGCTGGATCATCTCGTGCATACACACGTGTTATAATTTGGCAGGGATTCCCCTGCCACCGATTGTCAGGGCACACTCTACGAAGGCTCAGGCCTCATCAGCTGCCTACATCACCCATGTCCCAAGCCAGGACATTTGTAGGGTGGCCACTTGGGCCTCAGTTCACACATTTACTTCGCATTACACGATCGTCTCCCAGTCTAGGGATGACGCTGGGTTCGGCAGGGCGGTACTTCATCCCGAACCATCGTGAACTTCTACCCACCTCCAACAGATATTGCTTGGAATCACCTACTGTGGAATACACAGGAGCAATCACTCGAAGAAGAAAGGACAGTTACCTGTTCTGTAACTGGTGTTCTTCGAGATGTGTTGCTCCTGTCTATTCTACACCCTGCCCTCCTTCCCCTCTGTTGGAGAGTCGGGGGAGCCCGTGGCTCCCCTTACAGTGCGATTATATAGGCGCCACCCTCGGGGTTGCCGCGGTGCTCCCCCAGTACGTGTACTGCTAAGGGAAAAACTTCCGGCACCGGTGCACGTGGCAAGCACACACACCTACTGTGGAATAGACAGGAGCAACACATCTCAAAGAACGCCAGTTACGGAACAGGTAACTGTCCTTTATCATATTGCCACTATATAAACCCATGGTACTCCCACATCTTGAATACAGTGTGCAGTTCTGGAGGTCCCATCTCAAAAAAGATATATTAGAAATGGAAAAAGTACAGAGAAGGGTAACAAAAATGAGGGAAGATTAAAGACTGGGACTGTTCATTTTGGAAATGAGACAACTAAGGGGTGATATGATAGAGTTTTATGTACTTGAAAACTCTTATGTTCTGTCATGGAGTCACTGGAGCGATGCTCTGGAACTACTCCATATGAAGCCAGTCAGGACTCTGAGGGATCATGCCTCCTCTCTCTGAGCATACTGTCTCCAGAGCAAGAAGCTTACACAGCTTCGACCTTCCTGGGTCTGACCTCGGAGCATTCAGCATCCCCTCCACACCGTGCGCTTCCCACAGCGAGTCCACTCAGGCAGGGCTCCTGGGAAGCCAGAGGGCCCTGCACACCAACTCCGCAGTCAGACGTGACTCTCACCCAGCCAGTAAAACAGAAGGTTTATTAGTCAACAGGAACACAGCTTCGGACAGAACTTGTTAGCACAGAAATCTGTGACTTTCAGCCAAGTCCATCTTGTGGGAAAGGAAGCCCAGAGCCAGGGCTCTCGTCCTCCCCCTGAGCCCTAAGCCAGCCGAGACTGACTTGCTTCCAGCTGCCGGGCCCCTGCCTGTTGCTCCTCCAGCCTCTGTCTCACTTCCTGGGCCAAGAGTCACCTGGTCACATCCCTCTCCTGGGTCTCAGGTTACGAAGGGGTGGCCATTGCATTCATTCAGGCAGCTAGATCAGCCCCCACAAAAGTCACGCACCTGATTTTTTGGGTCTTTTTCTTATATAGGCTCCTATTACCCCGTCCCGATTTTTCACACTTGCTGTCTGGTCACCCTATTCCCACCACCTAGATATTGGTGCAATGAACAGGGAAACACACACACAGCATTCATGCAAAACAGGCTCACATACAACATAAGAAAAAATCCCCACTTCATCACATCTGTCCCCCCTTCGAGACCAAACTGAGCGGGGTCACTTTAGCCAGTGACCTGGGGAAGTTCAGGCACTCTCCAGGACAAAGCATCAGCTATGACATTTACGTGGACCACCTCCATCTCATAATCCTGAAGGACAGACTCCACCTCAGGAGCTCCACCCTCTCATCTGGTGCAGTCACGGCAGGGCGAGTGGTACACAGTGAAGCATCGCCCAAATAGATCCAGCTGCAGTCTTTTAATAGCCCACTCCGTGGTCAGGCGCTCCTTTATGGCTGCATAGCCCTGCTCCCGGGGCAGCAGCTTCCTGCTCAGGTACATGATGTGGTGTTTCTCCCTCTTTGCATTGACCTGCCTCAGCACCACACCCACCCCTATGTGTGGGGTATCAGTGAACCCCATAAAGGTTTTGTCAAAGTCTGGGTTTCCCAGCACCGGGCCCTTGATCAGAGACTCCTCTGGCACTGCCCGGTCCAGACCAGGTTGTCTGGCTTACGCTTCTTGCATAGCTCAGTGACGGGAGCTGACACAGAGCTAAAGTGAGGCACAAATCTCTGGTAATGCCCTGCCATCCCAATAAAGGCCTGGGCCTGTTTCTTAGTCTGGGGGCAGGCCAGTCTCTGATCGCCCTCACCTTGGCTGGCTCTGGCTTTAGGCAGCCGCTCCCCACCTTGTGGCCCAGGATATGACACCTCTGCCACCCACACCTTGCATGTCCCAGCTTTGAAGTGTCCCTAGCCTCTGTTTACCAGAAGCTGGGAATGGGCAAGGGGCTGGATCTGTTGATGATTACCTGTTCTGTTCATTCCCTCTGGGGCACTTGGCATTGGCCACTGTCGGAGGACAGGACACACTGGGCTAGATGGACTTTTGGTCTGACCCAGTGTGGCTGTTCTTATATGGGAGAGTGTAGGAAGGTACCAAGGACCGAGCTGGCACAAACTGGTGGGTTAATCTTAAAGTGACATTTAGGGGCTTTTGGCTTGTAAATAACCACGCTATACATAGAAGTGGGTTTGAGGGCATATCTGTGAAGCACACTATGTAAAGTAACATGCTGCAAAATAAGAATTCCCAGAAGGAGGATATGTATGTCTCCTCTTCATATTGTACTGTTTTGTCTTTATGCAATACATTTGGCCAAGTTTGGTTAGCTTGGTCTCTTGAACATTATTAATAACAAATCACAAGAGTAGTCAAGCAATTGGATGTGCTTTTGAACAATAGTTTGTATCTTGTAGAGATTGCACAGTTGTAAGAGGAAAAACTTGATTAAGGCCTGGTGTAAATTATAGACTTAGTTTGAAGTAAGGCAGCTATGTCAACTTAATTATGTCAGTGTCAATTCTACAGCCTTGTCCAGCCGATCTAAGTGCCCTACTACAGTGACATCATAACTTCACCTCCACAAGTGGCATAGGGCTTATACTGGTGTAGTTAGGGCAACACAGTGTCCATGTAGACACTGCCTTACTTACATCAGCTGTTGGCTATCATTCTTGTCAATTTCACAGCTCCCTGCCAGAGCCCCGGAATTGACAAGGCCAGTAGGCTCCCTGCTGTGAACCCCGCACTGGGATCACCACTTAGACTGTCACCCTGGGGTGAGGGTGCTGCAGCTAGAGCCTGACTGCTGCCCAGGTTTCCCACTCCCAGCTGGGCTGCTGCCCAGACTCCCAGCTCCCTGCTGCAAGCCAGGCTCCCCATTGGGCTGCCTCATTCCATTGAGGGATGTCTGTGGGAGTCCAGGTGCTGCCCATGGTCCCTGCTCCCAATAGGGCAGGGAGCAGGGACCATGCAGCCCAGATGACACCCAGGTTCCTGGAAGGTGTCCAGTGGGACAGCCAGGCTCCCGGCGGGGAGCTCCATGCAAAGCTGAGAGCCTCGTCAGTAGCCGGGCTCCCAGGATGGAGCAGAGCTGAGAGCCCAGGCTCTCAATGCTCTACACTGCCCCTCTTCAGTTGGTGCAAGCACTCCTGGTGAAGATGTATGCCACTGACAGAAGGCGGGTAATGTGGACATGAAAAACAGCAGTAATCACTGTAGTGGCTGTGAGTCGACCTAACATAGGTTAAGAACGGCCATACTGGGTCAGACCAAAGGTCCATCCAGCCCAGTATCCTGTCTGCCAACAGTGACCAATGCCAGGTGCCCCAGAGGGAGTGAACCTAACAGTTAATGATCGAGTGATCTCTCTCCTGCCATCCATCTCCGCCCTCTGACAAACAGAAGCTAGGGACCTCTTAAATTTGACTTAAATTTGTAGTGTAGACATGTCCTAAATCTGACTCCCTCCCATTTATCATGTGTGGTCTTATTCAAGCAGGAGAGGAAGTGATTTATGAGGAGGCTGGTTGCAGTTCCATAGTGAAGGCTGAATTGAGTTTTGCTCTTTATTGCATATGAAGAATACCCTGTATCTCTCCCTCACCCCTTCCCCCTTCAAAATCACAGCACTTGTGGTGCTCAGCTTGAATTGACTGAGGATTTATAAGGAAATCTGTTAATTGGTTTGAGTGAAAGTGAATTTTTAAAATGTGCCCTTTAAGAAATTTAGCACAAAGTAAATTTTGCACACCTTTTTTTGTCCCAAATTATCTCAACATCAGAATAGAACTCTTCAAACTTCCCATTGTTATAACTCACTGAAATCTGCTTAAAGCAAACTTGAAAATATCAGGTTACAATCAAGCTTTGTTATTAATTAATACCATTATTCAGGTTGTAGCTAGAATCAGTTCAGCATCATAGGGCATTCTGAGTGAGCAGGTAAATCAACCAGTTCCTACTCTCTGTCTGCAGCTAACTTGGATGTTGCAATTCATTGGGTTATAATGAGGCTTTAAACCAGTTTCTGAGTATTAGGTTACTGGATGATGAGATCCTCTGTCTTCCTACTGTGGGGTTTCTTGTACCTTCCTATGAAGCAATTAGTATTTTTATCCCCATTTTACAGGTGAAGAAACTGAGGCACACAGAAGTGAAGCAACTTGTCCAAGGTCACCCACCCACCAGTAGCAGAGACAGGCTAGAACCCAGGGCTCCAGCATCCCAGTCTAGTGCACTCATGTAGCTCCCACTTGCATGACCTCTGGCAAAAGGGGAGCTGGATTTTCTACATATGTACAGTCCTGGGATTGGGAGACTGCTCCTAAAGGGACAGCCAATGTGCAGAATCCCTGTGAACACCTATCTTGCCAGACCCCGAGGCACCAAAATTCCAGAAACATGGTTAAATTAAGAGCCCACACAGAAGGGAACACTGGAGGGAAGGAAGAGCCAGTGACTGATTAAACTATGGGTAATGAACAAACTAACCTCAACTAGAATATCTGAACATCATAAAGATACTTGTAAATGCACAGCTGAGATAAAATTTTTGGTATTAATGTTAAGTTTGGGGATAAGAATTTTGACATGGATGTTAAACTTTATGATAATGCTACTTTTCAATTAATACCTGTAAACAGGTTTAAAGCTTATCACAGCAGCGAAACCATAAAATTTCTGGTTTGCTGTGTGTGAATGGGGAAACTGAGGCACACCACCTCATGGCCTTAATGGCTGGATGCCAAAAGAACTATAACACAAACTGCCTTCAAGATAGTCAGTGACTAACCCTCTTGCAATAAACTAGGGGGGAGGTGTGACATGCTGTACCTCGGGGGAACATCCAGCACCCCCATGTTCCTCCTTATAATATGATTATTTGCTATCTAATGCAAAGTTTGTCATGTCGGGTGTCTTTGGAAGGCTCATGATGCACTGAACGTTGTTATGGTAATGTTATAGTAATCATTGTTATAGGTTGTAATTACATGTATATAGTTATGAGACTGAGTTATGTGTCCTTGTGGCTTAAAGCAAGCCCAGGTAAAAACTCTCCAAGAACTGAGGGGCAGTTCACACCTCATCAGGGCATGTATGAGACAAACCCAGCCCAGCCTCACAGGAACAAAGGACGCTGGCCTAGGAAACAACAAAGGATCTGTTGGACTCTCGAGTGAGTCACCCCCCTTCCTTTGGTCAGTTTGGGATTGCGATGAGGTAATGCTCACCTGACTCTGAAGGGGGGGCAAAGCCAAGAGGGAAGAAAGGACATGATAAAAGGGAAAGACATTTGCCATGCTCTTCCTCTCTCTTCCACCTCCATCTACAGCCACCACCACCACCAAACGACTGAAGTGCTAATCAAAGGGGAGAGCCTGGCTGAAGGGCAACCAGCCAGCCTGTAGTGAGAAGCATCTAAGTTTGTAAGGGCACTGAAAGTGTTAAGATCAACTTAGAATGTGTTTTGCTTTTATTTAATTTGACCAAATACGACTTATAGATTCTAGGACTGAAAGGGACCTCGAGAGGTCATCGAGTCCAGTCCCCTGCCCGCATGGCAGGACCAAATACTGTCTAGACCATCCCAAATAGACATTTATCTAACCTATTCTTAAATATCTCCAGAGATGGAGATTCCACAACCTCCCTAGGCAATTTATTCCAGTGTTTAACCACCCTGACAGTTAGGAACTTTTTCCTAATGTCCAACCTAGACCTCCCTTGCTGCAGTTTAAGCCCATTGCTTCTTGTTCTATCCTTAGAGGCTAAGGTGAACAAGTTTTCTCCCTCCTCCTTATGACACCCTTTTAGATACCTGAAAACTGCTATCATGTCCCCTCTTAGTCTTCTCTTTTCCAAACTAAACAAACCCAATTCTTTCAGCCTTCCTTCATAGGTCATGTTCTCAAGACCTTTAATCATTCTTGTTGCTCTTCTCTGGACCCTTTCCAGTTTCTCCACATCTTTCTTGAAATGCAGTGCCCAGAACTGGACACAATACTCCAGCTGAGGCCTGAGCAGAGTAGAGCAGAAGAATGACTTCTCATGTCTTGCTCACAACACACCTGTTAATACATCCCAGAATCATGTTTGCTTTTTTTGCAACAGCATCACACTGTTGACTCATATTTAGCTTGTGGTCCACTATAACCCCTACATCCCTTTCTGCCGTACTCCTTCCTACTTAGTCTCTTCCCATTCTGTATGTGTGAAACTGATTTTTTCTTCCTAAGTGGAGCACTTTGCATTTGTCTTTGTTAAACTTCATCCTGTTTAACTCAGACCATTTCTCCAATTTGTCCAGATCATTTTGAATTATGACCCTGTCCTCCAAAGCAGTTGCAATCCCTCCCAGTTTGGTATCATCCGCAAACTTAATAAGCATACTTTCTATGCCAATATCTAAGTCGTTAATGAAGATATTGAACAGAGCCGGTCCCAAAACAGACCCTGCGGAACCCCACTCGTTATGCCTTTCCAGCAGGATTGGGAACCATTAATAACAACTCTCTGAGTACGGTTATCCAGCCAGTTATGCACCCACCTTATAGTAGCCCCATCTAAATTGTATTTGCCTAGTTTATCGATAAGAATATCATGCGAGACCATATCAAATGCCTTACTAAAGTCTAGGTATACCACATCCACAGCTTCTCCCTTATCCACAAGACTCATTATCCTATCAAAGAAAGCTATCAGATTGGTTTGACATGATTTGTTCTTTACAAATCCATGCTGGCTGTTCCCTATCACTTTACCACCTTCCAAGTGTTTGCAGATGATTTCCTTAATTACTTGCTCCATTATCTTCCCTGGCACAGAAATTAAACTAACTGGTCTGTAGTTTCCTGGATTGTTTTTATTTCCCTTTTTATAGATGGGCACTATATTTGCCCTTTTCCAGTCTTCTGGAGTCTCTCCCGTCTCCCATGATTTTCCAAAGATAATAGCTAGAGGCTCAGATACCTCCTCTATTAGCTCCTTGAGTATTCTAGGCCCTGGTGACTTGCAGGCATCTAACTTTTCTAAGTGATTTTTAACTTGTTCTTTTTTTATTTTATCTGCTAAACTTACCCCCTTCCCATTAGCATTCACTATGTTAGGCATTCCTTCAGACTTCTCGGTGAAGACCGAAACAAAGAAGTCATTAAACATCTCTGCCATTTCCAAGTTTCCTGTTACTGTTTCTCCCTCTTCACTAAGCAGTGGGCCTACCCGGTCTTTGGTCTTCCTCTTGCTTCTAATGTATTGATAAAAAGTCTTCTTGTTTCCCTTTATTCCTGTAGCTAGTTTGAGCTCATTTTGTGCCTTTGCCTTTCTAATCTTGCCCCTGCATTCCTATGTTGTTTGCCTATATTCATCCTTTGTAATCTGTCCTAGTTTCCATTTTTATATGACTCCTTTTTATTTTTTAGATCATGCAAGATCTCGTGGTTAAACCAAGGTGGTCTTTTGCCACATTTTCTATCTTTCCTAACCAGCGGAATAGCTTGCTTTTGGGCCTTTAATAATGTCCCTTTGAAAAACTGCCAACTCTCCTCAGTTGTTTTTCCCCTCAGTCTTGATTCCCATGGGACCTTACCTATCAGCTCTCTGAGTTTACCAAAATCTGAGTATTCCCTCAAACCCTTTCACCCTGCCCTAAGGGGAAGAGCTGAGAAAGAAAAACAAAGGATATCAGCTGTTGCCACCAGCTAATTAAACAACATATGCACAAACCTCTTAAGACACACACAAAAAAAAAATCCTGTTTTTAATAAAGGTAAATTTTATTAAAAAACAAAAGAAAGAAAATACATCTGGAACTTAGGTTATTGCTAGATTTAAAAAGAGCAAATGTAATAATTAAGTATCAAGAATGGTTTTCTTGAGGTCCAGCTTAATGGTTACAAGTAAAACAAAATCATTTGGGGGTTAGCACAGAGGAGTCCACAAGCCAATAAGGAGGGAAAAAAAGAGATAAACCTAATTGCGTCTTCCTAGACATTCCCTGATCTACTTACATATCTGGGGGTTTTAAATAATTAGTCTCTAGGTATGATCTGATGGTTTTTCACACCTGGTTTAAAGCTTCCTACAGCATAGTTCATCCCTGTTCCTGCTCTGCGTCTCCTCTCTCCGGAGAACAACAACAGACAGACAAAACAGGAGACTTGTTTCAATTTTAAAAAGTTCTAGCCTTCCCATTGGCTCTTTTGGCCAGGTGCCCACTCACTTTCTTTTACCTATGCATGCAGTCAGACTTTTTAACCCTTTACAGGTAAAGCAAGTAGAGAACAACTACCAAGAGGGATTTTATAGCTAACTGGCTGACTGGGTGTCCACAAAAGGGAGCTACCCCCTCCTCCCCATTTATCACAACAATAAATGTAGCAGTGTTGTCTAATGAATAAGAACAGTCTCACTGCAGCAGCTGGAAGGGGTCTATTCAATGAACGAGGCAGGAGGTTGCAGAAAGAGACTGCATGGTTTTGTGATTCAGGCAGTGGCCTGTGCACTAGGAAAGCTGGGTTCTCTCTTTGGCTGTGCCACAGATTTCCTCTGGGAAGTTAGAGAAGTTACATGGCCCACATGTCCAGAGGTGACCATTCATTGTGTGTTGTCCATGTTCTGGATCCCCCAGCGGAGCCAGAAGGGCCTCAAGGTCAGAAATGCTGAGCACTAGCTCCGCCAACTAAGCTGGGAACACTCAACATTGCTTACCAGCGAGGCCCATGATGTCCCAAGTCCTTAGCCTCTCTGTGCCTCCGTTCCCATCTGTACCATGGGATAATAGCCTCCCCGGGGTATCATGAGGGTCAGTATAGTTAAGTGTGGGCGCTACTTGTATGCTGTGGTGGTAATATGGCCCACAATAGGTCAGAAGCAGGGATCACTGGGGGAGGCTCTCTGGCCTGTGTTATGCTGATCAGCTCAGTAACCACCACGGCCTCCCCTGGTCTGGATCTCTGACCCCCTCTTGTAATTAGGGGGCAGGTGCCCTGGGGCAGGATTACATTGTGCCCTTTACTAATGTGTGAGTGTTTGACTTTGCCACCTTAATACCACACTCCTAACAGTCAGCGGGGGGGAGGGGGTGGGGCAGGCGGGTATTGAGGCATTGTGTATATATAGGGACTACAGGATGGGGTCAGGACATGTTTTGTCAGCATGTGTTCCAGATGATTGGTCACTCCTTTTGTTGGAGCCATGGAACGAGTTATTGTCAGGGACAGGGTGTGTGCTCCAGGCCAGCAGTACCGCCTAATGGCCATACGGTGGGGTGTAACACCTAACAGTGATAGGCTAACAAGGGTCTGTTTACCTGGCAGTTACAGTTTGGGGCAATGTTGCCCACTGGCAAGAGTGGGGATGCGGGTAGAGGAACTCAGGCCCATCCTACTCCACTGGGTTCTGATCCAGGGCCCAGCTGATACCACTAAGCGTGCTTCCTGGGTCACTGCCTACCCTTGTGCCAGTCCCCTCCAACATCGTCACAGGTTGGCTTTGGGGTCCCTCCTGTGTTCCCCTCAGATCCATCTCTGGAGTCTTTCCACTGGCCACAGCAAGTCATCACCCTAGTCTCCTGTGGTTGATGGGCTTCCAGTGGCTTGGCTCTGAGGCTCAGTCCTAGTGGCATGGAGCACTAGTGGCTTCCTAGCAGGGGGCAGCTGCACCTGACTGCTCTCCTCCACATCAGCCCAGACTGAGCTGAGTCGCTCCCTTTTAAATACTTCCTCCACTGGGAGCATGTGCAGCAGAGGTGAGGGGGTGTGGTCTCTTGGGCCCAGAGCAGTTCTTTAATCCTCACCTCACCAGAGTGGTGTTAGTACACTAGTCACAGAGATACAGAAAATAAGAAATGGACAGATATGAAATCTCTTTCCATTCCCCACCCATATTGTATTCCATATAGGCCATATATGTGAGTGGGAAGGGGAACTAGTGAGACAATAATTATGGGATTTTCAACATTTTAATTGGGACTGTTTTGTATTCTTCTACTGGCAAAGCCAGAAGTTTTAGTTGCCATGTGTGCAACTGTACAAGGCTCAAGGGGAAAGAAATAATGTAACTGAGAACTGGAGAACACATCCAACAGGGACCTAACAGCTTTTTCTGAATATTTGCATGTAACAAGTTTAGAGACTAATGTTTCAGTTGCAGTTTCTTGATCTTCTGTAGTCCAGTTAGGGGACACAAGCAGTTGTTTTGTTCAACATCTTCATTAATGATCAGGATGATGGGATGAAGTGCACCCTCGGCAAGTTCGCAGATGACACTAAGCTGTGGCGAGAGGTAGATACACTAACAGGTAGGGATAGAATCCAGAGTGACCTAGACAAATTGGAGGATTGGGCCAAAAGAAATCTGATGAGGTTCAACAAGGACAAGTGCAGAGTCCTGCACTTAGGAAGAAAGAATCCCATGCATCTCTACAGGCTGGGGACCGACTGGCTAAGCAGCAGTTCTGCAGAAAAGGACTGGGGATTACAGTGGACGAGAAGCTGTATGAGAGTCAACAGTGAGCCCTTGTTGCCAAGAAGGCTAGCGGCATATTGGGCTGTATTAGTAGGAGCATTGCCAACAGATCAAGGGAAGTGATTATTCTCCTCTATTCAACACTGGTAAGGCCACACTGGGAGTATTGCGTCCAGTTTTGGTCCCCCCACTACAGAAGGGATGTGAACAAATTGGAGAGAGTCCAGCAGAGGGCAACGAAAATGATTAGGGGGCTGGGGCACATGACTTATGGGGAGAGGCTGAGGGAACTGGGCTTATTCAGTCTGCAGAAGAGAAGAGTGAAGGGGGATTTGATAGCAGCCTGCAGAAGAGAAGAGCAAGAGGGTGTAACGATGCTGGCTTTGGTGGGACCCAACTGAGAGTACCAAATCAGGACAAATTGCTTAGAGCAGGGCAGTTACAGCCCAAAGCTGGAGTTTCTTTACTAAGGCAAACCAAACCAGCCAAACAGCGAAGACTTCAGCTTTACCCCACTGGCTAACCACAAGTCACACAAGCAATTCCCTTAGACACTCCAGTTTCCCACTATCACCACCAGTGACACTCGTCATGGGGATGAATGGTTATGAAAACCAATGCCCCAGTGAAAGGAAAAAGGTTCTCCTGATCCTCAAGGACCAACCCCCAGACCCAGGTCAATATACAAATCAGATCTTACCCACAAATCACGCTGTTGTCAATCCTTTAGAATCTAAAGGGTTATTCATAAAAGGAAAAAGACATAGATGAGAGCTAAAATTGGTTAAATGGAATCAATTACATACAGTAATGGCAAAATTCTTGGTTCAGGCTTGTAGCTATAATGCAATAAGCTGCAAGTTTAAATCAAGTCTCTGGAGTACATCCACAGCTTGGATGTGTCATTCAGTCCTTTGTTCAGAGCTTCAGTTTGTAGCAAAGTTTCTCCAGAGGCAAGAAGCAGGATTGAAGACAAAATGGAGGAGATATCAGGGCCTTTTATACCCTCTCCCCTGTGGAAGATCACAGCAGCAAGATGGAGCCTGGAGTCACACAGGGCCGCCCAGAGGATTCAGCGGGCCTGGGGTCTTCGGCAGTGGGGGGCCCCCGCCGCCGAAGACCCAGCGCTTTGGCGGCAGGTCCCGGGGCGGAAGGACCCCCCACTGCCGAATTGCCGCTGAACATCCACTCCGGGGGCCTGGGCCCTGGGCCCCACGAGAGTTTTCCGGGGGCCCCGGAGCGAGTGAAGGACCCCTTAGAGGTTTTTAAGGCCCAGCTTGACAAATCCTTGGCTGGGATGATTTAGTTGGTATTGGTCCTGCTTTGAGTAGGGGGTTGGACTAGATGACCTCCTAAGGTCTCTTCCAGCACTAATATTCTATGATTCTATGTGCTACCAGTGCCCCATCACCCCAGCAGTGCCAGAGGTGCTGCTGTCTTGAATGCACACTGACTGCTGCAGTTCTTAGTACTGTGCCCAGAGAGCAGGTCTAGACCGTACAGTAACTGTCCATGCAAAGGTCCCGCCACGGCTAGTCCCAAACGGAGCTGCATGCCTGGTAGTGTGACAGTAGGCGATACCTCCAAATGCCAATATAGAGAAGGCCCCTGGAGCAGCATCTCAGGAGGACAGATGCTCTTTGAGTTTCAGCCCAGCATTGCTCACAGGAGCTCTGGAGGTGCTGGCCAGTGAGTGGGACCCATATCTTCCCTGCGTTGACAAGGCCTGTGAGAGGGATTGGTCCATTGTGGAGATGGGCAGCAGTTCTCTGTGGGAGGGGAGCCAGACGCCAGCTATTCCCACCCATCACGGGATCCATGGGCTCCGTCCCATACACCCTCTCTCAGTGATGAGCTGAAGCCCGTTCGCACCGGTTATCGCAAACCGGTTTTTAAATTTAGACGCTGGTTTAGAACTTGTTAAAGGGGTGGGCAATTGGGAGAGGGAGGTTTTTCTGTCATTACACCGGCCTGCAGGCCATGTCCAGCCCGCCTGAGCTCCCAGCTGGGGAGGCTCCCCTGGCCCCTCCCCCCTCTCGCAGAGCCTCAGCGTGCCACGCTGCCAGCGCCAGTGCTCTGGACCACTCCTGGGCAGCTCTGCAAGAGCTTTGAGCTGCATGGTAAGGGGGTGGGGCTGCGAGCTCCAGCGAGCCGCGCAGCATGGATACTCGCTGCCCTGAGCAGCATGGTAAGGGGGCCGGGCCAGGGCTGGGAGGAGGAGTTGGATAAGGGGAAGGGAGCGGTTGGAGGGGGCGAAAGTTCTGGGGGACGGTCAGGGGACGGGGGAGTTGGGTAGGCGTAGGAGTTCCAGGGGTCTGTCGGGGTGGTGGTGGATGGGGGGGGGGTTGGGGCAGTCAGGGGACAGGGAGCGGGGTGAATTGGGTAGGGGGTGGGGTCCTGGGGGGCAGTTAGGGTGGGGGTGTCTCAGGAGGGGGTGGTCAGGGGACAAGGAGCAGGGGGGGTTGATGGGTTGTGGGTTCTCAGGGGGGCAGCAGGGCCGCCCAGAGGGGGGGCAAGTGGGGCAATTTGCCCAAGGCCCCACAGGGGCCCCCACGAGAATGTCAGAGGCTCCCCCCTGCCTCCACCTTCGCCCATCCCCTGGCGCCTCAGCGCGCCGTGTCCCGGAGTGGCCCTGACAGTGTTGCAGCGGCGTGGCTCGGGTAGGGCCTGAAGTCCTCCCGCTCAGAGCCACATGGTAAGGGGGTGGGGCTGCGAGGTCCGGCGGGCCTAGTGGCAGGACCTCCTGGATGCAGCTCGCTGAGGCTCTGGGAGGCGGGGGTGAGTGGCATCGTAAGCCCCTCTGAGCCGGGCACCCCCCAACCCCCAGCTCCAAGCCCAGCCCCTCTGAGCCAGACACCCCTCTGACCCCATCCCCCTGCAGCACTGACCCCCAGCTCCGAGCCCAGCCCCTCTGAGCCGGGCACCCTCCTCCCCCCTTCTCCCTGCAGCCCTGACCCCTAGCTCCGAGCCCAGCCCCTCTGAGCCAGACACCCCCCGACCCCATCCCCCCACAGCCCTGACCCCCAGCTCCGAGCCCAGCCCCTCTGAGCCAGGCACCCTCTGACCGCCCCCAGCCCCGAGCCCAGCCCCTCTGAGCCGGGCACCCCCCCCAACCCCATCCCCCCACAGCCCTGACCCCCAGCTCCGAGCCCAGCCCCTCTGAGCCGGGCACCCCCTGACCCAGAGCCCAGCTCTCCACCCAGCCCTGGGCAACTGTAGCACCACCCCTTAGCAACGACAGCCCATTGGCACCAACCATCACCATCACCCAGCGACAGCCCATTATGTAATTGCAAATGTATATATACCATTAAAGCATTTAATGTTTTTAAATAATGTATTTCGTGTATTTTCAAATTATTAAAAATTAATTTTTGAATGTATTTCACTGGTTATCTTTTACATTTCCAAATACATGTTACTATAGTATTGCAACTTTTTTTATGGAAGGGGCCCCCAAAATTGCGTTGCCCCGGGCCCCCTGAATCCTCTGGGCGGCCCTGGGGGGCAGGACATGGGTGGGGGTCGGATGGGCGGGGGACAGGCTGTTTTGGGAGGCACAGCCTTCCCTACCTGGGCCCCAATACAATTTTGCAACCCCAATGTGCAGGGCCGGTTTTAGTAAGTGCGGGGCCCGATTCGAACAGTTTTGACGGGGCCCCGGCAGGGATGACTAAAAAAAACCACGTAAAAAAACCGCGTGGGGCTTGTACTCACCGGGCGGTGCTCCAAGTCTTCAGCGGCACTTCGGCGGTGGGTCGTTCACTTGCTCCGGGTCTTTGGCGGCACTGAAGGACCCACAGCCAAAGTGCTGCCAAAGACCCGGTGCGAGTGAAGGACCCGCCGCCGAAGTGCTGCCGAAGACCCGGTAGGGAACCGATTGTTAAGATTTTGGCAGCTCATCACTGCCCTCTCTCATTCTAACAATAAAGAGTTGGGTCTGAAATTACTATTTAAATTTCTATTGCAGTTTTTAAGGCTAAATGTAGCTAAAGCTCCGCTGGCTTCCTTGCAGTCCTGCTCTTTGCAGGTTCCTCTGTCTTTGCAAAGAAATGTGCTTTGCAGTAGTTGGATGCCAAACATTACACATCTGTGTTGCTGAATGAATCACCCTCAGTCACCTCCAGCCTATGGATATGGTATGCTGAACAGATATGGTATGCTCCAGCGTATGCTGAATTATACAGCAGGGTTCAGGCTAGCTCACTGAGGATCGCAGGGTGGGGAGGCAATACCTGGGAATTCAGCTAGGACCCCATCCAAAGAGAACATTAGCTCATTGTCTCTGGAGACCACAGCCCAAAGTTACTTTTCTATGCAGCCTGCCAAGGGATGCAAGTACCACTGTCCCATTTTGCAGATGGTATAGCTGAGACCCAGAGATGGTTTTGGCAGAGATGAGAACAGAACTGAGGTAAAGCCAAGCCTCATCTACTTAGCTACTCTGCCTTTAAAAAAGAATGTGCCATGGCTAGATGTTGGGTGATGCTCTCTACAGAATGGGGCCACTCCTGCCTGCGAGACAAAACATAACAAAACCTTCTGTTAAAAGAAGATCCAATGGCTGGAAGTTGAAGCTAGACAAATTCAGACTGGAAATAAGGTGTAATCTTTTAACAGTGAGTGTAATTAACCACTGGAGCAATTTACCAAGGGTCGTTGTAATAGGGTCAACGACTCACCAATGCAGCACCTCCTGCTGGTCGGTTGGGAATTAGCTTGTCCAGCACTTGGAGCACCTCCTGGTGGCCAGTGACTTGCCTGCCTCAGGCCCCCGTGTCCCTCCCAGACCCTGGTGCCCTTTACCTCAGGGTTCTGCCTCAGCAGTACCCATAGACTCTGGGTCTCCCCTCCCCAGGGAACCACCAACCCTTTAGCCCCACCTTGCCTCAGTGGCTACTGCCAGTCATCATCTAGTCCCCGCTCACTGGGGCAAACTGCAGTCTGTAATGGCCACTCATCATTGGCAAGGAAGTTGGACCAGCTGCCTCTGCCTAACCCCAGGCTGCACCTCCCAGCCCTAGTACCTGCACAGGCCTTTATCAAGCCTCAGCCTGGGGAACTGCCAGGCTGGAGCTCCCCAGCTCCTTCCCCAACACTGATCTGCTCCAGGTACCCTATTCCCAGGCAGCTAGGTCCTGGTCCTGGTCCTGGTCCTTGTCCTTTTCTTTCTTTCTTTCTTTCTCTCTCTCTCTCTCTCTCTCAAGACTGACCCAGCTCCTCCCTGAGCCCTTATAACAGGGCCAGGTGTGGCCTGATTGGGGCGTGGCCCCAGCTGAGGCTGCCTCCCCAATCAGCCCAGCCTTCCTCCACCAGAGCAGGATAACTGCCCCACTACACCCCCCCCCCCAAAAAAAATCCCCCCGGGGAGACTCTTCCCTTGTGCTCCCCGAAGCTGCGCCTCCAGGGCCGCCTGTTTCTTTTCCGCCACCCCCCACCCTTTGGCCATTTCCCAGGTGTTCATCTCCGCCTTTTGGCGGGCCTGCTCCGCTACCTCCAGCTGCGCCCGCAGGTCTGCATCTCCCTGACCCTCCAATTTTAGGGTCTGGGTCCATTTGGTGGCCTGGTCCTTGACTACCTGGGTCCTGGCCTCTTGCTGGGCCCACTCGGTCTCAGTTTCTTTAAGTGTGACTGGCTCGGCAACCATCTGGGTCCTGACCTCTGTCCCCGTTGCTGCCTCTGCCACTTTTCATGGGTGGCCCAATGGCTTGTCAGCCATTATTCCTGCGGCCTCCAGCTTGTCCAGTTTTGCCCCTTCCGGGCCCCCAGGCACCTCCTTCACCCGCCCCTCAGTTCCCCTGAGGGGGCAGTGCCTACTAATGTGGCACGGTGTATGGCAGCTCCAGCAGGCTCCCTGCCGCCTCGCTGCCTTGGGTTTCTTGTGGTCCCTTTGAGGCAGGGCACTCCCTCTATAGGTGCCCCCACTGCCCACAGGCCCAACACCTTCTTCGCCTCCTGACTTCCCTCGCCAGGTGGGCTCTCATAGGGGCTAGTCCCTTCCCCCATTCTGGGTGAGGCTCCCTGCCCCCATCCCAGCAGGGACAATCCACCCTTACATGTCCATACCACCAACAGGTGTAACAAGCCCTGTGCTCCCCCACCGGCCTCCTGGCCCAGGCGCTGGGCTTCTCCCACCAGTCTTGGTGGTGTCTCTGGAACTCCCTCCGCAGAAGTTTCACCAGGGCCCACTGCACCTCTGCCAGCTGCCCCAACTGTGCCTGCAAGGCCCACTGTACCTCCCACTGTCTTTCCTGGTTCTCCCAGACCACACGCAGCAAGTTCTCATGCCTCTCCTGCGTTCCATCAGTGCCATTCAGCCCTAGCACCGGAGACCAGCCAGGGACAGCACAAGAGCCTTCAGCAAAGAAAACCTCTGTATATGCTGGGTCCATTGTCCCTTCCTCTTCCAGGCAATAGTCCCAGTCCTGTCCCTTGTATCATGGGTGACCGTCTATGCTCACATTCTCCACCACGTGTAACAGGGTCAACGCAGGGCCGCCCCACAATATTCTGGCACCTGAGGCAGGGAGCTCAAATGATGCCCCCATGTCCCCTCGCATGGACCAAAACTTTGAAAGGTCTCAATTCTGCCTTCTTCCTGTTCTACTCCTCTCATGGTACCGCTCTGCTACCTACCCCAATAAAGGAGAACTAACAACTTAAAATGCCTTGTTCAAAAATTTTAAGTAACACTTAACTTTCAAATGCCTGAACAGCAAATGTAACTTTTCTTCTCTGCATAGTAAACACGGGCATTTTTATCTGTTTGAATAATCAAAGTGGTGCTTTCCGTGCCTTCTTGGTTGCAAAGATTTGAACTGCTTCCTGAAGGTCCTGAACTTGCATCTGAAGAAGTGAGGTTCTTACCCACAAAAGCTTATGCTCCCAATACTTCTGTTAGTCTTAAAGGTGCCACAGGACCCTCCGTTGCTTTTTCCTGAAGGTCCACAGTCTGGGCCAGCTCATGCTCTATTCAGATGGTTGTAAGGCCAGCCAGCCTCTCCTGTGTCATTGTGGAGCGTAGATGTGTTTTTATTAACTTCAGCTTGGAGAAGCTGAGTTCTCCACTGGCAACTGTTACAGGAAGTGTTAGAAGTATGGGCAGAGCATCAAAAGCATTTGGAAAGAGGGTGGTCATCTTATTTGTGCACATATATTCCAGAACAGCCTTTGGAGTTGATCCTGCTGAAATGTATCTTGAAAGGGCTTTCAGTTCATCATCTAAATCCCTCGCATCAATGTCGTGCATGTCATCATGTGTCAACACTGTCTTTAGTGCCCTGCATTGCTGGTGTAGGTCTTCTTCAGGTATACTGAGGAGTTTTGGAATATCATACAACATCCCAAATATATTGCTGTGTTCCTTGAGCCACATGAAACGTTCTTCAACTGACTGTATTGCACAATCTAGCACCTGGTTAAAGAATTCAACTTTGAATTGTTGTTTGGGGTCTCTTATGGGATTATCCTGTGCCTCGTAATCAAAATGTCTTCTTCTTCAGTGACTCTTGTATTCTTGAATGGGTGGGAAAATAGCTTCAGTGTGAAGTTCCTCTGCCAGCTTCTGTGCACTCTTCAGAACATTTTGAAATTCCTCATCTGACTGGTAAGACTGTAGGTATGACTTTACTTTATCCAGTTGTTCCATTGCTCCAGATATATAAAGGTCAAGAGACCTTGGAGTCTCTTGCTTACAACATTTATTTCAAACAGTATATCATGCCACAACACTAAGCCACACAGACATTTTAAGTTATGTATGTTTCTGGTATCAGAGTTAGTCTGGATCTGTAAAAAGCGACAGAGTCCTTATAGACTAATAGACATATTGGAGCATAAGCTTTCATGGGTGAATATCCACTTTGTCAGATGCATGTAGTGGAAGTTTCCAGAGGCAGGTATAAATATGCAGGCAAGAATCAGTCTAGAGATAATGAGGTTAGTTCAATCGGGGAGGATGAGGCCCTCTTCTAGCAGTTGAGGTGTGAACACCAAGGGAAGAGAAACTGCTTTTGTAGTTGGCTAGCCATTCACAGTCTTTGTTTAATCCTGAGCTGATGGTGTCAAATTTGCAAATGAACTGAAGCTCAGCAGTTTCTCTTTGAAATCTGGTCCTGAAGTTTTTTTGCTGCAGGATGGCTACCTTTAAATCTGCTATTGTGTGTCCAGGGAGATTGAAGTGTTCTCCTATAGGTTTTTGTATATTGCCATTCCTGATATCTGACTTGTGTCCATTTATCCTTTTACATAGGGACTGTCCAGTTTGACTGATGTACATAGCAGAGGGGCATTGCTGGCACATGATGACGTATATTACATTGGTGGACGTGCAGGTGAATGAACTGGTGATGTTGTGGCTGATCTGGTTAGGTCCTGTGATGGTGTCGCTGGTGTAGATATGTGGGCAGAGTTGGCATTAAGGTTTGTTGCATGGATTGGTTCCTGAGTTATAGTTACTATGGTGCGGTGTGTGGTTGCTGGTGAGAATATGCTTCAGGTTGGTGGGTTGTCTGTGGGTGAGGACTGGCCTGCCTCCCAGGGCCCGTGAAAGCGAGGGATCGTTGTCCAGGATGGATTGTAGATCACTGATGATGCGTTGGAGAGGTTTTAGCTGAGGACTGTAGGTGATAGCCAGTGAAGTCCTGTTGGTTTCTTTCTTGGGCTTGTCTTGCAGCAGGAGGCTTCTGGGTACATTTCTGGCTCTGTTGATTTGTTTCCTTATTTTCTCGTGTGGATATCGTAGTTTTGAGAATGCTTAGTGAAGATCTTGTAGGCATTGGTCTCTGTCTGAGGGGTTGGAGCAAATGCGGTTGTAGATCTTGTAGGTGTTGGTCTCTGTCTGAAGGGTTGTTCTTTTATAATATGCCATTGAAATTGGTCCTGAGCGGTGGTTTGGGGGTACAAAGAAACTTTTAAGAAATAATAAATTGCACAGTACAGGTGAAAGTTTCTTGCGCAAGCATGGATCTTGAATATTTTATTTGATTACTGACACACTGTAAACAGGCATTTCTATTATCTTAAAAATTAATTAGCACTTGATTTATTCCTTGTTACTACAACACTTATCACTATGTGGCATTTTGTGGCTATAGTATCGTTTAACAATGTTTTGTGTTAAAACTAAAACGTGTAATTTCAAAGTCTTTCTGCTCCAAGTTATCCCTCAGCAGTTTCAATTCTCTCTGGGGTTTTACTGGAGACAGTTTCATTTAATTCCTTGAAATTATGGCTGCATGTGAGCTAGTTCTTCTTATGGGTAACACCTTGTCTATACATGAGATTGCTTTAAGTAAGCTTTACTCCAGGGGTGGGCAAACTTTTTGGCCCAGGGCCACATTGGGGTTGCAAAACTGTATGGAGGGCTGGGTAGGGAAGGCTGTGCCTCCCCAAACAGTCTGGCCCCCACTCCTTATCTGACCCCTCCCACTTCCCGCCCCCTGACTTCCCCCTTCAGAACCCCTGACCCATCCAACCCCCCCTGCTCTTTGTCCCCTAACCACCCCTTCCCGGGACTCCCTACCCCTAAACGCCCCCCGGACCCCAGCCCCTATCCAACCCCCCTGCTCCCAGTCTCCTGACTGCTCTGACCCCTATCCACACCCCTGCCCCTTGACAGGCCCCCTGGGACCCCATGCCTATCCAACCCCCCCTTGTTCCCCGTCCCCTGACCGCCCCCCAGAACCTCTGCCCCATCCAACCGCCCCCTGCTCCCTGACTGCCCCCCAGGACTCCCCGCCTCTTATCCAACCCCCCGGCCCCCTTACCATGCCGGTCAGAGCAGCATGTCTGGCAGCCGTGCCGCTCGGCCGGAGCCAGACACGCTGCTGCACTGCTCGGCAGGAGCGCACAACCCCACCGCCCAGAGCACCCTATGCTAAGGCAGCCTGGCTCGTTGTTGCCCTCTATTGGCATGCCAGGCATAGATGTTTCTGAGTTTGCTATTGTCTCTGAGCTAATAGACCTATTGTTTGTTTGTTTGTTTTGTTTTTTAAGCGCAACTAGTAGAGGTCATGCTTTCAGATCCAGAGGTTCCTGGGCTCAATCCAGCAGATGACCCAGCCAGGACCAACTGTGTGTGTGCAGGGGGGAAGGAGACCAGGCCTCAAGGGGCAGGAGAGTGGCTCTTTCAGGCACTCCTGGCAGTGCGTGGCAAAGCAGGATTCACACTGGGATGGTTTAGCATTGCTTTTCCAAAAAAAGAACAGGAGTACTTGTGGCACCTTAGAGACTAACAAATTTATTTGAGCATAAGCTTTCGTGGACTACAGCCCACTTCTTCGGATGCATAGAATGGAACATATAGTAAGAAATATATATACATACAGAGAACATGAAAAGGTGGAAGTAGCCATAACAACTGTAAGAGGCTAATTAATTAAGATGAGGTATTATCAGCAGGAGAAAAAAAACTTTTGTAGTGATAATCAAGATGGCCCATTTTAGACAGTTGACAAGAAGATGTGAGGATACTTAACATGGCAAAATAGATTCAATATGTGTAATGACCCAGCCACTCCCAGTCTCTATTGCTTTTCAGTTGCTCATTCACTGACTCTTAACAAGAAGAGGTGACTCGACCACAGTGTAGAAGTATTTACATGGGGAGGAGGTTGCTGAGAGCAGAGAGCTCTTCAATCTAGCAGGCAAAAGCAGAAAAGGATCCAATGGCTGGAAGCTGAAGAAATTTAGATTGTAACTAAGGAGCATATCTTTAACAGTCTGAGTAATAACCACTGGAACAAGTCACCTAGGGATGGGATGGATTCCCCATCACTTGGAGTCTGTGCATCAAGCCTGGGTGTTCACTGTCTAGCACAGCCTAAAGTTCTGGGCTGAGTGCAGGAATCACTGTGTGTAAGTCGCTGGTCTGTGTTGTACAGGAGGTGAGACTAGATGATCTACTGGTCCCTGCTGGCCCTAACATATGTGACGCTCTCTGCACCCCAGGTAGGAAGCTCCTTCGTCCTGTGCCTGCAACTGGAATCTCATGCACTGACACTCCACACTGGGATTGCACATGGCGAATGAACAGCATCTCCATGCAGTGCCTTTCTGCTTTGAAATCTGCTTTAGCATTGTAAACTGGAGGAGGGCTCCTGCTGGTCCTGCTCCACCAGCACAACCAGGCCACTTCCACTACTGTGACCCAGGGACCTCTTGATGTCAATTGGCAGAGGAGATAGGGATGCATCAGGGTCACAGGGATCCCGTGGGTCTGGTATTTACATATTAATTTACAGAAGAGTGTCAGGTAAGGAGGTTTCTGCTGAAAGTCTGTGTCGCACTGGTTACCGTCAGCATTGGCCTGCTAAACCCAGGGTTGTGAGTTCAGTCCTTGAGGGGGCCACTTAAGGATCTGGGGCAAAATCAGTACTTGGTCCTGCTAGTGAAGGCAGGGGGCTGGACTCGATGACCTTTCAAGGTCCCTTCCAGTTCTAGGAGATGGGATATCATTGCAAAGTGTATGTGCAGATAATACATACAGAGATGTGTGTATATATATAGAACATTATGGTCTTATAGCCTGGTAGTAAAAGGTAGGCCACAGAGAGGTACATGCCTTGAGACAAGTTCCACCAGACACCAGGTGGGAGGCAGGTATCTCCCTGTCCCTGCTGACCATTGTGTATTGTGAGTCTTACCATAGGAATTGATTTGCATCCTGAATCAAATGCTAATGAGGGGATTGTGGGGATGTCAGGAGAAGAAATGTACAGAAACAGGTGACCTGTGGGGTGGGGGAGTGGGAGACCCTTGTTACAGGTGAACAACAAAGGACTGGTCTAATATATCTAGGGGTGCAGAGCAGGGCGGGTGCAAGGAAGTTTCGCACCGTAGGTGGAACTTCCACCTTGCGCCCCCAGCCCTGCGGCAGCTCCCCGCCCTCCCTCCACCTTGAGGTGCCCCCCCCCGCAGCAGCTCCCCCCCCTGCCCTGAGGCGTCCCCCCCGGCAGCTCCCCGCCTAGCCTGAGGCACCTCCCCCCCCCCGCAGCAGCTGCCCACCCCCCGGCCCGGGGATCTGTGCAGCAGCTCTGACCCAGGGAAATCCCTGGGCTGCCGGCAGCGCGCGGACCCGGGGGTTCCCCTGGGCTGCCGGTGGTGCGCGGACCCGGGGAAACCCCTGGGCTGCCAGCGGCGCGCGGACCCGGGGAAACCCCTGGGCTGCCGGCGGCGCGCGGACACAGGGGAACCTCTGGGCTGCAGGCAGCGCGCTGACCCAGGGAAACCCCTGGGCTGCCTGCCAGCGGCTCAGACTCCCTCTCCCTCCCAGCGCACCGGCCACTGGAACACTTTAAAAAAAAATTGGGGGCGCCGCTTTTTGGTGCCCCCAAATCTTGGTGCCCTAGGCAACTGCCTAGTCTGCCTAAATGGTAGCACCGGCCCTGGTGCAGAGAGATACCTGCACATCCTTCGTCTGGGGAGACTGCCAGCTGGTTTGGTCTTCTGAAAGGAGGTTCTGACTCTCAGCCAGTCTGGGTACAAATCGCTGGGAGAAGGACTTTGGCGGAGCAGCACCTTGTTAGACAGGAGGGCATCTCGTTACTTGAGTCTATGCTCTAGAATGTGTGTTATGCTTTGGCATGTAAACCTTTGTTTCCAATAGCTCTGCCAGTTGTCACTTGAATCTCTGGTCTTTGCTAGATGTATGCTTGCTTTCTCTGGAACCCAGCCTAAGTGCTGTGGGTTGAGCACAACGGTGATCCGAGGTAGAAAAGGTAAGCTGGGGTGCACTTTTCCTTTGGGAGCAGCAGCCAGTCTGTGAACATCCAGTGGAGCAGGGCCTGGGCATTCCTGGGGGATGCTCAGGGATGGGGTGTGCCTGTTGTTAGCCTGCAGGGAGCAGTGGAGCTCACATGGGCTGAGAGGGGAGCACTGGTGCTGCCTGTGGCTGGTGGTGCCAGAGAGCTGACCCCTGGCAGAGGCAGACAGGGCTTCCACATGTGAAGGGCAGGCAGTAGTGAGGTGCTTCCCAGGCCAGGGTATCCCAAGAAGCCTCCCAAACACTGAGCACGGAGCTAGAAGAAGAGCCCATCCAGTCATCAAGCATCACCCTCTGAAGGAAGGGATTATAAAACAGGGGAGCTCCCCTCCTCCAGGGAAACACGGTCCCACACCCCTGCCAAGGCCCCGCTCTCTGGGCTAGGGAGATTTACAGGCTGCCCCACTTTGCTCAGGCTGTCTCCTGGAGATCATAGAATACCAGGGTTGGAAGGGACCTCAGGAGGTCATCTAGTCCAACCCCCTGCTCAAAGCAAGACCAATTCCCAACTAAATCATCCCAGCCAGGGCTTTGTCAAGCCGGGCCTTAAAAATCTCTAAGGAAGGAGACTCCACCACCTCCCTAGGTAACGCATTCCAGTGCTTCACCACCCTCCTAGTGAAATAGTGTTTCCTAATATCCAACCTAAACCTCCCCCACTGCAACTTGAAACCATTGCTCTTGTTCTGTCATCTGCCACCACTGAGAACAGCCGAGCTCCATCCTCTTTGGAACCCCCCTTCAGGTAATTGAAAGCTGCTATCAAATCCCCCCCCAATCTTCTCTTCTGGAAACTAAACAATCCCAGTTCCCTCAGCCTCTCCTCATAAGTCATGTACTCCAGACCCCTAATCATTTTTGTTGCCCTCCGCTGGTCTCTTTCCAATTTTTCCACATCCTTCTTGTAGTGTGGGGCGCAAAACTGGACACAGTACTCCAGATGAGGCCTCACCAATGTCGAATAAAGGGGAACGATCACGTTCCTCGATCTACTGGCAATGCCCCTACTTATACAGCCCAAAATGCCGTTAGCCTTCTTGGCAACAAGAGCACACTGTTGACTCATATCTAGCTTCTCGTCCACTGTGACCCCTCGGTCCTTTTCTGCAGAACTAGCCATTCGGTCCCTAGTCTGTAGCAGTGCATGGGATTCTTCCGTCCTAAGTGCAGGACTCTGCACTTGTCCTTGTTGAACCTCATCAGGCTTTTTTTGGCCCAATCTTCTAATTTGTCTAGGTCCCTCTGTATCCGATTCCTACCCTCTAGTGTATCTACCACGCCTCCTAGTTTAGTGTCATCTGCAAACTTGCTGAGAGTGCAGTCCACACCATCTTCCAGATCATTAATAAAGATGTGGAGTGTCCTGTTCCCCCCTGCCCCCAGGGGTGGACAGGGAATGGCTCCAGGAAGCATGGGAAGCGTTAAGCCCCATAGGGGGTTCTGGTTCATTATTTTATCCCCTAGGAGCTGTGAGGCCACCCTGCAGCCCCTCTGGCCCTGCCTCTGTGTAGTGGCCCTCAACCATTGCATGAGTGACACAGAGCCTCGCTGAGTGACTCCCTTGGGCTGGAGGCAGGATCCCTGCAGACCAGATTATCCCAATTTTTTCTTCTGGCCTTTGTGTTAAGTGGGGAGGTTGGTGCAGCCAGATGCAGCACCAGCACCTGGGGGAATATTAACGAGGAACTGCCTTTAATCCTTTCTCTCGTTCATATACAACTCTGCTCTGCTACCTAAATCAACAAGCCATAAAACACCTCCTGAAACAATCTGCCTGGATCTGTAAGGCCACTCACTGCTTTGGGATTGTTTCCTTCCTATGAATGGGTTTTGCTGTAAATTACAGCTCTGCGCGCATTCCCTTGGGCCGAGCGAGCGAGCCTCGGCAGAGAAGCCAGCTCTGATTGGTGTCTGGCTCCCCCAGCCCCTAATTGAAGCCAAATGTGCAAGATGTGGGATTGTGGGACGTTGGCCGGGGTCCAGGAATTCGCAGAATGCCTCGGCGCCGTCTTGCATCAGCCGGCAGAAGTTCGCACTCGGCCGGGAAGAGAAATCTGCGGCCCCACTCTGGCGCGTCTTGGGGTAAGTGCTACGGGGTCAGGAGCCCAGTTGCCCAAGATTCCGGGCTGCACCAGCGCGGCGGGGCGAGAGCAGAGCCCGGGAGCGGCCGGACCCCGAAGTTTTGGGACAAGTTGCGGGAGGTCGGGACGAGCTAGCTCCGGGGGAACGTTCTGCGGGGAACGGGGCGCTGCGGGTCGGCCCGCCTGGGGAAGGGATCCCCGCCCCGGCTCCAGCGCGTCTCTTGCCTGCCGCGTGCTAAAACTCCCCAGGGTCCCGCCTTGCCTCCACCCCGGACTAGAGCGCGGACAGGGCAGGGCCGCCTGCGAGCCGGGCTGTGCCCCCCGGGCCTGGTGGAGGGGAGCCCGCCGAGTCCCTCCAGGGGTGCAGCGGGGTGGCTGAGGTAAGCGGGCTGCGCGGCCCTGCCCGCGAGGTGCCCAGCCGCGGCCCCAGACGCTCCGCGCAGCGCCGGGTAACGGGGCCGCGGCAGCCCGCTCCCTAGACGGCGAATTGTAGCCAGAGCAGACTACAGCTCCCAGCAAGCATCGGGCTAACCCGCCAGTGCGGTCCACGGCGCCTATGGCACTGCTTTCCGGCGACTTATGGTCCTCGGCCTGCTCTGACCTGTGGAAGTGTAACACTGCTGCAGAAAAACTAGACTTCATTCTGGGTTATAGTAGCAGGAGTGTTCTAAGCGAGACATGGGCAGTAATTCGGTGGGTCTACTCTACACTGATATAGCCTCAACTGCAGTTCTGGGTGCCACATTGCAGGAAAGATGTGGAGAAACTGGAGAGAGTCCAGAGAAGAGCAACAAAAATGATGAAAGGTCTAGAAAACACGACCTATGAGGGATGACTGAAAAAATTGGGTGTGTTTAGTCTGGAGAAGAGAAGACTGAGAGGGGACATGATAACAATCTTCAAGTACATAGAAGTTTGTTACAAGACAGAGGGAGGAAAATTGTTCTCATTAACCTATGAGGATAGGACAAGAAGCAATGGGCTTTAATTGTAGCAAGGGTGGTTGAGGTTGGACATTAGGAAAAACTTCCTGTCAGAGTGGTTAAGCCCTGGAATAAATTGCCTAGGGAGGTTGTGGAATCGCTGTCATGGGAGATTTTTAAGAGCAGGTTAGACAAACACCTGTCAGGGATGGTCTAAATAATACTTACCCTTACCCTGAGTGCAAGGGACTGGATTAGATGACCTCTCGAGGTCCCTTCCAGTCCTATACTTCTATGATTAATATCTTTGGGGCTCTATAGCCCCCAGCTCTGCCGTGTCTGAGGCCTCCATAGTGTCTAATGGGGCAAACTCCTGGTCTATGGAGGAGCAGTGTCAACCCTCAGCATGGCCTGTGGAACGTTAGTTAGCCTATTACTGTGAGCCCTTGTCACGCTATACAAAGCCAGTCAGGACTCTGGGGGAGCATGCCTCCTCTCTCTGAGCATACTGTCTCCACGGCAAGAAGCTTACACAGCTTCGACTTTCCTGGGTCTGACCTTGGAGCATTCTGCATCCCCTTCCTCACCGTGTGCTTCCCGCAGCGAGTCCACCCAGGCGGGGCTACTGGGGAAGCCAGAGGACCCTGCACCCCGACTCCGTAATCAGACATTGGTAACAAAAATCTGTCACAATCTGCTTGGAATGTCAGTTGATTAGGCTGACGCCACAGGATTGTTTGGGGAGAAGATGACTAAACACCTCAAGTGTCTAGATTTTTAAAGCTTTATTGATTAAAATAATAAAATAGCGGAGAGTGCTGGAAATGCTTTTACGTCACTCAAAGGAAGGAAGAAAGTGTTAATGCCCCTCTTTCCAATGAGCAATCAGCTGTGCCTTAGTGAGCTTTCCAATGCGCAGCCGTCTTTCTCTGCACAGGTCCACAATTACCTTAAGGAGATTGTTATAGGCCATCTCCACGCTGTTCCGAAGTGGTCACAGACTCACAGGCCTATGCTCTCTCAGCTCCCCATGATCCCTGGGAGGAACCCCTTCAGTGCGACAGCCCTTTTCGGGGGTCCACCTCTTTCGGGGTTAAGCCATAGGCTCCTCCTGGAACCACACCTCTTGGCGCCTTCAGCACTCCCATCTCTTGCTAATCCTCCTTTGTTTTACTGCTCCCCAGTCACTTACTGCAGGATGCTCTGTCCATGAGGTGCAGTTTATCCCACCTTTGCCACCAGTTATCATGGAGTCACCAGGGCGATGCTCTGGAAGTACTCCATACGAAGCCAGGCAGGACTCTGAGGGAGCATGCCTCCTCTCTCTGAGCATACTGTCTCCAGAGCAAGAAGCTTACACAGCTTCGACCTTCCTGGGTCTGACCTCGGAGCATTCAGCATCCCCTTCTCACACCGTGCGCTTCCCGCAACGAGTCTGCCCAGGCGAGGCTCCTGGGGAAGCCAGAGGGCCCTGCACCCCAACTCCGCAGCCAGATGTGACTCCCAGTCAGCTGGCAAAACAGCAAGACTCACATAGGCTCACATACAGCATAACAAGGGAAAATCCCCACTTCATCACAGCCCTGTCCTAGGCGCTAGTGCAGGGGAGCTGTGTGCTCTGCTCAGGGCGGGTGGGTTGTAAGGAGAAGATGGACCTGAGATAACAAACCTGCTTCCAACCAGCCCCTCCTCTGCCAGCCTCACTGTCTTGCCAGGGTTCACATGCGTCTGAGGAGCTGAGCCTCAGGCAGCTGGGCCCAGAGCCTCAAAGATATCTAGGTGCCTAGCTCTCATCCATTTCAGTAGTCATCGAAATACTTGTGAGTGCTGGGGGTGCTGCACAACCACTTCCTGCTCGTTTACTAACCTGAGAGTTGGATGGGATAACGCATGGGAAAAGGAAGGGTCAGGCATGCTCCTGGACTGGATGTGTGTGCTCTCTCTAATGCCACAAGCCCTGCTCTGCATTCCCAGGGAGGCTGGGAGCATAGGCACAGACTCCGTGGGTGCTCCGGGGCTGGAGCACCCATGGGGAAAAAAATTAGTGGGTGCGCTGCACCCGCCGGCAGCCAAGCTCCCCAACCTACCTCCTTCCCCCCCCCCCCCCCACTCCACCCGTACGCCATGTCCCTGCTCCTCTGCCTACCTCCCAGTGCTTCCTGCCGCCAAACAGCTGTTTGGCAGCGCTTAGGACTTTCCAAGAGGGAGTGGGGACGCGGCGCACTCAGGGGAGGAGGTGGAGAAGAGGCAGGGACTTAGGGGAAGAGGGTGGAATGGGGGAAGGGACTTTGGGGAAGGGGTGGAATTGGGACGGGGCGAGGGCAGGACCAGGGGTGGGGGTGAGGTCGAGCACCCACTGGGAACAGTGGAAGTTGGAGCCTATGGCTGGGAGGCCTGCCCTTGGCCTGCAGGATGGGGGTGTTTCATTGGAGCTGTGCATGTAGATGGGTGAGAATTGGACCCTGTCAGGTCTGCAGACCTCTCCTGTTCAGGGCCTTTCTTTTCAGTGCGTGCTAACCAGTGCCTGTGCTAGGGCCTCTGCACATGGCCCCAGAGGGACAAGGGGTGTGTGTGTTGTGGGGGAGATCCAGCCACCATAGCCCCCCCATGTGTGCCACAAGCCAGCGGCAGTGGCTGAGATGTGCATTGCTTCTCAGTCTGTGAAGCAGACCGCAGCCTGCAATAGCCATGAGTGGCAAAACTTTGTTCGTGGTGTTCCCCCAACAAGGGAATAATATAAAACAGTGCTGGGATCTGTTATAGGCTGGGGTGGGAAGTCACTGCTCAGGTGGCTGGAGGGCTGGGGAGCTGTGCAAAGAGTCCTCACCTGACCAGCTCATGGGGCACGATCAGCAGAGAGATCTGGGGAGAGAGGGAGGGAGGTCCCTGCCCCAATGCCATTAGTTCAACTGTTCCCACCTCCAAACCTCCAGCCCCACTGCAATTAATTCAGCCCCCATTCCCACTCCATCCCCTTCCCCAAACAGGGAAGTCAGCAGCCTCATGCTGGCACCACTACAATATTTACCCCCCGACCCCTCCATGCAACCAAGCCAACTCCCACTCTGGTCAATGCAATTAATTTAGCCCTGGCCTGACCTCTCTGTTGGGCTCCATAGCTGCTGTCTGCAGGGGTGTTGGGCCTCTGCTCCCCACTCCCCCAGAGATCAGAAACAGGGAGCCTGCTGGTGGCTCCCACATGGGGAGGGTGGAGAGAGAAGGCTGGGCTGTGTCACCGGGGAGGGGGAGCCAGCAGCTCAGGGTCAGTTCATTTCCTGCACCGCCCCTCTTTTTCTATGGATAATGTAGCAGCCCAACCACCTCCCCCCCCCCCCCCCCAGAAGAACCTGGGGTAGGGTTACCATACGTCTGGTTTTTCCCGGACATGTCCGGCTTTTTGGTAATCAAACCCCCGTCTGGGGGGAATTGCCAAAAAGCCAAACATGTCCTGGAAAATACCAGCCGGGCACTTCCCCTCCCGCGGCTCCTGTGCTCCTCCCCTGACTCTTCGGCTCTGTTTAAGAGCTGAGCTGCCCGAGCGCTACTGGCTTTGGGCAGCCCCCTTGCCTCCGGACTCCAGCCGCCGGCCGGGCACTTCCCCTTCCGGGCTCCAGCTGCTCTGCTCCGGCGGCTGGGGTCCGGAGGCATGGGGGCTGCCCGAAGCCGGAGCGCTCGGGCAGCTCAGCTCTTAAACAGAGCCGAAGAGTCAGGGGAGGAGCACAGCAGCTGGAGCCCGGGAGTTAAAGTGCCCGGCCGGGGGCACAGGGTCCGGAGGCATGGGGCCTGCCCGAGCGCTACCGGCTTCACGGTTTGCTGGGCAGCCCCCAGACTCTGCACCCCCGGCTGGGCGCTTCCCCTCCCGGGCTCCAGCTGCGCTGGGGAAGCGCCGGCCAGGGGCGCAGGGTCTGGGGGCTGCCCGGCAAACCGTGAAGCCGGTAGCGCTTGGGCAGCCCTTTTCGTGTGGCTGGGAGGGAGAGTTGGGAACTTTGGGGAAGGGGCGGAGTTGGGGCGGGGCCGGGGTTGGGAAAGGGGCGGGGCCAGGGCCCCGTGGAGTGTCTTCTTTTTTTATTTTTTAAATATGGTAACCCTAACCTGCCACTTCCTGCCCTCTCTGAATGCAACCCCGGAGGCCTAGTGTCTTTATCTATTCCGGGGTGGAATCATGCAATTCTCCGCTCTTAGACCTGGCCTTGGGCTACAGGATCCTGTGTATCAACCGTACATACCAAGCAGGTCCTACTCAGATTGGCATCTGCAGTTCTTATCTGCAGGATCCTTTTACTAGTGCTGAATACAGTAACTAGACAGCCATCTCAATCCAACCTATTTGTTTTAGAAGTAGGAACAAAGCATATAGAGAAAAAGGATTTTAAAACAATTCACAATGCATGGCTTTCTCACGTAAAACCCTTCCATCCTGGGATAGTGACCGTGGCACTTCAGATAAATTCTCCAGAAACTAATCCCTTCTTGAGAGAGTCTCTCTAGCCCTCTTGATTCTTCTGGTTCCTTTTCTGATCCTGGCATTGTCTGTCTCAAATGTTTGCTTGAGCCATTTATGGGTATTTCTTTTCTTCCTGTTTGTTTTCCATACAGCTCCCCCTAAATAAATTAAACCAGTATATTCATACAGCACACACCCCAATAATCATATCAACATACAGTATTCGTAAACTGTATCCCCTTGTTTCTGCCTCCAAGAATGGCATTTACAATCTTAGCCACAGCATCGCACTAGGAGCTCATGTTCAGTTTGTTATCCACCATGACATTTAGGTGCCTTCCAGAGTCACTGCTTTCTGGGATACAGCCCCCCCCTCCCCATCCTATGTAAGTAAGAAAAACATCCAATTTTGACTTTAAAATGGTCAGTGATGGAGAATCCACTATGAACCTTGATAAATTGTTCCAATGGTTATTATATTCTTTGTTCCTAAATGGATAGCCTTACACTTGGCTGTATTAAAAGGCATGATTTTTTACATTACACTCATCTTACCAAGTGATCCAAATAATTTTATATCAGTAACCTGTCCTGGTCGCCATTTACCAACCCACCAGTCTTTGTGTCAGCTGCAAACTTTATCAGCAATGAGTTATCTTCTTCTAGATCATTGATTTAAAAACCAGTCTCTTCAGGGTACAATTGGTTGAGATCTGTCAGCCAGTTTTAACCCATTTAATATGCTCATACTGATCTTGTATAGTGCTAATCTTCTAATCAGAATGTTGTGCATTACTAAGCCAAACATGTCCAAATATATTACACCACTACAGTTAATTTGACCAAACAGCCTTGCAATCTTGTCAAAGAACAGTATCAAGTTCTTCCAACAAGTCCCATTTACTATGAAACCATGTTAATTAGTATCACTTATTTCTATCCTGTAACTCTTTAGTGATAGTCTTGGAGCAGCCATTCCATAATTTTGCCCAGGATCAGTGCCAGGCTAGCCAGCCTACAATTACTTGGGTTGTCCTGTTTACTCATTTTAAATACTGGCACAACACCAACTTTAACTTATTTCCAGGCTGAATTTGTCTAGCTTCAATTTTCAGAAGTTGGATCGTGTTATACCTTACTAGATGAAAGAGCCCATTATTAAATATTTGTTCCCATAAAGATACCTATAGACTGTGATCAAGTTTATTTAGCTTAACAAAGAAAAGGTTAAGGGGTGACTTGAAGACTCAGTCTATCACTGTAAGTTATGTTTTCCAATACCTTAATCATTCTTGTAGCTCTTCTTTGAACCCTCCTTTTCAACATCCTTCTTGAACTGTGGACACCAGAACTGGACACGGGATTCCAGCTGCAATCATACTAATGCCAAATACTGAGGTGAAATAACCTCTCTGCTCCTACTCAAGATTGCCCTGTTTCTGCATCCAAGAATCGCGTTAGCCCTTTTGGCCATAGCATGCACTAGAAGCTCATGTTCAGCTGATTATCCACTCTGATCCCCATGTCATGTGACTTCTCCCAACCACTCTCTATAATGTCAAGTCAATCAGATTTCTTCTCCTGCCTGAGCATTTCCAGTTCCTCCTGTTTATTACCAGGCTCCTGCCATTGGTGTGGATAGCTGAAGAATGTATTTCTTTTATCATAGAAGATTAGGGTTGGAAGAGACCTCATGAGGTCATCTAGTCCAACTAAATCATCCCAGCCAGGGCTTTGTCAAGCCGGGCCTTAAAATCCCTGAGGCTGGTGTCAAGGCTGATTCCCCACTCTGGCACTTCGAGTGCAGAAGTGGGGGCCCACAAGGATTTTAAAAATTAGTATGGGCCACTCCAGGCTGGTATTAAACTCCCAAGGTCACAGGTTCTCTCTGACCTTGGATGGGTAGATGCTGCCACCACCCAAATGCAAACCCCTTGAAACCCAGGAAGGCACACTTGGGAATTCCTTCCTGGGGGGTACCCTCAAGCCCTTTCACCCCTCCACCCCCCCGGGGGGAGAGCTGAGAAAAAAAACAAAGGAAATTAGCTGTTGCCCCCGGCTAATTAAACAACACATGCACAAACCTCTTAAGACACCAAAAATCCAATCCTGTTCTTAAAAAAGGGTAAATTTTAGTAAAAACAAAGAAAAGATATTTTGAATTTAGGCTTTTGCTAGATTTAAAAAACCCACTTACAAAAATTAAGCATCAAGATATCTCTCTTGAGGTTCAGCTTATAGGTTACAAGCAAAACAAAAGCATCTGGAGTTAGTACAGAGGAGTCCACAAGCCTTACAAAATAAAAGAAATAAAACCTAATCATGTCTTTCTAGACCACGGGTCAGCAACCTTTCAGAAGTGGTGTGCCCGGTCTTCATTTATTCACTCTAACTTAAGGTTTTGTGTGCCAGTAATACATTTGTGAGATGCCCTTTCTGGGGATGCCAGACATGTGAGAATTTTTTAGAAGCTGGGGGCGGCTGCAGAGTGCTGGGCCCCGGCCAGGAGCAGAGCCCTAGGCTGGCTGCTGATACCCCAGGGTGGCTGCAGAGCACTGGGCCCCTACCTGCTGGGGTGAGGGAAATGAGGAAGGAGTTGCTCAGTTGCATGAAACTATGAGTATAGGGCAATGGCACTGAATATGGACCCCAATTTCCCACCACCAGATGGGGTCATTGTAACTCATATCTCATTCCTGAGAGTAATTAATGCACAGAGCACAGCTGCTGCTGGCGTCCCAAAGCTGTCGGGGCTCGTGTGCTGCTAGGCTGTGCGCTGCAATGGTGCCTGTCGAAGTTATCACCAATTGGTATGGGAAAGTGCCTTACCGCAGAGGAAGAAATAAGGCTGCCATCCCTAGAAACCTTTGGGAGAGGACTACAATGTACCTCCATGAAAGGTATCCTCCAGAGAGATCTCGATGAAGAAGGGACATCCCCGTAGAAACAAACTGTTCTGCATGGTCCCCTGCCTAATCCTACAGGGGAATGAAAAGCAGATAACAATGCTAACTTTCTTGTATTGGTACCTCTTCCAGTATGGAAAGTTGATAGCTATATCCTGCTAAGTTGGGACAACCATCAGTGTGATGGGAAATAAATATACATGCTTACCCAAGGATCCTTCCCCTGCATTGGGCCTGATTGGACGGCAGTGGAGTCTCAAGCAGGTCCTGGCTTGTGGTGCAACTGGACCCCGTGGTAGCATGTCCCCATCATCCTTTTCTTCCTTCTCCTTGCTGTGCACAGCAGGGGCTGTGGCTCGGGCTCCTTGGAGGTACCCATGGTAGTCTGTGGGTTGGTGGGGTCCCCCGAAGTATGGCATGCAGCTCTTTGTAAAAGTGGCAGGGCTGTGGCTCAGCACCACATTGATTGTTGCCCCCCTGGCCTGGTTTGCCTGACTCAGCTCCTTGGCTTTCACACAGCACTGCTGTTGGTCCTTGTCATGCCCCTTTTCTCCTGCATCTCCCATACAACCTGCTCTTCCATGTCCACATTTCTATGGCTGGTCTGTTGCTGTGTTTGCACAGCCTGTTCTCCCCACAGGCCCAGGAGAGCCAATATCTCCTGCCTACTCCAAGCCAGAGTGCGTCTGGAGCGTGTAGCCAGCAGGGTCAGCTGGGCAGTTGCACACAACAGTGGGGAGCTGTGAGTTGTGCTCTCTAAGCTGGACAATCAGGAAAAGGCATATCAAAAAGTTCTGGGTTTTAAAACGGGGGTGGGGAGGGTTCTATTTTCTGTGACCCCTTGGGCAGTGGAACTCACAATTGTGACCAGAGTGGTCACTGCCTGGCATTGTGGGTCAGTATAAGTAACGCAATGCCTATGCTGGCACTGTGTCAACCTCACCACACTGACCATGGGCCAACGCTGCTCCTGGAGGTGGTGTTACTGCGGTGCTGTACTGGGGCGCTTATGTCAGTGGGAGACCCATTTAAGTGTAGATACCTACATGTAGTAGATCGCAGCAGGGCCCCCTGGCTCCTGCCTCTGCTAGTCCACAAAGTCACTCGGAGACCCTGGGATTAGTAGCCACAGGTGCAGTTTATTCACAGGCTTGTTTCCACCACCATTTCACCATGTACAGTTGGCCATTCACCATCTGCAGGCAGGAGAGAGGGAAGAGCTGCTTCCACTCCCTGCCTTTCCCCTTTCTTTCTGCTCCTCCCTTGGCTTTCTTCCTTTGAGGCTTTTATACAGCCCAGGCTAATTAGGTGGTCAGCTGTCTCTGCTTCCCCAGTTAGGGCCAGGTTACCTCCAGACAACTCTAATTCATTCCCGTAAATGGGAACTGGCATGACAGAGGGTTGAATCAGCAACCCTTTGCCCAGCACCCTGTCACACACCTCCCCACCTTCTCCAACTGCCAGGTTTGCCTCTCTGCGTCCTCTCCTTCCTCTACTGGTGGGGGGCTCTATGGGAGAGGTTTTTCCCCCTCTTTTGGGTCATTCCCAGAACTTGCCGTGTGAGGTTTCTCCATCCCCTACCCACAGAAACTACGTTGGGTGGGCGGTGGATGGACCCACAGGTCCTCGAAGCATTCACAGCCCCCTGGGTGTTCCCGTTTTTTCCCTCCCTTCCCTTCCGTCAGGGGTTCAGGGTTGGTCCCAGCCCTCTCCTGGACACTCAGGACTTCCTGTTCCTCAAGCTTGTCCAGTGGGGCCTGGGTCTCTTCCTTTGGGGGTCCACTAATAAAGGCCTCCGCTGGGCCTTACTCTCCAGTCAAGGACCCTGGGTGGATGTCTTGCTCATAGCTTCCCGCTCCCTTCTCAAGCTCTGTTGTCTAGGGGTTTTCTGCTCAGAGGTCTCTACCCCCATCCTCTGGGGATCTCCCCTTTTTTCCTATCTTGGGCTTTCTCCCTCTGCCCACCTTCCCTCCTGGGAAGGAGTCCCAGTCCATACCCACCACTACCAGGTAAGGCAGGCCCTTTACTACCCCGATCCGCTGCCACTTAAACCTGCCCCGAACCTTGAAGGGCACCTGGGCCATAGGGTATTGTCTTCTATCCCTGTGGATGCATTCCACGTCCATCTTCGCACTGGGCATCCACCAGTGTGGCCTCACGTGCTTCCTTTGTACCAGAGAACAGGCTGAGGCCGAGTCCACCAGGCCTTTCTGGGATTTCCTCCCCAACATTACTGGAAGAGTGGACAGCTTCCACCCCTTCTCCTGCCCTCCAGCATTTGCCCACCCACAATCCATGTGGGGCAGTCCCCCTTCTTTTGTCCCGGTCGTCCGCACTGCCAGCAGACAATCGGCCTGGACCCGCTGGGGAGCCCCTCGGGTGTCCTCCCTTTTGTTCTCTGGGCCCTTCCCGGGCAGAGGTTCTCTGGGCCTCCTCCTTCTCCACTTCCTTGCACGGTCGTCCCTCCTTCGTGGGGAAGTCTGCCTTGTCCCATCCAGCTCCCACAGTTACCCACTCAAATGTACCTAGGAAGGTGTTGGGGTCATCTGTTGGGCCCATTTTACATAGTCCTAGGCCTGGCGCCTGAACGCCATCGCCTCCTGTGGGACTCGCCACTTTCTGCAGGAGCTGCTGGTTTGAGTGTTGGCCTGTTAAACCCAGGGTTGTGGGTTCAATCTTTTGAGGGGGCCACTTAGGGATCTGGGGCAAAAATCTGTCTGGGGATTGGTCCTGCTTTGAGCAGGGGGTTGGACTAGATGACCTCCTGAGGTCCCTTCCAACCCTGACATTCTATGATTCTATGCCGGCCTGCTCCTAAATGAGGGCCTGAAGGCTCTTCTGCTGTTCTGCCTGCCAGATGAGCAAGGCCTATCTCTCCAGCTGGTAGGCTTGCTGAAAACTCTGCATTGCCTTCTGCACCTTCTCCTGCTGCTTGACTAGCCATTGCAGGGTCTCCTCCATCTCCAGACTGCCAAACACTTGCTCCGGCACGCATCCTGGACAAGCTCCAGTGTGTAACAGAGCGCGGTAGGCCCCCCTGGCTACTGCCTCTGCTAGGTCCACAAAGTCACTGAGACCCTGGAGATAGTAGCCACTGGTGCAGTTTATTCACAGGCTTGTTCCCACCATCATTTCACCATGCACAGCTGGCTCTTCACGATCGGCAGGCAGGAAGTAGGTAGGGAAGAGCTACCTCCCTGCTTCCATTCCCTGCCTTTTCCCTTTCTTTCTGTTCCCCCATTGGCTTCCTTCCTCCAAGGCTTTTATACAGCCCCAGGCTAATTAGGTAGCAGCTGTCTCTGCTTCCCAGATTAGGGCCAGGCAGCTCTAATTTATTCCCCTAAATGGGAGCTGGCATATCAGAGGGCTTTGCCCAGCACCCTGGCACACTGCACAACTAGGTCAGTGCAAGGCGGCTTTGTAGTCACAGAATGATAAAATATTAGGGTTGGAAGAGACCTCAGGAGGTCATCCAGTCCAATCCCCTGCTCAAAGCAGGACCAACACCAACTAAATCATCCCAGCCAAGGCTTTGTCAAGCCAGACCTTAAACACCTCTAAGGATGGAGATTCCACCACCTCCCGAGGTAACACATTCCAGTGCTTTACCCCCCCTCCTAGTGAAATAGTGTTTTCTAATATCCAACTTAGACCTCCCCCACTGCAACTTGAGACCATTGCTTCTTGTTCTGTTCACTGACACCACTGAGAACAGCCTAGCTCCATCCTCTTCAGGTAGTTGAAGGCTGCTATCAAATCCCCCCTCACTCTTCTCTTCTGTAGACTAAATAAGCCCAGTTCCCTCAGCCTCTCCTTGTAGGTCATGTGCCCCAGCCCCCTAATCATTTTCATTGCCCTCTGCTGGACTATCTCCAATTTGTCCACATCCCTTCTGTAGTGGTGGTGGCGGGGGACAACCAAAACTGGACACAGTACTCCAGTTGTGGCCTCACCAGTGTCGAATAGAGGGGAATAATCACTTCCCTCGATCTGCTGGCAATGTTCCTACTAATACAGCCCAATATGCCGTTGGCTGCCTTCGCAACTAGGGCACACTGCTGACTCATATCCAGCTTCTCGTCCATTGTAATCCCCAGGCCCTTTTCTGCAGAACTGCTGCTTAGCCAGTCGGTCCCCAGCCTGTAGCGGTGCATGAGATTCTTTCTTCTTAAGTGCAGGGCTCTGCGCTTGTCCTTGTTGAACCTCATCAGATTTCTTTTGGCCCAATCCTCCAATTTCTCTAGGTCACTCTGGACCCTATCCCTACCCTCCAGAATATCTACCTCTCCCTCCAGTTTAGTGTCAGCTGTGAACTTGCTGAGAAATTAGTCTGATTGAAGGATGTTTAGTTTGTATATTTTGACATGTGATGTTGACAGTTTGTGTTATAACGGGTTATAAACCTTTAACTTTTGAATCTCAATATCTGCTGTCATGAAATAATGACCTAATTTCCTGCAACTATGGAAATTTAAATTGATAATTTAAAAAAATGCTTAAAAATAAATATTACAATCTGCCATGCTGCCACCTTGAAGAGATGGGGACTTGTAATGGGGTGTACCAACCCCACAGTAGGCAGGAAGGGGTTAAGGAGTTGCTTTGGGCTGCAGTGACTTCACCCTGCCATACTTGCAAGGCAGGTCAGGCCTGGAGGAAAAGTTCAAGAGGGAAGAGCGCAGCTCTGGGTGGAGGACAGACCTCTCATCCCCTCAGCTCCATGATCGTGCCCCATGGCAGGCAGAACCTGCTCCTATGGCCAAGGACTGTTCAAGCACCCTGCAAAGAAGGCAGGTCACACTATAACCAGTCACTGCAAGGTGCTTTCTGGGGGCTGACCAGAGAACATGGAGCCAGACTGTACCTTGGCCAAGACTCCCAGAAGGAATGGAGGTTGCTGGCTCATCTGGGGCTGGTTGTTGTTTCATTTGTTTTTCCTGTTTTCCTCCACTGGGCCCCAGGAGAGGAGGACTCCAGAGGGGCTCAGCAAAGGGCTGAGTTTCCATCCTCAGGCCAGTGATGGAACTGCCCTAACCCAGATAACGAGATCTGAGCAAGCATGTGACTTGGTCACGACCCAAGGGGGCGCTGCAGAGGGACTAGGCTCTTGACAGCACTATTCCCTGTTGTCTGGGCCGTGACCTTGTGCAGCCTTTCATCATTGTAGATGGGAGATGGTACGTGACTGTCCCCTAAGCGGGGGCATCAGGCCTGGCTCAAGACAAGGGCTGTGAGGTGCATAGAAATGTAAACGGTCCTCAGCAGAGGTGGACCAGACTCCTCAGCTCCTGGGGCCCTGCTCAGTGCACTCTCCCTACAGTATTAGGTGATGGTTCTCTCTTGTCTGCAGAATGCTGCCAACTGGACGGTGCTTGTCCAAGCCCGCACCTGCCCTTGATGGGACTGTTTCCTTTCCTTGTGCTTTATTCCTAGGGATGCTTTTGTGTATCCCAGCCCAGTCCCTAGGCTTCAGGGCCCTAGTGCATCCAAGGCTGGGTCAACATGAGGCTTGGGCTTTGTCTACGCCACTATGTTTAGTGCCGGAGCCCAAACCTCATGCAGACCCAGTCTCGGAGACTTCCTGCTGCAGGTTTCTGCTGGCCGTGCAGGCACAACTGTGAGACTTAGCAAACTTTTACCAGCTGCAGGGAGGCTGCTTATGGCATTCCTTTTAGCTCCTCTCTGCTCACAGCCTCCTGGCTACAGCTGCCCCAAAATCAGAATTTCTGCTTCCTCGAGCCCTTTCTGTGCCTAGACCCCATAGAGTGTGTCCTCCTTAGCCTTCCTGCTGCTGCCAGTGGGCTGCTCCTTCCAGCCTTGGCTCCTGCTGATTTTGCCC
The DNA here is from genome assembly GCF_027887155.1 of Malaclemys terrapin pileata. Classification (NCBI taxonomy): domain Eukaryota; kingdom Metazoa; phylum Chordata; order Testudines; family Emydidae; genus Malaclemys; species Malaclemys terrapin. The sequence continues at coordinate 42,318,880 of NC_071512.1, read as the reverse complement.
TGGCCAGTCCCTGCTGGTGATTGCTGCCACTCCGGTAATGCTTCTTTCCAGGCTGGGTCCTATACAAAGCACATGCAACTGGCAGTTTCATTCTGCAAGCTGGTGTGGCAAGGACTTGGGTCTTTCATAAGAGAGCCCCAGACCTAGCTCTGCCTGAAGTGCCCTGGCATTCCTGGGCACTAGAGCAGGGACAGTGCCTCACTGGGAGGGGGAGAGGCCTTGCTCGATAGGGAGGGCTCCTTGGTGCTGGGACTGGCTGTTCAGTGCATGGCACAATGGAGTTCTGGTCCATGCCTGGGGCCCAGGCTCTCTGGGAATATAAGTAATACATACAGAGGGAGAGGGCTGCATAGAGCCACTAAGAACTGTCAGTGGAAGAACTGGGACTCAAACACACGTGCACCTGGCCCAGTGCATGTTACCCCCTTGCATGCTCTGTGGGGCAAGTAGCAGCACTATGGTTGGCACCTATCCGGTTTTCACCTGGACTGTCTGGGTTTTGGCTTGTGTGTCTGGGTGCCATTTGACAAGCCCTGCTGTTTGTCCTTTTTTTTTTTTTTTTTTTTTTAATCTGTGGAAAAGGTGGCAACCCTAAGCAGAAGGAAGGAGGCAGCGCAGCAGCACCGCCGTCTCTGGGGGCCAGGCTGCTCATGTGGCTTGTGGCAGCGTGTGGCCCTTCACAGCCCACAGGTGGCAGGCAAGGCGGCCTTGGCCTTGCTGGTGAAGACCCTGCGACCGACGGGGGTGGAGCCTTGGAGGTCCAGTTACCAGCCATTAGAAAGGTGGCAACCCTAAGCAGCGCTGTCTCTGTCTCTGGGTTTTGGACCCAATCTGGCCAATAATCCAGTCTCCCCTCCCCGTAGCACCTGTAGTCAGATGTTTGGCTGTGTGTGTGTGTATTTTCTGTGTGCTGCGCTGACTCTGGCCAGATAGCCCATACAGCGGGCTCCAATCAAACTGCTCAATAAATCCAGACTCGGTTTGTAGTGAAAGCACTTGGTCAGGTTTATTGTCTACAAAGCACTGTCCTAATGTTCTGGCTCCATTATTACAGGTACACTACCACATGTATTCGCATTGCAATGGACTAGCTCAGTCAGTGGCAGGACTTTCCATTATCCCCATGGCCAGACAAAGACACTCCTTCTGAGACTTCATTTTATATATAGATACAAACAAGTTACGTATTGTCCCAACGTATCAGGCTGCCACCCATTACCTTGTATCTGTAGGTTTGATCAAAACATCTCTATCCATCATGCTGTCATCCTGACCTTATCTTTAAGATGGATCAGTGTTTGTGTTTGGTATCGAGGTGTTCTGGTTCCACCTTTCTGGAATGTGTTTGCGTGTATATTCTTGTGCCTAGCACTACTTAGCAATGTGTGTTTCTGCAATATCAGCCCTGTGATTGCCAGATTCTGTGAGCAGGGCCTGCCTCTTGCTCACAACCTGACTTTGCTTCATATCAGCCAAGTTTTGACCACTACTTTAGTTCAGGCCTCTGATACGAGGGATTATGTTTCAGGCCTTCTTCCTACTACAGCACCTTTCTCCCTGCACTAGCAGGGGGCTGGCAGCCATCCCTTCTCCCTCCCGCTTTCCAGGACTGTGGGAAGGGGATTCGTCTTCCCCCTCCATGAGGGTCACCAGCAGGGGCCAGGCTGGACACTGCCCTCTGGGTACCCTTGCTGGCTGATTCTGCTCAGCCGTTGTGCAACCTTGGGAGTGGGGTGTGCCAGAGTGCGGCTGCTGTTAAGGGGGGGGGAGGCAGAAAGTGGATTGTGGGGAACATGGGGGTGTGAGGTGCTAGAGATGGAGAATGAGTGGGTAAGAAACTGAGGGGAAAGGAAGGGAAATCTGGGGAGGGGTGAGTGAATGTGGTGGATATGTATGGGAAAGGAGACATGCAGGAGTTGGGAGGGAGGCTGTGAGTGGGACAGTTGTCTGTCTCTCCTAGGTGGGAGGGGGGATTAAGTGTCCCCTCCCCCCCTCCCCCCCGAAGTGACCAGGGAGACCACAGTTGTGTATATTTAAGGCTGGATCTTGACCCTGACATGACCCCACACACAGTGGCTGGTGGCTTCCTGACAAGTTAAACCATGGGAAGGCTGGCAAAAAGCACCATGTATTTGTTGTTTTGAAGTCTCATGATGTGCAGGGCCTGAGTCATGACTGGGGAATGCTGGGGGTGTGAGACAGAGCCAGCCCAGCTCTTGGGGCGGACAGGCCTGTTGCTGTACATCTGACTTTCATGTGTGGCCTGGGAGCCCTGTGTGTGCCAGGTGCCTGTTTCTGAGCTGGGCGGTGCCTTTCTCATAGCCAGCCACAATCTGAGGGGCTTAGTCAGAATGAACCAGCAGAGACATGATACCCATTACCCCATGCCTGGGGGAAAATGAGTAGCTTAGATGACCATTACCATAGCAAATTCAGTGCTTCACTTATTTATCCTGACAGCACCCCAGTTTATAGGTGGTATAACCCATCTGCCAGCTGGTGTCGGCAGCACCCGGGGGCTAGGTTCAATATCTAGAAGGTCCTCTTAACATTGCAAAATGGAACCGGCACGAACTCCCACCCAGAAATCTGGGAAAACTAAACCCCACCCCTGGGCGCCGCTAAAAGGCAACCCTTCCCTTGTCTGAATGTTGTGGGTTCAAGCCTTCTGAATAACCCCAGGGGAAATGTACGTACATGTTGGTGTGAAGCTCGTCCAGTAATTTAATGAAATTATTTCATATGGCAGAATGTTGCACTGGGAGGTGAATTTGGATGTTTGGATATTTGTTTGCATTTGTGGTGTTTGTATTTGATTAATAAGAGCCATCCCTTTTAAGAAAGGGGTGGGGCGCTTATTTGGAGGCGACTGAGAGCAACAGTGGGAGATTTGCCCAGGTGTGCAGAGAGTGGGAGACCCAGCCACTCAGCCACTGCAGAGTCAGAACTTCATTCAATACACATTGCTATCTCGGATGAGCCTCGTTCTTGCAGGTGTCGCAGTGGCACCTATGGGAGACTAGGATAGTCTAATACTTAGTCCTGCCATGAGTGCAAGGGACTGGACTAATGAAGGCCAAGACTATAACAGGGTTTAAAAAACAAAACAAAAAACTAAGTTCATGGAGGATAGGTCTATCAATGGCTATTAGCCAGGATGGGTAGGAATGGTGACAGGGGATGGATCACTCGACGATTGCCTGTTCTATTCATTCCCTCTGGGGCACCTGGGATTGGCCACTGTTGGTAGACAGGATACTGGGCTAGATGGACCTTTGGTCTGACCCAGTATGGCAGTTCTTATGTTTACTCCTGGGGGAATTCTGCACCACTGCACAATGCAAAATTTTGCAGAAATTAATGTTGTATGTGCAGAACTCCCACCCCCCCACACCCCCACCCCCGAAATTGGCTGCAGAGATGTTGACTGCCACTAGAGGTCACTGGACCCAGCATTGCCCAGCTTGCAAATAGAAGACACGGGAGGGGGAGGAAACTGGAGGGTTCCCAGCAGCTGCTGTTCCTAGCACGCCCTGAAGGAAGGAGACGGCAGAATGCAGGAAGCTCTGTGTAAGCCTGGGACCCAGCATCAGGCTATTTCTCCCTCTGGATCCTTGAGCTATAGGAGATAGAGGCTGTGAGTGTCTGGGTTTGGGGGGACTGTGACTGGACTCTGGGGGAGGAGGTGGTGTGAGTGTTTGGGCCAGGGGGCTGCGACTGGCCTCTGGAGGGGAGGGTGTGGGAGTGTCTGGCCCCCCAGCTGGGCTCTATGGGGGAGGGGGCAGAGAAGTAGGAACTGGGCTTTCGTTGGGGTTTCTTTAACTCTACTCCTGGGGGAATTTTTGTGTGTGTCTGTGTTGTTACAGACATATTTGCTGACAGGTATTTTGAAATAAATAACCAAAATAATTGAAACTCATGTGATTCTGTAGTGTTGTTTTGGAGCATTTTAAAATATTGGGTGCAGAATTCCCCCAGGAGTATATGTTCTAATGACCTCTCAAGGTCCCTTCCAGTCCTATGTTTCTATGCCTGCAGGTGATACTAATGAACACCCAAGCCGCCTGCCTGTAGGACACCACATGGAATCCTGCCCAGCTCAGCAAAGGTTAAAAGTGGTTCCCATCTAGTGCATGTTTGGTGGCCCCTGTATGAGGTGAGTTTGGTGGGTCTCAGTTCCAACTCCTATATCTCAAACTCACCAGCTACTCTGCACTAACTGGCAGACTCAGCAGTGAGGCCAAGAACTGCATGGACTACGGAGACTGAACTGCCCACAACCCCTAACGAAAGTGCCCGCTGGGGCGTACGGGCAGGGCAGTGTGTGTTGGGCGCTTGCCCTCCTGCTGCCCTGTAGATAAAGGGCTTAATTCCCCAAAGCCATAATTTACTGCAATATACAATTAAGCTGTGAACATGCAAATTAGCTCATTGAATAATTTGCATACAATATTATGTGTGGCGCTGCACAGAACTTGGCAGCTATGCAATGATTCTTTCTTTAGTTTCACTGGCTGGCTGCATTGTCATTCCATGTGTGTAATTCTGTGAGAACTGAGTTGAACTAGTCTCTCCAGATGCAAGAACACTCCAGCTCTTTCTGCTTCTGGGGTTCAAATTAGCTTTTAAAACAAACAACTGACTGTATGTAATTTGGCTCTGGGCCTTTACTGGAGACACACGAATTCCCAGCCCAAATTGCAGCGCCAAGATGTCTGGAAATTTGGTGAATGTTGAGGTAAGCACCCCAAAGCACCTGTCCAAAGCTGAGACTTCACGTCGTTTGCACTTCTACCATTTACTAAACTCAATGAAATATTCCTTGGCAAGGGGATGGGGAAAGGTATGCTTCCAAAGTGTGTCTTTTAGTCAGCAATTGCTTTGCTTGCACAAAGAGCCATTCTATATAGCGAATGACAGGGTGAGCACTGAATGCACTCCGAGGAAGCAAAGCAAAAGGGCTTTCCAGAGAAAGCAGCACATGCTCACAAATATTTATATCAACCTGCCCCCCTCTTTCCCCCCCATATGAAAATATGCCTCTGCCTGGGTTGCCAAGTCAACTTTGGAAGCGCCAGACTCTGTGTTGCATTCTGAAGTTTTGTTTTGAAGCTATTCTGTGCTGATGTGGGTGAGAGAGAGGGATAAATTGAAAGCGCAGAGTAGTATAGACTATAGAATAGAATATCAGGATTGGAAGGGACCTCAGGAGGTCATCTAGTCCAACCCCCTGCTCAAAGCAGGACCAATCCCCAGATAGATTTCTGGCCCAGATCCCTAAATGGCCCCCTCAAGGATTGAACTCTCAACCCTTGGTTTAGCAGGCCAATGCTCAAACCACTGAGCTATTCCTCCCTCCGTAAATGAAGGATAAATAAAATCCCTTCCCAGCAATGTTATTCCTTGTGTGCAAATTACTAGAATATCAGTTCTGCATCAACAGCATTGATCGGTAAAGCGTTTTATAACTTTGGAGCCATTATAGCAAATGTGGGGGTGGGTGTCAATCTGAACACGACCCCGTTTCATCCAGCTTGCTCTATACGTATGGGAGTGTGTCACCCAGCTAGGATGGGTATAAACAGCAGTGTAGTCAATGAGGCACAGTTTAGGTGAATAGAGTGCCCACCTGCCTGAACCCCAGGGTGTGGTATATCCCTGCACGGGCACTGTACACGCCATGCAGTGCCTCCCATGGCTAGGCTGCTGCTTTTAGCAGCATAGTGTCCAGCTGCCAAGCCTTTCCCAGCTGCCTCCCCGCTGCCAGAGCCTTTCTCTGCAGTGTGTAGCTACATTTGTGGTGCCTGTACTCAGCATGCCACCGTAGCTGCAGACTCCAGGCAAACCCTTACCAGTGCCCTCAGCAGTGTCCCAGCAGGATAATTTCCCCATCACATGGTATGGGGGGCAGCTAAGCATGCTCATCTCTTGAGAGAATGGATATAATCCTAGGAGTTTACTGTTAAGGGTTTGCATTGTGCATGTGAATTTGAAGCTGGGTGTTTATTACTTCTGGTATCTGTTGGAGATGGAAGCAGCAGCCTCATGGACAGCCGGAGTGTGCTATCGGCAGCATCATGGGCAATATGAAGGTGCAAAGGAATGCACAAGACTTTATCCTAAACTTCTTGTTTTCCTTCTGTTAAGGCTTTGTGGGGATAGAAAGTGTCCTGTCATGCCTTTAACTATAGGCATCTGGAGGTTTGTTTGCTAATTAAAATTATTCAGAGAGGAACACAGGTAACTGAGAGGCTGGTAGCACATGCACCTAATTCTAATGACTCCATAATAACTTTCAGCATGAAGCTAAATAGCCTTGAGGTGCTAGGGACATGTGCATGTCACTCAGCCCCAGATTGGGCTTTAGAGGCTGCCCACAGTTCTACTGATACCCCTCAATCCCAACCCATCACTCCCCTGTTACTTTAGACCAGAACTTCGGTTCCTGCTTTTCCTCCCCCAGTGCTGCTGATGCTCGTCAGTCCCAACCCACAGCCTGCCCTGTTATTCCAGTCCTGAGCTCCTTGCACTCAGCTCTGACCTGCAGCCCCCCTTGGCTCCCACCACACACACAGCTGTGCTGATGCCCCTCAATCCCAACTCAGTCTGCCCTGTTATTCCAGCCTTGAGCTCCCAACACGCAGCTCTACCAGTGCCCTTCAATCCTTAGCCACTGCCTCCTGCTTCTATCTCAGCCCTGGTTTCCCCTTCATACACACCTCTCCACAACTACAGCTCTATAGGACTGTTGAGTAATTGCAGTTAACTCATGTGATTAACTCAAAAAAATTAATTGCGAATAATCACACTGTTTAAACAATAGAATACCAATTGAAATGTATTAAATATTTTTGATGTCTTTCAACATTTTCAAACACATGGATTTCCATTACAACACAGAAGACAAAGTGTACAGTGCTCACTTTATATTATTTTTATTACAAATATTTGCATGTAAAAATTATAAACAAAAGAAATAGTATTTTTCAATTCACCTCATAAAAGTACAGTTGTGCAAATTCTTTATCGTGAAAGTGTAACTTACAAATGTAATTTTTTTTTGTTACATAACTGCACTCAAAAAGAAAACAATGTAAAACTTGAGTCCACAGATCCACTCAGTCCTACTTTCTCTTAGCAATTAGCTGAACGAGAACAAGTTTGTTTACATTTACAGGAGATACTGCTGCCTGCTTCTTATTTGCAATGTCACCTGAATGTAAGAACAGGTGTTCGCATGGTACTTTTGTAGCTGGCATTGCAAGGTATTTACGTGCCAGATATGCTAAACATTCGTATGCCCCTTCATGCTTTGACCACCATTCCAGAGGATATGCTTCTATGCCAGGGGTAGGCAACCTATGGCACGTGCGCCAAAGGCGGCACGCGAGCTGATTTTCAGTGGCACTCACACTGCCTGGGTCCTGGCCACCAGTCCAGGGGGCTCTGCATTTTAATTTAATTTTTAAATGAAGCTTCTTAAACATTTTAAAAACCTTAATTTACTTTACATATAACCATAGTTTAGTTGTATATTATAGACTTATAGAAAGAGACCTTCTAAAAGCGTTAAAATGTATTACTGGCACGCGAAACCTTAAATTAGAGTGAATAAATGAAGACTCGGCACACCACTAATGAAAAGTTGCCTACCCCTGTTCTATGCTGCTGATGCTCATTACAAAAATAATGCGTTAATTAAATTTGTGACTGAACTCCTTGGGGGAGAATTGTATGTCTCCTACTCTGCTTTACCCGCATTCTGGCATATATTTCATCTTATAGCAGTCTCGGATGATGACCCAACACATGTTCGTTTTAAGAACACTTTCACAGCAGATTGGTACCTTCTTTGCGTTTTGTCAAATGTGAGATTTCTAAAAATAGCTACGGCACTCAACCCAAGATTTAAGAATCTGAAGTGCCTTCCAAAATCTGAGAGGGACGAGGTTTGGAGCATGATTTCGGAAGTCTTAAAAGAGCAGAAACTACAGGACCTAAACCACCAAAAAAAAAAAAAAAATCAACCTTCTGCTGGTGGTGTGGCACCTTTAAGACTAACAGAAGTATTGGGAGCATAAGCTTTCGTGGGTAAGAACCTCACTTCTTCAGATGCAAGTAATGGAAATCTCCAGAGGCTGGTATAAATCAGTATGGAGATAACGAGGTTAGTTCAATCAGGGAGGGTGAGGTGCTCTGCTAGCAGTTGAGTTGTGAACACCAAGGGAGGAGAAACTGCTTCTGTAGTTGGATAGCTATTCACAGTCTTTGTTTAATCCTGATCTGATGGTGTCAAATTTGCAAATGAACTGGAGCTCAGCAGTTTCTCTTTGGAGTCTGGTCCTGAAGTTTTTTTGCTGTAAGATGGCTACCTTTACATCTGCTATTGTGTAGCCAAGGAGGTTGAAGTGTTCTCCTACAGGTTTTTGTATATTGCCATTCCTGATATCTGACTTGTGTCCATTTATCCTCTTGCGTAGTGACTGTCCAGTTTGGCCAATGTACATAGCAGAGGGCCATTGCTGGCATATGATGGCATATATAACATTGGTGGACGTGCAGGTGAATGAGCCGGTGATGTTGTAGCTGATCTGGTTAGGTCCTGTGATGGTGTTGCTGGTGTAGATATGTGGGCAGAGTTGGCATCGAGGTTTGTTGCATGGGTTGGTTCCTGAGTTAGAGTTGTTATGGTGCAGTGTGTGGTTGCTGGTGAGAATATGCTTAAGGTTGGCAGGTTGTCTGTGGGCGAGGACTGGCCTGCCTCCCAAGGTCTGTGAAAGTAAGGGATCATTGTCCAGGATGGGTTGTAGATCACTGATGATGCGTTGGAGAGGTTTAAGCTGAGGACTGTAGGTGATGGCCAGTGGAGTTCTGTTGGTTTCATTTTTGGGCCTGTCTTGTAGCAGGAGGCTTCTGGGTACATGTCTGGCTCTGTTGATTTGTTTCTTTATTTCCTTGTGTGGGTATCGTAGTTTTGAGAATGCTTGGTGAAGATCTTGTAGGTGTTTGGTCTCTGTCTGAGGGGTTGGAGCAGATGCGATTCTGCGCAAGAGGATAAATGGACACAAGTCAGATATCAGGAATGGCAATATACAAAAACCTGTAAGAGAACACTTCAGCCTCCCTGGCCACACAATAGCAGATGTAAAGGTAGCCATCTTACAGCAAAAAAACTTCAGGACCAGACTCCAAAGAGAAACTGCTGAGCTCCAGTTCATTTGCAAATTTGACACCATCAGATCAGGATTAAACAAAGACTGTGAATGGCTATCCAACTACAGAAGCAGTTTCTCCACCCTTGGTGTTCACACCTCAACTGCTAGCAGAGCACCTCACCCTCCCTGATTGAACTAACCTCGTTATCTCCAAACTGATTTATACCAGCCTCTGGAGATTTCCATTACTTGCATCTGAAGAAGTGAGGTTCTTACCCACGAAAGCTTATGCTCCCAATACTTCTGTTAGTCTCAAAGGTGCCACAGGACCCTCTGTTGCTTTTTACAGATTCAGACTAACATGGCTACCCCTCTGATACTTCTGCTGGTGGCATCTGACTCAGATGATGAAAATGAACATGCGTCGGTCCACTCTGCTTTGGATCATTATCAAGCAAAACCCATCATCAGCATGGGCGCATGTCCTCTGGAATAGTGGTTGAAGCATGAATCATAGAATATCAGGGTTGGAAGGGACCTCAGGAGGTCATCTAGTCCAACCCCCTGCTCAAAGCAGGACCAATCCCCAACTAAATCATCCCAGCCAGGGCTTTGTCCAGCCTGACCTTAAAAACCTCTAAGGAAGGAGATTCCACCACCTCCCTAGGTAACCCATTCCAGTGCTTCATCACCCTCCTAGTGAAAAAGTTTTTCCTAATATCCAACCTAAACCTGCTCCACTGCATCTTGAGACAATTACTCCTTGTTCTGTCATCTGCTACCACTGAGAACAGTCTAGATTCATCCTCTTTTGAACTACCCTTTTAGGTAGTTGAAAGCAGCTATCAAATCTCCCTCCTCTTTCTTCTCTTCTGCAGACTAAACAATACCAGTTCCCTCAGCCTCTCCTCATAACTCATGTGCTCCAGCCCCCTAATCATTTTTGTTGCCCACTGCTGGACTCTTTCAATTTTTCCACATCCTCCTTGTAGTGTGGGGCCCAAAACTGGACACAGTACTCGAGATGAGGCCTCACCAATGACTAATAGAGGGGAATGATCACGTCCCTCGATCTACTGGCAATGTTCCTACTTTTACAGCCCAAAATGCCATTAGCCTTCTTGGCAACAAGGGCACACTGTCAACTCATATCCAGCTTCTCGTCCACTGTAACCCCTAGGTCCTCTTCTGCCAAATTGCTGCCTAGCCACTCGGTCCCTAGTCTGTAGCAGTGCATGGGATTCTTCCGTCCTAAGTGCAGAATCTTGCACTTGTCTTTATTGAACCTCATCAGATTTCTTTTGCCCCAATCCTCTAATTTGTCTAGGTCCCTCTGTATCCTATCCCTACCTTCCAGCGTATCTACCACTTCTCCCAGTTTAGTGTCATCTGCAAACTTGCTGAGAGTGCAATCCATGCCATCCTCCAGATCATTAATGAAGATATTGAACAAAACCGGCCCCAGGACCGACCCTTGGGGCACTCCGCTTGATACTGGCTGCCAACTAGATGTGGAGCCATTAATCACTACCTGTTGAGCCTGACAATCTAGCCAGCTTTCTATCCACCTTACAGTCCATTCATCCAACCCATACTTCTTTAACTTGCCGGCAAGAATACTGTGGGAGACCGTATCAAAAGCTTTGCTAAAGTCAAGGAATAAAATGTCCACTGCTTTCCCCTCATTCATAGAGCCAGTTATCTCGTCATAGAAGGCAATTAGGTTAGTTAGGGTTACCATATGTCCGGATTTTCCCGGACATCTCCGGCTTTTTGGTCCTCAAATCCCCATCCGGGGGGAATTGCCAAAAAGGCGAACATGTCCGGGAAAATGCCAGCATTACTGAAGTGGCTGGGGTGGGGAGTGTTTGTTCCTTCATTCCCCAGGGGACATGTTTGTGTCTCTGCATTTTCAGAGGAGTTGTGGGGAGGATCGGAACTTTCAACAGGACGCAGGTCTGGGGAGGTGGCATATGATCATGGGAAAGCCAGGCGTGGGGGTGAGAGCAAAGGCAGAGATCGTGTTTGCTCTGCTTGCCGGGACCTGGCTTGTCCAGTTCCTCTGCACCTTTGGCACCAGCGGGGATGAGATAATGTGTCGCGCCTGCCTGGCCCCGGGTAAGCCGCCTCGGCTGCAGCGGGGATTATTATTCATGCCCGGGTGGCCGGGCCATGGGGGAAGAGGCGAGACGGTTCCCGGCGGCTGGCGAGGAAGTGACCTCCCTGGCTGCTCCCAGCTAGGAGAAACTGACTGGCCAGCCTGACCTCAGCGCACTCCACTGGCCCCGGCCTGCCCCGAGCTCCTCCCCGGGGGACTGCGCCTGCCCTGCTGGGCCGGCAAGGCAAAGAGCGGACCCCAGCTGGGAGTGTGCCCCATGGCAGCCGGCTGAGAAGGAGCCAGGCGGAGCGGAGGAGAGCCAGGGGGGTCCTGGCGGAGCGGGACCAGCAGGGAGGCGGCAGGAGCATCCCCCGAGCAGCTACGGGGCAAAGCCACCCGCTTCAGGCTGGAAGAGCTGAAGCTGAGCAGCAGCACTTTCGCACTGACCAGGGACTCGGTGCACAACCAAGCCATGGTGCACTGGTTAGGCCACAACAGCAGCGTGAGTAGACCCAGCACCGTGGCGGGGGGCGGGATGCAGACCCGGGGGCGATGCAGCACTGGGTCTTGGACAACGTGCAGAAAGCGGGGCTGGGCTGGTGGATCTGGCTGGTCTCTGGCCCTTTGCATCGGGTGTCACTCGGCGGTTTGCAACTGGGCAAAAGTGCTCCCAGTGCCTTTCTGCTGCAGCAAAAGTTTTCTTCCCCGTAGCCCCAACATCCACCTGCGTTGCACTCTCATTGCTCTTAACTGGGTGAGGCCACTGGGAGGTTTGGGGAGAGGGCAGGGGTGTGACTGGAGAGAGCAGTATCCTCCGGGCTCCGGCTGCGCTGGGGAAGCGCCCGGCCAGGGGCGCAGGGTCTGGAGTTCTGGGGGCTGCCCGGCAAACAGTGAAGCCGGTAGCACTTGGGCAGCTGTTTTGCGTGGCTGGGAGGCAGGAGGGGGAATGCAGGGCGCTCAGGGGAGGGGGTGGAGTTGGGGCGGAGAGGGGAATGGGTGGGACCAGTGCCCCGTGGAGTGTCCTCTTTTAATGCTTAAATATGGTAACCCTAGGTTAGTCAGGCATGATTTGCCCTTGGTCAATCCATGCTGACCGTTCCTGATCACTTTCCTCTCCTCTAAGTGCTTCAGAATTGATTCCTTGACCTGCTCCATGATTTTTCCAGGGACTGAGGTGAGGCTGACTGGCCTGTAGTTCCCTGGATCCTTTTTCCCTTTTTTAAAGATGGGCACTACATAAGCCTTTTTCCAGTCATCCGGGACCTCCCCCGATCGCCATGAGTTTTCAAAGATAATGGCTAATGGCTCTGCAATCACATCCGCCAACTCCTTTAGCACCCTCGGATGCAGTGCATCCGGTCCCATGGACTTGTGCTCGTCCAGGTTTTCTAAATAGTCCCAAACCACTTCTTTCTCCACAGAGGGCTGGTCACCTCCCCCAGTGCAGTAATCTGGGAGCTGACCTTGTTTGTGAAGACAGAGGCAAAAAAAGCATTGAGTACATTAGCTTTTTCCACATCCTCTGTCACTAGGTTGCCTCCCTCATTCAGTAAGGGGCCCACACTTTCCTTGACTTTCTTCTTGTTGCTAACATACCTGAAGAAACCCTTCTTGTTACTCTTAACATCTCTTGCTAGCTGCAACTCTAAGTGTGATTTGGCCTTCCTGATTTCACTCCAGCATGCCTGATCAATATTTTTATACTCCTCCCTGGTCATTTGTCCAATCTTCCACTTCTTGTAAGCTGCTTTTTTGTGTTTTAAGATCAGCAAGTATTTCACTATTTAGCCAAGCTGGTCATCTGCCATATTTACTGTTCTTTCTACGCATCGGGCTAGTTTGTTCCTGCAACCTCAATAAGGATTCTTTAAAATACAGCTAGCTCTCCTGGTCTCCCTCCCCCCTCATGTTATTCTCCCAGAGGATCCTGCCCATCAGTTCCCCGAGGTAGTCAAAGGGAGTCGAAGGGACATATGAATCATTAGCGCGTCTAGCATGTAAATATCTTGTGATGCTGGCTACAACAGAGCCAATCAAACACCTGTTCTCACTTTCAGGTGACACTGTAAAACAAGAAATGGACAGCATTATCTCCTGCACATGTAAACAAACTTGTTTGAGCGATTGGTTGAACAAGAAGTAGGACTGAGTGGACTTGTAGGCTCTAAAGTTTTACATTGTTTTATTTTTGAATGCAGTTATTTTTTTGTACATAATTCTACATTTGTAAGTTCAACTTTCATGATAAAGAGATTGCACTATAGTACTTGTATTAGGTGAATTGAAAAATATATTTCTTTTGTTTTTTACAGTGCAAATATTTGTAATTAAAAATAAATATAAAGTGGTATTCTATCATTGTTTAACAGTGCGATTTAATTGGGATTAATTTTTTAATCACTTGACAGCCCTACAGCTCTACTGATAAAGAGCTAAGTAGTAGTATTATGCATGAATTAATTTTATTAATAATACTGATTGTATGAACCCCCCCACAGAGAACATAAACTTATGGAGCAGTCTTGGCTGGAGGTGGGAGGTCTAGAAATCAAAGACCGGGTGAAAGGTGATGTCTGAGTGTTTAGTTCAGGTGTGTGTGCCAAATTTTCAACACATAACCTAGTTCATTTGAAGTGTTTGGACTGATTTATGTCCTTCTCATCATACGCACAAACCAACTCCGGAGCATTGGCACAGCTATGGGGAGTTGAGGAATGGCATAAAATAGGGTAAGAGTGATTAAGGTCAGACGGGATCATTAGATTGTGTAGTCTGATCTCCTGTCTAGCACAAGCCATTACATTTTAAGCACAAGAAGTTCTGTTTGATTACTACAGAACTATGTCTTCCAGAAAGACACGCAGTCTTGATGTGACGATGTGGAGAATCCCCCACCTCCCTTGGGAATTTGTTCCAGTGGTTAATCACCCTCCCTATTAGAAATGTGGGCCTTATTCTTCATTGGTTTTGGTCTGGCCTCAACTTCCAGTCATTGGTTCTCAGTGTGCTTTCCTCTGCTAGATTAAGAAGCAGGATGCTATCCACTAGGCCACACTGCTCCCCATGCACCTTTTGTGTGACGGGGATAAAAAGAAGAAAAGAAATCTAAGGGAGCGAGAAGATACAAAGGAAGGGAATGGACAGTTTAGTTTTCAAATGCAGCTTTCTCTGGGATTTCTCTGCACATGACTAAGGTCTGTTCTACATGGGAATGTTTTCCCAATATAGTTATACTGGTATAACCCTGTGAGGCGGTGCACTTGGCCTTTTTGGCCCCCTACTGGAGGTCCTACCAGACCCTATTTTATAGATGGGGAACTGAGATTCAGATTCAGTGACGTGCTTAAGTAATTGAACCCAGATTTCTTGAATCCTAGGCTTGACCACAACACTCTTCTCCCACTGAAGAGTTTTAGAAGGGCCATTTTCCCCCAAACTGGAAATAATTATGAACAAAATTGACTGGAAAGAAAAATTTAAACAGAAAAATGTGAAGAATAATTTAGGGTTATTTAAGAACATCTTACTGGATGCCTACAAAGCTACAATCATGTAACGCTAAATGGGCTAAAAAAAATCTGGTTTAGAGGGGAAGTGAAAACAGCAGTAACAAATGAAAAGACTATATAATAAATTTAAAAAGTTGACAGTAATTATTTTTAAACTAGGAATTATGAAATGCAGACAACTGATAAGGGAAGCTAAAGGTGTTAATGACAAAATCTATGACCAGCAGGGTTCAGGATAATAAAATTTAAATTTAAAAATATATTGGGAATAAACAAAATCCTAGGAATGGTATAAGTCTGTTACTAGACAGAGATGGTAAAACTGTTAATAACAAGGCAAAGAAAGCTGAAGTGCTCAATAAATATTTCCGATGTGTATTTGGAAAGAAGCATCATGAGGCATCTATATGGTATAATGACAAGGAAATACTTTCCATTCCAAAGTAATTAGGGAGGATGTTAAACCACAATTACTAAAAGTGAAAAAAATTTAAAATCACAGAATCTGGATAAGTTGTACCCAGGTGTTTTAAAAGATTGGCTAAGAAGTGCTCTAAAGAAATCTTAGAATGCTGAAGTGCTTCTAGAGCAGTTTCTCTCAAGTGCGGCCACGGTGGCCCCATGCGGCCTTTTCTTGCGGCCACAGCCTCTTGTGCTGTGATTGGGGGTGGGGCACAAAGCAGTGGACCCTCTCCCAGGGCTGCCAGCAGCACTGCCCCCCTCCAGAGACACAAATGCTGGAGGTACAGGCAGCTGGTAAATTCCACACACTTCCAGGGGAAGGAGAGACAGGCTTCGACCATGGGGCTTCGGGCTCCATCCATGTGGTGGCAGGCTCTGGTTCCACACTCCGGCCCCAGGCTCACCACCCCTGACATTGTCCCTGGGGCCTCCCTGCCCACCTCCCCATCCAGGGCTTAATTTGTCCCAGGGCTTGCCGGGGCTGAGTATGTGCTGTGTGAAAAGCGATATTAACAAATATACAAATATCACTTTTCACCGCAGAAGACTTACCAGCTAGCAAGTCTTAGGGGGGGAGAAAAAGCGCAACCAAAAAAGCAAAAGAAACAACAACAAACAAAGACAAACATCCAAAGCCTTATTTGTGTTTCTATTCTGTTTAGGTCCAGTAAGGGATAGCAACAAATGTAAATTTATTTTTATTACTGAGTCTGAAAAAACCCTACATAAATAAATTACAATGATTTGAACATGTGTATGTGCATATTTATTTTGTTTTTCCTAAAGTTAAATAAGTATTTTAGGAAAAATTGTCAGCACGGCCCCCAGCAAGAGTTGGTAGCTGCACTCTGAGGCCACCAAAAAATGTGTTGTAAGAACTCCTGTAGAGGACTGGAGAAAAATTAATGTTGTGCTAGTATTTGAAAAGGGCAACAGAATCATCCAGGCACCTATAGTCCTCCAGCCTGCCACTGATCCTGGGCAAAATCATGGAACAGCTGATACAGGACTCCATCAATAAAGAGTCAGAGTGGAATTATAAATGATGCCAGTCAATAGAATGTTATGGAAAATATCTTGTCCAATACACTTGCTAATTTTTTTATGAGATCATTAGTTTACAAATATTCACAGTTATTTTGATCAGTTAAAGTGTTTGCGTACGGCACGAAATTCTGACTAAAAAAAATCATTATACAAAATTAATATAGCTTGTGTTAAATGGATTAAAAACTGGTTCACTGATAACTATTCCAGTTTGGAATCCTCACATCCAGGTAATGGATCCTGTTTTGCCTTTGTGACCACACTTCCAAACAATGTTGAAAAATTATAAAGGGCTCATTGCTAAAGAGTGATGAGAATGAGTCAAGGTTTGAAAAACCTGCCTGATTGTGAGAGACCAAAGAAACTCAATCCCTTTGGTTTATCAGGAAGAAGGTGAAGGGGTGGCTTGATCACCACCTAGAATTACCCACCTGGGGAGGAGAACTCCGAGAGCAGAGGGCTCCTTAATCTGGCAGAGAAAGGCAAAACAGGATCCGGTACCTGGAAGCTGAAGCTAGACCAATTCAGAATAGAAATAAAGGGCCCATTTTAATGGGGAGGGTAATTAGCCACTGGAACAATTTACCACTTGGAGTCTTCATACCAGGATTGGACAACTCCTTCTAAATTATCTGCCCTAGCTCAACCAAAATGCATGGCTGGCTGCAGGGATCGTTGTCCGGAATTATCTGGCCTGTGCTCTGCAGGAGGTCAGACCAGATGAACGCAGTGATCCCTTCCGGCCTTAGGAGCGATGTGTGCTGTTCCTATAACACAGTTCTGTTTAGTGGAAGTATTGTCTAGCTGCAAGAACAAGAAGAGGTGGAACATTCTGATGGCAGGGCAGGGGGTGTGGCTCTGGTTTTACCTATCTGAGTGGGAGATGGACTATTGAAGAGAGGAGACTAGAAACTGTCCGGAGGGGGGAGGAGGAGGAGGAGGCTGAGAGGGTTCTTTTGATGAATGAAGAACAAGGCTAGCTCATTGCGACTCAGGAAATGCTCACTGCCAGTGAGGTCCCTGCGTTTTGTAAGCTGAAATACACGCCTATTTCCTGTTGTGCTGCACTTAGCTGCTGCCCATAGGGGAGTCTGTTGGGAACCTGCTGAAATCCCATCACTCTAGGTTTCTGAAGGGCCTAGGATCATGACAGATGTTCATGGAAACTCTTAGGAAAAAGAACCACCAATCCTAATGCTCACCTGCTTCCTGCTGGAGCAGAGCTGAATCTGTCATGGACAGGATGGCAGAGGCTTTTGCTGCTTCTAGCCCAGCCCAAATCAGGAGCTTCTGGCCATGTTTTCCATCTGCCAAATAGCTGGCAATCCAGTCCATGACTGACAAGTCTGGTCAGGCCTCACACAGCCCCTGGATGGTAGCTGTTTGCTGGGCAAGCTGTGTTCTCATCTGCAAGTCAGAGTGTGACAGTGTTGCCTTGGGGCTGAATAAAAGTGTCTCCTGTGTGTTTGCTGCACCTGAGCGATGGCAGGGACACTGCACCATTGTGACAGCTGTAGTAGCCTCTGTGAAATCCTTAGGTTTTCTAACCCCATTTCCCACTGGGGAGATGCCTGGTTCACACACCCTCCTGCACAGGTGGTACCTCCTGGCCCCTCAGTACAGTGTGTGTGGCTGCTGAAGCCTGAATGTGCTCTCATAGGAACATGGAAGGGAAGGGCCTCGTGGGTCACTGAGTCCAGCCCCTGCTATTGCAGGTAGCCCACCACTGAGAATAGCCGAGCTACATCCTTTTTGGAACCCCCCTTCAAATTCCCCCCTCACTCTTCTTTTCTGCAGACTAAATACGTCCAGTTCCCTCAGCCTCTCCTCTCATGTGCTCCAGCCCCCTAATCATTTTTGTTGCCCTGCGTTGGACTTTCTCCAATTTGTCCACATCCCTTCTTTTGTGGGGGACCCAAAACTGGATGCAGTATGCCAGATGTGGTCTCACCATTGCCGAATAGAAGGGAATAATCACTTCCTTCGATCTGCTGGCAATGCTTCAAGTAATGTAGCCCAATATGCCGTTAGCTCTCATCCAGCTTCTCATCCACTGTAATCCCCAGGTCCTTTTCTGCAGAACTGTTGCTTAGCCACTTGGTCCCTAGTCTGTAGCAGTGCATGGGATTCTTCCATCCTAAGTGCAGGTCTCTGCACTTATCCTTGTTGAACCTCATCCGATTTCTTTTGGCCCAATCCTCCAATTTGTCTAGGTCGCTCTGGACCTATCCCTACCCTCCAGCGTATCTAATGACCCAACACTGCTTAGCGGAGAAGTGTCTGTGAGAGAACAAATCCCTGCTAGAGACAACAAGAGTGCTTGTAGGAGATGATGGGAAAATACTGTTCGTGAAATCTGAGTTCCACTGGGACTCTGACTAGTGATGACTGCAGTGTGTGATGGGAGAGGGAACAAGCTGTTCTGCACAAGGGGCACTCCCTCCTCTTTAGCAGATGAGGCCATTAATAAGAGGTTTCCTCCTCTTTTTTCAAAGGCCACACTGCACATTTTTGTACCTGTAGAAATGGTTCTAACAATCAGTGATATTTTGCACATCTAGAGCATCTATCATGAGTAGGGCTCAGTCTTTGTCACGGAGGTCGTGGAAGTCATGGATTCTGTGACTTTCCACAACCTCTGTGACTTCTGCAGCAGCCAGTGTGGCTGGCCCCAGGGCTGCCCAAGCATCTGGCTCTGCGGCCCACTGCTCAGGTGGCTACGGGACAGTCACACTGGCCATTGCTGGAGCGACTCGGCAGCCAGCTGCTGAGGCGGCCCTTGGGCCAACCGCACTGGTCGCTGCTCAGGCGGTCCCCGGGGCCACCCACACTGGCCACTGCTCAGATGGTCCCCGGACAGCTGGTCCCAGAACTGCTCAAGCCCCGGGGGTGGGGGTGGGGCTGGGGGGGGGGGCAGGGCCCTGTGGAGTGTCCTCTTTTTTAAATGCTTGAATATGGTAACCCTACCTTTACAAATATCAGTGATCCCTGCTTTACGTCTTTGAGGTATTTTGGTTGTTATTGGCTCCATTTTACAAACGGTGAAACAGCTACAGGGACGTTGGAGCAAAGCTTTCAAACATCTGCATCTAATTTGTGTAAACATAGCTCCTGCACATGCAAAAGTGAAGTTTGTATGGGCAAGTCTCCTGGTTATAAGAACAATTCATTAAAGTAGAACCTCAAAGGTACGAACACCAGAGTTACGGACTGACAGGTTACAGGACACCGTGGAACTGGAAATAATCAATCAGGCAGCAGCGGAGACAAAAAAACAAATAAATAAACCAGCAAATACTGGCCTGGACTGTGCCTGTATTGCATCTTAAAGTTAGGCACATCTGGGCTGCCTGTCCCCCACATCCCCTACAGGTAGGAGGTGGTGAACACTGTTTTCCTCTCTCCGTCCCCCTCCCAGCCTGGGGGGATGAAGTTTGTAAGCTCAGAGCCCAGGAAAGAAACTTCCCAAGCTGCTACTGAAACCTGGCCTGGAGTGTAAGCTGCTGGAGCCAGAGCCAAAGCTCCTGCCTGCACACTGTGTTCTGGAGGAGCAGCTCAGTTTTAAAGGACCACAGCCTGCACTGCACACCCACTGAACTGCTTGTCCCCACCCCCACTTGCCAGGCAGTCACTGCAGAGCTGTGAGCCCTGCTCTGAGGAGTCTGCCCTGAAGAGCATCCCATAATGGCTTGTTCAGAGTTACGAACATTTCCGAGGGGACCATTTCAGTAGTTCTCAAACAGGGGTCTGGGGCCCCTGGGGGCTGCGAGCAGGGCCAGTGTTAGACTCTCTGGGGCCCAGGGCAGAAAGCCAAAGCCCTGCCGCACAGTGCTGAAGCCTGGGGCTCCGAGCCCCATCATCCGGGGCTGAAGCTGAAACCTGAGCAACTTAGCTTTGTGGGGCCCCAGGTAATTGCCCTGCTTGCTACGCCCTAACGCCAGCCCTGCCTTTTATATGCAGAAAACAGTTGTGGCACACCTGGGCCGGGGAGTTTTTATAGTATGTTGGGGGGACCTCAGAAAAAGTTTTGAGAACCCCTGTGTTAGATCACCTAGTCTGAGCTCCTGTATAGCACAGACCATTCACTTTCACCCGCTTGCCCCTCTGTTGAGTCAATAACATGGGTTAGACTAAAGCATTTCAGTCCTCAAGAGACTAAACTGTTGTGTGCCACAGGCAGAGAATGGGAGGCCAAGGTGCCCGAAGGGCCCTGCAATGGCAGGGAATCAGTTAGGTGGGGCTGGTTGTCAGGGCATGGTTTTTCGCTTCCAATCTAGGCACAGCTGTTTGAAAATGTGATTTAAAAAACAATCATTCTGTGATCATCCAAGGTAAAACCCAAGTAGGAATACAGAGGTGGTGGTTAGACTTTATATCCAATAAGAAAAGACCAAGAGTGAGTGCAGATACTTTGTACCGTCCCAGTAAACAGGGTGTACTATCAAGCCAGCCTACTCACAGCAGTAGTGGATTAGGGGCACACTAACCCAGCCAAACGCTAAGTCTTTATTGAACAAGAGAATTGTGGCAATGTAAACATTGCTAGGCTACCATGGATTAATACGAAATCATGCCCACCAGAAATGTACACACCTCCTTTAGCAAAAGCTACTCTACGAGTTTGGGATAGAACTAGGGATGGGATCAATTCTTTTCCCCTCCCCAATGACACCCATTGCAAATAACCTCAGATCTTAACCCACATCACAAGCCAGAATGCTTTAAAGAATATACACGGTTAGCCAGCTATTGACTACAGAAACTTTACTATTTTATTTTGAGATCAAACCTAACTTTAACTGACCCACTCTCCCATGGTAACAGTACTTGCGAGTTAGGCATTATTTTTCTCAACTTTACAGAAAAAAAAAATACTGTTTTATGCAGAAAGCTAACTGGTCAATTAGGAAGCAAAAAAATGTATACCTAATCTATATTGTGATTTTTTTTGTCCAAAGCAGTTTGCCCCTCTCTATTGAGACATCAGCAGATATCTCCCATGGGGACATATCTCCTGAGCTAGCAAGTCACTTTGTAAGCAGGTGCTCTCAGGGCACGTCTTCACTACTCGCTGAATCGGCGGGTAGCAATGGATCTATTGGGGATCAACTTATTGCGTCTAGTGAAGACATGATAAAATCGATCCCCGATGGCTCTTCTGTCGACTCCGGAAATCCACCGCGGCAAGAGGCGGAAGCGGAGTCGACGGCGGCGTGGCAGCGGTCGACTCACCGCCGTCCTCACAGCCAGGTAAGTCGACCTAAAATACGCCACTTCAGCTACGCTATTCACGTAGCTGAAGTTGCGTATCTTAGGTCGACCCCCACTCTGTAGTGTAGACCTAGCCTAAGTTCCTGGTGCATGGCACGCAGTGGGGGCTATTCCATGGACTGCTGACCCCCTTGGAGAAAGAACCCTTCTGATTCCAGCCTACACCTTGTGCCATGGCTCTAGATGGTGCTCTAAATTCTTCCTGCCTCAGATACTTCCCTAGGACTTGTGTCCCCTACATCAGCTACTGCTACCCTGCAGTTGATCTGTTCTGGGACAGGATGGCTTCAGTTTCTGGCCGGGGCTCATGTGAATGGTGTGGAGGTTGGGCAATATCATCATCTCTAAGGGGCCAGTGCTGGGCCAGGAGCCAGCGTGTGATGTAGGTGCGCAGGGAAAAGGGAGTTTCCTTCACCACTTGGGCATACAGGGCAACTCCATAGCCACCACTGCTGCCTTAGGGCTGTGCTGCTTGTGCTCCCCCCAGGAATAGGGGAAGAATGGCTGGGGATTGGCAAAGCTGCTGATCCTCTCTCCC
Source organism: Malaclemys terrapin pileata (assembly GCF_027887155.1). Classification (NCBI taxonomy): domain Eukaryota; kingdom Metazoa; phylum Chordata; order Testudines; family Emydidae; genus Malaclemys; species Malaclemys terrapin. The sequence continues at coordinate 42,296,800 of NC_071512.1, read as the reverse complement.
AATGCTGTTCCTCCCTGGCCAACCCTGCCCTGTCCCCACACCGCCCCAGGATGGGATGCTGGGATAGAGCTCTCCTGGGTTTGGCTGTGAGGGGAGGAGGTATACAGCCCCAGGGTCTTCCTGAAGTGTCTCCTACTCCCATGCCCCAGCAGCACTCCCCATTGTCCTCTGTGTCCCCTGCTCCTCTGCCCTGCCAGCACTGCCATTGCCCTCAGCGCTCTCTGCCCTGCCAGTGCCCGCAATTGCCCTCAGCACCCCTGCTCCTCTGCCTGCCAGCACCCCCATAGCCCTCAGCGCTTTCTGCCCCACCAGCGCCCCCCATTGCCCTCAGTGCCCCTGCTCCACTTCCCCACCAGCGCCCCCCATTTCCCTCAGTGCCCCTGCTCCTTTGCCCTGCCAGTGCTCCCCATTGCCCTCAGTGCCCTGCTTCTCTGCCCCACCAGCGCCCTCCTTTGCCCTCAGTGCCCCTGCTCCACTGCCCCGCCAGTGCCCCCCATTTCCCTCAGTGCCAGTGCTCCCCATTGCCCTCAGCACCCTCTGCCCCACCAGCACCCCCCATTTCCCTCAGTGCCTCTGCTCCGCCAGTGCTCCCCATTGCCCACAGTGCCCCTGCTTCTCTGCCCCACCAGTGCCCTCCTTTGCCCTCAGGGCCCTCTGCCCTGCCAGTGCCCCCCATTGCCCTCAATGCCCCAGCTCCCCTGCCAGCACCCTCCATTGCCTCAGTGCCCCTGCTTCTCTGTCCCATCAGCACCCTCCATTGTCCTCAGCACCCTCTACCCCGCCAGTGCCTCCCATTGTCCTCAGTGCCCCTGCTCCTCTGCCTGCCAGTGCTCCCCATTGCCCTCAGCACCCTCTGCCCCACCAGTGCCCCCCATTTCCCTCAGTGCCTCTGCTCCTCTGCTCTGCCAGTGCTCCCCATTGCCCTCAGTGTCCCTGCTTCTCTGCCCCACCAGTGCCCTCCTTTGCCCTCAGGACCCTCTGCCCCACCAGTGCCCCCATTGCCCTCAATGCCCCAGCTCCCCTGCCAGTGCTCCCCATTGCCCTCAGTGCCCGTGCTTCTCTGCCCCATCAGCACCCTCCATTGTCCTCAGCAGCCTCTGCCCCGCCAGCGCCTCCCATTGCTCTCAGTGCCCCTGCTGCTCTGCCCCGCCAGCGCCTCCATTGTCATCAGCGCCCCTGCTCCCCTGCCCCGTCAGCGCCCCCCAGAGCCCTCAATGCCTTCTGCCCCACCAGTGCCCTCCATTGCCCTCCGCACCCCCTGTCCTGCCAGCGCCCCCCATTGCCCTCAGTGCCCCTGCTCCTCTGCCCCGCCCACCATTGCTCTCTGTATCTTCCATTGCCCTCTGTGTCCTCTGCCCCACCAGCACCCCCCATTGCCCTCATCGCTGTCTGCCCTGCCAACACCCCCATTGCCCTCAGCGCCCTCTGCTCCTGTGGCAGGAGTGGGCTCTTATCGGGCTTCTCCATGGGGTTGCCTGAGGCTCTGCTCTCTTTTATGGAGCTTCCTTGGGGAGGCACAGACCATTGCTGACCCTCCAGGGGGATGTTCCTGCTGTTTTGAGCAGAGTAGGGCTGCTGGGGGGGGATGATGGGTCTGGCAGTGGGTCGCAGTGGGGCTGACTAGCCCTGCAGGGAGCGCAGTCCAGATGCCTGGGGAGCCCTGGTCACTCACATTCTTCGCTCAGAGACAGTCTGTACCAGCATCCTCCGCTTGTCCCCTGGTAGAAATGTTCCTTTTCAGGCATTGGCTGCCTGAGCTGCTGCGCCAGGTCCCCTGACAGGGCCTTCTGGTCAGAGCATGGCTGGGACCAGCCAATAATCACGTCATGGTCCCTGGTGTGCTACTGCAGAAACATTCCCATCACAGCACTGCTGCATGCGGTGCATGCGCACCAGGAGGAGTTGTTGGTGGTGGGACAGGCCCCAGTGGTTTGTTAGGGTAGATTGTTCTGGGGAGGGGGAGGGATCACCCACTGGTCCATCTGGGAGGGCTGGACTGCATTTTCCCTGGTCATTGGTGCAAAATAGTGTGTGAGTGCAGGGAGGAAGCATGTTTTTGCAGCTGACGTGGATCTAGGAGCTGAGAGGCCTCATGCTGCCCCAGACACCCTGAAGTGTGGGTCAGTTACCTCTGTGTGCCTCATCTTCCCCTCCATCAGAGAAGGGCTCTGCTGCTCTGCCCCCGTATTAATGGTCACAAAGTGCGTTTCAACCCACAGGCAGGAGGTGCTAGAGAAGCACAACCGTAGGGCTGGGCTGCATACAGGGCTTCTCATGAGCACAGTGCCGTGCACAGCGACTCCATGGTAGAAGCTGGCTCCTGTGAGCTTTGTGTCCGACTGCTCCAACCCTGGCGCTGCCCCCAGGGTATCTGTCTCACTGCCTCCCTGTGGGGTTTGGGCAGGCTCGGTAAAGCTAGTGCTGTAGCATGGGGCACTGGACTGCGCCTGCAGAGACCGGAGAGGATATTCCCACTTCTGGCATGAGTGAGCTTGGGGGAGTCTTTTAATCTGCCTTGGGCATCATCTCCAAAACGCCTCCCATCTATTGTGGGGCTCCAACCCACTAACAGCTGTGCAGGGCTCAGGTAGACTGGTGAGGAGGGACAGATAACTACTGAGAGAGAGAGAGACCCAGGCACCCCTAGGCCCCGCTCATCTGGGGAAGACGTGCCAGCCTGGGGCGTGTGGAACTTTCAGCCTTGGTTCCTTCATTGCGAGCTGCCTTGTCAGTGCGGGGAGAGGAGCTCTGGCTGCCTGGGTAGTGCAGGGAACCCAGAGGTGTCTAACACACAGGAGTATAGCTTAAGCCCTGAGTCAGGGCTCTGAAGGCAAACACCCCACCACATGACAGAGGTCAGCATCAACTGACTCTCCCCCCATAATGAGTGTTTCCCTGCTGCTGCTGCTGTCAGTGACTGGTGTGGGCATGTTACTTCTCTCCGTGCATGAGCAGTGTCGGCGCATTCTGGGTAGCCCCAGAACCACAGCCTGTGTCCTCCTAGCCTCTGTTTAGATGTCACTTCCTGCTGTGTGGCTGACCTTAACAGTGCTTGTGGCACAGGACCTGGTTGCAGGAGGTGGAAGGTTACACATTTGGTATGGATGGTATAGATGATGTATCTTGTAATAGTTGGTGTAGCAGCTTGGGGCGGGTGGTCTTGCTATTATAGGTGGATATGGATTGTGTAGTGTTACACCTGGGTGCTGTTGGAGTGGCTGTAACACTGTAGTGTGCATGGGGTAGCTTTAACACCCGTGTGTGGATGGTATCATTACTCCTGCGTGTGGATGGTGTAGCTGTTACACCTGGGTACATGTGGTATGTCTGTTACTGCTTGGTGTGGAGAGTGTGAGCCGTTTACCTGGGTGTGGCTCACATATCTAACACATCTGTGTGCTACTCATATAGCCATTACAACTCACTGTATACGTATAGATTTACACAGGGATAAGGACAGGAGGGTAGAGGTGTGGCTCTTTCCTGTGGATGGTATAGCTGTTTCACCTTGGTAGAGATGTTATGGTTGTCACACCTTGGTGTGGATGCTGTAGCTGTTCACCCTAGTGTTGGTGTTTATAAGTATTACGCTATGTTGCAGACCATACAGCTGATAGCTTGGTAGAGATGGGGATGGGGTGCCTTCTGCACCCAGGTATGGATGGGGTAAGTGTCAAACCTGTTTGCAGGTACAATAGCTTGGCTAATGTAGTTTTTAAACCTTTGTTCAGATGGGGTAGCTGTTACACACTAATACTGATGGTGTAGCTGTTAGTCTTTTTGGTGTGGATGGAATGGCTGTTACACCTTGTTGTAGATAGTGTAGCTATTACACCAGGATGCTATTCCATGCTTGGTATGGAGGTTACAACTTTTACAGCTGAGTGCAGAGGGTTTAGCTGCTATGAATTGTGTGCACAGTGCACCTGTTACACTGTCATGCAGCTGGTGTAGCTGTTACACCTCAGTGCACAAGGTGTATCTCTAACCCCTTTCTGCAGATTGTATAGTTGTTTCACCTTGGTGTGGATAGTGTAGCTGTTGCCATCTGTATCATGTAGTATAATTGTTGAACTTTGGTGTGGTTGGTGCAGGTGTTCTACTTTGGGGTGGATGATATTTTGATTCTGTATTAGCTGTTACCTAGGGTTACCATACGTCCAGATTTCCCCGGACATGTCCGGCTTTTTGGTGCTCAAATCCCCATCCGGGGAGAATTGCCAAAAAACCGGACATGTCCGGGGAAATAGGGAGGCAGCATAAGTCAGGGTCCGCCCGGCCCTAGCAGGACCCGCCGGGTCCGCAGCGCAGCCCAGCCGCCCGGCTACATTGTAGCGAGCTCGGGCAGGGGAAGGAGGGAGGCGCAGCCGCAGAAGGCGGTGGAGGGGCCGCTGCTGCCCCCGGAGGCCGGGCGGACCGCGCGCCCCAGCCGAGCCCGCAGGACCACGGGGAGGCTGGGCCCAGCCAGCGGCTCGGGCTTCTCTCACGGGCTGGAACTCCCCGGCCACTGGGGGACCCTTCCTGCGGCTCCGTCACCCCGCGTGGCAGGAAGAAGGCTGTGGCGCAGGGCAGGAATGCGGCGTGTGCCGCGGCTCCAGGGACCCACGCTGCCCCGGTCACCGCTGAGCATCCGAAGCCCCCGCCAGGCAGAGGCTGCCGGGGGAGCGGGGGAGCAGGGCAGGCGGGGGGGGGGTGCAGAGGCTGCAGGGTGAGGAGGAGCAGGGGAGGCAGGGGCATAGAGGCTGCAGGGGTAGGGGGGTGCAGGGGCAGGGCAGGCGGGGGGGCACAGAGACTGCAGGAGCGGGGGGGTGCAGGGGCTGCAGGGCGAGTGGGGAGCAGGGAAGCACTTAGCAACCCCCAACCAAGATCAAAGCGGGAAGGAGGAGGGGGAATGTGGGGTGCTCAGAGGAGGTCCAAGGTCAGAGAAAAGCTGTAACCTCGGGAGTTTAATACAAGCCTGGAATGGATTTTAGAATCTTTGCGGGCTCCCACCTTCTGCACTCGAAGTGCCAGAGTGGGGAATTAGCCTTGATAACCCTAGTAGAGCACTATGCAGTGTGCGGGGGGATATCCTAACGAAGCTGGGTATGCATCCCTCAGTCTCCCAGAGCTGTCTTTATCCAATTCTGTGCTATTAGTACTTCCTTTCTGCTAACCCAATAGACTGTGCACAGAAAGGGCTTGCCAAGGTGTGACTGAACTGATGTGCTATAGAGAATTGCTGAATGAACTGGGGGCCATGATCTGTGGTTGTCTCTTTTGGAGTCCCAGGGTGAGCAAAATGCATTTTGCAATGTGTTTCTACCTTGGCACTTGCTTTGTTGTGCCACATCTCACTTCCAAAGGCATTTGAGAAAGAATCTGTGCAGTTTAATTTTTAGATAGACTTGCCTGCCCTGGGCAGAGAGCAACCAGGGATCACATGTGGTTCCTTTGTATTCTTCTTGCGCTGATCACTGATTTCCTGCTTGGTCATCCATCCCTAGTTGGATGTGATCACATATTAAAAAAACATACAAGGGACCAGTATTTTAAACATACAGGGAACAAGTAATTGAGCACTGGAACAAGTTGCCAAAGGAGGTTCTCGAATCCCCTTGGATGTTTTTAAGAACAGGTCAGACAAATATCTGTTAGGGCTGGTCTAAATTTCCTCAGAATGGGGAGGGTGGATTAGGTGACCTCTTGAGGTTCCTTCCAGCCCTGCATTTCTATGGTTCTGTTCTTCATCCCTCAGGGAATTTTTCAGTTGGACCATCTCCATCAGAGTTGGTCGGAAATGTTCTGATGAAATGTTTTTCCACCAGAAAATGCTGATTCATTGAAAGAAGAATATTTAGTGGAAATGTGTTGATTGCAACAGAATTATGAGAAAAAGTCCTTTTCAGAATGGATTGTTCTGATTTTCCATTTCTAAACATCTTGTTGTTTCCATTTTTTATTTTATAGATTATAATATAAACATATTTAAAAGTTAAAATCAGAACAAAGTGTTTCACTAGACTCAAAAAAAGAATATTTCCAGAATGTTTTGTGGGAAATTCTGAATTTTTAAAATTTTGTTCTGTTTCGGTACAGGAAAAAATTCCAGTGTGCAGATTTGCTCGAAAATCCCCTTCCCGCCCAGTTCAGTCTCCATGTCATGGACACCAGAGCTATTGAGGATCTTTTAAGTCCTTCTCAATGTACTGCAGATGGGGCATCCCTGCCTCCTGGGATGCCACCCCCAGAAGGAATGTTCTGATCTCAGTGCTGTACTCACTAGGCCCCTCTTCCCTCACTCGTGTTGGGCATGGACATTGCTAAAAGTGGCCCATTGCTTCAGACTGGTGTGAGTGAGTGATAAGAAATAGATCCTTTCCTTGCTGTATGTGTGGATTAGTCTCCCCATGCTGGGCTGAACCTCTTCCAGACTGGGGCTCTGAGGCTGGTCTGGAACTTAGTTACACTACATGGATCCATTCTTAATCCATCATTTCTTTGTTTACCTTGGGTGAGGGGATTCCAGGGGTTAAAGGTTGTTTAAAAGTTAAGCCACGTTGTCAAGCTGTCTAGAGTAGCTCACTAGTGTGAGTGCCAACCTCAGGGTAGACTGTCAAGGAACAGGGCACAAACAACTGGTTGTGTGTACTATAATTAGATTTCACCAGCCAAATAACAAGTGTGAACTCTTCAAGCCTTATTACAGCCTTAACATGGAGTCACAGGCATCCCCTTTGGGCACTCCGGTCTATCTTACCTGCCGGTCAAACTTGCCTTTGTGATAGATGGTCCCTTACATTATCTTTTCTAATTTAGGCGGGGAGGGATAGCTCAGTGGTTTGAGCATTGGACTGCTAAATACAGGGTTGTGAGCTCAATCCTTGAGAGGGCCACTTAGGGATCTGGGGCAAAATCAGTACTTGGTCCTGCTAGTGAAGGCAGGGGGCTGGACTCAAAGACCTTTCAAGGTCCCTTCCAGTTCTAGGAGATAGGATATCTCCATTTATTTAAAAAAATCACAGCAATATTTAGGTTACTTCCGGTCTCAAAGAACTTGTCACTTACCCCACGTCGATTGCACCTTAGATCTCTTACCAAAGACAAAACTTGTAGCCAATCCTGTAATAAACTATCTAAAGATTTATTAACTAGGAGAAAGAAATGAGAGTTATTTACAAGGTACAAGCAGGTAAACTCACACACAGAAATGAGTTACAGTTTTAGATTTCAAAAGGTAATGGAAGCTGCTGTGATGTGCAGTGTCTGTATGTCCTTTAGGGCTAACCTAAGCTAAGCAGCTTGGGGATCCCTTGCTTATGTTTAGAAATATTGTCCTTCCAAATTCAAGGCAGCACACCGATACAGTGCCTCCTGGTCAGGGAATTTTATTCCTTTCCCTCAGAGTTCAAACTGATGGAACAAGAGGCCATGCCTGTCTCTTCTTCATGGGTGTGTGTCTTTGTCATTTGATGTTTCTCAGTGGCTCATTTGGTTTCAGTGGGCCTTCTTGTGAAGTGCTGGCCCTGCACACACTAATTAATGCTTCTTTTCTGTTTGGTGAGTTACACAATTACAGCGGTTTACATGCAAACACTCAATAGCACTGTATACCATGAGCTACAGATGTTATAAGTGAGATCAATACATGCAGCATCCTTCAAGCATTTCATAAGGTCTAAACACATTCTTTTCAACTTAACATCTTTTTTAACCATGCTAACACACAGTGAGCCAGACTGGTTTCCAGCTATGCATTTGTCAGTGTTCAGTGAGGCTGGAGGCCTTGGCATGAGCTGACACCTGGTCTGCCAGCATCACACAGGTTTTCTAGCAGAATATCCTAGGGCAGAACTTGTAGCTGCTGCAACAGCCACGTGGGAAAGGACATGCTCTATGACTGATGGAGACAGACAGGCCAATCACATGCATAAGAGCTGCCCTCTGGCTCAAATGGGGGATGAAGCTGGGGGCGGACTCTAGAAACTCAATTTATAGATAGGAAAATGTTGATTTCTCTCCTGCTGCGTTATGGGAGGAACCCAGGAGTAGGCAGCCCTGATTGGAAGCAGAAATCAAGGGAGGGGACTAGCAAACTGGGAGTTGGCAGGAAACGTGAGCAAGGAGACAGGGCTGGCAGCGGGGGAGAAATGGAGGATGACTGTACTGGACAAGGGCAGGAACCCTGGATCAGAATCCCCCAAGTCTTAGAGATGTTCAGACTGCATGTGGGCCCCTCTCATGCATCTCTGCTCCATGTGCATTGAGCTGCACAGTATTGCCCCTTCACAGCAGTGACAATTTCATACTCCCACTGTCCTGCTTAATGTCTTCTACTGCTTCTTTTATCTCCCCATTCAGCTGCTGCTCCGGGGCTGAAGTAACCTGCCATGATGATCTCCCCTCCCAGGATGCCCCTCCTGCTGCTGTTGCTCCACATCCCAAGTGCTGCCAAAGCTCAGGTTAATCCAGGTAAGCAAAATGAAGGCCAGGCTGTTGCAATCCCAGTGAAGCAGCTGCCCCAGAGGTTATTTTCATTGGCTGTGCTCCTGCCAACCGGAGGCCAAGGCTCATTAATCTTCTTCCTCCATAACAGACGGGTCACCCCGTTTCCAGGAACTCACACTTTCCAAATACAGAGAAGATGAAAGTGTCTTTCTGAAACTCTGCATTGACACCTGCCCAGGACGGGGATGGGCTGTGCTGGTTTACAGTGGCTTTGTTAAAACCTGGTGTAACCCTTTAATCTCACAGTACTGCTGCCTCCCGTCATCCCACAGCACTGTGTTCCTGGCCCTAGCGATTATAAGATTATTCTTCCCAGCCAGTCTTACAACCATGGCCCCACTGAGGACAATGGCAAAGCCCCTATTGACTAAAGTCGGGTCAGGATTTCAGCCCCTCTTCCACCAGGAGACTTATCAAGTAGCTTTCTAGGGTTTTCTCTCTGGAATGTGAAGAGTGTTTAGTGTTTCTGAAAGGGAGGGGCTGACGCCAGTGGCAAGTCAGAGACAGGACCCAGTGTATCTCGGTCCTGACCTGCAACCACTCTGATAAAATAACAATTACACCTAGCTCTGAGTGAGTCAGTATCGTTCACTCAGGGGAAATGGAGGCATAGAGCAGGGCAGTGATTTGCCCAGGGTCATCCAGAAGGCCAGTAGCAGAGCTGGGACTAGATCCCAAGTCTCCTGAGTCCCAATGCACTGCTCTACCCACTAAACTATGCTGCGTCATGCACCTTAGCTGTGATCCACAGGTATTCCAATGCTGCCTCTGCAACAGTTCAGCAAGGATACCTTGGTTGTAGCTTGCAAGGGGCCTAATCCTGTGCTACTCTAGTGCCAAAGCACATCCACTCTGAACTGCAGCACCCCCTGCAAGCCGTCCTCTGGGCCCTTTCGCAGCTCTGCCAATGCAGAGTCCTGGCTCTCTTAAATAGGGACACTTGTTCCTGTGGGGTGTTTGATCTATGTACGCATAGGGAGGAGGTTGAGCTCACTGAGCATGTTTGACTTGTGATTATCTGTGGTCGCATGCGGAGCCTGGGCCTTTGAGTGGAGGCCTTTCTATGTTTTGTTCCCAATTGGTCCAGTTTTATTTTGAGTTTGATGAGAGCAAGGAAATCTGTACTGGGTATTATTTTTTCTCCTGGTCCTAGGTGCTTTTTTTGGCCATTCCTAGCTGTAGCAAACAAAGACTTGCTTTATAAAATCTCTGACAGATGCCTGGCCCCTATGCAGAGCCAGGGGCTTTTGAAAAATTGATCTTTTTTAAAAATTGATACAGGCAAGAAAAGAACATCTAAAAGAGATTTCTCCACATGCATTCATGGAAGCAGAATCTGTAGCCCCTTTGGCCATGGTAGAGGAACTGGTACATATCAGGGGGTTACAGTTGGTTTCCTCTGTGACCCAATCAGTTCAAGGCCCAGGCCCATCAGGAAGGAAAAATTTGCTGGGTTTCCCCATGGATTATGCACAACAACATACTTATTCCAAAGGAGTCAATCCTGTTTCATTGGAAGACTTCTATCAGACATACATTTGGCCTTGTCTGGCCTGGACAGTCATTGTACTGGACTGGAGCCAAAGTAACTGAGCAGATCCCAAAGGAACAACCCTACAAGGGATTCCTACAGGCTTTCAGTGTGATCTGCGGTTGTAGTCCTTGGAGCTGTGATCTTCTCTGCTATCACAAGTTCAACAAGTTTCAGAGTAACAGCCGTGTTAGTCTGTATCCGCAAAAAGAAGAACAGGAGTACTTGTGGCACCTTAGAGACTAACAAATTTATTAGAGCATAAGCTTTCGTGGACTACAGCCCACTTCTTCGGATGCATATAGAATGGAACATATAATGAGGAGATATATATACACACATACAGAGAGCATAAACAGGTGGGAGTTGTCTTACTAACTCTGAGAGGCCAATTAATTAAGAGAAAAAAAAAAAAAAAATTTTTTTGAAGTGATAATCAAGCTAGCCGAGTACAGACAGTGTGATAAGAAGTGTGAGAGTACTTACAAGGGGAGATAGTCAACGTTTGTAATGGCTCAGCCATTCCCAGTCCTTATTCAAACCGGAGTTGATTGTGTCTAGTTTGCATATCAATTCTAGCTCTGCAGTCTCTCTTTGGAGTCTGTTTTTGAAGTTTTTCTGTTGTAATATAGCCACCCGCAGGTCTGTCACTGAATGACCAGACAGGTTAAAGTGTTCTCCCACTGGTTTTTGAGTATTTTGATTCCTGATGTCAGATTTGTGTCCATTAATTCTTTTGCGTAGAGACTGTCCGGTTTGGCCAATGTACATGGCAGAGGGGCATTGCTGGCACATGAGACAGACCTGTCCTCGCTTACAGACAACCCCCCAACCTAAAGCAAATACTCACCAGCAACCACACATCACTGAACAAAACCACTAACCCAGGAACCTATCCTTGTAACAAACCCCGATGCCAACTCTGTCCACATATCTATTCAAGTGACATCATCATAGGACCTAATCACATCAGCCATACCATCAGGGGCTCGTTCACCTGCACATCTACCAATGTGATCTATGCCATCATGTGCCAGCAATGCCCCTCTGCCATGTACATTGGCCAAACCGGACAGTCTCTACGCAAAAGAATTAATGGACACAAATCTGACATCAGGAATCAAAATACTCAAAAACCAGTGGGAGAACACTTTAACCTGTCTGGTCATTCAGTGACAGACCTGCGGGTGGCTATATTACAACAGAAAAACTTCAAAAACAGACTCCAAAGAGAGACTGCAGAGCTAGAATTGATATGCAAACTAGACACAATCAACTCCGGTTTGAATAAGGACTGGGAATGGCTGAGCCATTACAAACGTTGACTATCTCCCCTTGTAAGTACTCTCACACTTCTTATCACACTGTCTGTACTCGGCTAGCTTGATTATCACTTCAAAAGTTTTTTTTTTTTTTTTTTTTTTTTCTCTTAATTAATTGGCCTCTCAGAGTTAGTAAGACAACTCCCACCTGTTTATGCTCTCTGTATGTGTGTATATATATCTCCTCATTATATGTTCCATTCTATATGCATCCGAAGAAGTGGGCTGTAGTCCACGAAAGCTTATGCTCTAATAAATTTGTTAGTCTCTAAGGTGCCACAAGTACTCCTGTTCTTCTTTTTACAAGTTCAACAGGTTCAGGTTTGGTCAGTATCTGGAAATGGTTCTAGTGATTCGGAAGATGCTGCTCTGTACCGGACACAGTGCTAGGGGCCAGGTGTGCTGCTGTCTTTTGGATGAGACATGACACTGATGATCTGTAGTCCCCTGTGGCCATCAAAAGTGTTATAGAGATCAGCCTGGGCATTTAGGCCAGGACACAATAATTAGATTATGCCTTGCAAAATTCTCTCTGCCTCTAGAGCTAAGGTCCCTAAACTGTCAGTGTTTCCCCTAGGGGGGCACGGATGAATGTCCGGTGGTGCACGGCGGGGCCGGGCCAGCCCCCCCGGGGGACAGGGAGTGCCACCCAGCCCCTCCCCACTCCCAGCTTTGCTCTAGTTCCCAGCCTGGGGCTGAGGCTGGTGGTGAGGCCAGGTGTAGAACTACCCCAGGCTGCGGGCCTGGCTGCTGGCCCACATGGCAGCCAGCTGCAGTTCTGCTCCCACTCCTGCCCCCAGCCTCGGCCCCTGGCTGTGGCCTGCTTCTGGTCACAGACCTATCCGCAGCTGTGGCCCCAGCCTCTGCCCCTTACCCCAGTCCGCATCCCCTCCCTGGAACTGGGGCCCTGCTCTTGGCCCCAGCAGGTTGGGGGGCGGGGCCTGGACAGGGATAACGGGGGGTGCAACCCTCAAAAATTTGGGGACTGCTGCTCTATAGAGAACAAATGTTTAATCCTGGGCTGTCAGTCTAGCAGAGAAAGGTAAAACATGAGCCTATGGCTGGAAGCTGAAGCTAGACAAATTCAGCCTGGAAATAAGGTGAAAATCTTTACCAGTGAGAGTAACTAACCATTGGAACAACTCACCAAGGGTTGTATTGGATTCTCTGTCACTGAAAATGTTTAAATCAAGATTGGGTGTTTTTCTAAAGCTCTGCTCTAGGAATAGTTTTGAGGAATTTCTCTGGCCTGTGCTGTATGGGAGATCAGACTGGATGATCACACAGGCCCCTTCTGACCTTGGAATTGATGAATTTTCACTTCCTTTCTAAAGTGGTCTGTCATGTGGCATTGCTGTGCGCTATAAACCAGCTGCTCCCTCCCATCCCAGTGGTGGCTGTATTTCAGTGGTGAGTAATGAATTCTGCAAAGTGTTTGTGTTGGGATTGCAGTGCCATACAGTATAGAAATACAGTGTATCAAGGTGAAACAGCCCTGGGTCAGACTGAATCACAGTCCATGACTTCCATTTCCATGGAAGTTCATGGGGATTCACTGGTGCAAAACCAATGTGAGAGGAGAGCCAGTCCATGTGTCTTCCCTGCTGGTGCAGGCTGGAACTCAGCTGACCCATGGGCCATTGCTGGGACAGCGTAGGGTAGGGGCAAAGGGCATTAGATTCTAATTTTCAAATACAGCAAAAATAAGTGAATTATGGACTTTAACCCATAAAAGATTTTAAGGTTTATCTTAAGTGTCAGCACAGGAGAGTAAGGCCATCCCACGTCCTCTCCTTCTCCCGCCCCCATATCCAGCTCCTCACTCCAAAGTCCCCTCCCAAACGTGGGGTCTGTGACATTGCACTCCATAAGTTTTATGGAAATATGTTTATAAGTGTGAATATAATGTAACTGGAATATGCTTCATGCAAAAGGTCTCTTGTAAGGTATCATTACAAAGCTTTTAATCTACTGAGTGTGTTCATCCTATTTGTATGAATGTATCCTTCTTGTACCTAAAACTAGAAATATGAAGTATTACTCTGAGGTCCTATTGTAATTATGCAAAGTGTGGGCCATTAGTGGTGGCTTGGAATCTTGATGGCTCCCATTAACTAGGATGATTGGTTGTAAATGGCTCTGTTTACTTGTAAGCCTTCCTGTGTTCCTATGAGTCAGGTCAGAAAGAATGGAGGCTTGGGGTCTCACAGGACATGTGACCATGTCACCTGGTACTGGAATCCATCTTAAACCTGGTGCTTTTCCATTTAGAAGGAGGGGTGGGGACCCAGAGAGACAAAAGATTCCAGCCTTGTGCCAAAGCTATAAAAGAGGGTGGAACAGAACAAAGGAGGCTACCAGTCATGGGAAATCCCCTAGTTACCACCCGAGCTGGAACTAACAAGAACCATACCAGGGAAAGGATTGGGTCCAGACTAAGAAGGAGTCTAGTCTGTGAAAGAAGCTTATTGGACCATCTCTGAGGGTGAGATTTACCTGTATTCAGTTTCTTAAATGTATTAGGCTTAGACTTGCATGTTTTGTTTTATTTTGCTTGGTAACTTACTTTGTTCTGTCTGTTATTACTTGAAACCACTTAAATCCTACTTTTTATACTTAATAGAACATAAGACCGGCCATACTGGGTCAGACCAAAGGTCCATCTAGCCCAGTATCCTGTCTTCCGACAGCGGCCAATGCTCGGTGCCCCAGAGGGATTTAACAAAACACGTAATCATCAAGTGATCCATCCCCTGTTGCTCATTCCCAGCTTCTGGCAAACAAAGGCTAGGGACACCATCCCCCCGCCCATCCCGATTATCCTCTAGCCACTGAACTTATCTAGTTCTTTTTTGAACCCTGTTATAGTCTTGACCTTCACAACATCCTGACAAGTAGTTCCACAGGTTGTGTTGTGTGAAAAAATACTTCCTTTCATTTGTTTTAAACCTGCTGCCTATTAATTTCATTTGGTGACCCCTAGTTCATTTGGTGACCCCATAAATAGATTACAGTGCTGTATTATTATAAAGGACCTGATCCTGAGCTGTAACCTTCCAGCTGTATACAGGCTGTCTCTTGGGGAACAGCTTACCTGGTAATCACTGAGAGTGTCCAGTGACAGGGTCTGGATGCTACCAGGAACACTATTCAAAGGGATTTTGGGGACTGAGGTGCACCTAATGTTAACCTGTGAAGCAAAATAGGACTGGTGGAGTCCTGAGGAGAGTGTTTGAGTAGTTGAAAGGCTGGCAGTGTACAAGAGCTGACAAAAAGCTATCACAGGATGAACTCTCTCACACTGGAGACAAGGGACCCACAGTCCTGGGCGCCCGAGAAAGTGTCACTTGATGATATTCCTGATTGAAGAGAAGCAGGCATACTTTATGGTCAACAACCATCCAACCTCCATGCCCTGAGATCAAGATATCTCTGATCCACATGTAGGATTTCCCCCTTGTTTTGTGATATCAGAGATTGGGAAACAAAGGTAAGGTCCACCTCTTCCGGACCCCCTCCAGAAAGAGAGATAGCAGCTAGGTTACCTGGTTACCAACTTGCCATCTCGCCTTCCGGAGCAGGGTCTAAGGAGTTCTGTACTTCTTTTTTTAGGACTTGAGCACTGACATTCACATATGTACACATGAGTGTGTATCTTCTACTAACAGTGCCTTACTTTAATAGATGGTCTTGGATTTACATTTAGATTAATTTATTAGCAACTAACAATGTAATATACTGATTTCTCACATAATTGGTATTTTCATGTACACAAGTGGTCTAAAATTCAGGTGAAATATCCAATAATAGCTTTTGTAAAACCTGGTTAAAAATGGTAAAAAACAAAAACTAAGGGCCTTGTTGGTACAGCAGTGTGTGCTGAGATTGTCCACTAAAGTATTCTGTAGATCAGGTAGATGTATGACCGAAAGAGAAACACAAGTGTGATGCACTAGTTCCATAGTCTGATGGCTTCCTGGCAGAGCTGGTAGGGTCTTACACCACCCTGCCTGTTGATGTAGAACACTGGTTCTCAAACTTTTGTACTGGTGACCCCTTTCACATAGCATGCCTCTGAGTGATTATAAATGCTGGAGGCAAAGTGGGGTTTGGGGTGGAGGCTGACAGCTCATGACTCCCCCCGTAATAACCTCGTGACCCCCTGAGGGGTCCCGACCCCCAGTTTGAGAAACCCTGATGAAGAACATGGTGGTCATATTGTCCTCCATTACCTGGACTAATCACCATGTGATATACTGAAGAAAGGACTCGCAAGCCATGCATCCAGCTCAGCACTCCAAGAGATTGATATACATTCTTGCCTCTCTGGGTCCAGAGAGAGGCAAGAAACTATATCAGTCTCTTGGAAAGGTTTCTCATGTGTGCTGCCCATACCCTAAGCAAAGTGTCTACAGCTATAAACCTGGATCAGAGGGGAGGCTGGGAGGAGATCCCAATACAGGCATTCACAGAGTTCTTCCAGGACAGACTATACTACAATACTTGGGATTGGGGTGGGGTAACACATAGAAGGGCATATCCAAGTGATGCCTGGAATGGCATACGCTAGCCTGAACCAGCCCTGAATGCAGTGGAAGTGAAGTCTGGCACATGGCATCATAAAAGGTACAGGAGACCACGTGTCCCAACATGGCAAGGCACATTCTTATTTATGTGGGTTTGATTCTAGCTGTAGGATAAGGGATGACAGGTTCTTGACTCTGTCCTGGAGAAGATAAACCACTGATTTGGTGGGAGTCTAGAATTGGCCCAAATAACTTCATATTTTAGAGAGGAGTCAAGCTGGATTTCTCAGTACTACCTAAATTGTGGAACAGACAGGGAATCAGGTGGATGGATTACGAGCCCCGTTGTGGGAGATCTTCTTCATATCAGACAGCTGTTGAGGTATGGGTATATGAAAATATTCTGTCTTTCTTAGGTATGGTGCTACTACTATTGCAAGCACCTTGGTAAATACCTTCAGTGAAGTCTGGAGTCCAAAAGGTGGAATGTAGTATTGTGTGTGGTCATACTCCACCATTAACTGTAGGTACTTCCTTCAAACGGGATACCTACTGTCGCCTACAACTCACAGGGGATGCCTCCTGAAAGCAGGAGTAATGCCACATCATGATCATTGCCACTGATCTGGTAGCAGTGTCTGCTGCATCCAGAGCTGCTTGTAGGCTCACCTTAGCCACAAGATCATCTTCTGAGACTCTTCCCAAATTCTCCCCCTCAGGTCTGAGGGAGTGTGTCACAAAGGCCTGTATTCTTTCATAATTCCTAAAGTCACAGCAATAAAATCACATTGTTTTATTAATTAACCCAGAGTAAGTGATTAATACCTGGGGGAGCAAACAGCTGTGCATATCTCTCTATCAGTGTTATAGAGGGCGGACAATTTATGAGTTTACCCTCTATAAGCTTTATACAGAGTAAAACGGATTTATTTGGGGTTTGGAGCCCATTGGGAACTGGGTGTCTGGGTGCTGGAGACAGGGGACTTGCTGAGCAGGTTTTGGTTAAAGTCTGCAGCTTTGGGGGCATGGACCAGACCTGGGTCTGTGTTGCAGCAGACTAGCATGTGTGGCTCAACAAGGCAGGGTTCTGGAGTCCCAAACTACAGTGGAAAACGGGCTCAGAGGTAATTCCAACACATCAGGTGACAGTCCCCAGGGCGTCTCTGTGACCGAACCCATCACAGGGTCCATCCCCAAGGCCATGTTCCCCCCTTTTTCTTCTCCCTAGCTAACGTCCTTCATGGCAGATGGGGGAAGGAAGAGAAGTTGGAGCTTCTGCCCCTAAGCATGGTGCCAGGGCTCAGTCCCTCCTCTGCAGTGGGCCCAGCCCTCTTCCTACCTGGCAGGGACCCCTGCTCTTTACTCAGAACCATGGGGAGTAGGGGAAGGCAGGAAAGAAGAGAGCTGAGCTGATTTCAGAGAGCAGCCTCATGGCTACCTAGTGGAGGCACAGTGAGCCCCTGTTCAGGAGGCTGCAGCTGCCTGCCCCCTGGCCTACTGAGTGGAGATGTTCTGGACTAAGGCAATGGTCATATCCAGCGCTATAGCTAGGGTTGTCAACTTTCTACTCGCACAAGACCGAACACCCTTGCCCCGCCCCTTCTCCGAGGCCCCACCCCCACTCGCTACATCTCCTCTCCCTCCATCGCTCGCTCTCCCTCACCCTCACTCACTTTCAGCAGGCTGGGGCACGGGGTTGGGGTGTGTGTGTGTGGGTGGGGGGGGTTATGGGCTCTGGGTTGGGGGTATGTGCTCCAGGTGGGGCCAGAAATGCAGGGTTCAGGGTGCAGGAGAGGGCTCCGGGCTGGGGCTGGGGCTGAGGGGTTCGGTGTGCGGGAGGAGTTATGGGCTCTGGCTGGAGGTGCGGGCTCCAGGTGGGGCCAGAAATGAGGGGTTCAGGGTGCGGGAGAGGGCTCCGGGCTGCAGCAGGGGGTTGGGGTGTGGGGGTGTATGAGGGCTCCAGCTGGGGGTGCAGACTCTGGGGTAGGGCTGGGGATGATGGGTTTGGGGTGCAGAGGAGGAGTCTCTGGGCTGGGGCTGAGGGGTTTGGAGTGTGGGAGGGGATGCGGCCTATGGCTAGTGGCCAATGCCAGGTGCCCCAGAGGGAATGAACAGAACAGGTAATCATCAAGTGATCTATCCTCTGTCATCCAGTCCCAGCTTCTGGCAGTCTTGGCCGGCCAAGCCAGGCAAAAGGAGAGAGATAGGAAAGAGAAGAAATAAGGTAGGGAAGGAAAAGGACACAATGGAGCAGGGAGGAGCAAAAGTCTCACATCCCAGCTGGTGGTTGGGATTCAGCTGGAGCTGGTAGGGGTGGTGATGTCATCTGGGTCCCTCTGTCTGGCCCGGTCCAGTCAGGACACCTGTCTGGATCAGGATGACAAAGGTCTGGGGCCCAGGAGATGGTGGGGGTGGCAGCAATGATGGTGAAACTTGCTCCAGTAGCCAGTTTGTCTCCCCAAAGTCTCTTTGTAAGACCCCAAAGCAGTGGTGGATGGAACAGCCCATCCCTTCGTTATTTCAGCAGCCAACTAAGCCTAATATTCAACACACCAACTTTGGTTAGTTACTTTCCAGCACCACATTTTTCTTGTTTACCCGGCATGATCTTAGCACAGTCCTTGAGCTGGGCTAGGAGGCCTTTCTGTTTGGACTCAGTCACACTGTCTTCCCTTCACACCTTTTCTATCAACATTTGTTGTTCTAGTTCATAAGCTATCACAATAACCTTACACTCACTCTAGGGTTGCAAACTTTGATTGGTCATATTCCTGGAGGTTTCATTGTATGACATAATCTTCAATTAAAGATTAATTTTTAATTCCCGGAGACACCAGGACAATCCTGGAGGGTTGGCAACTGTAACTCACTCTCTACTGGTGAGCGCACAGTGAGGGTAAATATGTAGGCCCAATTATCACAACAGCCCTCTGCTCAAAAGGAAAAATCAAAAGTTTGGCTGTGTAAGGAACAGGAGGAATAATAATACAGAAAATACTCTAATGCTTTGATATCGCTCATTGGTGCACTTCCTCTGGATACTGTGTGCAGTTCTGGGCACTCTGTCTCCAAAACAATATAGCAGCATCAGAGGGGACTCTGTGATGGATGAGGAAAATGATTCAGGGCCTGGAAAACTTTTCCTGGGAAGAGAGTTTTAAATGAAAGTGTGTTTCCCTTGGAGAAGAGAGATAGAAGAGACCAAGAGCTTAGCAAAGTTCAAAAAAAGGATTGGCCACTTAGATGGATAACGAGAACATCAGAGTTAGAACTGTAATATCAGAGTTAGAACTGCTGACCCTCCAAGAGTTTTGAAAGGGATTTAAATCATCATACTTTGGGGCTGGGGGTGCAGACTCTGGGATAGGGCTGGGGATGAGGGGTTTGGGGTGAAGGAAGGGGCCTGGGGCAGAGGGTTGGAGTGTTATGGGGAGCGTGGGCTCCGGGGGGGAGTTTGGGTGTGAGAGGGAACTCTGGGCTGGGGCAGGGGGTTGGGGTGCAGGAGGGGGCTTGGGATGCGGGGCCCCGGCAGCTCTTACTGCTGCCCCCGGGAAGCAGCCGCCATGTCCCTGCAGCCCCTAGGCACATGAGCAGCCAGGTATGTTCAGCGTGCTGCCCTCGTGCTCGCAGGGGCCACCTCCATAGCTCCCATTGGTCATGGTTCCTGGCCAATGGGAGTTGCGGAGTCGGCCCTCGGGGTGGGGACAGTGTGCGGAGCCTTCCTGGCCGCCCACGCATCTAGGGGCTGCAGGTACCTGGTGGTCGCTTCCAGGCACCATCCGGAGCTAGGGCAGGTAGAGAGCCTTTCTTAGTCCCAGGCCCCCGCTGCACCACCGACCAGACTTTTAATGGCCCGGTTGACAGTGCCGACCAGAGCTGCCAAGATCCCTGTTCGACCGGGCGTTCCTGGGCATGGCTGGACAGAGCTTGGCTGAACTGGGAGCAGAGACCGAGATGCCATGGGGGTCTACTAGGGACTCCGCTCTTGCTGTTGATTTGACATGGCAGTCTCTTTCTCAGATACAGCGGTGATGGGCTGTAGGATAATGCCCCCAAGGCAGAATACTACAAAGCCTTCCTATGTGCCTATAACAGACTGATATTCAGCCCCCCGAGGCCAGCTTCATTGTCTGTCTCTGCCTTTCCAAGGCCCCCAGCCCCCCATATCAGTGGGTCTCCAGCCCAATTCCACAAGCTGCAGCTGCCACCTGCTCACTGCTGGGGCTGTAAGTCATTAGCAGTCCTGCCTCCTGCTGTGTGTAGCCCAGCCCAGTAGCCTGGCAGGGTTCCCATGGGTTTTTTTCACCAGCTAAACTAAAGCCAAACCTCTTTCTGTGTCCTGTGTGGCTGCTTTGCATCAGATGCCACATAACCAGGAGAAGGCGCAAGCACCCCAAAGAGGAGAACTACCGTTCAGAGGGAGCTGCCTGGAGCCAGGAGCAGGCCAGGCAAGGAAGGAAGAGAGGATCAATAAGATAAAGTTGTGCACCAGGGAGGAGAGATCAAGAGCTCAGATCCCAAGTGGGGTGACCTTCTAGCACCCCCATGTTCCACACTCACACTAGTTTGTCTTGTCTTAAAACTGAACAAAGACTACTGCTGCCCAAGGAGGCTGTGGGGCTAGATGCGGAGCAGAGGTGCTCACAGAATGGTCTTTCTTTGAAGGCATTGTCCCCAGTACAAGGCTGTCTGAGGTCCCTGCTGCACAGAGGTGCCCTCTGCTACTGGTGCCGTGCAGAACAGGCTTAGTTTGCCAAATAACCCTCTTCTAAACCTTTCTTCCCGCATAGGACACTATCAGGGACCCCCTATTGGACACAGGACACATACACAGTGCTGCTAGGTCAGTCCATTTATCAGAAGTCTTGCCATATTTGGTGTTTTTCTTCAAGACCCCAGCTCCTGGACTCAGGGCATTCAGTGAGAATCTCAGTTTTCATTAGCAAAATTAAGTTTCTAGTCCTTGTGGTTGTGGTAGGGTTGCCAACTTTCTAATCACACAAAACTGAACACCCTAGCCCTTCCCCGAGGCCCTACCCCCTGCCCGGCCCCTTCCCCGAGGCCGCTCACTACATTCCCCCTCCCTTGGTGGTTTGCTCTCCCACACCCTCACTCACTTTCACTGGGCTGGGGCAGGGGATTGGGGTGCAGGAGGGGGTGAGGGCTCTAACTGGGGGTGCAGGCTCTGGGTTAGGACCACAAATGAGGGGTTCAGAGTACGGGAGGGGCCTCCAGGCTGGTTAGGGAGTTGGGATGTGGGAGGGGGTGAGGGCTCCAGCTGGGGGTGTGGGCTCTGGGGTGGGGCCGGGGATGAGGGGTTTGGGTTTGGTCCGGCCAATGGGAGTGCGGAGCCAGTGCTTGGGGTGGGGACAGCGCATGGAGCCCTGTGGCCCCCCTGCCTAGAAGCCGGACCTGCTGCTGGCTGCTTCCGGAGCGCAGCACGTAGCCAAGACAGGACCCACAGCACCGCCGACCGGACTTTTAAACAGTAGAAAACTGGACACCTGGCAACCCTAGGCTGTGGGGAAAAGGTGGAAATCAAGATCTGAGTGTTAGTTAAAGGCTCCAAGACCGGAAGGCAAAGAGAGACCCCAACATTCATTCTTATGTTTTAAAATCTCATGACTTTTGGAGGATTTTTGAATACCTGTGGTTGGCAAGGCTGGTTGTCTCCTTTTGGAATGCAGGGCACGTATAACCCAGATACCATCACATGGCTTTTCTCTGCAATGCCCACAGTGCTTTGCTTTGAATGCACTAGCTAAAATCAGCAAAAAACTGGTGCAGCTGCTTCTGGGGCTCTCAGTGTTTTCCCTCCTCTGGAGAGGTCCCAGGATTGTAAATGGTCCCTTAGCTCCTGGTGGAGCACTGCATGCTGGAATTTGTAGTCCTGCAGGCCCCAATGAGGTTAGCTGCTCACTGCGTGGTAGGAGTCTGTGGGCCACTTTGGCTCATTTGCTGCATCCTTGCCTCTGGCTTTGGCCTGCCTATGTGTATTTACTTGGAGGAAGTTTATGGATGGAGCTTAGTGGGCTGGAGCCAGTGGTGAGACAGTAAACAGCAGGGAACAAGCCGCTCTTTCAGGAGCTGGCTTGGCAACTAGGCGTGACAAATAGCTCTTGGGAAACTGTGTTGTAGCTGCTGCTACACATGGGCTATAGCGAGTGTCAAGCCACAGCCATGGCTGCCGGCACCGGGTACTTTTCCATTCCCAGACTGGCGGTGAATCAGCCTGTGGAAAGAAGCGAGAGGAAACCAATCTGCTGCTTCGTGGGAAGCCTAAAGGTGCTGCCTGCTGCAGGTTTATGGTGATTTGAACTGAATGCTATGGTGGGAGGGGACACGGGAGGCTGCTTGCTTGGCCTGGTTTTATCCTGTGTTTCTTTAGGGCAGGTGGGAAAGAAACACAGAGTTTGTTAAAGCAAAAGGAACAAGTTGCCTTTTCCAAGTGAATTTCTCCCTAGTAAAACGTGCTGGAGCAAGAGGCGCAGAGGCTGAAACCTAGGGTTACCATACGTCCTCTTTTTCCCGGACATGTCCGGCTTTTCGGCAGTCAAACCTCCGTCCGGGGGGAATTGCCAAAAAGCCGAACATGTCCAGGAAAATGGTGGCTCTGCTCCTCCCCGACTCTTCGGCTCTGTTTAAGAGCCGGGCTGCCCGAGCGCTACCGGCTTCGGGCAGCCCCCGTGCCTCCAGACCCTGTGCCCCCAGCCGGGCACTTCCCCGCCCGGGCTCCGGCGGCGCAGGGTCCGGAGGCACGGGGGCTGCCCGAAGCCGGTAGCGCTCGGGCAGCCCGGCTCTTAAACAGAGCCGAAGAGTCGGGGAGGAGCAGAGCCGCCGCGGCTGGAGGCTCTGCTCCTCTTCGGCTCTGTTTAAGAGCTGGGCTGCCCGAGAGCTACCAGCTTCGGGCAGCCCCCGTGCCTCCGGACCCTGTGCTGCCGGAGCCCGGGAGGGGAAGTCCCCGGCTGGGGGCGCAGGGTCCGGAGGCATAGGGGCTGCCCAAAGCCCGAGCGCTACCGGCTTCACGGTTTGCCGGGCAGCCTCCAGACCCTGCGTCCCCGGCTGGGCGCTTCCCCTCCCGGGCGCTTCCCCTCCCGGGCTCCAGCTGCGCTGGGGAAGCGCCGTCTGGGGGCGCAGGGTCTGGGGGCTGCCCAGCAAACCCTGAAGCTGGTAGCCCTGGGGCAGCCCTTTCCCCCTGGCTGGGAGTGGGAGGGAGGAGGGGGCGGAGTTAGGGCGGGAAGGGGCGGAGTTGGGGCGGGGCTAGGGGGTGGGGAAATGGGCGGGGCCATGGCCCGTGGAGGGTCCTCTTTTTTTATTTATGAGATATGGTAACCCTACTGAAACCACCTGTGTATCCATGACAGGAGCAGCACCAGGTTGCTTGTGCTCTCTCTCTCACTCACACACATTACACCTCAAGGAGTGACGGGTACTTCCAGGGGCGGCTCTATGTATTTTGCCGCCCCAAGCACAGCAGTGAGGCAGCCTTCGGCGGCATGCCTGCGGGAGGTCCGCCGGTCCCGCGCCTTTGGTGTACCCGCTGCCGAATTGCCGCCGAAGCCTCACGACGACTGGCAGGCCGCCCCCCGCGGCTTGCCGCCCCAGGCACACGCTTGGTGCGCTGGTGCCTGGAGCCGCCCCTGGGTACTTCATGGCCAGTTCAGTAATTGTCTTCTTTCCTGATAGTGCTGGCTGCATTGGTGTGCTTGTGGATGCCTGTCCCACTAGGAATGGGAATTAGACCCTGCCCCCTCTGTTTATTTCACACTAGTCATTGAATGGCCATCTGATGGGAGTGGCCTTTGTCATGGGCCTCGGCTTGATTCAGATCAAAGGTCTAGAAGTGTATAGCTTTTAATGCCATAAAGGAGCATTGTGATCCTCTAGTCCAGTGGTTCCCAAACTGGGGTTCGTGAAATGTTACAGGGGGTTCTCGGGAAAAAATTCCTTAATGGCGGACAGAGCTGTCCCTAGGGACCCCAGGCAGCACAGGGCCAGCAGCCCCTGGACTTCCAAGAGCTAAGCAGATCAAAGCAAGCATATCTATCACACTGAGGAGATTTAAACTTCAAGACTCCTATAAGAAATGGAATGGGAGGTAGATATTTTTTGCTGTTTTTAAAATTAAATAGGTAGCTAGTATTGTTTTTAAAATTATTATGAAGAACAAGTTTAAGCTTTGTTGTAACGTGCATTGTTTGTAGGGTGACCAGATGTCCCGATTTTATAGGAACAGTCCCAATTTTGGGTTCTTTTTCTTATATAGGCTCCTATTACCCCCCACCCCGTCCCGATTTTTCACATTTGCTGTCTGGTCACCCTAATTGTTTGCCTGGACTGAATGCTTGTGTAGGAGGAACTCTTTGAGTTGTCTTTTTAAATACCTTCATGCTGTTTCACATCTCATAAGGCTTGATGAAATATAGGAGCCTTGTCTTATAACAGTGATACAAGCTACGAAAGTGAGATTTGGAAGAGTGTTGCCATTTTCATAATGTAATAAAAATACTGTAATGATAAATAATAATTAATAATAAATCGTGTGTAACAAGCATGTCATGAAAACAAATTTTGTATTTCTAAGATCACTGCTTTTATAATTTATACTTAGGCAAAGGAGAAAATCCCTGGAAATATTCATTTCTAGGAGGGGGTTTGTGAGACTTGACATTTTAGTGAAAGGGGTTCACAGGTTGTTAAAGTTTGGGAACCACTGCTCTAGTCTGACCTGCATAACACAGACCCAGAGACCCTCCCCGGGGTTTCTGTAGTCAGCCCAAAAAGTTGATAGTGGAGCTAGAGCTGGTCTTAAGGTATCTGGTCTTTACTCAGAAATTGCAAGTGATCACTCAGATGCTTTTGGAAAAACCTACCTACCCTTTGAGTGAGGGGGATTCATCACACCCCTGGGAAATCTGTTCCAGTAGTTAATTACCCTCATTAAAAATCTGCACCATATTTCCAGAATTAACTCTGCTGACTTCCGCTTCGAGCCACTAGATCTTGTTCTGCCTTTGTCTGCTAGATTGAAGAGCCCTCTGCTCTCAGAAATCTCCTCCCTGTATAGGGATGTCTACTCTAGGCTGTGATCAAGTTGCTTTAAATCTCCTGTTCAATGAGCTTCTTTAGCCTCTCACTGTGAGGTGGGTTTTCCAGATCTTAAATCATTCTTGTGGCGCTTCTCTGAACCCTCTCCAATTTTTCAACATCCTTTTTCAAATATGTCTGCTAGAATGGGCCCAGGATCCAGTATTGGTCTCACCTGGGTTTCATTGTGGATTGCTCAATGAAGACCTGTTGCGTGAATTTAGATGGAAAAACACAAGGCCAAATAGACATAGGTGTTGATAGGACTACCTGTCCAACATTAAACAGTTTTAAACAAGGTTTGGGGTTTGATGTGCAGAGACCTCAGCCTGCTTAGTACCATGGTGCAAACATCCCTTTAAACCTCTTATTAAGAAACAGAAAAGAAGGAAACGTTATTTAATACTTTACATTTCAAATTAATTAAGGCTTTCATTTTAACAACAGCCCTTGTTCCCTTTCCCATTAGCAGTAAAGGGTTTTTAAAGGAAAAATCCCCTTGTTTGACAGTTTCTTAGATGGTGTTAAAATGATAATTGTTCTTTTTTGGGAAAAGGGAAGAAGTTAGTTGAAATGGGCTTGAACTATTGTTAAAATCGGATTTGTTTTGTAGAAGACAAAATAAAACAAACACACACAGAAGGGGAGAGAAAAGAACAGCAAAGATAGAAAATGCAGCTTCTGGAGCTGACTCTCACTTGCAGCCTCACTGCTGGAAAAACACAGACCCAGCATATGGACTTATCAGCCACTCCAAGACCTGGCAAACTTATACCAGCGTTGGGCTGTTTAGGGCTATGCTTTTAGTTGCCTCTTTCTGGTCACAGGCTCACAGCAGCATTGCAAAATATAAGAACAGCCATACTGGGTCAGACCAAAGGTCCATCTAGTCCAATATCCAGTCTTCCGGCAGTGGCCAATGCCAGGTGCCCCAGAGGGAATGAACAGAACAGGTATCATCAAGTGATCCATCCCCTGTCATGCAGTCTCAGCTTCTGGCAGTCTTGGCCGGCCAAGCCAGACTCTTGTTAGACAGAAGGCAAAAGGAGAGAGATAGGAAAGAGAAGAAATAAGGTAGGGAAGGAAAAGGACACAATGGAGCAGGGAGGAGCGAAAGTCTCACATCCCAGCTGGTGGTTGGGATTCAGCTGGAGCTGGTAGGGGTGGTGATGTCATCTGGGTGCCTCTGTCTGGCCCGGTCCAGTCAGAACACCTGTCTGGATCAGGATGACAAAGATCTGGGGCCCAGGAGATGGTGGGGGTGGCAGCAATGATGGTGAAACTTGCTCCAGTAGCCAGTTTGTCTCCCCAAAGTCTCTTTGTAAGACCCCCAAAGGCAGTGATGGATGGAACAGCCCATCCCTTCGTTATTTCAGCCACCAATTAGGCCTAATATTCAACACACCAACTTTGGTTAGTTACTTTCCAGCACCACATTTTTCTTGTTTACCAGGCATGATCTTAACACAGTCCTTGAGCTGGGCTAGGAGGCCTTTCTGTTTGGACTCAGTCATGCTGTCTCCTCTTCACACCTTTTCTATCAACATTTGTTGTTCTAGCTCACGGGTAGGCAACCTATGGCACGTGTGCCAAAGGCGGCACGTGAGCTGATTTTCAGTGGCACTCACACTGCCCAGGTCCTGGCCACCAGTCTGGGGGGCTCTGCATTTTAATTTAATTCTAAATGAAGCTTCTTAAATATTTTAAAAACCTTATTTACTTTACATACAACAATAGTTTAGTTATATATTATAGACTTATAGAAAGAGACCTTCTAAAAACGTTAAAATGTATTACTGGCACGCGAAACCTTAAATTAGAGTGAATAAATGAAGACTTGGCACACCACTTCAGGTTGCCGATCCCTGTTCTAGTTAATAAGCTATCACAATCAGGGTCAGCTCCAGCGTTTTTGCTGCCCCAAGTGGTGGTAAAATAAATAATTAAATAAAAAAGCCGCGATCGGCTGCAGCTCTACCACCGCCGCTTCATTCTTCGGTGGCAGGTCCTTCCCCCTGAGAGGGACTGAGGGACCTGCCACCTAATTGCTGCCAAAGAGCCGGAGGTGCCACCCCCTTCTATGGGCCGCCTCAAGCACCTGCTTACTGCTCTGGTGCCTGGAGCCAGCCCTGATCACAATAACCTTACACTCACTCTAGGGTTGCAAACTTTGATTGGTCGTATTCCTGGAGGTTTCATTGTATGACATAATCTTCAATTAAAGATTATTTTTTAATTGCTGGAGACGCCAGGACAATCCTGGAGGGTTGGCAACTGTAACTCACTCTCTACTGGTGAGCTCACAGTGAGGGTAATTGTGTAGGCCAAATTATCACAACAGCCCTCTGCTCAAAAGGGGAAACCAGAAGTTTGGCTGCGTAAGGAACAGGAGGGATAATAATACAGAAAATACTCTAATGCTTTGATATCGCTCAGTGGTGCAGCTTCCTCTGGATACTGTGTGCAGTTCTGGGCACTCTATCTCCAAAACAATATAGCAGCATCAGAGGGGACTCTGTGATGGATGAGGAAAATGATTCAGGGCCTGGAAAACTTTTCCTGGGAAGAGAGTTTTAAATGAAAGTGTATTTCGCTTGGAGAAGAGAGGTAGAAAAGACCAAGATCTTAGCAAATTTCAAAAAAGGATTGGTCACTTAGATGGATAATGAGAACATCAGAGTTAGAACTGTAACATCAGAGTTAGAACTGCTGACCCTCCAAGAGTTTTGAAAGGGATTTAAATCATCGAATCGGGCCCCGCACTTGCCACTCTTACAGACTCCTCTGCCAGCCGCCACTGAGTGAGCATGAACCTCTCAGTTAGGGCATGGTAAGTACAGTTTGTTGCGCTTAGTCAAACACTAAGGAAAATAACACTTTGTCATCCCAGTGTTCAAGATTTCAAAATGTTTATTAAAGCTAATGTTAAAATGATATAATACACAGGTTAAGGAAAGAGTGTCTGTACCTCTGGGTATAGTGTTTACATTGTCCAAAAGTACAAAGGTTGGTTTGAAAGTCATAAAATACATAATCTGCAGTATCCCAGATTAAGGTTAATAAATTCAGTGATACAGTTAGAGTATTAAGCATCCAAGTATTCAGGTACTTCACTCATGAAAAGTAGTACAGAGAGTTGGTTGTGGAAAGCAAATATAGGAATGAGTGAAGATTGTCCCTCAGTAATTGAGAATTTAGGATAGGCTGTCCCTTAGAAAAAACAATCCATCAGGGAAGTATTTCAGTTTTTTCCCCGACTTTGCTTCTCATCGGCACTCCAGCTCATCTCCCCCGGTATTGCCGATGTCCGGTGATGTATTCTAGATAGACGTCCCTCGACCACCTGATGGTGTCCGATACCATGAGTTGCTGCATCAGGCAAGCATAGCATTGACTGATTCTGCATTCTCGCAACACTCATTAAAGTGTATTTTAACCCAAAACAGCCAAAATTGATCACTTTGGCAAAGTGGGTCTCTCTGCTGAACATGTAGGCAAAGTAGGTGTGTCTTAGTGTGGGACCATAATAAATCTCATTCTGTGGCAGAAGGATCTGGGAGGTGTCATCTGATTCATAAACATTTACAAACTCCTAATTCTAGTGGTGTCACGCTCGGTGGTGGTGGTGGAGGTGGGGGACGACTTACTGCCTCCCAGCTCCAGGTGCTCTGGTTGGTGGACATTTTGCTAACACAATGCCATCGGAAATGGGTCACATTGAGTATCATTGCAAAGCCCTTTCTTCCCATCACCCGAGCCATTAGCACAGCTCACACATGCCACCACTCTCAGCAGAGAGCTAAAGACTGATCAGCCTCCCAGAGTCAGTTCCACTAGGTTAAGTTGGAGGCATATGGTCTCTTCACCCACTGTGAAATGCAGCCACTTCTGGGGTGACGTATGGCAACACTAGAACATGAGGATCTTTTATCCTGCCTATCTATAGACCTTGCTAACTGTCCGCTAATTAGTCTGAGCTATGCTTTGTGGTGGTTCCATGTAGGGCAGGTCCTTTCTCCCAGCTCTATCGGCTCTGCTGGGGGTCGTGACTCTGTTATTTGCCCTATGCAGGGGGAGAGTCTGTGGTTTGCTCTGTCTAATGCCAGCCAGCCAGAGCAGGGTTTTGCCTGGATGGTCCTTTGGCCGAGAGGAGCTCAGGACACTTATTCCAAGATTGCAGCAGTCTCTGTGTGACGCTGGCTGTTACTGAAGACTCCTGCCAGGCCTGGGAACTCCTCCTGGATACCAGAAACACCCCCACTGCCAACTACAAGTCAATTACCTCCCTGCCCCACCCTGCTGAGGGGAGTCACTTTCCCTCGCGCAGGATGGCAGTATGGAGGGTGCACAGATGTGACCTGCTGAAGTGCGTGGCCAAGCTCTCTTGATGGGGTCTGGGTCTGGGATAGCTGTGTTTGGGTGAGCGGCATTGGCAGAGCTGTGTGTGAGCCCAGGAGGGGCTGCGGCAGGTACATTTTCAGAGATGTTACTGGGGGGGTAGGGGCCAGGCACTAGAATAGCAAGTGGTGCTGCAGGCTGGGACAGAAATGTATCTGGAGCTGTGTGGAGGGCAGAGGTAGGAGAAGGGGCTTCTGGATGTATCAAGAATGGTTACATCAGCCAGGCTGTGTGGAGGTCCTAAGGCTGGCATAGCAGGAGGGTCTATGGGTCTACACCAGATACCGGGCACCAATATTTGTGTGGGGTGCGGAGCCAAAGCCTAGAAGAGCAGGAAGTGCTACTAGAGATCTGCTGATGGGCCTGTTTCTTATACCACTGTGGTATCTGTGGTGCACTGGTATAGCTTTGGGGAAGTCCCAGGACTGAGCTAGCATGGAGTGTGGTGGGGCAGGGCTGGCATGCACTGGGAGGAGCTTGCCCAGAGCTGCTTGCACCATACTTGACCTTCTCCTGAGCGCCAGCTCTGAGTTCCTCGGAAGCACTGAGCATTCTCCACATCACTGGAGCAAACTGAAGGGGCAGCCAATGGTGTGTCTCGTTTCAGCTGTGTGCCGTTATCCTCTGGGAATGTCAGGTGGCCACATCCCAGACGAAGACATCTCCGCCTCCAGCCAGTGGTCTGAATCCACAGCAGCCAAGTATGGAAGGTGAGGGCAACCGACGCGGGGGAGCCGTGTGCCTTTCACATGTGGGTGATTGGCTGCTTGGTATCACACTCGCCCTATGACAGGGGACAGCTGCGTCACTGATGTTCTCAATGGCCATAGCAGGATTTCACTGGTGTTCCTGTTCTGTGACTGGCCATTGCTGGGTGAGGACCCTGTGCTGAGGCCCAGGGCGTGTTCCATGCACCTCCAGTCTCACTCTGCCAGTGTCATCCTGCATGTGCAGCATACATCAATGGCTGCCGCTCTTACAGACTCCTCTGCCAGCTGCCACTGCTCCTGTGCCCTGGGCCCAGCACAGGACAAGGCAGGCTCTGCTGCAGCTGTGGGGAGGTGGAGAGCACTTCCCAGAAGCAGGCAGTGGGGCCTTGGTTCCATGGCAGCTGTGGGGCTGGCCCAAGACAGTGTTCCTGGAATGTGTTCCTGGGGGCAGCGTTGTGGAGCCATGGCTAGGCTTGCATGGGGCCAGTCCCTGCAGCACCTGCCAGGTGCCAGGGTGGCTGACAGCTTGGTCACTGGCTGAGGCTCCTCCAAATGCAGGCTGAGGGCGTGTTCATCAGCAAGAGGGAAGCTGCTGCTCTCCGTCCCTAGCAGTCTCCTGCCAGGTCCCAGAGTGAGGAAGAGTCCAGCCAGCTGCAAAGGGGAGCAGAGCGGAGATGAGAGCACAAGGAACGTACCAAGTGGACAGTGGGGCTGGAGACCTGGGCTCAGACCTGGGGATTCTTGGGGTGAAAGGGACATGCCGTGTGTCAGAAGACAGGGCAGATTTGGGGAAGAGTTTTGTAGTGAAAGACATGCAGCCATGAGCTTTCTAACCCAGACCTTTCCACAGGAAACTAGACCCAATGGGGTGTGTGATGCCTGCAGACCCACGAAGGGCGCATGTCAAGGGGCCTCCCTGCAGCCAGCATTAGCCATCACAGCGCCCTCTGTGAGCTCCCTCCTTCACTCTGGGCTCAGTAAAGGATGCGGCAAGCATGCGTGTGTTCATTTGTGAATGCATGCTGGGGAGAGTTCCTTGTGCTAGGAACTCTGTCATGAACGTTCCCTCAGCTGGAGCAGTGACTCTGAGCCAGCAAGGAGCAGTTGCTGATGGGTGACGCTCACCCCGGGTCTCCTTTCCTCCCACCCATGTTCATCTTAACTCCTGCAGGCAGGGTGAGATAAACCCACCCTGAACAGCCCCATTGGTCTCACTTTCTCTGCTGGCCCAGCCCACTCCCCGGAAATTGCCCAAGTGTGAGAGGGCACTGCAAGAGAGATGCTACACCCAGCATGTACCCAGCAGAGGCTGCCCCAAGGCTGGGGTTTGACCCTATGGCTGCCTCTCGCTCTGCATTGGGGAGTTGGTGGCAGGACACTGTCTACAGTCTCCCTGCTCTTCCTCTCCTCCTTCCTGTGCTACTGACTGCTCTTCCTCACCTGGTGCTGAGGAAAAGTCAGGCATCATCTCCAGTGATTGGAGGGAGATGTTTTCTCCTGGCCCCTCCCGTCTCACCTCTCCATCTGGGGCTCTGCTCTGCCACCTTAGTTACCCGACAGCTTCTCACGTGGCAGGCCCTGCAAGTTGTGTTTCTGCCTCTAATGCCTGGCCCGTGACCCAGCTGTGGGGGCTCCTGTAGGGCTCAAAGCAGGGGCCAGTTTTGCATACACACCATGCTGCTATTGAAGGTCCAGCCCCACATCAGAGGCAGTGAGGAAGACTCAACATGCCCATGATGACACCCTCCGGTTCCTGCCATATACTATCCTGGTCCCGTCTGCCTGACCCAGTGCAGTCCCACATGCTTCCTGTCCTCCCGCACTTCGGGTAGCTAGTGCCACCAACAGGTGCCTACAAGTGACGACTGGTGAGAGCAGGGACTGCAGTTGGGCCCCCTGGTGAGCAGGATCTGGGGGCAGTGATGCGGTATTCCCCTCCCCTGGGCCCACAGAGCCCCAGGGCCCACACTGGCCCTCAGGCCTGATTCTGGTGGGATTTCTGATGGGTCAGATACAGAACCTGCCCCAGGATCAAATCAGGGGAGCACACGATTTGTGAGTAGGGAGGCAAGGAAACACCCCCACACGACAGCAGGCGAGGAGATGTATGGGTCATGCTCAGAAACGGCACCCAGCACCAGCACTCCAGATCCAGTGTGAGCTGCTGGGGGAACACGAGATGGCCCGTGGGAGGGAGAAATTCTGATTATGCTGCTCATTGCCCAGCTCCACCCTGGCCATGGGACTGGTGTCCCTATAGGGGCCCAAGGCCGAAGCTCAGAACTCAAAGGGGGTGGGGGAACACTCCTCCAGTATTTTATAATGAGAGAACTGAGACCTCAAGGAGAGCCCTCCCCACTGCAGGGCCCCAAATCTATGAATCCACCCCCATATGCCAGCTCCTTGTGAGGGGAAGGACAGTCCCTCCTGGTGCTGCAGGTGAGTTAAGGGTTGGAGGCTGAGGAGCTGGGACTTTCCTGCTCTATTACTGCTGGTTAGAAGAGTCCTGGTCAGTGCTAGGCCAGCCCAGGGGCAGGTAGGGTGGGCTGTAGGGAAGGCAGCGTGGGGTCTGACGCCTGGGGAGCAGGGTGCCATGATAGGTTCTCACAGGAAGTCTTTTTGGAAGTGACTCTCTCTCCTCCTCTGCACTCCTACCCCACCCTGCTCTGCCCCAGGCTTGATTCAGAAGAGGGCGATGGGGCTTGGTGTCCGGAGATCCCCGTTGAGCCAGATGACCTCAAGGAGTTCCTTCAGATTGACCTGCATGCCCTGCACTTTATCACCCTGGTGGGGACCCAGGGGCGACACGCTGGTGGCCACGGCAATGAGTTTGCACCAATGTACAAGATCAATTACAGCCGGGATGGCACCCGGTGGATTTCCTGGAGGAACCGGCATGGGAAGCAAGTAAGGAGGTGGGGAGGCTAATAAATCTTCCCTGCTAGGATCCCACTGCCCTGGAGATGGGAAGGGGGGCCCTACATGTGGGATGCGCCACCACGCTCAGACTGGCACCCTAACCTGGTGTGTACTGCAAATCCAGTACCAGGTGGGCCAGGAGTCTCTACAGCTGCCACCTCGAGTTACAGGCATTCGGGGCTGGAGCAGTGCCTGGCTGACGAGCAGAACACCATCCCCTAGGACAGAGAATGCCCTTGCCTGACTAGGGTACTGGCAATGAAGGGTGTCAGCAATCTGTTTCTGGGGCAGTTGGGGCTTGGTCACTGGAGTATTGGCAAATGTCAGTGAAGATGCTGATGGTACCTGCCATGCAGTGCCCAGGGAGGTGTGAGTCAAAGTGCAGGCTTTACCCTCCATGCCCATTCATGCCAATCCACCTCTCCCACCTGCCCCAATGCAATGTAGACAGGAGATGAACATTGGCACCATCCAGGCTGCCACAGCTGTAGTGCTGGATGGAAGTTCACTGCAGGGGGTGCAAGCATATCTACTGCCATGCCCTAGGCCCCTAACAATGGCAAAGCCCCATGCACCGGTGGGATTGTGCCTATCACACAGATGCCGAGACTGATGCAAAAGCGGTGAGCTCCCTGCCCCCGGTGGTGGGGAAGAGCTGTGTGGTGGTGGCAGGGTACGGTGGGGTGCAGCAGCCATGAGCCACACTCGGAGGCCTGTAGGGTGTGTGAGCTGCCCCCTGTCTCTCCCAGCTGCACAGCATCAGCACCCTTTGCCAGCTAGTGTCTGTCGTCCTCAGGTGCTGGATGGAAACACCAACCCTTATGACATTGTCCTCAAGGACCTGGAGCCTCCCATCATAGCTCACTTCATACGCTTCATTCCCATCACCGACCACTCCATGAATGTCTGCCTGCGAGTGGAGCTCTATGGCTGCACGTGGCTAGGTGAGCAGGGGCTCTGCAAGGGCACCAGTCACACCGATTTCCAGTGGCATGGATCAGGGGCCCAGATGAGCTGCAGGTACAAGGGCTCTTACTGTGGCAGCGGGACCCTGTGTTGTGTTTGGGCGTCTGACATAACACACCACATGCGTTACCGGAGTGTGAAATGCATCTGTCTGCATGGATCTCTAGGCAGTGGGGGCATGCAAGGGGCTCTGGCTGGCAATGGAGCTTGGAAGGGGAACACTCACCAGCAGTGCTGCCTCCTGGTCAGGCTAGGGTGTGGCAAGTTGTCTTCCTCCCGGGACTTCCCCTTTCTCACAGTAAATCCTCTGTTTGGGGGTCTGTCCTATTAGCGACTCAGCCCTCTGGCTAGGTCACATGTTCGAATCCAATGATATGGAAATCTTCAGAAGTCAGCAGGGACTTCAGGACTTCCCCCATGGGTTGGGGTTTTAGGGTCTGGACCCTGGGACCTTCCGGGTCTCCCAACTAGATTCCCCACCAAGGGACAGACTTCTGTCATTGTCCCCTCTTTAGTGGCTGGTAGAGGATTCAGGGCCCAATGGTAGGCAGCTGAGATCGGCATCTTGGGGTGCTATGCGGCTGCCTCCCTGAATCACTTCCTACCAGTGTCCCCTCTCCCCACAGGGTAAAATAAAGAACCAAACACACAATTAAAGTCTGTGACTTTCAGAAGCCCCCGGTCCCCCCCTTGCAGGCTTGGGCAGGTCAGTATCCAAGCCTCAGGCTGCAAGCTTTCCTGGGAGGCGCCTTCCCAGGAGCTTGGACCATGGGTCTTCTGGTCCACTGCCTGCCCCCTACTTAGCTGCTCTGCTTCCCCTTTTAAGCCCCTAGTCCAGCTTCTGCCAGCTCTTTTATCTCTTGTTCTCCAGTCTGGGGTTTATACACCCTGACACAGGCCGTGGCTGGCAACAGGATTGTGTGAAGGGCTTTGGCAGCAATGGAAGCTTGTGAGGGCTCAAGACTGGAAATGGGGGTTTGCTTGGGGCTGTGTCAGCAATGGGGGGGGTTGCAAGTGGCTGTGCCTGGCAAAGGGGGGTGGTGAGAGGACATGGCAGCAATGGAGGTTTGCAAGAGGCCATGTCTGGCAACGTGGGTGTGCAATGGTCCATGGCTGGCAATGGGGTTTGCTAGGGGCCGTTTCAGTAATGTGGGTTTGCGAGAAGCTGTGGCTGGCAATGGAGGTTTTTGAGGGGCTGGAGCTGTATGAGGGGCCATGGTTGGCAGTGATGTGTGCAAGGAGCTGTGGCTGGCTACTGGGGTTTGCGAGGAAAAGTGGCAGCAATGGGGTAGTGCAAAGGGCCTTAGCAACAATGAGCGTGTGCAAAGGGATGTGTCTGGCAGTGTGGATTTGTGAGGGGCTGTGGGAGTAATTCAGATGTGTGGCTCACAGTGGGGGTGTGAGAGGGGCTCTGGTGGGTAATGGGATTGGTGAGGATCCAAGGCAGCATTGAGGATTTGCAAGGAGCCATGGCACTAATGGGCCTGTGTGAGGGGCCATGGCTTGCAATGTGGTTGTGGCAAGAGGGGTTTACGAGGGAATGGGGCAGCAATGGTGTGGGGGCTCATGACTGGAAATGAGGGTTTGCTAGGGATGTGGCAGCAGTAGGGCCCTGTCTAGGAATGGAGGTTTGTGAGAGGCCATGGCCAGAATGGGAGTTTGTAAGAGGCCGTGGCTGGCAGTGGAGTTTGCAAGGGGCCAGGCCTGGCCATGGAGGTGTATGAGGGGCCTTGGCTGCCAATGGGAGTTTGTAAGGCCCCATGGCATCAGTGCCCAGGTTTGTGAGGATCCATGGCTTTCAATGGGGGGCTGCTAGGGGTTGTGGTTGGTCGTGGGGATTGGGATGAGGCCGGCTGGCAATGGGGAATTGTGAGAGGCCATGAGAGTGATGGTTGTTTGTGAGGGATCATGGCTCACAGTGGAGGTTCGCGAGGGGCCATTGGTGGCAGTGAGGAGGTGGCAACAGTGGAGGTTTGATAGAGGATATGGCTGACAGTGGGGCGGGGGAAGGTGACAGGCTGTGGCTGGCAGTGGGAATGTGGTAAGGTCCATGGCTAGCAATGGGAGTTTGCGAGAGGACATGGCAGCAATGGTTGTGTGTGAGGTGATGTGACTGGCAATGGGGGGGTTGCATCTTCTTGGCCTACATCCATATCTCTGCTGGCATGATAGTTTCACTGCCCTATTTGTCAGCCTGGCCAGTTCTCCCTCCAGCCATTCTCCCCCATCTATTTTGTGTGAAACTCATAGAGCGGAGCCCAGTCTGTTTCTGAGCTCATCTCTGGTCTGTGCTGCAATCAAGAGCCTCTTGGCCTAGGTGGATGTTGCATTGTGCTCTCCTTTTTGTTTATCTGGGAGAGCTGCTGCAAACCTGGCTGGGGGGGATGCTTGTTTGGGCCCACACTAATTGCACACCAATTGCTCTGGCAGATGGGCTGGTTTCCTACAATGCGCCTGCTGGACAGCAGTTCGTCCTTCCCAGCGGCACAGTCATTTACCTCAATGATTCTGTGTATGACGGCGCTTTTGGCTACAGGTAAGTTCCCGGAGAGCTCCTTGCCTGGGAAGGTGGGGGAGGGGTTTTACGGGCAAGTCAGGACTTGATAATGACAAGCTGCCAATGTTCTACCAAGGGCTCCACAACAATGGCCCTCCAGTGCTGTCCTGTGATAAGCTGTTTGGTAGAAACCTGGTTCAAAGGTCACCTGTTTGAGTCATTTGACTTGTCAGCTCCTCCGGTTCTGTACAACCCCGAGCACATCATCAGTACTCAACGAACTAACTAATAGCAACCCCACTCCAGCGGGGATTGTGCCCCTGCAGGCAGGAGGGCCGGGGATGTGCTCATTTGTCCATTTAAACAAGAACATGTTTTCCTTGCCATAAGCACAGAAGGAAGGAGCCACTTGGCCAACAAAGGCGCAAGTT
This sequence comes from Malaclemys terrapin pileata, assembly GCF_027887155.1. NCBI lineage: Eukaryota > Metazoa > Chordata > Testudines > Emydidae > Malaclemys > Malaclemys terrapin. The sequence goes on along the minus strand of NC_071512.1, from coordinate 42,259,926 downwards.
GCTGCCTCTTGCTGAGAAAATAGCCAATTATTCTGGAGATTATAAGTTCAGCCCAGGTCATCTGACGTGCTGGGAGGCTGTGGAAAGCCCCTGGAAGGGGTGTTGGGGGCTCTTAGAGCCCCCTGTGTGACTGAGGCAGCCCACTGAGATCTCTCAGATGTGGAGTTAATAGTTGTTTCCCACAGTATGGGGTCCCTTAAGGTCAAGCAGCTCCTGTGATTCCTCCTGGGAGTTTACTCCACATACCAAAGGATGCTTGTCACCTCCTAGCTCTCATCCCGATCATCTCATCACAAAGTCAGTGTAATTCTTGAAATGGGCTCTTTGCGGCCCCAACCAATACTTTGGTGCTCCCTTCTCTAAGGCCAAGACACCAGTGCCATCAATATCCATGCTAATGAGAACCCACTCCTGCAAACAACAGGGCGCGCAGTCCAGTGCTTAGCAGCAACCCTACAATAACAGAACCACCCCAAATCCACTAGCAATGGGATTTGTGGACCGATTGGGAGTAGCAAGTCCTTTGCAAATCAGGTCCTCTTTATTTAGGGGCCTAACTTTAGACTTCCAGGTTTGAACATTTTAGTCTGTCTGTCTGTCCCACTCTTCTTGCCTCCCTCTGTCCATCCAGGTTCTTTAACGGCACACAAATGAGCATGTGAGGCCAAGTACTCCTAAGCACCTCTGCTAAACCACTGAAGGTTGCCCAGGGCTGCAGAGCCTCTGTGTTATTAAAACAGGCCGTAATGGCTCTCAGGGGACTCAGTGAGGAAAGAGAGTTAGTTTCATGATTTTAAGAAGCTATAATGAAAAAGTCCTTCAGTTTTTTAAAGCATTTATGAAAAATGCCCACCCATTGTACACTCCCCAGTGCTGGTGGGATGGGGGGACAGGTGGGAGGCAGAGAGCGGGAAGATTTTTGTGTGGACTTCCAAAAAGATTCACGCCACCTTGTATCTTTCCGTGGTGTCTACAGCATGACTGAGGGACTGGGCCAGCTGACGGACGGTGTTTCTGGCCTGGATGACTTCACACAGACCCATGAGTACCACATGTGGCCGGGCTATGACTACGTGGGGTGGCGCAATGAGAGCGCTGCTGGGGGCTACATTGAAATCACGTTTGAATTTGATCGGATCAGAAACTTCACCACCATGAAGGTCTGTAGCTCCAGGGGCACCTTTCTTGGTAGCATCAATGAGGGCTTGTTGCGGCCTTGTCTCTCAGAACCATGTGCCCGGCTGCAGAAGGCACGTTCTAGAAAGGGACTAGGGCTCTGATTTTGTCATGTGCCTCGCAAAATGCCAATGCAAGGCCTTAAGGTCTAGGACACAGTCTGCCCTGCATCGGGGGGAGAGGGGCGGAGAAGGGAGGGGGGCTGTGTCAGGAATAGTGAACATGAGTGATGCAAAGCTACACTGCCCTCTCAGCTGCACCATGCCTCCTCAGCCCTAGCCACCAGCTCCTGCTCTGCTCAGCCCGCTGCACTGCCCCACTTACTGTCCCTGCCTGTGGGTGACTAATGGGCCACTTCTATCTGTAATCACTATGTTTCTATGACCTGTCAGCTAGTGACTGGAATGAGACCAAAGACTCACTCCATTTGTGACCTCAGACAGTGCCAAGTTTCCTATGATGAAATGCTAAGGAAATGTCCCCCAGCCCCTCCTCCTGGGGCCCCTTGACAAGTTAGGATTCTAGGGTGAGGGTGCCACCAAGGGCAGGGCGTGATGAGCACAGTGTTCCCTGTGTGACTATCCCAGGGTCTCCGATTCCTATGGAGTTGCCCTGGGCCGTGGGTGCTGCCAGCCTGTGCTGGTGTCGAGCTCACCTGGGACTCTGTTGCTGCCATGCAGGTGCACTGCAACAACATGTTTTCCAAGGGGGTGAAGATCTTCAAGGAAGTTCAGTGCTATTTCCGCTCCGATGCCAATGAGTGGGAGCCCAACACCATCTCCTCGGTGCTGGTGCTGGATGACGTCAACCCCAGTGCGCGGTTCGTCACTGTGCCCTTGCTTCATCGCATGGCCAGCGCCATCAAGTGCCAGTATTACTTTGCCGACACCTGGATGATGTTCAGTGAGATCACATTCCAGTCAGGTACTGGCAAAGGGCGGGAGGATGGGGTCCTGGAAGCTACAGCATCCATGTCAGGGAGCAAGGGAGGCATAGGTCCAGGGAGTGCCAAGCAATGTGCCATTTGTTCTGGAGCATAGAAATGTAGGAACTGCCAGACTGGATCACACCTCAGGTGCTTCTAACCTAGTCTCCTATACCTAACAGCAATAGCTGCTGCAAGAAAAGGTATGAGAACCCTGTAGTGGTTGATGTGGGATAATCTGTATCCACATTAGGGCTCATCGTGGTCACTGACAGACAGGCTTAAGCCCAGAAGCAGGAGGTTCAGTGTCCCTTCCCAAATGTTTATCATTAATTATGGTAACTCTGGATATTTTTGATAGCCATATAAATATCTGGTCCCTTTTTAAAATCTTGTTAAGTTCTTGGCCCCAATGATTTCCTGTGGCAGTGAGTTCCACAGTCTAATCACGTGTTGTATGTGGGGAAAAAGTACTTCCTTTTATTGGCTTGGAATTTCTCATCTTTCAATTCCATGGAATGTCCACTTGTTCCTGTGTTACAAGGCAGTGAGAAGAGTAGTTACCTATTTCCCATGGAAAGCAGGTACTGGGGCTACTGTGGTACCAGTAGCTATAGCATTCATCCTGTGGAGGAGCAGGGTTTTGAGAGGAGAGCAGCAGCGTGCAATGGGACCGTTCTCCTGCACACTGCTCCTAATGGTGGATTTGTGCTTGGAGGCTTTAGAATTTAGACTTGGCTGAGTTGTGGTAACCTGGGCTGGAGAGGGCTAGGAACAAGGTAGAGCTGAGTAGGTGCTCTGTGACATGAATTAAGTGCCACAGAGGAACAATCCATTCTGCCCTCACAACAGCTGTCACAGGCATGTCAGTGTCACTGACTCGTCCTCAATTCTGTTTCTTAGATGCAGCCATGTACAACAACTCCGGAGCCCCTCCTGAGTCGCCCGTAGCACCCACCACTTACGGTATGTGCGTTGCAGTACGTGGACACTCTGTGTGCTCAAGAGCCTGGTCCCCATCAGGTCTGCAGAGGTGGCACATTCCTGCAAGTAAGGACTGGCCACTGGATAAAATGCAGCCCTCATATAGACCCCCCGAAACACATGTCACTCTATTAGAATAAGGGCACCAGAAACCACCTCCAGTCTGAGAGTAACAGCTGCTGCAGTACCCAGAGATTACTCCAATATGGCAAAGTGCTACTTCATGATGACATGGGCATAGAAACACTTCTCACGTGATTATGTGGCCTGTGAGTGCCTGCTGTCAATCTAGATGTCAATCTGATTTAGTTGGGGATTGGTCCTGCTTTGAGCAGGGGGTTGGACTAGATGACCTCCTGAGGTCCCTTCCAACCCTGATATTCTGTGATTCTATGTGTATGATGTCATCCATTGCCATGGGATCGAAATGCCTTCCATGGCCAGGGCCCCATGTAGTCCATAAGTCCACAGATGCAAAATGTGTAGTGGAACGAGCCTCATACTGTGGACCAGTCCCCCTAAGACTAAGATTCAGTGAAAAAAAAGTTTTCATCCCTAATGGTTGTGAAGGTAACCTTCCAGGCCCAAACCAAACAATGTCCTCCTGAGTCTGCAGGCATCCTGAAACAATAGCTTGGAGAGGTGTGAACTGCCCTAGTCACTTCAATGGGGTTTTAACACAACATCGTTTACTTTTTCATGGCTGATCATTTCATCAGAACCATCCAGCTAATGTGCTTGTTTCACAATGACAAATTGTTTAAACCTCCAGCTAGAGCTGATTGGAAATTTTCCAAAGGGCTCATTTTTCTATCAGAACTTTTCAATTTTGAGGAAATTTCATTTAGAAAAATAATGTTTAGAAAATTTTCAACATTTTAATTTCAAAATGAATTATTTAAAATGTTTATAATACATGATATTATATATTATATCATATTAATTAAAATAGGAAATACCAATTACCAAAAAATTACAAAAACAATAGCCATTTTATAATATAAATTATATCACACATTGTGAGAGAGCAAAGGTGGGTGAGGTAATATCTGTTATTGGACCAACTTCTGAAGAGCCTACTGTTCGGTCTAGGCCAAGTAAGATCTAAGTTGGTCCAATTAAAAGATCATCTTCTTCAAGTGATGGTCTCTGTATGTATTCCAAACGTGGGTGCACATGTGCTCCATGCACTGGAATTGGAAGGTTTTCTTAGCAGTGTTTGTTGACCCTCATGTGCATTGTGCGTCCCCTCATGCTCACAGTTGAGGGTATAATAAGCCATGTGGGTTGATGCCTCTCCAGTTCCGTCTTACTGCTGCATGGCTTGAGTCGGAAACCCTGTTCCTTTGCACTCTTAGCTTGCTAAGAGAGTGATCTACTTTCCATTCCTGTATATAGTTGTACATAGCTGTATTTAGTGTTCCATAGCTATTGTTCTTCACAGATAATTGTTAGTGTAGATTCCCCCCACACACACACCCCATTTGGGGAACCCCCCCACTTGGGGACTATGCCTGGATTCCAGGCTTGAAGAACTGTGCCTCTTGCCCGTGCTCATTTTCTGTGAGCAATGAGCACCAGCGTTGCCTGTACTGCCTCAGCAAGAAGGCCCACCTCACGGCCCGCTGTTAGATTTGTAAGTCGTTCCCACCCTGAACACAGGAGGCTTGAGAGCTTTGCCTCCGGAAGTTCTCAATGGATGCAGTCATGCACCCGAGGGCACACTTGTATCTGGAACCACTGGTATAGAGACCATCACTGGCGGTGAGCTCCCCTCTGAGCACCTCCCAGGCCCTGGATCTGTCAGTACCAAAGGCGATGGACAAGCCCCGCCATGAGGGTAAAAAGCATGGACACAGGCACAAGAGCAGATCCCCGGCCCTGACCACTAATAAGTGCAGCTTTTCCTCCCCAGGCCAGGTTGGGTGAGAGGTCGCATGTGGATCCCACCAGACCAGCACCCAAGCTGCCCCATGTTGAGTGCAAGGCAAAACACAAATGGGATCCAGCGATACCCTCACTGGCACGTGCACCGCCTGTCCCGTCAGTGGATCGACCAACACCGCTGACAATGCCTGGGCCCTCGGGCATGCCCAGAGGGACGTCATGCACTCCTGGGTTCTTGGAGCCTCTCCTCTCGATGGAGGAGCTGCTCCTCCCGTATCCACATTCTCCACCCCTTTCCAGACCTCCAATCACCACCGTACTCCCCTCTCTGGTGGATGAGTCTTTGTTGCTGCTACTGGAGAAGCACATTGTAACGATGCAGCCTCTGGCAGGACACTACTGAGAGTATCAATTCAGGACAAATAGCATAGAGCAGGGCAGTTATAGCCCAAGACGGGGTGTCCTTTGCACACCAAACCAGCCAAACAGAGAGGACTTCGGTTTTACCCCACTAGCTAACCAGAAGTCATACTAGCAATTCCGTCAGACACGCCAGTTTCCCCGTATCACCACCAGCACCACTCCTTATGGGGATGAATGGTTATGAAAACCAATACACCAGTAAAAGAAAAAAAAGGTTCTCCCAATCCCAAAAGACCAAGCCCCAGGCCCAGGTCAATATACCAGTCAGATCTTACCCACAAATCACACTGTTGCCAATCCTTTAGAATTTAAAATCTAAAGGTTTATTCATAAAAAGAATGAAATATATATGAGAGTTAAAACTGGCTACATGGAATCAATTACATACAGTAATGGCAAAGTTCTTGGTTCAGGCTTGTAGCAGTGATGGAATAAACTGCAGGTTCAAATCAAGTCTCGAGTACATCCACAGCTTGGATGGGTCATTCAGTCCTTTGTTCAGAGCTTCAGTTTGTAGCAAAGTTCCTCCAGAGGTAAGAAGCAGGATTGAAGACAAAATGGAGATGATGCAGCTGCCTTTTATAGTCCTTTTGCCATGTGGCTTGTGCGTCCTTTGTTCCAAACACAAGCTACCCAGCACATGGCATGGAAAAACCTTAGAGTTCTGTCCATAGACATGTCCCTGCCTGCCTTGCTGAGTGACAAGGTGTATCTGCCTTCTCTCAATGGGTCAGTTGTATAGCTGATGGTCCTTAATGGGCCATCAAGCACGCTAGGCAGTGCTGATGCCAAATTGCCTGGGGTGTCACCCAGAAGCATAGCACAAGTTTGAAATACAGACAGTATAGAGCCAATACTTATAACTTTAAATACAAAATGATACATGCATTCAGATAGCACAATCATAACCAGCAAATCATAACCTTGTCATAGACCAGGGGTCTCAAACATGTGGCCTTATTTTCTGCGGCCCGCGAGCTCATCACAGCCCCCCCAGCCCTCCCGCCCTCCCCAGCGTTTACCTAGAGCGGCTCTGGCCCGGCGCGCACCGGAGGCAGGGCAGACTCCCTGCCTGCCTGCCCTACCCCCGCGCTGCTCCGGAAAGCGGAAAGAATCTGGGGGAGGAGAGGCGCAGGGGTGTGTGTTGATGTTGCATCAGGCACCGCCCCCAGCAGCTCCCACTGGCTGTGGTTCCCCGTTCCCGGCCAATGGGAGATGCTGGGGGCAGTACCTGAAGCAACAGCAACACACACCCCTGCGCCCCTCCTTCCCCAGGTTCCGTTGGCTTCCCGGAGCAGCGTGGGGGCAGGGCAGGCAGGCAGGCAGGGAGACTGCCCTGCCCCCGGTGCGCACTGGGCTAGAGCCCGCCCCCCGAACCCTTCCTGCAGTCGAACCCCCTGCCCTGAGCCCCTTGCCGCACCCCTGTACCCTGACCCCCCTGCTGCACCCCACACTCCTGCTGCACCCCAACCCCCTTCCCTGAGCTGCCTGCCGCACCCTGCACCCGACCCCCTGCCCATAACCCCCGCCGCGCCCCGCACCCCTCCTGCACCCCACACCCCAACTCCCTGCCCTGAGCCCCTGCCACACCCCACACTCCTCCTGCACCCCCTGGCGGCAGGGAGGGGGTGGAGTTGGGGTGAGGATTTTGGGGATGGGGTTGGAATGGGGGCAGGGAAGGGGTGGGAGGAGGTGGGGCAGGGGCAGGGCCTCATGGAAGGACTGGAGTGGGGGCAGGGCTGAGGGCGGCGGGGGAGGTGTCAGTAATGCAGCCATCGGGCCAATGTACTAGTCCTCATGTGGCCCTCGTGGTCATTTGAGTTTGAGACCCCTGTCATAGACACCTTACTTCAGGGCCGTCTGGGGGGGGCAAGTGGGGCAATTTGCCCCAGGACCCGGGCCCCGCAGGGGCCCTGCGATCCCTGGCCCGGCGGCGGGCCGGGTCTTTGGCGGCATTTATTTCGGCGGCGGGGGGCCCTTCAGTCGCTCCGGGTCTTCGGTGGCATTTCAGCGGTGGGTCGTTCAGTGCTGCTGAAGACGCGGAGCAACTGAAGGGCCTCCTGCCACCAAAATGCCGCCAAAGACCCGGACCGCCGCCGGGTGAGTACAAGCACCGCAGACAGGGCTGGAATCGGGCCCTGCAACGTCCCGAAGGAGCTGCCGCCGAAGTCCCGCCACTGTCTTCGGCGGCAGCTCAATCGCTGCCGCGGAAGAACGTTCCTCCGCCGAAGTGCCGCCAAAGGCACCGGTAGCCGATTGAGCTGCCGCCAAAGTCCCGGCACTGTCGTTGTCGGCAGCTCAATCGTTGCCGCTGTCTTCAGCAGCATTTCGGCAGAGGGTCCTTCCTCCGCGGCAGCGATTGAGCTGCCCCTGGAGACAGCGGCGGGACTTCGGCGGCAGCTCCTTCGAATTGGGCCCCGCGGTGCCTAAAGCCGGCCCTGGCCGCAGCTCCCCCGCTTTGCCCCAGGCCCCCTGAATCCTCTAGGCAGCCCTGCCTTACTTGACCTCCTTTGTACAGGATTTGGTGCCACTATAGGACCTTGATTGCAACAATGATCTATATGGTCTCAGTTCACATTAATAACGTCACACACGTCCCATTGCTGCGTCACAGGCCTCCAGTACCCATGGTCCCCCCTGTTGCCCAAGCCATCTTTGGAGTCCGAGGGCCTTTCAGAGTCAGAAACCTCTTTCTCGCCTATACCCCATCGGAGCCCAGAATCGCGACCCAGACTGCCATACCCCCCGGCGTATGATCCCACTGTGGAGGCCTGGTACTGTTAGACATGACACCCACCTATGCCCAGGGACCCTTTGTTTTGGCCATACTGGGCGCCCTGGAATCTTTACTGAGGATGCCAGGCACTGTTAGTGGCCTTTTATAAACCATTCCCATTCGCCCTACGGCTCCATCTGTTTATGAGGAGGAGGAAGATGTGGAACCGATATTGCTGGTCCCCACTGCTTCCTCATTGAATAAGGCGCTTATTTCTTCCTTGCTCTCCCGGGTGGATGACCACCAATTCCAGGACTTGCCCAGAGGATGGAGGAGATCCAGGACATGCAACATGAGCTCCTGCACATTCTCCAACCCCAGGGGCCCTCTCAGGCAGGGCCAGCTTTAGGCCGATTCCCCCGAATCGGGCCCTGCGCCTAAGAGGGCCGGGTGGAGTGCTGCAAGCCCATGGCCCCGCTCTTCCTGCCGGAGCGCGGCAAGCCCCGCGGTCCCGCTACCCCGACCAGAGCCCAGCAACCCCGCGACCCGCTTCCTCAGCGGAGCATGGCAATCCCCGTGGCCCCACTACCCCAGCCGGAGCGCGGCAAGCCCCGTGGCCCTGCTCTCCCATCCACAGCGCGGCAAGCCCCACGGCCCCGCTCCCTCGTCTGGAGCCCAGCAACCCTGCGGCCCCGCTCCCCCCGGCCAGAGCCCAGAAACCCTGCGGCCCCGCTTCCCCGGCTGGAGCCCAGCAACCCCGCTTCCCCGGCTGGAGCGCTGCAAGCCCCGCGGCACCTCTCCCCCGGCCAGAGCACGACAATCTGAAGTGCCGCCGAACACTCGGAGCACTGCCTGGTGAGTACAAGCTCCACGAATCGGGTCCCGCACTTACTAAAGCCGTCCCTGCTCTCAGGCAGCTCTCCCCATCAATGAGGCTATTCTGCAAGCAGCAAGGACAGCATGGTATACTCCTGTCTCCTGTGCCCCCACACTGAAGAGAGCAGAGAGGCGGTGTTTCGTCCCTTTCCCATCTCTCCATGAAGGTGATGTTCCTAGAGGCCATTTCCTCAGCTAGATGAGTCAGCGAACTGGTGGCCACGATGGCTAACTGTCCCCCTTACACTGTATTCCAGAAGGATAAAGTGTCCTTACGGCTCCACCCTAAGTTCCTTCCAAAGGTGGTGGTGGAGTTCCACCTCAGTCAGGCCATCCACCTCCCTGTCTTCTGTCCCAAACCACTCACTCCCATGTGGACAGGATCCTGCACTCCCTCGACATGCACCATGCAGTAGCATTCTACCTCCACAGGACTTTCGCCTTTCACGCATCGATGAAACTGTTTGTGGCCATTGCTGACCAGTCCAAGGGCCAAGCCCTTGTCTCCAAGGAATCTCCAAATGGGTCTCCAGGTGTATCCGCGAATGCTGCACGCTATCCAATGTACAGCCGCTTGATAGAGTTACAATGCACTCTATGTGAGCGCAAGCAGCCACGTCGACCTGCCTAGAGGATGTCTCATGGCAAGACGTCTGTCGTAGCAACATGGTGCTCTGTACACACATTCACATCCCACTGTGCCATCACTCAAAGGGCGGCTGAGGATACTGCAGTGGGCCGCACTGTACTACAGGTTGCATTTCTTCTCTTCCTCCCACACACTTCCACACTGATCACTACTCCCCCACGGTTGGAATACACATAAGGACTATTGCTCAAAGAAGAGGAGGTTACTTACCTGTAATTGGAGGTTCTTTGGGATGTGTGGTCACCATTTGTATTCCAATACCCGCCCTCCATCTCCTCTGCTGTGGACTGGACTACTCAGAAGTAATAGGGTCACTGGAGGGGCCTCGACATGCATGGTCTCTTAGACCCTCGGCTGCGAGCACAAAGGGACACATGATGAATGTGCGGGTCAATGGACACTGATAAGAAAAGCTTCTGGCTCTGGTGTATGGCGTGCATGCGCACCCACATTTGGAATACAGATAGGGACCACACATCTCGAAGAACCTCCAGTTACATGTAGGTAACCTCCTCTTATCTTATCCCTTTGTCTCTCTCATTTCTGGGATTAACACAGCCACAACAATATTGCAAATGACCTATTATGACATGGCATCATAATAGTCAAAATATTTTCAACTTTTCTATTCTTTATATATAACCTCATTTCAACTTCTGTTTATAATACAATTTTTTTTTTTTTTGGAGATGTCAAATTTTCCTGCAGAATAGAAGTTCTGGGTTTCAACCCATTCTGCTTCCAGCTCCAGCGCTGCAGTTATGTGTTGTTAATGTAGAATTCAGTGGCACGTTGAACAATAAAGATGTGGGAACAGTCTGAAGCAATGAATGTAATATCAATAAGAATAGCACAGAGGATAATGGCACAGTCAGTGCAGTTATTTCCATAGTCAGTTCATTAAATGCCTCCCTTTTTGTTAAAATGAAGTTTCCACAGACTTTCTAGTCTGTTATGTCAGTATGTTGCAGAGTCCAGGGTTGTGGCTGCAAAATGAGGAGCAGTGTGTATCCTGGGCTTTGACTGTGTGAGAGAGTCACATGAGTGTGGTGATGGGGAGTCTCGAATTATTAGTTACAGTCTCACAATCCTGGGTGTCCCAGGCTCCATGGCTGCAGAAGGGATGAGCAGCACTAGTGCAGCAGGGGCCAGCACAGAAGTGCCTCCCGGAGGGCAGGACTGTCTCTGACCCTATGCACCCCTGCACTCACATCCCCAGTCAATGTACAGGGCAGAGAGCAGGCTCTGCCCAGCTGTGCCTCTTCTTGCACAGAGGGGTGGAAAATGAACAGAGCATTGACCGTAACCCCCAAGGTGCTGGCCAGCAGAGTTGTGCTGCTGGTGTCTGCTCCTGGCAAGGATAGGTTGGCAAACAGGGAACCAGGGATGGAGTGAAGTGCAGAGTGCTTTGGGGTGGGGCAGTTATGCACTGCTTCTGGCTCATCTAGCCCTGCTGTAGGGGTGGTGAGCCTGGAAGTACCAGCCGAGTAGACTTGCCAGTGACTGAGATCTATGTTTCCAATGAGAACCCAAGTTAAATCCAGCCTCCCAATGTGACCACTCCTGCTCTCTCCCGCCTGCTGACAGATCCAACCCTCAAAGTGGATGACAGCAACACACGCATCCTGATTGGCTGCCTGGTTGCAATCATCTTCATCCTGGTGGCCATCATTGTCATCATCCTGTGGAGGCAGTTCTGGCAGAAGATGCTGGAGAAGGTGAGCAGATCCTGGAGGCTTCTTTGTAAGGGTTCTGCCAGCACTAGGTTCATTCCTGCAGCTGCATGTCAGCCCCTCTGGTGACGTCAGCACAGCCCTGACAGTAATGGAGTTTGTTCAGGGTGAGGCCCAGCTGGGGATGTGCACCACTTGCATCCCCCCTGAAGCTCACAGGCGAGCGCATGGACCTGCTTGTGCAGACTGATTTCATCTAGCCACTGAGGGTGTGTCTACACTGGAATAAAAGACTCGTGACATGGCCACAGCTGGCCCGGGTCAGCTGACTCAGGCTTGCAGGGCACGGGCTGCATGGCTGTAAAATTGTTGTGTAACCATTCAGGCTTGGGCTGGAGCCTGGGCTCTGGGAGCCTCCCTACTCGTGGGGTCCCCCAGCAGCTCCCTCACCCTTGCCGCCTCCCCCCACTTCTCCTCCCCCGGATTCAGGGGACTGTTTCCCAACTGCCCCTGGATTCGGCAGCCCTGCCTGGTTCACAGGACGGTTGTGTTTCAGGCACAGTCTGCCAAACAGGACCTTTTGGCCCACATGATTTGTCTTGCTGTTTTGGTCCACTGGGCCTGTCTGTTTGTCGAGAGTGGGGAATGTCCTTTGCTGGGTCCCTGTACTTTCTCCTTCTGCATCCCCACCTCTTAGGCTTCTCGTCGGATGCTGGATGACGAAATGACCGTCAGCCTCTCCCTGCCTAGCGAATCCAGCATGTTCAACCACAACCACTCCTCCTCATCCAGCGAGCAGGAGTCCAACTCCACCTATGACCGCATCTTCCCCCTGGGCCCAGACTACCAGGAGCCCTCGCGGTTGATCCGCAAACTGCCAGAGTTTGCCCCAGGAGATGAAGAGGCAGGTGAGGATTAACAAGCAAGTTCTGCAGCTAAAACAGCTTTGTTTGAGCAAACAATGAGCAGCAGAGTGCTCCTGCAATGCCCTGCTATGCCTGCCCATGATGCCAGCTCCGGAGGCATCCAGTTGGGGGTAGTAGTGGCATTCAGTCTCACTACATCCTTGATCTGCCAGCAAGGAGCATGTGCTCACACTGACACTTGTGATGGAGTCATTTTTAGGGTCAGAGTAACAGCCGTGTTAGTCTGTATCCGCAAAAAGAAGAACAGGAGTACTTGTGGCACCTTAGAGACTAACAAATTTATTAGAGCATAAGCTTTCGTGGACTACAGCCCACTTCTTCGGATGCATATAGAAGAAGTGGGCTGTAGTCCACGAAAGCTTATGCTCTAATAAATTTGTTAGTCTCTAAGGTGCCACAAGTACTCCTGTTCTTATTTTTAGGGTCATGTGTATAGCTGGGCACAAACAAAAAAGTTCCCTTGCAGAAAATTTTGATTTTTTTTTTCTGTGCAAACTCAAAAATTGAAAAAAGCAACAGAGGGTCCTGTGGCACCTTTAAGACTAACAGAAGGTTAGTTAGTCTTAAAGGTGCCACATGACCCTCTGTTGCTTTTTACAGATTCAGACTAACATGGCTACCCCTCTGATACTCAAAAATTGAAAAATTTCAGCCAAAACATTTTGACTTGAAAATGCTGCTGTAGTGCCTCATGGGATTTATAGTTCAGGTGCCTCCTCTATAGGCTGGGCTTTTTGGTTGGATTACATCAACAGTTTAGACAGAAACATTTCAGCCAGGACTAGTCATGCATCCACTGGGAAATGGAGTGAGACCATTTCACATCATACGGGAATTGCATCACATGACAGCCATCCCAGTGGGAGTGACTTTAGACCAATACCAACCTGGGGTAAATTTGAACCATCAGCCTAGAGGTCCCAGGCCCCTATCCCAGTCCTAGGCCTCATCTCCCTGAGCCATGTTAAGATGGGCTGTGTATTTTATTTGATTACAAAATTTCAATTTGCCCTTGCCATGTGCAGTGTGGTTAGTCAAATAAGTCTCAGCACATAGTTTTTGGTCCCTTAAGTCTGTGACTAAGACAATTCAAACTGCAAGTATTTCAACCTAATATGGAATTTGATATTTGTGCTGTGTTGGTTATTTACCTATTTATCAAAGATCTGGAAAAGTGAAGTGGCAAAATGTGCAGATAATAAAATTATTTAATAGTAATACATAGCTCATAGCTTTCCATCTGGAGACCTCAAAGCAGTTTACCAAGCAGTTCAATATCATTCATTATCTTCATTTTACACTTGGGGAAACTGAGGCACAGAGGAGGGCAGTGACTCTCCCAAGATCACCCAGCAGCAGAGCCAAGCATAGAACATGTTTTCTATATCACAGTCCTGTCTGCTAGTCCACTCTGCCTCTTTTCAGATTAGTCAGGACTAGAGGAGAAACTTCCCAGGGATTTAACCAGGCTAACCAGGCTGGGGGAATGGGCAGCATGATGTCAGATTGAAATTTAATATTGACAAATGCAAAGTCAGTCGCATGGGAATGAACAATTAGAACTGCTCCAGCTGTGGCTTTGAAGAGTTTGATGATGCATTCTGAGCAGGGAGCATACATTCTGGATGAGGATGCTACTGGCTTCCCCTCTCTCCCCTTGTGTCACCTACGGCACCAATCCTAACTGGGCCTGGAAACTTGGAGTGAAGTTTCAGGGAGCTGAGAAGACTGTATAGGTCTCAGACCCCTTTAAGCTCTCCCAAAGCCTGGTCTCTTCTCCCCTGGCATCTGGGAAAGCAGATGGCCCAGGGCATTTTCTATGTGACTTGAGTGAGCTCCAGGGGAATAGTGCTGAGCAGCTGAGGAGTTCTCCTGCTCTTTTCTTCCCAGGCTGCAGTGGAGTCATCAAACCCGTCCAGTCAAGTGGCCCCGAGGGAGTCCCCCATTATGCAGAGGCTGACATTGTGAATCTGCAAGGTGTGACAGGCAGCAACACCTACTCTGTGCCTGCCATCACTATGGACCTGCTCTCGGGCAAGGATGTGGCTGTGGAAGAGTTCCCTAGGAAACTGCTAACCTTCAAGGAGAAGCTTGGAGAAGGCCAGTTTGGGGAGGTGAGTGTCTTGTCATGGGCTCTTACGTTCTCTCCAGATCCTGTCTGCTCCCTTGTGCTGTTGTTAGGATGGACCAGAGTCCCGCTGGAACACTGCCAATGACAACAGAGTTCTTAAACCACCAGAGAAAAATACACCCTGGTGCTGAAGGAGATGAAGGGATCTCTGGTGAGTCACCTGCTGTATGCAGCTAGCCTGCACCAGAACCACTTTGGAATGCGGTGGGGTTGTTTCTTGAAAGCTAAGCTGGATGAGCCTCGGTCGGTACCTCAGATGGGAGATCTCCAGGGCCCAGCTACATGCTGCAGGAAGTGATGTGTTGTTATTCAGAAGGTGGTATTGGCAGAGATGAAAGTAAGCATTCTCTCCCTCTCTGACTCCTCCTTCTGGCTCCAGCAATATTGAGGGTGCGGGGGCCCAGCTCCACGAATGTTCGGGGCTGGGTCTTCCCCCTGGTCCCCCCTGCTGCTCCCCCTGCGCCTCCCCTGAGTGTGGGCTGGCCCCCCTTTGCTGCCCCCGTGCACCTCCCTTCCGTGTAGGGTGACCAGATCACTGACATGAAATATCGGGACACGGGGGGTGGGGGGGGGGGGAGAACAGAGCAAAAAAACCCAACAACAACAAAGGTTAAAAAAAAAAAAAAAAGCCGTTTTGCAGGTGCCGGGGGAATTAGCAGGCCCCGGGCACATGTGGCACATCCCGCCGCCCCGCAGGGAAGGGGCTGCTGGAGCGCAGCCAAGTGGGAGAGGCGCAGGGCTCCGGACCCCGGCAGCGGCGGGGGAGAGCGGCTCAGGACCGTGCGAGTGGCCACCTAAAGTTTATTGGCTGGGGGGAACCTCGGCCGGCTCCTCACCCTGCCCTGTAGGGGGGTAGCATCCCCGCCCCGCGCCAGCATGTTTCGCCGGCCGCCGCAGGCCAGGTAAGGAGCCGAGTCCCCCCTCCCCCCTCGTCCTGGCTCCTCAGCTGAGCGGCATTCCTACTCCCTCCCAGGCTTGCAGCTGTAATGCCGGCGCAAGCCTGGAGGGGAGGGGGTGATGGCCGACTTCCAGTTCCTGGAGCTGGAAGCACCAGGCGGGCAGGCAAGGGGCTGCTCCCAGGAGGGAGACGGGGGGGAGCCAGGACGGGCGGGGAGGGGAGGACTCGTCTCCTTACCACCCCCCTACAGGGGCGAGGACCGGCTGGGGTCCACCCCGAGCCGATAAACTTTACATGGCCACTCGAGCGGCCCCGAGCCACTCTCCCCCGCCGCTGCCGGGGTCCAAAGCCCCGGAGCCCTCTATCTCCCTCCTGGGGGAGCAGCCCCCTTGCCCGCCCGGTGCCTGTACTCACCAGCTCCAGGAACTGGAAGCCGACCACCACCCCCTCCTTCCCAGGCTTGCCGCCATTACAGTGGCAAGCCTGGGAGGGAGGAGGAATGCCAAGTGCTTGGGGAAGAGGCGGGGCCAGGGTGGGGATTTGGGGAGGGAGCCAATGGGGATGGAGGGGGCGGAGTCGGGGTGGGGGTAGAGCGAGAGCCCTTCCAGGAGGGCAAAATTGCTTGTTTGTCCAGTGTCCGGACTGCACGTCAATCGGGATGCAGGACAAACAAGCAAATATCGGGACCGTCCCGATAAAATCGGGATGTCTGGTCACCCTATTTCCGTGTCTCTCCCCTGAAGCTCCATGCTGCCTGCCTGCATTAACTGCCACTGCAGGGTCCTAGTGCCCCCTCCACAACTGCCAGGGCAGGCTGCCCTTCCCCCTCAGACCCTTTCATTTTCCGGTGGGACCCTCCACCAGTACAGCCGCCCCACCTGCCCGCAGTCCCCATTCTTGTCCCACGCTGGGCAAGGGGCAGCCCCATCCCCCACCCTCAGTGAGGCTACAGTGAGGGGCAGCAGCAGGGGAGGAGGCGCACATATGATGGCAGTCCCCCCGGCATGGCACCCACCACAGGGGAGGCGAGGGAGATTCCTGGACCTGAGAGGGGCCCTAGGAGCACGTGCAGTGACAGTGGGGGGTGAGTGTGCTGCCGGGGGGGAGAAGGAGGTCCCTACCCCAGAGCTCGCTGCTGCTGGCAGTGAGAGGGCTGGGGGGAGTCCTCCTCTCTGGCTCCAGTCCCAGGGCAGCCTGCCTGCACCCCAAACTCATCCCCAGCCCTGCTCCACCCCAGAGCCCACACCCCCAGCCAGAGCCCTCATCCCCCTGCACCCCAACCCTCTGTCCTAGCCCTGAGCCTCTCCAATACCACAAACCCCTCATCTCCAGCCCCAGCCAGACCCCTGATTCCCATGCACTCTAACCCTCTGCCTCAGCCCTGAGTCCCCTCCCACACCCCAAACCCCTCATCCCCAGCCACACCCCAAATCCACCCCCAGCCTCACCCCTGCACCCCCTCCCTCTGCACCCCCTCTTATCCCCAAACTCCCTCCCAGAACCTGCACCCTGCACCCCTCCTGCACCCCAGTCTCCAGCCCCAGCCCAGGGCCTGCACCCCAGACCTCCTCCCCCACCCAAACTCCCTCCCAGAGCCTTGGGCAGGTGGGGGGTGGAGTTGGGGGGGGGGCAGAGTTTGGGCCCACCACCAAAATTTCTACAAACCTGCCACCCCTGCCGGCAAGAGCTGGTGCGCCATACCGGGGTGGAGCGGCTTCCTGAGGCAGCAATTTAAGAGCTGGAGCCCAGGGCCCTTTAAATTGCCGCCAGAGCCCCGCTGCCAGAGCCCTGGGGTAGCAGCGGCGGGGCTCGGGTGGTGATTTAAAGGGCCCAGGGCTCCTGCACCGCTACCGCCCCGGGCCCTTTAAATCCGCCGCTGGAGCCCCACTGCCGCTACCCCAGGGCTCCGGGGACAATTTAAAGGGCCCGGGCCCTTTAAATAGCCCCCGGAGCTGCCGGAGCCCTGGGGTAGCGGCGGCAGGGCTCTGGTGGCTATTGAAAGGGTTCAGGGCTCCCGCTGCCTCTACCACCCTGCGCCCTTTAAATAGCCACTGGAGACCTGCCGCTGCTACCTCAGGGCTCCAGCAGCAGGGTTCCGGAGACGATTTAAAGGGCACTGGAGGATAGCGGCAGCCGGAGCCCCGGGCCCTGTTGCTGGAGCCCCCGGGCTCTGTCGGCAATTTAAAGGGCCCGGAGCTCCGCTGCGGTAGCAGCAGCTAGAGCCCCAGGCCCTTTAAATCGCCCCCTTTAAATCACCCCCGAACCCCAGGGCTCCCAGACACCTCTGCAGGTGCTCAGGGGGTGATTTAAAGGGCTTGGGGCTCCCAGCTACTGCTACCACAGCCCTAGCCCCGGACCCTTTAAATCCTGATTTAAAGGGCCTGGGGATTTAAAAGCCCTGCCTCTTCCGGTGGAGGCCACGCCCCTCCTCAGGACTCCGGAGTACCGGCAAGTCCTTTAAGTTACTTTCAACCTTGGGTATTGGTTCATGTAAGTCAGTGCTGAACAAATGCCCATGACTGTAAAATGTGCTGTCCAGTCATTTCCTAGGTGCAGGATAAAGGGGTGTCATCTTTACCTTCTAATTATATCCCCAAAGTTCATTGTTTGTACCATGAGTCCTGATAACCCCTGTAGCTTACTTTCCAGTGTGCTGCCTTCCTGCTGACGTCACATCCCTCCCTTCCCCCCAACTTGGTATGTCAATGACTTCCCATTGCATTAACCTACAATCCTTAACTTACATGTGCACCCACAGAGAGAGGTGAATAAACATTCTTTGTCTGGCAGAAAACTGTTAACTCTTCATGCCTTACATTGAGAGACCAAAGAAGTGTAGTTTATCCAAGAGAAAGTGAGGCAGTGATATGATCAGTCTATAAGTACTGAGATGGCGAAGAGATTTCTGACAGCAGACAGCACTTTAGTTTAACATAATGAGAACCCATGGCTCGAAGCAGAAGTTAGACAAATTCAAAGAAGATATAAGACACATTGTAACAGTGAAAGGAATTAACCACTGGAACAACTTTCCAACAGTTGTGGTGGATTCTCCATTGCTGTGGCCCCCTCCCCAGAGGCTGGGAGATACCCCTGACCGCGGGGCTAGGAGCTGGGGGCAGGGTTCCCCATGGCCTGCACCAACTGGGAACTGTGGGTCCCCCACCATCTGCTGGGGCTGGGATCTGTGGGGTCCCTGCTGGCGGCAGCAACTGGGGAACTCTGAGGCTCCCCCGCTGCCCGCAGAGGCTGGGGTTGGTCTGGAGCTGGGGAGGTCCAGGGGATCCCCCCACACCCTGCAGGGCTGGGAGCTGGGTTGGCTCCCCTGCTGCTGCAGCAACTGGACTGCTGAGAGGCCCCAATATCACAGAGGTCACGGAAAGTCACGGAATCCGTGACTTCCACGACCTCCATAACATACTCCTAGCCTTAATTATATACCACCAAATCCAGAAGAGGAACTGGATGAGTCATTTTACAAGCAGGTAACAAGATTAGCTAACACACATAAGCTAGTATGGGGATTTTAACTTCCTTGATATCTGTTGTAAGACTATTGTAGCAAAACATAGTACGTTCTGCAAATTCTTACTGTGTGTAGGGGACAGCTTTATGATTCAGAATGTTGAAGAAACAACTGGGAATCGTCCATTTTGAATCTGGTTTTGATGAGCAGGGATGAATGAATTGCAAACATAAAAGTGGTTGGGAGGAAGTGATCACAATAGAATTCAAGATCCTATGGAAAGGAGAACATGAGAAAACAAGGACACTGCACTTCAAAAAAGTGGATTTCAGCTGACTCAGAGAAAAAGACCAATTAGGAAGAAAAGGAGTTGAAGGGGGCTGGCAATTCTTAAAAAATGTAATACTAGTGGCTCAACATCAAGCTATTCTGACACAGAGGAAAGATAAGAGCCACAGGAAGCCAATGTGGCTGCACAAGGCGTTTTTCAGCTATCTAAAAACCAAAAGGGATACATACAGGATATGGCAGGAGGGGCATGTCACCAAGGAAGTATACATAGGAATAGCATGAGCATGTAGGGACAAAATCAGGAAAGCCAAGGTGAAGAATGAGTTACAGCTGGCAAAAAAATGTTAGCGACAACAGGAAGAGGTTCTTCAAATATGTCAGACAAAAAAGAAAGATCAGGGACAGTGTTGGTCCGCTGCTCAATGGAGAACTTGAGCTGATAAAAGAAGATGATAGGAAGGCAGAGCTGCTCAATGCCTAATTTGCTTCAGTTGTTTCTCAAAAAATAACATGTGACTGGATGACTAGCAAAGTTGCCATAGACCAGTGGTTCCCAAACTTTAACAACCTGTGAACCCCTTTCACTAAAATGTCAAGTCTCGTGAACCCCCTCCTAAAAATGAATATTTCCAGGGATTTTCTCTTTCACCTGAGTATAAATTATAAAAGCAGTGATCTTGGAAATCTAAAATTTGTTTTTATGACATGCTTATTACACACTATTATTAATTATTATTTATCATTACAGTATTTTTATTACATTATGAAAACGGCAACACTCTTCCAAGATCTCACTTTCGTAGCTTGTATCACTTTGTATAAGCCTGTTATAAGACAAGGCTCCTATGTTTCATCAAGGAGTATCAGATGTGAAAGAGCATGAACGTATTTAAGGAGCCAACTCAAAGAGTTCCTCCTACGCAAGCATTCAGGTCTTGAGCCGTCCAGGCAAACAATGCACGTTACAACAAAGCTTAAACTTGTTCTTCGTAATCAATTTAAATACAATACGAGCTGCCTATTTAATTTTAGAAACAACAAAAAATATCCATCTCCCTTTCCATTTCTTATGAGTCTTGAAGTTTAAATCTCCTCAGTGTGATACATATGTTTGCTTTGATCTGCTTAGCTCTTGGAAGTCCAGAGGCTTCGGGCTGCTGGCCCTTATGCTGCCCGGAGTCCCTAGGGACAGCTCTGTCCACCATTAGGGAATTTTTTCCCGAGAACCCCCTGTAACATTTAATGAACCCCCAGGGGTTCACGAACCCCAGTTTGGGAACCACTGCCATAGACAATAAAGGGGAAGGGTTGCAGATCAAGATAAGTAAAGAACACGTCAGAGATCTTCTTACCAATTTGAATTCATTCAAATGAGCAGGGCCGGATGCTAATCACCCGAGGGTACTGAAGGAATTAGTTGAAGTCTCTGAGCCACTGGCAATAATATTTACAAACTCCTGGATAACAGGAGAGGTCCCGGAAGACTGGAGAAGGACTAACGTAGTGCCAGCCTTTAAAAAGGGGAAAAAAGACGTGCCAGGAAACTAGAGATGGGTCAGCCTGACCTCAATCCCTGGGAAACTACTAGAGCAATGTATGAAACATTCAGTTTGCAAATACCTGGAGGATGAAGGGGTGATCACTACCAGCCAGCAGGATTTACCAAGAACAAATAATGCCAAACCAGCTTATGTCCTTCTTTGACAGGGTAACTGATTTAGTGGATAGGGGGAATGCGGTGGACATAATATACCTGGACTTTAGCAAGGCTTTTGACACAGTCCCATGTGGAGAAATGCAGGTTCAACAGAACTACTATTAAGTGGATTCATAATTGGTTAAACAACCGCAAACAAAGAGTAACTATCAATGGAATGATGTCGGATTGGAGGGAGGTCTCAAGTGGGGTTCCCCAGGGATCGGTTCTGGGCCCAGTGTTGTTTAACATCTTTATTAATGACCTGGATATAGGAATAGGGAGCATCCTGATCAAATTTGCAGATGACACAAAGCTGGGGGGGGGAAGGATTGACAATACACCTCTACCCCGATATAATGCTGTCCTCAGGAGCCAAGAACTCTTACCGCGTTATAGGTGAAACTGCGTTATATCGAACTTGCTTTGATCCGCCGGAGTGCGCAGCCCTGCTCCCCCGGAGCACTGCTTTACTGCGTTATATCCAAATTCGTGTTATATCGGGTTGCGTTATATCGGGGTAAAGGTGTACTTTGGAGGATAGAGCTAAAATTCAGAGGAATCTTGGTAAATTGGAGAACTGGGCTGTCGACAACAAAATGAAATTCAACAAAAACAAATGTAAGGTGATACAGTTAAGGAAGAAAAATCAAATGCACAAATACAGAATGGGGGAAAACTGGCTTGGCAGCAGCACTGCTGAGAAGGCTCTGGGAGCAGTGGTGGATCACAATCTCAACATGAGTCAGCAATGTGAAGCTGTTGCAAAAAAAGCAAATGCAATTTTAGATTGCGTTAACAGAGACGTAACATGCAAATCACGGGAGGTGACTGTATCGCTCTACTTGATGCTGTTTAGGCCTCAGCTGGAGTACGGTGTCCAGTTTTGGTCACCAATATATAGAAAAGATGTAAAGCAACTGGAAAGGATCCAGAGGCAAGCAACAAAGATGATCAAAGGGATGGAATGCAAGCCATATGAGCAAAGGCTGAAGGAACTGGCTATGTTTAGTTTGGAAAAGGAGATTAAGGGGGGACATGACAGTAATTTTCAGATACTTGAAAGGCTGCCATAAAGATGGAGAAGAATTGTTCTCTTGCCACCGAGGGCAGGACAAGAGGCAATGGGTTCAAATTACAGCACAGCAGATTTAGATTCAGAGTGGTAGCCGTGTTAGTCTGAATCTGTAAAAAGCAACAGAGGGTTCTGTGGCATCTTTAAGACTAACAGAAGTATTGGGAGCATAAGCTTTCGTGGGTAAGAACCTCACTTGCCTTGCATCTGAAGAAGTGAGGTTCTTACCCACGAAAGCTTATGCACCCAATACTTCTGTTAGTCTTAAAGGTGCCACAGGACCCTCTGTTGCTTTTTACAGATTTAGATTAAATCTCAGGAAAAACTTCCTATCTATAAGAGCATCAGGAAAATGGAACAGACTGACAAGGGAGGTTGTGGAAGCTCTTTCACTGGAGGTTTTCAAAAGGAGGACGGACAGCCATCTGTCTTGAATGGTTTAGACCAGAGGTAGGCAACCTATGGCACCCGTGCCATATGCGGCACGCAAGCTGATTTTCAGTGGCACTCACACTGCCCGGGTCCTGGCCACTGGTCGGGAGGGGCTCTGCATTTTAATTTAATTTTAAATGAAGCTTCTTAAACATTTTAAAAACCTTATTTATTTTACATACAACAATAGTTTAGTTATATATTATAGACTTATAGAAAGAGACCTTCTAAAAATGTTAAAATGTATTACTGGCACGCGAAACCTTAAATTAGAGTGAATAAATTAAGACTCGGCACACCATTTCTGAAAGGTTGCTGACCCCTGGTTTAGACACAACAAATTCTGCATCGTGGCAGGGGGTTAAGAGATGATCCTTGCAGTCACTTCTAACCCTATGGTTCTAAGATCTATGAATCTATTACATTTTTTGCTCATATAAAATGTTGCTTTTAATTCCACATTTTTTGTGAAATTATCTAATTATACTCAATAGCAATAGCATGAATATTCAATTTCAAATATAAAAATGAGAATAGTGCTAAAGTTTCTTTGGGAAAAAAACAAAACGATGAAGTGAAATTCTAAATAGCTTCCTTTTCCATCAAAGCACTATTTTCCAACTGCATTTGCCAAAAATTATTTTCTCCACGGCTTCTGCCGAAGCATGATTTCCAGAGCAGATCAAAAAAGTTTCACTGGAACAGGTTTCTGTTGGAAAATGCAGTTTTGTCAAAATCAAAATGTTTTGAGGGAATGTGTCAATTCTGATGAAATTTTTGATTGAAAATTTTCAAAATGATTCAAACTCAAAAGGAGACGTTTTGTTTAATTTCCTCGTTTCATTTCATTGCAACTTCCTTGTTCTGTTTAATTTTTTTATATTATCACAATGAAATGTTTCAATAAGGTTCTTTTGAATATGTCAGAATATGCCAAAATGTTGACTATTTGTCCTGATTCAGGATGAAAACACATTTTGGAATTTCCCAAGGGACAGAAATTCCAATGAGCTCTCAAGATTTGTCTGTGTTTCTGTCAACATCGGTAGTGGGGGCCTTGGTGGGGCTTGTCCTGATCTGACACAGAGCAGCCCTGTGGTTGCTGAAAACTAGAAAATGTCCCTTCAGACCAGCCTGAGGTAGAGCAATTCCAGTGACCTCACTTGGAAGGCAGACTCGCATTCCTTTCACTTTATGCCTAGAGTAGCTATTCTAACAGTTATGACCATGTCTAATGTTGATGTTGCTCCAAAGAGTGTGTGGGACACATTTAGGATGGGAATGATTCCCTCTTTGAGATTCCTGGGAACTGTGTGCTGCTTACATGTCCTGCAATGGGATTTGAGCTTAGTGACTCCGCACACATCATCCCCTGTGCACTACCGGGCCTGGAGCCCCTCTCCACATGGCCTCCCTTTGTAGTCTCTCTGCATTGCACAGCCCTAGCACCAGAACATCTGTGCCAATGCCAGAACAGAGCCCAGGAGATGGATTTTATTTCAAACGTGTTTAATTCATGTTGTAAAAGCTGAGACGAACGTACTAGGCACGTGGTGTCTGTGGAACCATTTTGCTTCAGCAGAACAAAGCTATGTAGCAGTTCAATAGAGTTACTGACAGTCGATGCTATATGAAAGTGTATAGCTCCCACAAGGCTTGTCAAAACTAGCAAAAGAGTTCATTTGTGCTCAGGAAGCACAGAGATCACACACCTCATGCAAACTCAGCCTGGGCCCTTCCAGTCAAGCTGGGTTCTTTCCATTTCCAAATTATCACTAGTTCTTCAGACTAAATTATGGCCGCGGGGACAGCTGTGAATCCCGTTGTTTTCAGGGAGGGTGATGCGGTTATGATTGATTGGATCTGAGTAAACAGTTCTGTTGCTGGTTCTGGCTCACTCAGCCTTGGTTGTATTGGCACTGACAGGAGTGAAAGGCAGTAAAGATTTATTTTGGTCATCAGACAGAATGTAACACTCTTGGGGAGCAGATTTGCAGAGTGAGGTGGCCCTGTTGCGTCACATCCAGTTTCCAGAAGAGGACTATGCTGCTGCCATATGTGGTGCTGCCTTGGCTTCGGTCTGTGCCCACCATTTCTTACTCCACTTTACAATTTGTGGGTCATATTAGCTCCGTGGCTGCATTCTGAGGATCAAGTAGCAGCAGTGGTTGACTTGTCAGAAGGTTGTATGGCCTTTTCTTGCAGATGCAGCTACTGTCATCCATGCTTTTGCTTAGAGCACTCTACCAGGTCCTTGTTTTTCTGGGCATAGGGAGTGCCCTGGGTGAGTGCATAGGGGCTTGTAGTGTAATAAAACAAAATAAATCAGTAACTGTTTGCCAGGTATTATTATTGTTAGGACCTAGAGCTGGCAAAACAGCCATGGGAATTATTAGAACTGAAAATAACTGCTAACAGAATTTTCAAGGGTTCCTATCTATAAGAGCAGCAGGAAAATGGAACAGACTGCCAAAGGAGGTTGTGGAAGCTCTTTCACTGGAGGTTTTCAAAAGGAGGACGGACTGCCATCTGTCTTGGATGGTTTAGACCAGGGTAGGCAACCAGAATTTTTAAGGGTCTGATTTGGTTCAGTTTGAGGGTAAGAATGAGTTGCTCTGATTTGACCCCCAAGGAAGTCCCAGGTTCAGGAAACAGAGAACCAGATGGCAAAGGTAAACACTACCCATTGCCCCCCTCTAGGTTCATCTCTGTGAAGTGGAGGGAATGGAAAAGTTCATGGACAAAGATTTTGCTTTGGATGTCAGCTCCAACCAACCTGTCCTGGTGGCTGTGAAAATGCTGCGAGCAGATGCCAACAAGAATGCCAGGTATTGGGGTCATGTGGAGTTTGATGACTCAGTATGTACTGTGAGCTTGAGCCTCACTCAGAAAAATACACACAGGCCCTGGGTAACAGGAGACTAAGTCCCATTTTCAAAAGCAACTCAAGTCTGCTGTGTTCCCTAGACCCTTTTGAAATGTCATCCTTACACGGTTTAGCAAGGGACACAATGGAGGCAGCAAGGGCTTTGCTCTGAGCATTCCCCTTGCATGGCACAGGGCATTTTGGTGACGCCAAAGACTTACACCGTATGGAACGATATTTCTTTTTTAAAACTCTAGGGAATTCCATTCGAAAGCAGCATTTTGAGAACTCACTGAGGAGTCAGGAAATGCCGGAGATGGGGTTGCATGTGGCCCCCTTGTGGGTGGGTGTAACTCTGTAGCCTTTCATCACATGGTTATGAGGAGTCCGGTGGCACCTTAAAGACTAACAGATTTATTTGGGCATAAACTTTCATGGGTAAAAAACCCCACTTCTTCAGATGCATGGAGTAAAAAGTACAGATGCAGGCATAAATATACTGACACATGAGGAGAAGTGAGTTACCTTACAAGTGGAGAACCAGTGTTGACAAGGCCAATTCAGTCAGGATGGATGGTGAAATTCCCAGCTCAGATAGACAGCTACATGCTAGCGTATTAGTAGCAGTGTTGCCATGGCAGCATGGATGGTAGCTCAAGCTAGCTTCCCGAATACATGGCTAGATTGAGGATGGGATCACACTTGAGGGGCTAGCTCAAGCACTGCCTCTGCTGCTGTGGCCACATGTCTATCTCTTAGTGTGTGAGCTTGAGCAGAGCTAGCATGTGTACACCTCCTGGAGCTGGGGATTACACCTCCCAGCATAGCTGTACCTGAACGCTCTGCAGCAGACCTCCCAGCAGTCCCAGGTTTGACAGGACTGTCCCACTGTGACCCTCCAGCTCAGCTGAAGCAGCTCCTGTCCCATAGGTCTAGCTGGGCTTGGCTCCCCGCCTCATTGAGGGGCCAGGACACATACGAACGAGTGGCATGGCGACCCTGCATGCCAGGGAACCCAGGTCACAATGCCCCTCATAGGGAGCTGAACCCAACCAGCCCTGCAGGAGAGGAGCCACCACTGTGGGGTAAGTGGGAGGCAGGCTTGCTTTCAGCCCCCAGGGAGCAGCACCTGTCCCACTTCAGCCCCTGCAAATGTTGGGAGGTATGCCGCAGATCAGGCTGGCTTCCTAGTGCTTGGCTCATGAAACTAATGGGTTAGGCTGCAATTCTTCCATGGAGGTCCCAGAAGTCACAGATTCTGTGACGTTCGAGGACCTCCATGACTTCCGCAGCCGCTGGTGTGACTGACTTCAGGGCAACCCAGGCAGCTGGCTCCAGGGTCTGCTGGAACAGTGGCCGGTGTAGCTGGCTCTGGGGAGTACCTGAGCAGTGGTCTTGGGAGTACCCCGGGGACTGCCCAAGCAGCAGTGGTCCCAGGGTGGCTGGAGCAGTGGCCCCAGGGATGCCCGGAGGCCATCCAGAGAGTGGTCTCTGGGAGCAGCTGCTGGGGGGCTGTCAATCCCAGCACTGGAGCAGGCCCCCCACATCAGGGGTCCCCTGGAACATCAGGGGCCTCCTGGAGCAGCAGGGCCCCAGAAGTAGAGATTTAGTCATGGGTATTTTGAGTAAGTCATGGACAGATCATGGGCTGTGAATTTTTATTTATTGCCCGTGACTTTTACCAAAAATACTCATGACTCAATTATAGAATATCAGGGTTGGAAGGGACCTCAGGAGATCATGTAGTCCAACCCCCCTGCTCAAAGCAGGGCAAATCCCCAGATAGTTTGTTTTTTTTTAACCCCAGTTCCCTAAATGGTCCCCTTAAGGATTGAACTCACAACCCCTGGGTTTAGCAGGCCAATGCTCAAACCACTGAGCTATCCCTCCCCCCTTAGCCTTACTGATGGGACCCATGCAGGAACCTGTCCAGCGGCAGCTATGGAGGGGCTGTGGAAGTCAAAGCACTCTCCTTTGTCCAATGGGCAGCAAAACCTTATAGAGCTTCCTTTGTGTTGCAGAGCAGACGCCTGAAGGGGTGGGGTTGGAGAGTAATGGCCAGGTCATCTTCCAGGCCCATGTGATCCTAGGGGAGCAGCCAGGGCCTAAGGGGTTTCCCGGGTATAAACCCCAGGAAGTGAGGCAGGAACAGGGAACAGAGTGCTTGTTAGTGAGACTCCAGGATGGTCCACAAGAGACACCGGCCTGAGAGAGCTGCCTTTTGGTGTCAGAGCCATGATGCCTTAGCTAAGGTTTCTGAGAAGAGCAAGTTGCCTGTGGGCCATTTGTTACCACCTCTGACGCAGGCCATGAGTACGTTCTGTGAATAACCAACTTGCATGGGAAGTCCCTGAGTGTGCACCATCGATTGCTGCTCCAGATGGACCTGCCAGGCCCTAAAGCCTGGTGCCACATGGCAAAGGCTAGCAATATCTTCCCATTAACATCTGTCATGAGTATTAGTATACTTTGCTGTGAAAATTGTTCTTTGTGGTACTTTCCCCTGTTGTACATTGTATCATTAACTCAAGTGCCCTGCATGTTTTGCCTCTGTCCATCTGTCCCTGGGGGTCTGTGTCTCTCTGTCTGTGTGTCTCTGGGTCTGTCCATGTATGCCCACATGTGTCGGATACCTGTCCCTGTGGGCCCACGTGTGTCTGTGTGGTTTTGTTTCTGAAAGGAATGACTTTTTGAAGGAGATTAAGATCATGTCACGGCTCAAGGACCCCAATATCATCCGGCTGCTGGCAGTGTGCATCACCGACGATCCTCTCTGCATGATTACTGAGTACATGGAGAACGGCGACCTCAATCAGTTCCTATCCCGCCACGAGCCCCAGCTCCCCCCTGCCAGCAATGGACCCATTGTCAGGTAGCCCTTCCGCTCCTGTATGGGGCTCCTCAGCTATACAGGACTCTACCACTCTCACAGCATGGTGGGGCAGAAGGGCAAGACCGTGTGGGACTTTATGGGGGATGCAGAAAGGGGAGGATATGACTGGGTAGGGGCAGGGAGAGCAGATGTGATGGGTAGAGGAGAGCAGGTGGGGGAGGGGTCATGAGAGCAGGTGTGGCTGGGTGGGAGTGGGGTTGTGAGAACTGGTGCACCTGGGTGAGGAGTAATGGTGTTGCTAAATAGGTGTTGGGGCAGAGTAGGTGTGGCTGGGTGAGGGGAAAGGGAGGACAGGTGTGGCTGAGCGGGGTGAAGAGAGCAAATGTGACCAGATGGGGGCAGTGAGAGGAGGTTAGGGAGAGGGGTGTCTGGGTGGAGGTAAGGAGAGCAGGGGCTGGGTGGGGCTGGGGCAGAGTGTGGGGTGGCTGGGTGGGGGTAGGGAGAGCGAGTGTGACCAGGTGGAGGTGGTGAAAGCACAAGCAGGAGGAAATGCCTATTTCATTGTCGTTTCTTGGGCTTCTCCTGGTGACTCCAGCATTTTGTGCCATTGCCCTGTTTTGGGGATGTGCTAAACCTTTGGGTAGCTGGGGCTTGGACAAGCAGGAGCTGCTGCCCAGTAGGAATTTGGTCAGGCCACTCTGCCATTCATGCCATGCTCATTTCTTACTGCCCTGCCAGTGACACACTGGCCCTTCCAGTGCAGTGGGCCTGGAAGTGCCCTGACTGGCCCTTCCAGTGCAGTGTCTAGCCAGGGCCTGCTCTCCATGATACATCCAGCAATTACCATGGGAGCTTCTGCTGTAGGCTGTTGGTGTCCAGGTTGTTGCCCCAGGGTTTGCATCGTACAAGGGCAGGCTGCTGTGAGTTGCCGAGGATGAGGTCCAGCTGCTCCTGTTTAGGTGACATCACACCCAGGTGGCTCAAGGCCTGCTCAGCAGCCTCACCTCTCCTTTGGCCTTCCCTGTCTCTGCAGCTACACTGACCTGAGGTTCATGGCCACTCAGATTGCCTCTGGCATGAAGTACCTGTCCTCTCTGAATTTTGTGCATCGGGACCTGGCCACACGCAACTGCTTGGTGGGTAAGAACTACACCATCAAGATAGCAGACTTCGGCATGAGCAGGAACCTGTACAGTGGAGACTATTACCGAATCCAGGGGCGGGCCGTGCTCCCTATTCGCTGGATGTCCTGGGAGAGTATTTTATTGGTAAGTGGAGACTTTGCAACTGCCAGGGGAACCAGTGAGAGAGATTATGGGGACCTGGCCCCTTTCCATAGCACTGGGTGATCATGGGGAATGGGTTTCAGTGCCCCCTGCCTGCCACCATCTCCTGATTGATCAAGGGGCAGGATGGAATCGGGGGCTCCGTGTTTACATGCGTTGTCCAGGGCATTCACTCAGTTGCTACTGTAATCTAGTAACATCTGAGCAGTCCCAGCATGGGGAGGCATTGCAGTGTGGGGCAGAAAAGGGGAAGATGGAGCTGTGGTTGGGCCTACCCCATGAGCGTAGTTTTCCTTTACAGAAGGACTGGAGCATGTCTGGGTCCCTGTGTGAGAGATGTGCAGTATCTTTTCTTGGTGTGTTGCTTAGATCTGAATGAGAGTTGTGCTGCTTTTCTGTAGATTTGTCAATAAGTGGGTGCAGCTAAAGGCTTGGCTTGATAATTACAGCAGTTAGATGGTACTTTACCTGTTTGGGCTGCCATGCGAGGACTGCAGCTGGTTGCCTCCTGCGGGGCATTTTGCCTGTAGCAAGACTATCCCTGAGACAGGACCTTGCCAAGTGAGCTCATTATTTGAAGTCACCTCCCACTTAATCCCAGCCCTCCAGCTCCATGGCTCTGTGACAGCTACCTGGGAAGGGTGGAGACTGTTCTCCTCTCTAGTCACCCAGAAGCAATGGAAGATAATAGGCATCTACACCAGCCATAGCCTGTTGAAGGTATGAGAGTGCTGACGGAAGGGGATCTGGGGTGCACTGCACTCTGTCCATTCTCACTGGCCTCATGGCCCTTTGAAGATTATCCCAAATTGGTGCATGTTAGAACAGCTCTTAGTGAGGGGCTAAAGTCCCATTTGCCTTCCACACACAGTTGTGCTGCACTGAGTGTGTGTCCAATGCTGCTGAGATTTTAGCCCGTGGATGGCAGGTTCACTGGGTGACAGCAGTCTGCATTTGCATGGCTTTGTCTCTATACTGCCGCCTCATGAGAGAAAGGGACTGTCTCATGGAGGGAGAGGGGGTGTCACATAGAAATGGACATCTTTATACTGGCACTGAATGAGGAGGAAAAGGAGAATGCCCTGGGTCAATTGGCTGCACTTTGATAGCATTATGCTGAGAGGGACCAGTGACTGCTTTGATTACAAACCCCTCTGAGCCGGGGCATTACTGCAGCCTGCAGTTACCAGAAGTGTCAGGATGAGCTAATCAGAAGCCCCACTCCCCAGGACAACAGGGGGTTGTGAGCCCTCCCAGGAATAGAGTGGACTGGTGAGTAGAGGCTTTTGCAAAGTATTGTTTTGGGTGTGGGAGGGAAGGCAGAACACACAGAAACTGAGAACAAATAAGGACAAAGAGAGGCAGGCAGAGGCAAAAAACAAAAAATCCAAGCAATAGCTGGTGAGCCCAATGTGACCTGCAAAAAGCTAGTGAGGGAGCTTTTGGGTTTGCTCTCTAAAGAGGCTTGGAGCTGTAAGCTGGGAAACTGCTCCTCTTATTCTTGACGCCTTCTGTGCTCAGAGAAGCAGGATTTTGTGCATTCCTTGTAAATAAACAAAAGTGCATCATAGAAAATTCCAGACTCCATGAATTCCTACTTCTCCAGGGCCCTGAACTCTGACTAGCCACAGAGGGTGAAACAGAGGGACATCACTGCCACCCACACCACAACACATGACAGGGCCCAGGCATGCATAACAAAGCTCCAGCCACCAGGCCGCTTGCTCAGGGTAGAACTATCTGGTCAGTTTTGTGACTCTGTTTTGGGAGATGGATGTTATCATGGGTTGGATCAAGGGATTAGAATTGTTACTTAAATTTTAAATAAAGTGTCAGTTCTGACTCACGGTCTCAGAGTGGAGGCAGCAGCAGCTTAATAATTGATATTAAAACAGGACAAAACTAAATAGGTGAGTCCAGGTGGACATGTGTTCTGAACAAGAGAACAGCAATGGGAACTAGGGTGCTGCAGTCCAGTCCAGAGAGAGCAGACTGACCCCATCAGACAGTGACAGCAGCAATGGTATTTATTGCAAAACCACAGTCTGAAAACTGGGCAGCCACCACACTCTCGTGTCAGACAACCAGACCTGAAGCTTTCGCTGCCCATGCCCGAGTGATCCAAATCTCCCCTCAGCTTGTGTGATAAATGAAGTGGGGTGAGAGGAGCGGGGGAGCTCCCTTTGATGGACACCCAGCCAGCCAGTTAGCTGTAAAATCCCTCTTGTAGCTGTTCTCTGCTTGCTTTACCTGTAAAGGGTTAACAAGCCCACAGGTAAAAGAAAAGGAGTGGGCATCTGACCAAAAGAGCCAATGGGAAGGCTAGAACTTTTAAATTTGGGAAAGAAATTTTCTCTTTGTCTATTGTTCTCTGGGCTGCAGGGACACAGAGCAGCAATGCTATAAGCAGAAATGCTGTGTAAGGTTTGAACCAGGTATGAAAAAGTATCTTCCATACCTAGAAGAAATAATTTGGATAGGGAATGTTTAATTAGACGCTATCAGGTTTATTTCTTATTTTGGCTTGTGGATCTCCTCCGTGCTAACCCCAGATACTTTTGTTTGCTTGTAACCTTTATCTGGGGTTAGCACGGAGGAGATCCACAAGCCAAAATAAGAAATAAACCTGATAGCGTCTAATTAAATCGTTTGGTCAGATGCCCACTCCTTTTCTTTTACCTGTGGGCTTGTTAACCCTTTACAGGTAAAGCAAGCAGAGAACAGCTACAAGAGGGATTTTACAGCTAACAGGCTGGCTGGGTGTCCATCAAAGGGAGCTCCCCCACCCCCGCACACACTTCATTTATCACAGCCTGACAGGCAGATCCTGGCATTTCTCATTCAATGCTTGTGTTGATCTATGTGATGGGTATACAAATCCCACACTGGCATGGAAGGGGTTAAAAGACAGTGCTGGGCCCAGCTAGCCCCACCCCGCCAACTCAAGACAGCCCAGCTGGGGAAGAGTACTGGAGACACCTCCCTGAAATACTATGACTGTGTGCTGAGCCCAGCTGGGGCTGACAGTTCTGCTTCCTTTTTTCTTTTTCCTTACCCAGGATCAGAAGCAAAGGAAGCAGTGGCAAGAAGTGTCCCCAGGGAGGGTAACTTGCCCGCCCCCCCGGGGTCAATGCAGATGACACTCTTAGGGTCCAGGGTCAGAGACCAGTGGAATGGCAGGTCTGAGCTCCCCTACCGCTACCCAATGACTGAGTGGATACTAACCACTAGGCCACCCAGCCCACCAAGGACCCTACTGCTAACTATTAAGACCTATGCATAAGGCTCCCATTGCCTACACAAATACAATTCTAGAGACTGTAGCAGACCTACCTCATAGTTTCTGCGCACTCCCCGTTGTAAAAGTTAATAAAAGCCTGGCCAAACATGTGTCCTGAAGCTTACCAGACCCTGGCTCTGATGAGTTGCTGGTGGGAGTGGGTTCACAAGGCATGAGCCCTCCCCTAGCAATCAGGGCCAGCTCCAGGGTTTTGGCAGCCCCAAGCAGCCAAAACAAAACAAAAAAAGCCGCGATTGCGATCTAAAAAAAGCCACGATCGCGATCTGTGGCGGCAATTCGGCGGGAGGTCCTTCACTCCCTGGCGGAGTGAGGGACCATCCGCCGAATTGCTGCCGAATACCTGGAACTGCCGCCCCTCTCTGGAGCGGCCACCCCAAACACCTGCTTGAGGAGCTGGTGCCTGGAGCCAGCCCTACTAGCAACTTAATGTAGCCAGCCCTGGAGAGATGAAACCTCTGGACCAGGAGAGAGATGCCCAGCAGTGGTTTTGTTCATGTGACATGGAGCAAAACAAGGTGTGATTTCTAATGCTCAGGGTGATCGACCACCGGAGCAGCTCACTTGGGGCTGTGGTAAATGGGTCTCATTCCAAAAGATCTGCTGTAGCTCAGTCACAGGCTATTGAACTCCAGGCAGGGATCTCTCACCTGTGAAGCTCAGATGAGCTGGGTCATGATGGGCCCTCCTGGCCTAAAGATCTGTGAAAAGAGGGAGAAGGAGGGAAGCGCTGAGGGTTGGAGAAAAACGTAATTCTGTTGGACGGGTGCTCTAAGAGCTATGTACCCCAATTCCATTCAGCTCTCTCTCCCTCTGCAAATAGGAGTTCCACATGCAGATTGTGATGCTGGCAAACCAGGTGTCAGCTCAGGTCAGAACCCCAAGCCAGTTCACTTGTGTGTTAGTAGATCAAAGTGTTAAATGTGTCCTCAGATTTTAAACTTCATGAAAACTAGTGGAATGTTACATGTATCATTTTCACATATCTGTTCCTGTTATAATGTAAAAGCAAACATTTACATGGTGTATATCCTGAGACTAAATAATCCACCCAAGAAATCTTGTGAAATGCTAATGAAGGACTTAAGGACTTTAACCGAAAATGCTAATTTCAAAGCAAATTATGCATGATGGTCAGAGGTCAAAAGGCTAAGTGCTTTCTTCACTCATCCTCATCAGAGGAAAAGTTCACATGGGTAGAGAGGCCCCAGCTGGAGTATTGTGTCCAGTTCTGGTTACCACATTTCAGGAAAGATGTGGACAAACTGGAGAGAGTTCAGAGAAGAGCAACAAAAATGATTAAAGGTCTAGAAAATATGACCAATTAGTGAAGATTTAAAAAATTGGGTTTGTTTAGTCTGGAAAAGAGAAGACTGAAAGGGGACATAACCTTTTACGTACTTGAAAATTGTTATTACAAGGAGGAGGGAGAAAAACTGTCTTTCTTAACCTCTGAGAATAGGACAAGAAGCAATGGGCTTAAATTGGAGCAAGGGAAGTTTAGGTTGGATATTAGGAAAAACTTCCTAACTGTCAGGGTGGTTAAGCACTGGAATAAATTGCCTATGGACGTTGTGGAGTCTCCATCATTGGAGATTTTTAAGAGCAGGTTAGACAAACACCAGTCAAGAATGGTCTAGATAATACTTAGTCATGCCATGAGTGCAGGGGACTGGACTAGATGACCTCTCGAGGTCCCTTCCAGTCCTATGATTTTATGATCTTGCTTTCTGGTGTGAAGAAATTATAAATATGGATTCAAAGAAAGATCCTTGAAACAATAGTAAAGAATAAAATTGTCAGACACAGAAGAACATAAATTGTTGGTCAAAAGTCAACATGGTTTCTGTAAAGGGAAATCATGTCTTCCTAATCTATTAAAGTTCTTTGAAGGGGTCAACAAACATGTGGACATAGTGTACTTAGATTTCCAGAAAGCCTTTGACGAGGTCTCTCACCAAAGGCTGTTACGTAAATTAAGTTGTCATGGGATAAGAGGGAAGATCATTTCATGGATTGAGAACTGGTTAAAAGACAGGGAACAAAGGGTAGGAATAAATGGTAAATTTTCAGAATGGAGAGGGGTAACTAGTGGTGTTCCCCAAGGGTCAGTCCTAGGACCAATCATATTCAACTTATTCATAAATGATCTGGAGAAAGGGGTAAGGTGGCAAAGTTTGCAGATGATACTAAACTGATCAAGATAGTTAAGACCAAAGCAGACTGTGAAGAACTTCAAAAGGATCTCACAAAACTAAGTGATGGGGCAGCAAAATGGCAAATGAAATTTAATGTAGATAAATGTAAAGTAATCCACATTGGAAAAAATAACCCCAACTATACATACAATATGATGGCGGTTAATTTAGCTATAGCTAATCAGGAAAGAGATCTTGGAGTCATCGTGGATAATTCTCTAAAACTTCCATGCAGTGTGCAACGGCAGTCAAAAAAGCAAACAGGAGGTTAGGAATCATTCAAAAACGGATAGAGAATAAGACAGAGAATATCTTATTGCCCTTATATAAATCCATGGTACTGCCACATATTGAATACTGCATACAGATGTGGTCTCCTCATCTCAAAAAAGATATATTGGCATTAGAAAAGCAACTAAAATGATTAGGGGTTTGGAATGGGTCCCATATGAGGAGAGATTAAAGAGGCTGGGACTTTTCAACTTGGAAAAGAGGAGACTAAGGGTAGGGTGACCAGATCACTGACATGAAATATCGGGACGCGGCGGGGGAGAACGGAACAAAAAAACAACAACAACAACAAAAAGTGTGGGGGGGAAGAAAAAGCCGTTTTGCAGGTGCCGGGGGAATTAGCAGGCCCCAGGCACATGTGGGGCATCCCACCGCCCCGTGGGGAAGGAGCTGCTGGAGCGCAGCCGAGTGGGAGAGGCGCGGGGCTCTGGACCCCGGCAGCGGCAGGGGAGAGCGGCTCAGGGCCGCGCAAAGTTTATTGGCTGGGGGGGGACCTCGGACGGCTCCTTGCCCTGCCCTGTAGGGGGGTAGCGTCCTCACCCCGCGCCAGCATGTTCCGCCAGCCGCCGCAGGCCAGGTAAGGATCTGAGTCCCCTCTCCCCGCTCGTCCTGGCTCCTCAGCTGAGCGGCATTCCTACTCCCTCCCAGGCTTGCAGCTGTAATGCCAGCGCAAGCCTGGAGGGGAGGGGGTGATGGCCGGCTTCCAGTTCCTGGAGCTGGAAGCACCAGGCGGGCAGGCAAGGGGGCTGCTCCCAGGAGGGAGACGGGGAGGCTCAGCTGAGGAGCCAGGACAGGGTGGGAGGGGAGGACTCGGCTCTTTACCACCCCCCTACAGGGGCGAGGACTGGCCGGGGTCCACTCCGAGCCGATAAACTTTACATGGCCACTTGAGTGGCCCCGAGCCACTCTTCCCCGCCGCTGCTGGGGTCCGGAGCCCTGGAGCCCCCCATCTCCCTCCTGGGGGAGCAGCCCCCTTGCCCGCCCGGTGCCCGTACTCACCAGCTCCAGGAACTGGAAGCCAACCACCACCCCCTCCTTCCCAGCTTGCCGCCATTACAGTGGCAAGCCTGGGAGGGAGGAGGAATGTCACGTGGTTGGGGAAGAGGCGGGGCCAGGGTGGGGATTTGGGGAGGGAGCAAATGGGGGAAGAAGGGGACGGAGTTGGGGTGGGGGTAGAGCGAGAGCCCTTACAGGAGGGCAAAATTGCCTGTTTGTCCAGTGTCCCGACTGCACATCAGTCGGGACGTGGGACAAACAAGCAAATATCGGGACAGTCCCGATAAAATCGGGATGTCTGGTCACCCTAAGTAAGGGGGATATGATAAAGGTATATAAAATCATGAACAGTGTGGAGAAAGTGAATAAGGAAAAGTTATGTACTTGTTCCCCTAATATAAGAACTAGGGGCCACCAAATGAAATGAATGGGCAGCAGGTTTAAAACAAATAAAAGGAAGTTTTTCTTCACACAGTGCACAGTCAACCTGTGGAACTCCTTGCCTGAGGAGGTTGTGAAGGCTAGGACTATAACAGGGTTTAAAAGAGAACTAGATAAATTCACGGAGGTTAAGTCCATTAATGGCTATTAGCCAGGATGGGTAAGGAATGGTGTCCCTAGCCTCTGTTTGTCAGAGGGTGGAGATGGATAGCAGGAGAGAGATCACTTGATCATTACCTGTTAGGTTCACTCCCTCTGGAACACCTGGCATTGGCCACTGTCAGTAGACAGGATCCTGGGTTGGATGGACCTTTGGTTTGACCCAATATGGCCATTCTTATGTTGTTCTGAGAGATTTTTGGGAAACTGGCAGATTACTACATCTCTGCTACCATTTGGGGGCAGACCTGGGCAGGAAGAGGTGGGGCAGGAGTGGGGCCTTGCGGGGAAGGGGTGGAGAGGGGGAAGGGCCTGGGGTAGAGCCAGGGGGTCGAGCATTTCCCAGCACTTTGGAAAGTCGGTGCCTGTGGCTACACCAGACAGCATGGCACAGATCATGAATAAATCTGAATGTGAACAAGATCAGGAAACATGTCTTGGTGCCTCCAGTGGTTTCTGTTGTTGCCAGCTGAATGCTCTCTTTGAGATGAGGGAAGAGGAATTGGCTATGGGGGAGCAGGGGAGAGTGTGTGTGTTTGTGTGCATGCACACACATCTGTAATCCTGAGCTTCCTATCTCTGCTTTCACCCATAGGGAAAATTCACTACAGCCAGTGATGTCTGGGCTTTTGGGGTGACACTATGGGAGACCTTCACTTTTTGCCGAGAGCAACCGTATTCCCAGCTGTCAGATGAACAGGTCATTGAGAATACCGGAGAATTCTTCAGGGATCAGGGGCGGCAGGTAGGAAATGTGGTGGGGAAATGCATCCAGGGAAGGGATAGAAAATAATTAATTCAGGGTCGGGTGGGGAGGAACTCATTCAACATAACCAGCCCACAAAAAGCTTGGTTAAGGATAAGTTAAGCTTGAAAGTGCAATTTCTATTAAAACCTTCAAAGGAAGAGCTCCATAAACTTTCAGTTTCCAATGTAAACCGAAATACAATGTTAGAGAGGCTGAAAATTCAGCGTTAAGGTCGGTCTCACTTTTTAAAGACGAAAAAGGAGAGTACTGAAATGCCCAGTGCAGGTTCCTCCAGAGCCCTCTCTGTGCCTAGGTTCTTTGAGAATGTCCAGAAACATAGAGGAAGTGGGACCCTTTCAGCTAAGGTGACCAAATAACAAGGGTGAAAAATTGGGATTGGGGGGGGGGGGCGGGGGGAGGTAATAGGATCCTAAAGAAGACAAAGCCCCTAATATTGGGACAGTCCTGGTAAAATCTGGACATCTGGTCACCCTACTTCCAGCACACACAGGGTTACGTTGTCAGTAACTTTCAAAATCAAGAGCACGATTTCCAAGACAACCTTGGCAGCTCCCCCCATCAGATCCCTTAGACTGAGCTACACCTGTGTTGGCAATAGAAACTCCCCTGGCTCCTGACTTCTTGAAGCCATCGCAGTCCACACTGCCAAGTGCCTTCCTTCTGGGAGCAGTTATACTTCATTGCTCCCCCAGGCACACTAGTTTTTCAAAGATTCCAAGGCTAGAATGGACCATTCTGATCATCTAGTCTGATCTCCTGTGTAGCACAGGCCACAGAACTTCCCCACAATAATTTCTGGAGCAGATCTCTTAGAAAAAACATCCCATCTTGATTTTAAAATGGTCAGTGATGGAGAATCCACCACAGCCCTTGGTAAATTGTTCCATTGGTTAATCACCCTCATTGTCAAAAATATATGCCCCTTGTTTCTGGTCTACAGTAGCAAAGTATCACTTAATCAGGTATATGGTACCCAAATTCTGTATCCTGCATTCTGGCTCACTGCTAATGTGCTCTGTCTGCATTCTGTGTGCTTCATTCCCACCCAACATGCACAGCAATGGCTTGGAGATGGAAACACCCATTGGCATGACATACATTGCTGAGTATTTTCAGCATGATTCACACCCATCAGAGTCAAAGTTTCAGCCTCTCTGCAATTTCAGGCAAACATCTTTTTGGTGAAACTTTGTTGCTAAAGTTGTTTGAAATTTTTTGGCTAATAGGTTTCCTTTGGAAAATGCAGTATAATTAAAATAAGAACTTTTCACAGGAATGTGTTCATTTTGATGAAATTTGCACTGGAAAAATCTCTAAGTGAATCATTTCAGCTTTCTCATTTAATTTCAATAATGTCAAAATGTTTTGTTTCAACTTTACTGTTTTGACTTTTATAATATATTAAAACATATATATATAAAATATAATATATCTAATATTTTATATTGTTTTGACATTCAATAAGGTAAAATTATTTCATTTTAATAAAAACATTTTGATGTTTTGGACTTTCCATTTGGTGGAAAATTTAGACTTTCATTCCGATTTGGAAAGAAAACAAATATTGAAATGTTGAAATTTCCTGCAGAATAAAAATTCTGTTTTCTGACCAGCAGTCTTTGTTGCTGCAGCTGCATACATCTTATGATAATTTCAGGCATCTGGGTTAAGGTTTGGTGAAGTTAGCGTGTGTGTCCGTGTCCGTGTCCAAATCAGGATTATAATGGAATGGGAGGTTCCGACTTTATTCCCGAGTCCACAAAGTTCCTTTCATTGTATTTTTTTAAAATTCCAGTGCAAACTTTTTCATTCAGTGTAACCTTCCCCTGCAGCACTGTGGGAGCCCAGACCCAGGCTGAGCTAGAGCATGAGCCAAAGAGTAAATAGGCCGGGAGCAAAAGACTTCATCACCATTGTACCCTAGCTGCTTTTGGTGGCTCGTGCTTTCTGTGTTTGAGACATTTTGCTGGATTGGGTCTGAACCCTCTGCACTGCACAGGATTGAGCCCTAGCACGATCCTGACTACTCCCAGTGTTCAGAGGACAGTAGTAATTAGCTGGGTAATGGGATACAATCAAACCTCTGTATTCAGTGTCCCATTTCTCTAGCCCAATACATTATGCAGTTCACAATAAGTCTGGGACCTTTGGCTTTCTTTTACTACAATGGGCACCGGCCCCTCCATAATGAGAAATCAAGTTCCCTGGCGTGAGTTTGCTCTTCTTCCAGGCTGTCTAAGTATGCCATTAACTCTCTGCTTTTGTAATGTCTGTTTTGTTTTGAAGACATACCTTCCCCAACCTGCTCTCTGCCCTGATCCTGTCTACAAGCTAATGCTCAGCTGCTGGAGACGAGACACGAAAGATCGCCCCTCCTTCCAGGAAATTCACCGCCTCCTCCAACCATCAGCCAGCGAAGAGTGACACTTTGCTTCCCTCACACGTCCTGCTCCTCCTACCCCCCCAGAAGACCCACCTGTAAAAACTGAAGCCACTTCACCTGGACTCACAACAAAACCTGGGCAGTGGGGCTTCTTCTACTGCACATTAAAAAACCACCATAAGCGGAGAAAAAAGTGAGAAGGAACCAAGCCTAAATCAGACCAAATCCATAGCTCATATGATAAGCTAACTCTGGAATGACAAAGGATGAACAAGGGTTATTGATAGATGTGGCATGTTCCTGTTTATCAGTGGATTCAGTCAAAGAGGATTCTGTTTTCCCATTTTGGAAGGGGAAAAGTAAGGTCCATGTTCTCCATGAGGAGGCTCCTCGTGCAGGGAGCGTGTGCTGGAAATGCATCTGTGGATGGGAGCACACACCAGGAAAGTGCCTGGTAAAGGGAGGGTATTTGGGGGATGTGCCTAGTGCAGGGAATGCAGGTGAGGAACACAGTGATGCAGGAGTTGCCACTAAAGCAGAGTGGGTTGTGCAATTACAAAGTGAAAACTGAACCGGTCTGGACACTTTTAGGCTTCAGACATGCTCAACGGATTTAGCATTTGCCTGGTTTGGATTCCTCCCATCCTTGTTTGGTTACAGCCCGTTAGACAGGGGAAAGCCCAAACACATTGTGTAGTACAATGTGCCAGCTGCTGGGCTGGAATGTGCATTCTGCTGTAGGTGAACATTCCCACTGCAATGGGGGCATTGCTTTCTGAGGAGCATATGGTTTACTGCATCTGCTGCAGGACTAATGAGGAATGACAAGCCATCCATCTAGAGGACAGCAGAGGTGCCCTTTTCTGACCCAGGCACGGCCTCTTGAGAGGACCTCATGTCCCTGAGAAATGCATTCTGCATCTGCTGTTCATGCTATCAGGGTAGGGAAATCCTACCGCTACCAGATTTGTGGGGTAGGTGCTAGCTCTGCATTTCCTGAGAATCAGGGTGAGACACGTTTTAGAACAAACATTTCATTTCAAAGGTTAAATGGCCATAATCGCCCAGTTCCCTACCCATGTATGCCCCCCCCCTTGAGGTTTAATAAGTAAAGGAACAGGATGTTGCACTGCTCTGGACATCCGCCAGCACCGAGGGCTGCCACTAGCATCCACCACTGCCTGCAGTAACCTTGAGTACCATGATAATATTGTTTGTTGTGAATACAATGCCTGGAGTTACCACTAATAATAGCTCCTCTCCTACCCACCCCATCTTGACACAGAAGCTCCCTTGGCATGGCATGTTCTATTCTAGGGCTCTGTCTGACTCCCAGCTGTGGTCTGGAAGGATTTTGAGCCGAAAGTACTTGGGACCAATCTAGCCATGGTTGGAGCTTCTATGAGAATGAATGTGCTCCCCTGGCATCCCCCAGATTTGGTTGCTGCATGAATGATTTGGGTCGCGTCCCTACTGGCGCTGTTTGCTCTGTCAGTTTCCAGTCAATGTACACAAAGGTGCTTGCTGATGCAATGGGTGTGAAAGTGAAACCCTTAGAGTATGGAATACACTTCTGTTTCCTACAAGGATGCCTGTTATTTGCATACACACCAGCCCTTGAAATTCAACAGAGAACACAGTTGGTCTGATACGCTCATACTGAGATGCCCAAACCTGTAGCACTGTTTCCAGTATACTATAACCTAGCATGGATAGGGCATGCGTATATGGGTGCTGTGCCTATGCTAAGTGACCATTGCAGGGACATGGGCTGTGTGAAATAGTTGTCTGCCTCACTTGTCCTGACAGCAGCTGGTATGTCAACATAGTTCTATTTGCATCAGAACCATCTTGGCTATCACCACCCAGAAAGATTTGCAATTGCAGTTGTACCAATTGCCAAGGTGTCTAGAATGACTCTCAAATATGGGTGCTAACCTCCAGGCAGTCTGTTAAGAAACAAGGCAGGAACTCCAAACTCCTTGTATGTTCTGTACTTAGATTTCATCAACCAAGTAACAAGTGTGAACTCCTAAACCATTGTAACAGCCTTAACTTGGAGTCATAGACAGTCCCCTCAGGTGCTCAGGGCTGTCTTGTCACCCAGGCAAGCCTGCCTCTGTGATAGATGATCCCTTACACCAAAAATCACAGCAATATTCAGGTTACTCCCAGTCCCAAAGTACCAGTCACTTACCCCAGGTCAAGTGCACCCTAGATTTCTCACTAATGATAATGTTTGTAGCCAATCCTGTAATAAACTGTCTAAAGGTTTATTAAAAGAAATAAGAGTTATTTACAAGGTTAAAGCAGGTGCCAAAAGATTATGATAGCTGCTATAATATGCAAGCTTTATATGTTCTTTAGGGCTAACCCAACTGGGGGTCTTTGCTTATGTTTAGGAATCTTTGCCCCTCAGAGTCCATCCAAACAGCATTTTTATTCCTTTTGCCTCTGAGTTCAAACTGATGGGACAAACATTTGTGCACGTCACCTCTTCATGGGTGTGAGGGAGCAATCAACAAGTCCACTGATGTACCACTGTGGCTTGTCTTGTGGCTGTAGATCTTTTGTTGGGCAGGAGATGACACCTCTTGTGGTACACTAGTATTTCACACTTTGGTAATGCTTCTCTCCTGCTGGTGGTGGGGGTATCCCAGTTTCATAGCAAACACTTTCATAGTTACAGAATAAATACTTAAATATTACATGGGCTACAGATATTATAAGTGAGATAAGACATGCAGCATCCTACAAGCATTTCATAAAGTATAAACTAAACACATTCTTATAACTCTAATATCTGTTTTAACCGCACTAACAGACAGGTGAGCCAGACTGGTTTCCAACTCTGTATTTGTCAGTGTTCAGTGAGGCCTGGGCCCTCGCCATGAGCTGGCACCTGGTCTGCCAGTGTTACACTCTTACTTTCTAGGACTTCTCTGGGGGCTCACAATGTTGCTGGGAGTGTGGGTAATTTCCTTGGGTGAAATTATGCATTATGGAGTGGAGTTGGGAGGATGGGTTGAACGTGGGCACATTCAGTGCTTGTGCATTCCCAACTACACAGGGACCCAAATACTGCAGACTGCACTGGTGCAGCCAACGCTTAGCTAACAGCTTCATGCCAGACACTGCGAACAGCTAGTAGAATCACCATTTGGGATAGCTGTTGTTTGCAGTCCTAAGCTGTTGCAAGCTTAATGCATTCCAAGCAACAGTTAGTGGTGACATATTCTCAGCTAGTGTAGACTGGCCTTTGTGCGTGATGATGTGAGGAGACAGTTTCTGAGTCTATACATAAAGAGCAATCAGCACTATATTCTGTTTATTTTTCCCATTCAAATAGCAAGTACCATCAAAGAAATGATAGGAAAATAATTAAAATTGCGTCAAGAGCAGAATTTGTCATTCCTGTATTCCCTGCAATTCAAAAAAACAGAAAAGTTCCTTGGCATTTTTCTTTCCTATTAAAATGAAATCTGTCATTCAGCCTTAGCTGCGATCCCAGGCCCCATGGCCATAAAATCAGTCTCTGTGCACAAAGCACTTCCAGTCTTGGGCAAGTTAAGGCAAATGGCAAATCTTTAGTCATGCTAAAAGCTGTTTAATCTCTCCCATGAAATGGTTTTCTTTAAATAAATTAAAGGACCTTTCTGGGATCTCTGATCAGCATGGGAATGAGACTAGGCTCAGGAATGACAAAGAGCAAGACTTAAGGGATTTCTTTCAAAGGCTAATTTGACTTGCTGGGTCCTGAGTTCTGGCAGGGTTTCCCTGCAAGGGTTGGTCCCCATAAACTTCTAACATAGAGTATTTTCTTGCATTGCTTAGGTCAGGGGTCGGCAACCTATGGCACGCGTGCCAAAGACGGCATGCGAGCCAATTTTTAATGGCACGCTGCTGCCTGCCGGGACTCCAGCATACCATTAAAAATCCTGCCCAGCCTGGCCTACTTTCCTCTGCCCTCCACTCCCCCCCATGGGGCCAGGGAGCAGAAGCATAGGCATGTGCACGGGGTGGGCAAATAGCCCCACTTTCCCGGTGTGGCAAGCCGCAAGGTCCGCGCTTCTGGGCTGGAGCGCCCGGCTGAGTTCAAGCCGCCAGACCCTCTTCCGCCCTCCCCTGGAGCCCTGCCGCCACGCACGCAGCGCTCTGGGGGTCGGGGCTGTGAGCTCCCGCGGGGCAGTTTTTGGCTCCGCGGGGAGGCAGACACGCTCCCCGCTCAACTGGAGCTATGCTGCCGCATGTGCAGCGCTCTGAGGGGCAGGGCTGTGCGCTCCCGCGGGGCTGTATATCTGGCTCTGCTTGGAGCCTCATGGTAAGGGGGCCGGGGGTATTGGATAAGGGGTGGGGGCAGTCTGGGGACAGACGGCAGGGTGGATTGGATGGGAGTGAGATCCCGGGTGGGGTGGTTGGAGGCGGGGGGGTCTCTGGAGGGGCCAGTCAGGGAGGGGGTTTGGATGGGGCATGGGAGTCCCGGGGTCTGTCAGGGGGTAGATAGGGGTCAGGGCAGGGAGCAAGGAGGATCCTGGGGGGGAAGTTAGGGGGAGGGCTCTGGAGGGGGTGGTCAGGGGACAAGGAGCGGGGGGGGGTTGTATGGGTCGGGAGTTCTGGGGGTCCTGTCAGGGGGCGGGGAGCAGTTGGATAGGCATGGGAGTCCCGGGGGTCTGCCTGGGGGCGGGGGTGTGGATAAGGGGCGGGGCAGTCAGGGGACAGGTAGGGTCCTAGAGGGGCAGTCAGGGGACAAGGAGCAGGGAGGCTTAGATAGGGGGTGGGGTCCTGGGGGGCAGGAGTCCCAGGAGGGGGTAGTCAGGGGACAAGGACCGGGAGGGTTGGAGGTTCTGA
The DNA here is from genome assembly GCF_027887155.1 of Malaclemys terrapin pileata. NCBI lineage: Eukaryota > Metazoa > Chordata > Testudines > Emydidae > Malaclemys > Malaclemys terrapin. The sequence goes on along the minus strand of NC_071512.1, from coordinate 42,215,334 downwards.
GGGGGGCAGTCACCCAGCCCTGACCCCTGACCTCCCCCCCACACACACACACCCAGCCCTTTGCCCTGAGCCCCGCACACCCCCAGGCCCCTGCCCTGAGCCCTGTACCCTCCCTCATACACACCCAGCCCTCTCCTTGACTCCTTCACCCCCCCCCCCACGACCCCAACCCTGACTCTGGCACCCCCACACATACCCAGTCCCCCCTCTGCCCTGACACCTGCACCCCCTCACATGCCCCCAGCCCTCTGCCCTGACTCTTGCACCCCCCCCACCTCCCCAGACCCCCCACCCCCACCCTGAGCACCAAACGGGAGCTCCTGCAGCCCCCCTCACATTCCTACCTGCACCCCTCACATCAAATGGGAGCTGCACAGGTAAGTGCCCCACACCCAAATCTCCTGCCCCAACCCTGAGCCCCCTCCCTCATTCTAGCTCCTGGCCAGACCCTTCACCCCCAGCCCTGTGCTCAGTGCACTTCCATCCTCAGCTCAGTGCAGAGAGAGGAAGAGAATGGGCCAGAAGCAGGGAGAAAGTAGGTACCCACTGTATGTGGGAAGGGCCAGGACCCCAGACTGGCAGTGGGCTGAGCGGATCCAGCAGCCGGGATCCTGGCTGGCAGGAGCCAGCGGATGGAACCTCTGAGCGGCAGTGGGCTGAGTCTGGGCTCCCAGCCACGCACAGCCTGCTGCCGGTCTGCGGTTCTGGCTGCTGGACCCTTGCCAGCCGGGGTCCCAGCCGCAGGCCCCGCTCAGCCCGCTGCCGGCCTAGGTGAACGTTCTAGAACCCCAGACCAGCAGCAGGCTGAGCGGGCCAGCGGCGTAAGATCAACATTTTAATTTAATTTTAAATGAAGCATCTTAAACATTTTGAAAACCTTGTTTATTTTACAATACAACACTAGTTTATTTAATAATATATAGACTTATAGCGAGAGACCTTCTAAAAAACATTAAAATGTATTACTGGCACGCGAAACCTTAAATCTGAGTGAATAAATGAAGACTCGGCACACCACTTCTGAAAGGTTGCCGACCCCTGGCTTAGTTTTTCAGTTTGTTTGCAGTTTTTCATCAAAAACCTCCCTCATTTTGGTGACAGACACTCCCAGAGTGTCCTAGCCCACTTCTATACTGTAGGAACTGTCATCTAACATGATTTGATTGATCAATTGGATTTGGGCACCCCTAGAATAACCTGCTTATCACCCCCTTACTCTATGCCTCCCAAGGTACGGGTTTCCAGGGCCGTTAAGGAAAACACTAAAGGACACGGCTATAACCTTCCGATAAAATGATTGACAAAGGCAATATTATTTTTCCAAAATGAAGTATCTTTTATCAATATAACTAATAATCCCTGCTACAGGGTATTCTAAAAATAAAAATTCCTTATTGCAAGTTGAAGGGAATCTAAACTGCAGTAGTAAACAGTCTAAATGATGCACTTTGCCACAGATGGCCAGTCTGTGACAGATCGTTGACAGCAGTTCTTAATTTACACTTTACATTTTACATAGGTAAATTACAATTAAAACACATACAGACATCTTAAGCATACACATACTAATACTAAACTACACTTATGCTCTACTATAATTAAAACTAACAGGCCTACACTAGTGATTTCACTGCATTGTCTGCTGCTGCTGGGTCAGTTCTGGTTACCTGCCAGTTTAGAATGTTCCTTTGAAATTCTTGCTCTCCTTCTTTCTATCTAGCAGTCCTTCCAGCAGCTCTTCTCACTGGCTCCTGACTGCCTGCTGATCATCTCCCTTTTATACTGTCCTATCCAAACTTTCTTTTCTACTGTCTATTTTTAAACTCTACTGAGCATGCTCACCATCAAACATTCCCTAATCCTTAGCTACCAGGAGAAGCAGCCCCAAGCTAGCCCAGGCTAGCACTGCTTGACTGTTCCTTACCCTGATATTGCACATGCTCACTTGCATTATTTTTACCTTAGAGCCACAATCACTTCATCCAACCTTACTGCCCAGGTTCCAGATCTTTGTGGCCGTACCTCATTTTACGCTCAAGTCTGGTCATGTGACTTACAATGTCCAATGGTAAGTGACCTGCAGCTTACAGTTGGTGAAGTGACTCCTGCTTATTCCAGAGGGAAGCCAGAGACACAGAATGGGGGGTAGGAATACAGAATGGAATCTCAGGGAATTTTTTGGTATCAGAAAATACAGGAAGATTCCCCCCATCCCTACTGGCACACCAATCTGTGTTAGAGCCCCATTTACATGGTGCTGAGGCCTGAATTGTAAACTCCGCTTTATACTAGTGTCGCTGGGCCTCAGCTCTGAGTAATGCAGGGACTAGGAAAGATTTGCAAACACTGCTTTTAAGTGTGACTGCTCTCCCGTCACTGAGCCAATTCCTCCAGCAGCTTCTGCATGACAAATCAAACCCGGGGGGGAGGGATAGCTCAGTGGTTTGAGCATTGGCCTGCTAAACCCAGGGTTGTGAGTTCAATCCTTGAGGAGGCCACTTGGGGATCTGGGGCAAAATCAGTACTTGGTCCTGCTAGTGAAGGCAGGGGGCTGGACTCGATGACCTTTCAAGGTCCCTTCCAGTTCTAGGAGATGGGATATCTCCATTAATTTAATTTAATTTAATCTAGTGAGATGCTCTCACAGCAGGGACAAGAGGCCGTGAGTTCTCTTCCTGCATGTGACTCCTGGGAATGGAGTGAAGGGAATCCGAGCAAAGGACAGCATCTGAGCCAAGTGCAAGGAGGACAAGGACCGGTGGAGGTGAATGTAGTAAGTGCTGGAACCAGTCAGCCATGGAGAATCATCCCATGACAGGGTTGGGGAGGCCAATAGCGGGAGTTGAAGGCAATAGACATGTGCAAAAAGGTCCTATAGTGAGAGCGGCTGGACAGATTAGAAGGAGGGAAAGGGAAAGAGGAGGATTGGCATGATGGAGGGAGGATGGTGCAGACAAGATGGTGGAGGATCAGTGGCAGGAAGAAGGCAGGGCAGATGAAGGAGGGATGGTCCAATGTTTAGGGCACTAGCCTGGGACTCAGGAGACTAGAGCACAACAGGATCCATCTAGTCCAGGATCCTGTCTCCCGGCAGGGCCAGTACCAGCTGCTTCAGAGGAAGGTGCAAAGACATGGAGTGGGACATGCCGCTTTTACCAAGGTGCTCTGGCCCCATGTACAACAAATTTATGGTTTGGCACAATCCTTTTCAAGAACCAAGGGATTGTGGGACTGGCAGTCGGGGAGAGGGGGAGGAGCACGGGCACATGGGAATTGTAGTGGGGCTGCAGTGCATGCTGGGAAAGGGAAATAAAAGAGTTCTGTATTGCCCGGAGTGTGTGTGTGGATGGCTTGTGTTGTGCTGGGGTTTGGAGTAGATGCTCATAGTGGTCCCTTCTGGCCTTACTATCTCTGAGATCAGACTTGTGTGGGGCTTGCCACAGAGAGAAAGAAAGAGACACAGAGAACACAGAAATGGCTGGTGGGTCTCTGGGACACAGTGGAGGTCGTGGCTAAAGGTTGTTGGAGAGGGAGGAACCCCAGGACAAGGGAGTTCATTTACCTGGGAGTTTGTTCAGAGAGCTTTTCAGAGGGTGAAGAAAGTGATGCTGAACATTGGCACAGGGCTTGAAGGAAGCCTAGGGTGAGCATCTGCTTCCTGTAAGGCTGTTGTGGAGGGCTTTGTGGGTCAGGGTGGGAGAAAGTCTCCCCTTACTTCCCTGTATTAAGAATAGGAGATAGCTGAGACCTGAGAGCTGTTGGCCCCATGCAGTGCAGTTGGCTTACTGGAGCTCTTGGTGTTTGGACTCTCACTGAACTTGTTTGCTCTAGAAGGGCTGGAGTTTTCCTAACTTAGAGGCAGAGCCAAGTTAAACTATTCAACCAGGTGAGAGAGAAGTCAAGGCAGAGTTGGAAGGAGAAACTGAGGCAACTGCTGTATCACCAAGTGTGATTAAAGGAAGGTGGTATTGGTGCCTATAGGGGAAGTTTCTTCCTAGTGCTCCCACTTAGTGGTTGGCTTATATTCTGAAACAGGAGGGGTTTTACCCTTTATCAATTTTAAACCTGTATAATGTAATTTTAGATGTTCTCAAGATTTATGTAAATATCCAGCCCTTTTATATTCCTTGTAAGTTTTTGGTCTCTTATGGCAATGAGGTCTGCAATTTAAATGGGGAACTAGAAATGCCTGTAAAAAGCAACAGAGGGTCCTGTGGCACCTTTGAGACTACAGGTTTTTGTATATTGCCATTCCTGATATCAGAACACTTCAACCTCCCTGGCCACACAATAGCAGATGTAAAGGTAGCCATCTTACAGCAAAAAAACTTCAGGACCAGACTCCAAAGAGAAACTGCTGAGCTCCAGTTCATTTGCAAATTTGACACCATCAGATCAGGATTAAACAAAGACTGTGAATGGCTATCCAACTACAGAAGCAGTTTCTCCTCCCTTGGTGTTCACACCTCAACTGCTAGCAGAGCACCTCACCCTCCCTGATTGAACTAACCTCGTTATCTCCATACTGATTTATACCAGCCTCTGGAGATTTCCATTACTTGCATCTGAAGAAGTGAGGTTCTTACCCACGAAAGCTTATGCTCCCAATACTTCTGTTAGTCTCAAAGGTGCCACAGGACCCTCTGTTGCTTTTTACAGATTCAGACTAACACGGCTACCCCTCTGATACTAGAAATGCCTGGTCTACCTTCTTTATACCATTCATCGTTTTGTATGCCTTGATCATGCCACCTCATATCCGTGTCCATGCTACGTCTTTTCATTTTAGTGGACGGTTTCTCAGTCCCCACAGTATTTCTGCTAAATAGTGTGGCAGAGTTGAGCCCAGATTTTCAGGCAGGAGTGCTCTGGGTTGTGCCTAGGGACCAGCTCAGCATTCACTGACTCCAGCCACCTTTGCACCAAGCTCCTGAGCTGCACTGTGAACCCATCAGGCCCAGCCCAGAATCTGTGCATCTGTCTGTGAGCTCTCTGGGGGAGGGACCGTGTCCCATATTTGATTTGCACATTTAGTGCTATAAAAATAATCCTGAGAAATGCAACCCACCCCCACTGATGCTGATTTTCTACAGCACAGTCACCTGGTGCTGGATCTAGAGTTAGAGCAATTCTGGACATGGACTGGGGAAATTTGCAGTGAAACCAGTGGAGACTCCTTTAATCTTCCACTCCTCCCTGGTTTAACAACATACGGTTAAATGGCTACAAGTCTGTGTGTAGACGAAGCCTAGAAGAAATATGTAAGGAGGGTGACTTGGGAGTACTTGCATTTTCCACCAAGTGGCAATAACGTCCCACAAAGGAATTTGCTGATGAGGATGCTCCGGCTGCCTGCAGGGCACCCTTCTACGTCTATTTGAGTCCATATGGCTGAAATCTGGTTTGCTCACATGCCTCTGTGCACAGGGTGTGTAAGCTGTTTCCACTCTGGTTTGGTGGGATTGTACATCCACTTAGCATTCACTGGGCAGGCATGTCATGACCACACAGGACAGTGGTTGTCCCCAGGGCAGTCAGGCCCAGCTCAGATGAGCTTGAAGGCAACGATAGCAGACTTAACCTGTTTGTGTGACTTTTGTTTCTTCACACAAACTTGCACCGAAATAGCCTGTCAGTTCTTCTTCGAGAGATGTCCCTGTGGGAGCTCCACTCCAGGTGTTGGTGCGTCCCTGCGCCTTTGCTCGGAGATTTTTGCAGCAGTACTCATAGCGGCCACGCATGCTCAGAAGCTGCCCCCCGCTGTGAGTCTAGGTTGATAGTACGCATGCGTGGCCGGTCTCCTCAGTTCCTTCTCTACCATCCCCGGCCTGAGACGGAGCTCAGCAGACTCGTTAGGAAATCCCTCACTCTTGCTACAATTACCCTTTTAGTAACTAGTTTGTTGTCAGTTTCTTTGTTAGTGTAGTTAATTACCTCGTTTATCTGTTACAAAAAAAAAAAAAAAAAATTCTGTCAGCCGCGGCCGCTTTGGCCATGCCGGGCTCCACAGGCTTCAAGCGCTGTGCTACATGCAAAGAAGCTATCCCACTATCAGATGGCCACTCAAAGTGTATAAAATGTTTGGGGGAAGCTCACATTCCCCAAAAATGTGCCCATTGCTGTAAACTCAGTTCCAGGGCACGGAAGGACAGGGAGCTTAGACTTAAACTGCTCCTCCTCCAAAAGTCTATCGGGTCAGTTTCAGACCCAGGCGCTGAAGCCGGCTCCGCTGCCCGCCACAGCCCCCCCGCCTCAAAAAAACTGAAAAAATCTACAAAGAAGGGGCAGCCTTCTTCACCAAGCAAGGTTATGAGGCACAAAGTTTCTCCAGGCAGATCAACGGTCTCCCTGCCTGTGTTTCCCCGCCTCAGCAACTTCGATGAGCCGGGCTCTTCAGGAACCGCGCAAAAGCCGCCTGAGGCTGCGGCGGCGGTGCGAGGCTCCGGTGCCGAGGCATCAGGCTTCCAGTTGCCTGCCTCTATTATGGCACCGTTCGGCACCGCGACGGACGCGGTGCCGACATTTTACAACATGCCTGATCCCCTGCAGGCTGATATTGCCCGCCCGGCACCGACCGCGGCACCGACCCCCGTGGTGCAGTCTGACAGGGAGGTCACAGGCACAACCCCTGCTCAGAGGAATGCTCCCGCACGACAGCCTCCCCCTGCTCAGCTTTCACCTCACGCAGGAGCCTCACTACTTCAATTTACTCAGACAACAGATCTCCTGGTATCACCTATCCTGCAGTCTCCCCTGATGAATGCATATTCTTCTCCAATGCCTGACTCAGGATCTGAGCAGCCTTCCTCCAGTGAGGAGGAAACAGATCCACAGGGAGTTTTTTCTCCATATCAAGACTCCCAACCCCAGACCCCAGGCAATAGAGGTCATAAGAAAACTACCTCATCCTACTCTCAGGATCCTGCCTCCTGGGGGGTGAACCCCTGGATGGCACCACCTATGCCCTACCCACCACCATGGCAATACTGGACACCATGGGCATCGTACCCTCGGGAATACGTGCGCTATGGCAATTCGACCAGGCGCAACACCGATCCAGCGCCGCCCCCTGACGAATATGCCAGTGACACGAGACACCTGGCAGCACAGTCACACTTCCAGGATAAACCTAGCCCTGCTCCTATTCCAGCAGAGCCGGAGCTAACACCTGAAGAAGCATTACTTCCCCTTCCTCCGACACCGTCGGATGACTATGCAAAATTCCAGGACCTCTTTAAAAGAGTTGCCAGCGACTTGAGAATTAATTTGGAGGTAGTCACTGAACAACAACATGAGCTAACGGACATCCTACAGCCCCCTTCTTCCTCCAGGGTGGCATTACCAATTAACGCAGCCCTTTTAGAACCCGCTAAGTCCATCTGGCAGACTCCAGCTACAAGCCTACCTACCTGTAAACAAGCAGACAGGAAGTACTTTATTTCTCCAAAGGGCTCTGAATTCCTTTTTACCCACCCGGCACCAAACTCATTGGTAGTAGACGCTGCGAACCAGAGGGCTAAACAACAGTATTCTCGTTCCGCCCCAGCCAACAAGGACAGCAAACGATCGGATCTCTTTGGTCGTAAAGTATACGCATCCTCGACCCTACAATTTCGTATAGCTAATTATACTGCAGTCCTTGCAAAATACGACCACAAAAACTATAATAAATTCATGGATTTTATTGATG